>NC_046298.1:4298571-4908214 GCF_004115265.2 Rhinolophus ferrumequinum | reverse complement strand
AAGCACGAGCGAAGGCAGGTTCTGCCTCATGGGTAGGGCCGGACTGCAAGTATTTAAATGACACATTTCTGATACATCCACAAAATCTTTACAGGGAGTACCAGCACTCAGCAAAGTAAAAGGACACGAGTCAAATACAGAGATGAAGTGTACAAAACAAATGAGCAGGCAAACTAAAAGTTCTTGAAAGTATTTTACTTCAGATTGAAAAGAGAACAGCTTCCACACTGTTCATCGCGCAAGATACACAGTATTCACGAGTGCAACGCTGGTCGTTTGAGGAAACATACACACCTCAAGATCTCCTTCATGCTTTTTCTTTTAGAAAGATACTGTTTACCAAAAAGAAACTTCAGCAGTACAGGAAAAACTATTTTCCCAATAAATTTACGAAAACCTAAGATTCCCAATGGAATCAAGATTATCTTCCCGCTACCACCACCTTAATAAAATCACATGCTTATTGGAACACTAATATCTGCCCCTAAGAGTACATTCACTTTCAACAATGAGGGTGATTCTTAACAAAACAAAACAAAACAAAAACTTCAGTGTGGTAAATGTAACATGGAGCTCTGCACGTATTCAATGTCTGAAATAGGCAGCTAATACTGGATTTAATTTTATTTTATAAATAATTGTTCCCTTAGCAGTAAACATAAGTCTACACATTCACCATAGTCCTAGAAAATAAATACTGTGATTATGCGCGCAATATGTTATGACAAACCAGTTCCAAAAAACAAGAGCTAGACATCTTGATAAAAATTCTGATCAGAATAAAATGTGACTCTAAAATTTAAAACATTGTCAAAGTAACATCACATTTAAAATCTTCCACGGTATACACCAGTATTATGAGTTTCCAGTTTTGAAACATATTTTTCTGTTGTGAATTAAAATACGAACATATTGAAAATTGTTAACTTCAGGGATGACATCAGTTTTGGTCTTACTGTAGCATTATTTTCTTTATAAAAAGTTGCACTAAGTGTCCATTAATGGTCTCATTGGTCTTCAGTATTTCATAAACGTATATAAAAGAAATTCCTAAAAGCCAGCAGTACTTTATCTGTATGTGTGTGTATGTGTGTCTATATATATATATATATATATATATATATATATATATATAGACACACATATATATATATAAATAAAATAATCTCAACTCAGAAATGGCTGTAATTAAGAGAGCCTCATACATTGATGCTAAACATAAGAGCTTTCACCTTAAAAGAAAGCATTTTCGGAAATGTCACTTACATTCTATTATAGTAAATATTCCCAAACGAGTTTCAAATTCAATGTGTGACAAGTAACAGAATTATACATTTCATTAGCACTCAGAGCTGACCACAACGAAAATTTACTGTATGATTGAAACAAGCTGATGTTTAAAAAAGGTTTTAATTAAAGATAACAATTCGTGGAAGGAGAGGATAAAGAATGGGATGACAAGAAGTATTTGGTCTTAATAAGGCAATACAAAATAGATCCATTATCAAAGACCATTTAATTTTTAAAGACCAACAATACCAAAAGCATAAAGTGAAGTATAAGAAAATAGTTTTTTATAAGTATGATTTAATTAAAGCTGTTTACAGTTATTCTCTCCCACAGTAGTTAAGCATGAATTTAAAAAAGAATAAGAGATGAGAAAAAACAAGCACGTGCAGCACACAGGGTCAGAGGAGCCAGCATGCAGTCTGTGGAACTCAAGGTTTCACTGAGACAGGAATGAGACCAGACATGGTGGCCTTTTTTCCCCTATTGGAGGGGGGGAGGGAGGGGGGCGGAGGGAGAGAAAGGAACGCAAAGGAAACAAATACAAAGTCATGTAACTGCCCCATTGCCCAAGACGACAGCACTAGAGAAAACAGTTGCAAGTTAATTTTTAGAGATGACTAGAGGTTTTTCAGTGTTTACACAAAAGTACATAGTACATATATTATATATTTGTTTTTACAAAATAAAATAACCATCATTTGCCACCATCAACATTTTCTTTAGAGAGGAAGCATTTTTCAGCAGCAGGTCACCAGGATTCTGTTGTCATTTCAAAGCCCAGGAAAAAAAATTGAATAAGAGAGCTAATCACTTCCCTATACATGGATGTTAAGATGACAATTCAGATTATTTTGCAAACTAATCCTGAGAAAAATCTGTTTACAATTTAAACAGTAATGTTATGTAAAAAGTATTAACAAATCCACTATTACAAATATCGATTTCCTATATGGTCATCTATATATACACACAATAAAATGGTAAATATATTCAAAAATATTTAAAAAAAAACAAACAGACATGCACAGATCGCTTTCCCCTTTGGAATCTGGACTTCCTATGTGATTACCTCTGTTCTCCTTCCCACCCCAATCCTCTGAAATGTTTTTTTCGTATCACCCTACCCACACTGAACACTATTCCCACTAACTCTGCATAAAGCCAATGAGAAATATGTTTATTTTACATTCAAGCTTTAAATCTTAAAATGACCCTGTTGTAGCATATGACTTATCAAAGGAGCGCCTTTTCCCCTGCCCTTTTTTCACTTGCTCTTTGTTTTTTGCAGTTGTCAGTCTTCATGATCCATTCCATGGCGAGCTGGGAAAAAACGCAGTGGCTAAATCAACATGAGAACAGTGTAAGGCTCCCAAACGTGTCCCAGGAGTCCCCAGGCAACTGTCCTGGGCTTGAGGTCACTGCACACAGAAGACCGTCCATCGTACAACGGTGACTATCTACAGAGGTCTGAGAGGGGCGCGTCCCTCTTGTGTTTCCTCTTTTTGCCATGGTAATACTGATTATTTGATTTGCCTTGATGTTGTTTGTTTGTCATCAAGGAACCATGGCTCGTTTGGGTTGTACCTTGGAAGCCTTTGCTGGAAGAACGAAAGAGCCTTGCTGATCCGTGCTGCAGAAAAGAAAGTGGACAAGAAGACATCAGTATCGTGGATTCAACAGAACACTCGCTAAGACCTGACCCGGGGGCTTTCAAAACTAGGGATATGCTGACTCCTCTGGCAGGCAGACGACGACACTGCAGGGCTTAACTGTCTTGAGCTCTGAAACGTTTCCGTGACTTTTTAGTGGAAGTACTGAGAAACGAACCATTGCCTTGCCTTCGAAACAGAGTATATGCATGTAACACGTTTCTTAAGAAATCTATCAACCAATATACTACGTAATACACTACGTAAATGACATTACTGGAAGAAGACATGCAGGAGTGCTGCCAGCTCAGGCGACATCACGGCTGACTGCTTCTTTCCTGCTATCCCCTGTCACTTTAATTGCCATTTCTGAGTGAGTCTGTATTGGGTGCACATGACTAAGGCTGGACAGGTAAAGCGGACTCTGCGAGTCCATTTGGACGCCAGGTGACCTACACAGCAGTCACTCCCCACAGCCAAGCGCCTCCCCAGGGTCCCTGTATTGGGTGGGGGTGAGATGGCCTGAGGCGGGAGCCCAGTGTGATCTGGCTTCTTCCCCTCATTCTGATTCATTACTCACGATTAACCAAAATTTAGGCAACTAAAGCCCTTAGAATAGAGTATCTCTGTGGCCTTTTTAAGTCCAAGCTGATGCTAACTGACTATCATGGCTGACGGCTGACTGCTCATTTCAGCACAGGCAATAAGGTATTGAATATTAAAATATAAACGATACATTATTCCCAGACATGCAGATGCAGCCACGAGGTCATGCAAAAGCTTCATTTGCGTTTACTTCAAGTACAACTGAACCTTTTTATAAGCTGATGCAATTTTTTGTGCTGCATCTGTAATAAGGTGGGTAGGCGGGGACATCTTATGAGGACCAGTCACTAGATTTGCACAGGTTCATGTGACAATGGTGTTTCATAAGGACCCTCAAGGACATCCTGTTACTAGAAGCACTGCTGTGCTTTGGGACCTCTTAAAACAAAACAGGGATCTTTTTTAACCTAGAGGTTTCTTCCCACCCTTGAGAGAGGGAGAGAGATAATTCACAGGTAAGAAATTCTAAGTATTTTCTACTGCACACTGACAATGAAAAACACAAGTTCCACACACCTGCGGTTTGTCGGGGTTGTTGGACGTGTTAGTGGTTTGGGAGCTCTGCGTTTTCCCACCTGCCTGAGGGGACCCCACGGACACATCCTGCGACCCTGCTCGGTTCCCAGTGGACGGACGGCAGAGCAGCTGCTTCGGGGTTTTGCACGGTGTCGCATCGGAATCCTAGCACAAGTCACACGAGTTATAATGTGACACATTCACAGTTTAGTCAAGATTCAGAAAGGAAGCAATTTCAGCTAAGTGCTCTCTAGACTAAATTCAACCATTCGGGAATTAAAGGAAGCACGCTGAGGACTTCACACAATTCGTTGCTGAAGTTTTCTTCCCAACATTTAAAGTGGCTTATTTGATCAGTTTTCTATTCATTGTTAAACCCACTGCCCACGCCTGACCTTGCTGGTCAGCCTTAAAGGAGCTCACAGAGGCCTCAGTTTATCTGCATTTTTATTTATAGAAAATCAGCCACGGGTATAGTGATAAGAGCACGGTAATGAGTGAGGGCTGAGGTCGCAGTCGCTGGCTCAATGTTTTCAACCAAATACAAAACGATTGGTTTAAGGGGATCCATCTCTGGGACTCTAATGACAACACACCGTGTGGACACGGATGTCCCAGAGGCAGGGGGCTGAGCCCGTTTGTGGGCTGCTTGGGCCACGGCTGCGCTATTTCTCTCCTCAGGTCTACACTCTGCCCTCGCACTCTACCCAGCGTGTCCCAGTCACGTGCTTTCAGTCCCCTAAGCGCCCTCCCTAGGCCGTCTCTGCTTCACCCCACTGTGTCTGTGACACCTAGCTCAGCATTCTGTCCTAGGAACCAAAAGGGCACACAGGTCGATTCTGCATATGAGGATTTATGACTCCATTATGACACATCATCGTCAACAATAGACAATTATGTCCCTTCCATATTTAGATTACTTTTTATGGCATATACTTAATAAAGTCAAAATTCAAATAATGGGTAAGTCTATTTTAGATCTCAATTAAGTGAACTCAAAATTAACTCTGATGAGGAGAAGCAACTGTAGGTGTAATTGATACTAAAAATTCAATCAGGATAGAGACAGAAAGTACATTAGGGGTTGTCAGGAGACAGGGGGAGGGAAGAGTTGTCAGGGACTGCTCATAGGTTTCTTTTTGGGGTGACGGAAATGTCTTGGAATGAGGTAGTGGCCATGGCTGCACTCTGAATATACTAAAAACCAATGAATTCTATATTTTTACATGGTGAACTTTGTATTAGTTGAATTGTATCTCAATTTTTAAAAATTAAACGTAGAAGCTCAAAAATATTACTGAGTGGAAGAAGCCCTTACATGAAAGCGTATATACTATAATGATTCCACTAACATGGGATTCTACCCCGGGCAAATCTGACCTATGGTATTAGAAAATCCTAACAGTGGGTACCTCTGAGGGTGGGACTGGGGGATGACCAGGAAGCATCAGGAAGGAACTCTCTGGGACGATGGCAATGGTCTGCATCTTGTTATGTTTCGGGTTACACATGTGTAGGAGTTTGTTAAAATCTAGTGAATTGAGGAAATCAAGATTTCCTTGTATGTCAATTTTGTATCAGAAGGAAAAAAACAGCCAAATATTGAGCTCTTGTCAATGACGGGCACACTGCAGCACTTTGGAGTACAGTGTCCTGACATTAGCAGTTTACTGTGAAATGTGTCCAAGAATAAGAAGAATGAATGGACAGAGGGATGGATGGCTGGCTGGCTACGTGCTAACAAGTAAAATGTGGATGACAGACTCTAGTGGTGATGTAGATGGGTGTTCTCTGCAGCTCCTTCACTTTTGCTGTATGCTTGAAATGTTTAATACAATGTTGAGAGAAAGTACAATCATTACAGTTATTAAGATTTCCTGGTAACAGGGAAGCAAACGAGTTAGCCTTCGCCCTCCAGAGTCACGCCCACAACGGAACTCCTAAGCCTCTAGGTTTAGAAAAGCCATGTGCTCATACTTACGACATCACTAGAGCTGGACTGTGTGGCAGAAGAGGAAGACACTGGACCTGATGAAGAGTTTGAAGAGTGTTTACTAAGAGATTCCGAAGTTTTACTTCTACATTTTCCAAGGGCTTCATTTTCTTCAGACAGATTATTATTACATTTATCTAACTGCTGAGTATCTACTATCAAGGTAACACCATTTCCTGAAAGAGTGGCAAAAGATTGGAAAACGTTTCTTCCCATTAAGCACACACAATACAGAAAAGCCTCTAATACTCAGTCAATCGACCAACGAAAAACTCTTACCGTTGCATGAAGGCTCAGGCCTGTTCTGCAGGCCCCACTGCTTTGATATCCAATCTCTATACGTGGCAACTTCGTCCGTTACTCTAATTATTCTACCTAATATGCTGCACGTGTTGGAAAAAAGAGAGGGGGCACATCAATTTGAATATAAAAAGCCACAAGTAACGTTGATGCAATGCAAGGGGCTGACTTTCATGCAACTCATACCTCTCCGTCTCGTTGTTGGGATAGTACTTGGCTATGGGTGACACCGCGTGACTCAGCACGACGTAAGCATAGTCAAAGGCCTGTTTCACTTGCATGGCCCCATATGAACTCCTTCCAACATCATTACCTTTAGAAGAAATGTACATGTAAGATAGTGAGCTTGACTGTGCTTAACATGCACTAAATGTTCACGAGGCCCCTTCTGGAAAAGCAGGGGTGGTCGCTGCCTACTGGAGCTGCACCCAGAATCTGGCTGTCAGTCGTCCCCACAACTCCCCAGGCTCTGAGCATGTGGATCACGAAATAAGTAGGTTATAACGGCATCTAAATCACCTAAATGTATCCTGGCCTGACAGGGCCTATCTCATATACAGTCACGCGTGTTCTCTCCTAAGCGTGAAACCAAGCTCAATTAGACACCCCTCGTTCTTGTTTCTATGAGCTGCATAAGTAGACATCTCCCACACTAAATTATGCACTCCTAAGAAGCAAGGACCACCTTGCTGAAAAAATCTTTACATCCGTTACGTAGAGTAGGCTCCCGACGAACATTTGCTCAGTGAATAAACAGAGCATATTAATATTTATAAGATGTCTCGGTAAAGCCAGAAAAGGGCTCCAGGCAACGACTTGTACCTCTGAACCCCCTTTCCTTATTTATTTTCAAAGTTAACACATTAAAGCAAATGACTACAAGCATTTCCACTGATGTCCAATAATGCAGAATCTAAACATTTTACAATTCTATCTGGAAACAACTATTGCCCAGGAAAGCTAGGATTCAAGCAAGCAAACATAACTTCATGAAAGCATGGAAAGAATTCATTTTCTGTTCACTTTCAAGCCAACATAAAGCTGGAAAAAACACAGGGAGACTATGCAAAATTACAGAGGAAAGGAGGAGTCCAAAAGGAAAATAAATTTTACTTTGAACCCCTTCACTTGTGAATCTGAGATACATGACTGTGCTCCCTGCCTCTAAGGACTTCAGAATCGTCACATTAAAGCCCGAGCTGACAACTGATTGGAATCAGGGGCAATGAGGACACAAGAAAGAAGAAAAATGGCGGTCAAACGAGATGCACAGAAACCCACGCAAACGGCTGACACCTATTGTCCTTTGCCCTCAGGAGCTGAATGTCTTCTACTCCCAGCTCATCTGGAAGTATGCAATGTGTTTTCCTGTGTGTGTGTTTGCTCACAAGATGTTTTGATGGAAGAAAAGAATGACTACAATTACAAGGTTAACCCTTAATTTTTCACCCAAGGAGAATTTCAAGTTCAACATGGTGACTGACAAGTCCCTTTCTTTGAATGCCCACGAATTTACCTAATTTCAGTACCTGGTTGTAAAGGATCTTCAATGTAAAGCATCGATGGCCTGTAGCCATCCAGCATATTTTTCTGCACTTCATCTTTGGCCACATATGAACCACCATCCTTTATCCGGATGCCAGTCTTTAAATAATTGAAGTGTCGTCCATATAATTCAAAAAATTCTATTAAGAGAACACCATAGTTCGTATTGGGGATGCAAGCATCTTCCCTGGGATGTAACTAAAACCAGAAGAAAAAATAAAGAAATTACATTGGATTTTCTCTAAGTTATCAAGCTGGGGATACTAAATGACATCCTAACTTCTATAAGCAACACTCTTATCATTTTGGTTTAGCACAGCGGCCAGTAACTGATGGAGTAAGAACAGGATGTGCTCATGCCACCAAGAACACTGAAGCCCCAGGGGTGCAGAGCTGCTTGGGGACAACGTGCAAGGCTGAATCTCACAGCTGCCCCAGGATGCTGACAGGGCTGGCTTGGCCCAACACCTCAGGGACGTCACTGTGACTCATGAGCACAACCAGGCACCTGGCAGCACTAATTAATACATTCGTGGCAATATTAGACTTCTCACTCCGCTTACCCAAATGGCGGGCCTCTATTCCAGCTAAACTTACAAGATTAGCTGCTTAAAAGACGTTCTTATTTCTAGCATTTCTACTACTACTTACACTTATGGAAACCACGCCATACCTTTGCACATTAAAATTTGCAATGAAAAGTCTCTAAAATACTAGAACACATGGGATTAAAAACAAAAAACTGTTTTTTTCTTAGGGATTTTAAAATACATATTTGCTAAATTATAAAACGGTGCCCAGTTTAAAGCGAAAAGTCCCAAGCAATCAAGGAAAACATTGTAATTAGAGCCTGACAGAAAATTTTTCCAAAATGATTCCCCCCAACTGATTAACATTTGTAAACTAGGCATATACTAGCATGGCACAACCACACAACTTACCTGAAGGAAACTGACTGCCATTAAAAAGAGACTATAAGAACCAATTCCACCTGTAAATACTTCATTAAGGTCCCTCTGTAATAAGAACTGTTTCAATACTAAAACCAAGTATGGTAATACAGGATATTTCTGAAAAAGAAATAAAATGATGTTTTCAGTGAATTCTTATATTAGTAATAGCTCTAAGCATTCACAGCATAACGGTCTCTAAGCATAGACAGTTTCCTACATTACAAACTTTGGTGGAGATACTTACTTTTCTATTTTAAGAGCGAGCTATAAGTAGTTAAGGAATTTTCCCTGACATCTAAAACTTAAAACATGGAGACATAAATAATGGCACCGAAGCACTCATTAGAGACAGCAACACTGGAGATATATATTTGATGACACTCATTTATGGCCATTACCGTAGGATACTCATTTACAAACAGGTAACAGAAAGAGTACAGGACAAAGCCTCAGCTCTTAGAGCACTACATCAGCGGGATTTTAAAGAATCGTTTTCCGCAGGTAGGTGGCACTCCTCCAGGTAAACCAGGCCCCTTTAGAAGATTCTGCACAGTCAGAAGCAGGGGCAGCCCTGCCTGCTGGCTTCCTGTGGGCAGGTGACCACACAAGGACCCACCTTCCATGCTTTACAGAGGACAGTACGAGCACCTGAGCTGGCACACAGGCCATCTTTCACTCATGCACTCGCTCAGTAAGTACTGTCCACAGGCCAGGCCTGAGGCAAGGGACACTTTGGAGAACAAAGCAGACACCCACACCTACAAGGACGCCTCAAAAGCCTTTATCTAGGGGTGGTAGAATGACTAGTGATTTCTAGTGTCTTCCTGACACAATGAACACATACTGCTTCCATAAGAAAGGGAGAAGTGTATACTTTTGGAAATCACGTCAAAGTAAACAAGTATGAGAAATAACAAAACTACGGAGAAATAATAATTTTCAAACATTATGGTTAAAGTCAGAAATAGATGCAGGATCTTTGAAGAACAATTAGGTAAATTTCCAACGGGTAGCTTCCGACTCATCAATTCCACTTCCAGGAATCTTTCTACAAACATTTATTATACAAGTGTAGCGAAAGGTGCAGGCACAGGACGGTCACCGAGCACTTTGTGAGAGTGAAACACAGCGGGAAGAGCACTGCAGACGTAAAGCACGCTGCGTCCTTACAAAGGACTACTGAGTGGTCGGTAAAAAGAAGGAAGGAAACCCGTCTGTGCCGATACAAAAAACCCTCCAAAGCAGTAAGTTTAAAAAAAGAGTACAAGACAATACACATACAGGGTACTATTCCTTTTGTTAAAAATTTCAGGAAGAGGATAAACAAGCAAAAAAAACCCAACAACGACAACAACAAAAAACAGTTGATGATAAAGCCGATCTCAGCCTATAAGGTATTAGGTAACTAGCTTCTCGCTATCCTTTTACATTAGTACATTTTTTTTATCATGCACATTATTCTTAACAAAACATTTCTTTTCTGGGAAAAAGAAAATGCACACACACCGAACACCTCCAAAAAGAGTGAGATTATGGATCCTATTTCTTTTACTGCTTTTCTCTACTCTGCACATTTCTATTAGGTTGGTGCAAAAGTAATTGCGGTTTAAAAGGTTAAAGATAATTGCAAAAACCGCAATTACTTTTGCACCAACCTAATATAAGAATATATTATGTGCACAACACAATAGTTATATTTTTTTCTTACAAAATAAAAAAAGGTGAACCCGTAGAGCTGCTAAAGAAAAAAATTGTGAATCGATAGAAAAGATATTCTTCATAAACCAAAGCAGTTAACATTTTCAGCTTAGGGAGAAAAGGTTGACATGTGTAAGCATCTGAAATGTCCTGGAGGTGATGTTGACCAATTCTCCCCTATCTTGGAAGAAAACAGAATAAGTAGAAACAGACTTAAATCACCACAAGATAAAGTAGGGGAACCTGCAGGAACTACCTTACAGGTGACTTGAAAATTAATCTAGAAAAGGCTCCCTAGAGAGATTAAAAGCAGACAAGAATCACGTGAACAGCATAACTGCAACCCTTATCGCTCTTCAAAAGCCTTCTCGACCTTTAATGCTCACGTGAGTCCACATTATAAATCACTAATTATGACAAGCACATTGAAGGAAAGTAAAACCATTGCACAGAAAAGAGGCGTCTGTCAGCGATAACGCATATAAAAATAGTTTAGCAGCGTCTATCAGAACACCACCACCACAGAATCTCAAAGCCCAACTCCATTTCTAACAGTTTCTCTGAATAAACACCATAAATTATCTGACCTTGGTAAAATCTTTGATGAGGTCAGCTGCTCTCACACCATTCTGTACGTTAAAGCTGATATCAACTTTCACTTCAGTAAAAGAATCTGTTAATTTAATAATAGGTACCTAGAAGGAGAAGAAAGGGAAAATTAAAATACTTTCACCAAATTCAGTGACAAACGCAGAGGGCTTGACCTCCTCGCGAGAACACAAGCAGACTGAGTGTTCTGAGGCCTCCACACCGTGAGCCTTGCCTTCCACTTTCCATTACACAGTCAGCGTTCAACCTCATACAACATAATTCCTACTGGTTGAGAATTTTGAAATCAGGTAACAAAAACCTTTTTCGACATTATGTACTTTGGAGAACAGTTTCCAATTCAATATGACATCAAGGATTAGGAATGTCAAGTACATCACCAAACTGTTCCTAATAAGAAAACTGCTAGATTCTTAAGCCACATACAACCACCCATTGGCATTACTGGTCGGTTTTGCAAAGAGCCCCCAAACAACCTGACAAGAGAAGAGAAAATGTAAGACTTATTCCCAAATAAAAAGGGATAGAATGATTCATATGAGACATTAGGAATTCTTTAAAACAAAAAGAAAACTCTATTTAGACCATGCATTAGAAAACTCAGGCCAGCAAACTCTACATGTGGAATTGGATTTCCAGATTAATAACTTTTTATGAAAACAGTACAAGTTGTTTTGTTCCAAGAAAACATAATATGCAAAAACTCAAACTTCTAAAACAGATATATTCTGAGCATCCAGAAAGTTCTTCATGGCCTTTCCAGACTTAGTTAAAATATGGCTTGATTTACAAAATTTCAATTGTATACAATGTGTCAAGGACATAAACTAAGATGGAGCAGAGGAGCAAACATCTTCTAAAAGCCGTCTATAAACAGTCAGTATAGCTACTCATCGTTTTACTTAGACTTTTTTATATTTAAACATCTCTACAGTGAGTATTATGTATGATAACACTGAGTATTATTTTTAAAGGAACGTATAACCAGGACAAGTTCACTTGTTTCACAAACAAGACTTCTTATGTACGCGCACTGTGATCATTCACAGTCCAACTGCGCTCACCAAAATTAGTTTCATTTCTAAGCTTCATGCGCAAGTAACTAGACACTTTACAATGAAATGGGGAAGAACTCACAGTTGCTTTGTCTAGAACTTTCACCGAATCCTCATCTGCAACCTTATGTTTCCGAAGAGCTTCTTCCAGGGTCCAGAGCGGTAGGTTCTCCCACTTCCCAAATACCACCAGGTCGATGTCACTGAACATAGAACACACGCCCAAAAGTTGTTCGAAGAAGCGAGAAACTGTCCTCGTGTCAACTTGGGTTCAGGCTTACAGACTTCAAACCAGTGCAATGAAAACCCACTTCTGCCCTGCCCCGTGAAGACTGACTGTTGGTGACTGTTTTTCAGAGGTGACGGGGAGGTTGGAGGCTTATTATCCTCCCCCCAAGTCATATCATACAAGCCAGGCCTCAGGAAATGGGGACGATTTTGAAAGAAATAAAAAAACCTCTAAAAATACCAGTTAACGTTTCCTGTTCATACAGGTTTATGGTACTCAAAAAACTGAACATTTTCAATGTGGATGAGATGAACTAACTGTCACTTAGATTATTCAGTGTAAAAAGCAAGATGCAGACAGTGTATCTAGTATGCCACCATTTATGTAAAAAAGCCAGGAAACACACTGGAATACACAGTTCCATTTATTTTATCTGCATGGACTGTCTCTGTTAAGATATGCAAGAAATGGCAACAGTGGCTCCTCCAAGGAGAGGAACTGGGGATAGAGGTCGAATCAAGACTTTTTGCCGTGAATATTTTTGTGCCCTTTTCAAATCTGAATTATGTGAATGCACTACCTAGTCATAAAATTTAATTAAATTTTTTACAAAGAGTGACTCAGAACCTAAATAAGGAATAATATTAATGAGTTCAAAGTTGAATATTTTATGGCTTTTCGAGGCTTAGGACAGCAATGGGAAGAATGGAAAGTGCTAGGATCGATCCGCTTCAACACACTTTAAGTTTAGGTAAAAAAGATCATATCAAGCTCAAATCAAATTAACCTATAGTTAATCATATTGTAACGTGCACTTAAAAACTTGTTATCAGGGTAAATCATGTTTTTGTAAGTGTAAATCATGCTAAGTGTTTTACCACAATAAAAATAAAAACAAAATCATGATGGAATGTTTTCCTTCAACCGTAGCATCGCAATTCTTAGAGAACAGGTCCTTACCCCTCAGGGAAGCCTGCCCATCCCCAAAAGGGCCCCCAGGATGTGGGCCAAGACAGCCCTCACCTGAGAGACTGAAATAAACAAGGCACCTGGAAAGACCAAGACCCTCCTCAGAGAAGAGTTTGTAGCCTGAATTTCTGGACCAGGATGCTGGAACAGCGGCTAACAGTATGAGTTCTTAATAAGAAAAGGGACCTGGCATTCGGAGTGTGCAAGCTCCGCTGTGTAATCGCTGCGTCTCCATAGCATCACACTGACATCTGCGCTGGGGGGTCGGGGGAGGGGCCAAACAGTTCTCTGCAGGGTAGTCCATGGCTAAAATGGCTAACCAGTTCCACTGTTACAGGCCCCTGTTACAACTATCTGAGATGACACAGTCTCTGGATCACCTGTCCAATCAGATAATCTGAAGTGAGAGTCTACCTCAAGGTAATTCAAATAAAATACAGGTAAGTGAATTTCTGCTTCGTAAGTCTGTTCTTTTTCTACTCTTACACATTCCACAGCCAAAATAATTACACCAGGAAAAATGCACAACCTCTTGAAAGCTTCATAAATATACTAACCTGGTAGGTAAATAAAGGCCAGTTTTGAAACTCCCAAATATCTGGACCTGAAATAGAAACAATTATTATATTAAGAGGTGTGAGATGAGAAGCCACCAAGCTATGGCGAAATGCTGGTTTCTGCTACCCTCTACTGGTGCTTTTTTGTACTGCAAGAGCATTTTTTATACCCCCCCATGCTTTCATGAATCAGGGATTCTGTGTCTCATAGGGAGACATTCCAAACACAGTTTAAATGTATTAGGTTCAAATATCAAACATGCAGACTAAAATAGAAAACTTTCAACAGTAACATTCAGGTCACTAATGTTCCCTTATGATCACAACTCAATTTGTGTGCCCTCTGCAGGAGTCGTCTCACAGGTGACCCAATCAGCACGAGACTCCCCAGAGAATGCCAGGCACTGTCATGGCGACATCGTGGCTGTCCTGTGCGCCGTGGGATGGTTAGCAACATCCTGGGCCTCTACTCACCGTGTGTCAGGAGCACCTTACCAGGCATGATAATCAAAACTGTGTCTCCAATAATGCCAAAGGCCTCCTGGGGGGCGAACACCCCCCAGCTGAGGGACGCTGAGCGAGATCACGTAGGAGAAGCAACGTGACATATAGTAGCTGCTCGGTAAAACTTCAGTGTCCTCTTCCCTTCCTTCCCTTCACCTGTAGCACCTTATTTGAGGCTTTTTTGTTTTGCCAACTGGACAAAAGAAAACTTCCCTGCTCCCCTTCAGCACCCCATGATAGACAGAGTCAGAAGCAAAGTGACGAATTCTAGGTTACTTCTTAGAATGCACACAATTGCAAAACAGACTCTCAAGGGAGCCCTAAGAAGTGAAGCATTAACTCACTGTCAAAAACAAGCAGCACAAATAAGCCAAGAGGAAATCTCGGGCCAGTGAAGCTCATTGGTGGGGGTGTCCTGGGCACACGGTGGTCAGAGAGAGGACAGCAGTACTTCCAGGGACAGGAAGAGCAGACTGAGCCTGTGTCCGCCCAGGAAAATGAACAGGAGCGATTCCTACCGGACTTTCACTGTTACAAACAGTGACACAGGGTTTATCCCGGCAGGGTGGACCAAAATCACAACGGGCTTTGAACAACACGTCTAACAGCGAACTACAACAGCGAGGCTTTATACGAGTGGTTCCTAAGTACAGTGTGCCTTCAGCAGTCGCTCTCTGGCACTGCAAAGAAATAGCTGGAAGTACGTCAGCCGATCCAATGCAAGGATTAGGAAGCCCCAAATCCTAAAGGCTGAAGGAAATCGCAGCCTGAAGGCGACACCACCAGTCTCTCCACCCTGAGCATCCAGCTACCTGGACAGGTACTTACGTCGGCGCTGGGCCAGAGCTCCTTGATGACACTCTCGATCCTGTTCACTACCTCCATCCGCATCTTCTCTTCCTCAGGTCTTGGAGACATGTATTCATAAAAATCACTGATCTCTTCATGCAGACTGAGAGAAAACAAAAGCAGAGAGGTTAGTATGGCCTGCCCATACTAACGGAAGAAAACCATCTGAAACAACCTCGTTTAATGGAGTCTTAGGAGATAACTCAGCTGATGACTTTGCATTCATACCTTCTACCTTCGCTTCAGTGTTACAACTCCAGCTGAGCTGAAGAGCTTAATCAAAAGTGCCAAAAGAACAACATAAGACCATCCAAGAAGTCTTAGCGTAAGTGCTCTGGCAGCGCTCCCAGCATTTATGTATTATCCTCCTGGGCAGAGCACTTGCTGGCTGCAAGGCCAGGCCTCTGCCTTCACACTCTGCTCCAGTGGACACAAACCCGAGAAGACACAGAATCCAGGTGACACAGGCCTGGCCCTCTTACTCATCTACTCCGTTCTTCACAGGACCAACAGCATGTCATTCATTCACTACGTCTGCTTAGTGAGTTCAGTGACAAACGGCTAGGTCAGCCAGTGAACATTAGCTGAGAAGGGCCGAGAAGAATGGCTGGCAGACAAGGCCCCAGGAAGAAGCTGATTTCCTGAGAGGAGAGGTGTGAAGTACAGCCCGGGAGGCGCCCAGCAAGCACAGAGGGACAGAATGGCAGGCTAAGAAAGTGGGGGGGTCACCAGAAGGGCTAAAATGAAGAAGATACTGAGTGTCGATGAGGATGTGTAGTAACTGCCGGTGGGGGTAGGAACTGGTACAATCACTTTGGAAAACGGACGCTATTTACATATTCAGCATACTGCTAGATATATGTCCAACAGAAATGTGGACACATTTTCACCAAAGGACACATACAAGACTGCACACAGCAGCACTATTCATAATAGTCCAAACCAGAAACAATCCCAAATGTCCACCAGTAATAGAATGGATAAATTGTGGTAATGCATAAAATGAAATATTATATACCAATGAGAATGAAAAAACCGCTACATGTAATAATATGCATGAAGCTCACAAATATAACAGGGAACAAAAGAAGTCAGACATAAAAGATGTATAATTTGGCTTCTGTAAAGTTCAGAAGTAGGTAAAATGTATCTGATATAAAAGTCAGCACCACAGTTCCTCTTTGGACCCGGAGGGAGTGGGAAAGGGCACAGGGGGGCTTCTGGGATGCTGGCGCGTCCTGCTCCTGCAGGTACACACTACGCAGGTATGCCGCCGTTATGCAAATTCCTCAAGCTACACCAAAGCCATAGGATCTGCGCACTTTTCTCTGTGGACATTGTATTTCAATAAAAATTATACTCAAAGTAAAAAAAAGAAAGAAAGTGGGGTGTTCCCCTACAGTAACAGGAAACCACGCATGCATGCATGCATTCATTCATTTACATATTTCTGACTTTTTAGAAGAGTTTATTTAAGCCCAAACTGACGACACATGCGAGGGAGCAAGATCTCACAAGCTCTGCAGAACAGTTTTGTAGCGTGAGGATACCACGTATCGAAATGTTTCTGAGAGGGAGTAGGGAAAGATGGACTTCTAAAATGCAGCATTTTAACAAGATTCATCCAGTAACTGTACAAACGGACTGGCAAAGAGACAAGACTGGACGCAGAGAAAACAGCTCCTACATTCTTGCAACCGTGGGAGGACCGGTGAAATGCCTGCAAGATGGCGGCGGGAAAGGAACGGGCTCCAGAAACATCACACACAGACACAGGCCCAGGCCGCGGAGCATGACCAGCAACGGAAAGGGAGGAGCGAGGACGCCTGCAGAGGCTCAGGCCTGCGGGGCTGGGGCCCTCGGACGAGGGAGGGAAGGAGAAACTAAGTCGGCGGCTGGCGAGGCGAATTCGGTCCACTAGTTCTGCAGGACAGGAGCAGAGGAAGCAGCATTGCTCAGGAAGCCAGTGCGAGTGTGAAGAGCTGCCTCGGGGAGGGCAACTGGATGCGAAGCGGAAGGAAAGCTGCTAAGCTCGTGTTGAACCTGACAATGCGGGAGGCCCGGCTCCAGGGCTGCAGGCAGCCGGAGTCAGGGTATCTCACTGTCTCGTGCGGCACAACTGTGACGACCGGACGGCCAGGAGCAGGGTGCCAATAGCAATGGGGAGCACGAGGGGCAGGGGGCAGCGTTACGTCAGTTATACTTCAATAAAGCTGTTTAAGAACACATGTCCTTTGCATCCTCCGAAATATTTCCCTGCGGGAACAAGGATATTGGCCGCAGCATTATCGGGAATACTACAACACTCAGAAGCGGCCTCCGTGTCCGTCAATGGGATCCAGTGAAATGCCCTTCCCTGAAGTGACAGCAGCCGGGAACCCACTACACAGACGAGAGCAGAGTGTGCGAGCTGACAGGGAAGGGCTAAGATTCGGTAAGTTTGAAAGAAAAAGCCGATGTATTTAACAGGATGCCTTTTCTGTACATTACACACACACACACAGAGCGAGGACACACGGCAGTCCCCCTGCGGCACACGGTCTCTGCAAGGAGAACCATGAGCCGTGATTACCCAGGAGAGGAAGGGAGACCTTAACGTTTCATTTCGAATCACTGAGTGTTGTTACAAAGTTTTTAAACCACCAGTGTGTATCTGCTTTTCTAATAGGGATTATTACCTGTTTGGAGAGATTATGGGCCATTTGGCATCTTCTGTATAGTTTCCCATATGAAAAATGTGTGTGTCTGTGTGTGTGTCTGTGTGTGTCTGTGTGTGTGTGTGTGTGTATGCCACCACATCCACAGAACAGGATCTACACACCATACTGTTTACAGTGATTAAATCTGGTGAGTGAATTTGGGGAGGCAGTCACTTTTTAAAAAATGCACACGTTAATTGCCATTGTACATTTTTATAACAAGGAAAAATATTCATTAAAGAAAACTAACACTTAAAGGAGAAAGAACTGGAGTTTCTCTAACAATCTAGGCCACAGACCAAGAGCTTACACACAAGGCAGCCAGAGAACCTCAGCAACCAGAGAGGGAACTCGGCAGCCGGCCTGTGGGTAGCACTGACCCCTGCGGCACAGAGGGACCCATGACACGACGCTTGGGAAGTTGCCACATGCCCGACTCAGTATGTGCAGCGAGTTTCTGCTGGTGTCTGAGTCACCTTTTCTAGGGATATACAGACTTAGATGTCGGTGTACATGCCAGACAAATTTCTGGAAGAGCACGTAAAAAACTGCTGGCGGTAGTTTCCTGCACAGAGTGGGACTGAGGTCTGAGGCGTCGTCTGATTGTTCTCTGGTGCTTCAGTCACCGAGACAAGTGACAGCGCAGCCCGAGGGCAAGCCTAGGGCAGTCTGAGTGACATCTTCAGGAGGCTCAGATTTTTACAAAGAAATTCTCTCTCTCTCTCTCTCTCTCTCTCTCTCTCTCCCCCCCCCCCTCTGACACACACACACACACACACACACACACACACACACGCACGCTCCTGTATTTCCAGCTGCCAGCTAGACTTCTCTACCCAGTGTCATCTCAAACTCAGAAAGTCCAAAATGAAATCCCCTATCCTTCTCCAAAACCTAGTCCTTCTTCTCCTTGTATTTCCCTCCAAATGGAAACGTCAGCATCTTCCCTGGTTCTCCTTCTTCCTCATCCTCTCGAGTTAACAGGTCTCCAAATCCTGTCCCTTCTACTCCCCGGCCCAAAACCCCGCTTCCAAGTCAGAGCCCGCCCTGCATACGGCGCTTGCCCCTTGCACTGGACACTGCAGTAGGCTGCACACTGGTCCTCGGCGCCTCGCGACTCTCTTCCCTATGCCTCTGGCCCGTGATCACCAGGGTCCCCGTTCTCAGCCTATGAGTGTCACTTTCAAACTCCTTGTCACCGCTCTGCCTTCCCGCCTGCCCCCCTCCTGTGCAGACACACACAACTGGGCCCTTTTCAGGAGCCCTGTGCCTGGAACACCTTCTTGCTCGGCCTTCCAGAGCTCAATCGCCAGCCCGGGAAATCTCCCAGCAGCAGAAGTGTGCAGCTGCCCCTTGGTGCCCGGCCCTCTCCAGTGCTAGTCCTGCCTCTTGCCCAGCGGTCAATGACAGCGACTCCCCACTTATGGGCTCGCCACTCAGACTCAGCTCCGTGTTCCCAGACCCAGGACGCAGCACAGAGAAGCCCTCTTGAGGAGGGGCACTCAGTCACGTGCACATCCGTCCACAGCCACGTCCACGTGGTCCCAACAGGGGGATGATGGGCCTTAAAATGAGCTCCGTACCAGGATCCGAGGAAATGGGTTCACACACTGTGGGAGCAAATGACAGAAGCAGAAGGGAGGGCAGTTTGGCCCAAGAACGACAGGCGTCCTTTGGAGTTAAAAAGGCAATTGCACTTCTCAGAGTGTCGCCTAAGGAAGTAAGTCTGCATGTACACAGAGATATGGCTACAAGGAAAGACCCACGATGAGCATGTAATTTCTAAGCCAAGGTTTAGAAGTACTTCAAGAATGCAACACCCTATTATCTTTGTATTTTAAAGTCTGCGCAATATGTCTGCCTTTCTATAGTACCGATAAGGACGCAGCAAGGTCACTTGAAAAAAGCCATGCCTAACTAAATAGGAAGAGCACGAGTGTTGAGGCTAAAAGGAAAAAGAAATGGATTCACACCCCCAACTCACTGCCTCCTATGATTTTATGAAAACAAGGGAGATAGAGAAAATATGGATGACGACATAAAGCTATTTCAAAGGAAATACTTTTGCAAGCTTTGTAGGCATTTGAAACTGCTCTTCATGGTTAAAGAGGGTCATATCTGCTATGTCTACACCTCCTTGGTTAGGACATGGGAGAAATAATGCAGAGAATGGATTCTTGCCTCTGTGTCCTAGATTATAAAGTTGTCATTTTTTTCTTCTTTTAAGAGGTGCTCATACATGCTTCCCTAGAAATCAGAGCATCCCTTTTAAACGCCACCGTCTTGCTCTCAATTCCAGGACCACAGCTTTAGTAGGCCAGTGTTTCAGAAGGATGGTGTTTCTTCTATTTGCTCTCGGTCCCTTCCCCTTTTACTGCTATGGAGGGAGAATGAACACAGTCTGACTTCTTCCTACAGCCTAACTCTGGCCCCCAAACTCGCCACTACTTCCAAGCAATTATAATGTAAAGGGAAGGAGAGAGAAAAGGAAAAAAAATGTTACCTCCAGTTGCTTTATCTAATTCTATCATTCCCCTTCCAGTAAAAATTCTGAATTCTCTGACTCCTCTGAGTAGATCTAACCAAACCTGAATACAGTTGGAAAGCTCAAAGAATAATTCCCCAACGAAGGCCAAATATCTTCAAACAAAATCTTAGTTAATAAACTTATTCCCCAAGTGGGAGGTCCTCAAATATTTGCTCAGTGCAAAAAACACATAAACAAGGCTGAATCTTTCCTTATCTACAAGATCCAAATGCCAAAAAGAAGTGCTCATTCACAGGTTTGCTGTTTTCAACTGTAACAGTGAAATGTGAATGTGTTTAACCCACACAATTCTAATACCAAAATTTTATTTGTTATTTATCTTTGGCGGAGGGGCGGGTGTTTAAGAACAGACACTGCCCGACAAATACACAAGTACCTACCTGTACCTTGCCCTGTGTTTCAGCGCCGGTAAAAGGGGCACAGAACCAATACAAGACACCTTGCGCTCTAGGACCCTAGGCATGAAAATCAGGATATCCAAAACAGGGAGAGGTGACTATTTGCTTAATAAACAATTTATACCAAATAAGGCAAACTCCTGCCATATATTTAAACTAGTTTAATCATAACCTTGGGTCATGGAATCATAACACGGAGGAAGGCTTTCATAATTTACTGGGTTTTTCCTGTACTGTTGAGATCTTTTGGATGAGTGCTAGCATTGTTTACGAAATTTTTTAAAGCTTAAGTGAGAAAAACAAAAACAGACGGATTCACAAAGAATTCATTTACACATACACCGAAAACATAGCGTATGTAAACCTAGGTTGACTTTAGAAGGTCCTACATTCTTTCAAAATTAACAAAATAAATTCTGAAACAAATAGGGAAATTTAAGCTGTTTGGGAAAGCACACAGGAAAAAAAATTAAAAAATCACCTATAGCTCCACCCCCTGACTAGCAGCAAACACAGCCGGTGGGGACTATGTACCGGACACATACCTCACGCGTATCCCCTGTGCACTGCTTTATGCCACATGCCATTTGACAGTCGTGGAAAAACACAGTGGCTATACCACGGTCACCATGCATGTCATTTGATGCTACAAAAATGAATCTGCAATGACTGTATATTATTCTAGTACATGAATATACCATTATTGAGTCTACCAATCCCTTATCATTGAGCATTTAGGTTGCTTCCGATTTTTCACTACTTAATTAACATTTTAATGCTATCTTTGCACATAAATCTGTAATCAACTCTCAATTTTCTCTTAAAATAAATTCTTAGAAGTAGAATCCCTTGGTGAAAAGGTATGAACAGTTAATACTTTTGAAGACTATTCCCAAAACGCCCTCCACCAGACCGGCGCTGATGTAGTCCCCCAGAAATGCAAGCGGGTCCTTCCCCAACCCCCACAGCCGTGAAGAGTGTTGTTTTTATTCTTCGATTCCTAATAAGCTTAGGAATTTTACGCATGTTTACCTGTCTTTTCGAGTCATTTCAATAAGCTATTGGATGGAATTCGTATAGTAGTTTAAAGAGTGTGCGCTGCAATGGAACCTTCCTGGGCAGGTGCCTTGCCTCTCTAGGCCCGTTTCCCACCTTTAACATGAGGACGAGAAGACCTATCTTGGAGGGTTTCTGTAGGGATTGAGCAAGAGTAGGGAAAGGGCTTAGTACAGGGTTTACAGTTTACTTAGCCAACAGTATACCCTAAATAAATATCAGCCATCATTAACTAGCATTAACAAATGTTGACTAAACACCTACAAAGCAGAAGGCACTAAGATACTACACTGAACGAGACACACACGGTCCTCGCCTTCAGGAAGCTTACAGCCTACTGGAAATCAATTTTTTTTGTTTGTTTTTAATTTTTGTTCTTATATTTTTGTGTTTCGTCTTATTTTCTTATTGGTATTCTTTATATATTAAGGCTATTAACCTTCTGCCATAGAGACAAATACACCTTCCTGCTAGTCTTTCTATTTTGTGAAGTTTTTCTTAATGTGCATAAATTCTTTTATTTTGATGGACATATACCTACGAATCTGTGCCTAAAAGGAACAGACAGCTAAGGTAAATGAATATAACTGTGACAAGAAGGGGAAACCTGCAATGTTGGGTTGTATTAGGGAGTAGTGGAGAAGGTGGTAACCCTGAAAGCCCATGCCCCAGGCTGCCACGTGATGCTGGCCGATTGTCGCCATGAAGGAATGTGAGCCCAGCACTGCCAACGCTTCTCATGTTGTAAGCCAGAAATCTAGACTTGTAGGTAAAATTTTTATTTTAAAATTCTGACATAATTTTCATAAGATAAATTAAACAAGGCAAAACAGAATAGGCAAACCAAAATGTATGTGCAATTCTGATCCAGTGCTCAGGCCATCTGCAATCTCTGCTTTGACATCTCCCTTTTCTTTATGTTTCAAAAGGCTATTTTACCTTGAGATTAGAAAAATATCTGACTATCAAAAGAATAAGAAGACAAACCACAGACTGGGAGAAAATTTTTACAAAACACACAATCTGATAAAAGACTGGTATCCAAAAATATATAAAAACTCTTCAAACCCAACAATAAGAAAACAACTCAACTAAAAAATAGGCAAAAGACCTAAACAGACACCTCAAAAGAATACACAGATGGCAAATAAGCATATGAAAAGATACCAGGCATCATATGTCATCAGGGAATTACAAATAAAAACAGCAAGACACCCTCCATACCTGTCAGAAAGGCCCAAATCCAGACCGCTGACCACTCCACATGCTGGTGAGGACGTGGAGCAATGGGAATCTCATCCATCACTGGTGGGAGTGCAAATGGCGCAGCCACTTCGGAAGACAGTTTGGCGGTTTCTTACAAAACTAACATACTCCCACCCTATGATCCAGCAATCGCCCTCCTTGGTATTTACCCAAATGAGCTGAAAACATAATGTCCACACAGAACCTGGGAACAGATGTTTATGGCAGCTTTACTCATAATCGCCTAAACCTGGAAGCAACCAAGACGTCCTTCAGTATGTAACCGAATCAACTATGATACATCCAGACAATGAAAAGGATTCAACACCAAGAATAAACGAGCTACTGAAGCCATGAAAAGACACAGAGGTACCTTAAATACTTACTACTCAGTGAGAAAAGCCAGTCATTACACATTTATCCAAATCCACAGAACATACAACACAAAAAGTGAGTTAATGTAAACTCTGGGCTTTGGGTGATAGCGACGTATCGATGTAGGTTCATTGATTATAAAATAGTTACAATTACCCTGGTGGGATATGGGACGAAATCTCGCACCTTCCATTCAATTTTGCTGTGGAACCTAAAACTGCCCAAAAACAAAGTCTATTTTAAAAATCTGACTATATTTCTTCTAGTTATTTAATTTTTTTCTTTTTCTTATTTAACTATCACTTAGTCATTTGGAATTTACTGAATATGGTGAAAGGTGGGGTTATAACTTGTTTTTCCCAGACAGTTAATCAGTGTCAGCACCCCTTATTCAATACTCCATCCTTTTCTCAAGGATACCCCAGTCTGCCAGTGGCCTGTCTTCTGCTCCCCCCATAATTCTACCACACTATCCTCTTCCCCTGGGGACAATCCCCCGCCCTACGTCTTCCATGTGACTATCGAGGTGCTCAGCAGAGCCAGCTGGAGCTTGGGATAGGAGCAGGCACGGGGAGACCTGTCATGAGTATGGTGAGTACGGTGTCATGGCCCGGGACAGGCACAGGACCCTGGAGTCCCGGAGTGTCCTTCCTTGGGACTTTACATACTGACACTTCGAAAGGTCATTTTCTTCTTTGACCTCGAACTGTAAAAGGAGAAGCTTGGAATTATCAACAACCACACCTCCTTTTCCTCCAGCAACAGAAAGGAAGCCCACTGGCAACAGGAGAGAAAGGACCCAACCCTGAGGAAGGAGCAAAGTCAGGGAGATGGGGCATCGGAACCTCCTCTGGAGTCGCTGAAGCAAGTATCACCCCAAGAGTACCCCAGGTACTTGACCAAAGAAATGCCTTTGCTCGGTGTTTGCTTAATCCAAGATGACGGATTTTCTTTCAAGCGATCATCTTGGAAAAATCCTGATTGACACACAGACTTTGATTATATATGAAACTCTTATGCATAGCTGGGCCAGGTCTTAGGCTTTCTTTTCAGGTCTACTGCTACTGCTGTCTAATCCAGGGCTCAGATTACCCTCTAAAGAGTCTTGTATAAATCCATGAACAGTTGATAGTACAAAACCAATCCTCCCCCAAACTCATCTTCAGTTTTCAGAAAAGTCGCGGCTATTCTTGCCTGTTTATTCTTCTCCCCCACCCCCCGACAAAATTCACTGGGGCTTTTATTTGAATTATATTAATTAACAAATTAGTTAATTTAACATCTTCAAGTCTTTGATGCCACCCACAGTAATATTTTTTTTTCTGTACACTTCTGGCTTTGTTTTCAATTATTTTGGGGATTTTGATGCTCTAAGTGAGTGAAAGAAATCTTTCTTCCCTTTTTAAATTATATTTTCTGACTGTTATGTAGAAAAGCTAATGACTTCTGTATGTTTATTTTATAATCAACCAGACAATTCTCTAGCCCCACTGCATGGGCTACAATTACCAAGATAGGGCCAAATAATACTGGTAAGAGTAGGCACCGTGTTTTGTTCCTGGCTTACTAGGAAGTGTTTCTGGTGTTTCACGTAATGTTAATATATGTTAGAAAGTGCCACTCTTTAGCGGGTTATGGAAGTGTCTGCATATTCCTAGTTTACTAAGTTGTGCTCTTTTTTTAACAGACAAATTTCATTTAAGGCTTCTGTTATGCTTTTTGCCAGAGAAAGGAACATGGTAGTTTCTTCCTTTGATGATGACAATGATGGCAATGATTAAAATAAAAGCAACAACTCAAAGTATGTAACTTCCACCTACACACATTTCACAAACAAGCCACTAATATTGTTGTAAAAACAAAAATGTCTAAAGCCAAACAGAAACCCACTACCTTAATAAATTAACCCTTTTCTTCCCCACATTCCCAACTAGGTAACTTTCTTAACTCAAAAACTAGCAAACGAAACAAAACAGAAACTATGTCTGATACCTTCATAGAGCAGCCAACCAGCAGATGACAGAAAGACATCTTTTCTAGATGTGCATAAAATTTAAAACATTGATTACAAAAATTATGTGGACCCTATACTGTTTCATCATGTTAAGTTGCTCTGACCAAGTTTATTTTAAATACACACGCCTCATTTAACACCTAACTTCTCTTAAATCTGCACAAGCTATTATATTAGCAGTCACATCCATTTGCAACGTGCTGTAAGTTCTTCGGCAATAACTTTCCTCCATTTCAAAGGGAGGTCTGAGATGGTTACTATTTCAGTATTTCCAACACGACTATACAGCAGTTTAATCATAATAACGCTTCCTCAGCAACCTGCTAAACACACCCACTAAAGTTGTCCTATCTGTGAAACAGCTTCAAGTTTTTAAGACCAAAGAACAAAATAAAAGATGTGTTAAATAAGATACCAAATTAATATACATACACATATATTACACATAAAAATATACATATTTATGTATAAAATTATATATAGTTATCAAAGTATAATCCAAGTTCACGCTGTGATAACTTTCAAGAGGTCCTGTACTGACCATAAACACCTTGTTTAGTCTTCACTAATAGAAAATGAAATATATAAGTATTCCAAGCTTTCTTCTCTACAGGCTAAAACTTTAATAATGATAAAAATAAAATAAAATGGTAACAATCTGCCTTGTGACTGAAGCAGACATAATACACAGCCTTCCCTCTTCTCACCCCTCCGTGCCCTCCCTGCCAGCGTCACGCAGGCTCTGCTACTTTGCTCTCTCTTCATTCTATGTCATTCCGACTTCCACCCCTTCTCTCTTTCAGCTTTTATTCTGCTTACTAGGGGCATTAAAGGGAAGTAAACTCACCGAGAGCATACGGGTTTCTCCGAAGACTCCAGCTCCCAGCTCTGGTTCTGGGCTTCGAGAGCTACACTGATGGGACAGAGCACACGTGAGAGGGGCCTCACCTTGACCAAGCATCTCACTTCTGCGTGGCACTTCATGTTTCAAAGGACTGTTACCATTCCTCTAGCTCCATCATCAACAATACTTCTGAGAGGCAGACTAGGGAGAAGTTACTTTCTAACCAAAAGCTTTTTTTTTAATGGGAAATCATTGACTTCCCTAAGATCACACAGGAAATGAAGAGCAGAACCAAATCTGAAAAAACAGACCTCCTCACTTGAACACGCCACCCCGAGGATCACAGAAGTAAAACTACTTTTCAATCCCAGCTGAGACTTTTCTAGTTGAGTGACCAGCCTTTCGAAAGCCCCAGTGCCTGCGTCTCTAAGACGGGGGGTGGGGGGTAAATGCGCACCCAGCAGCCCTGTGAGGCCCCCGGCCAGTGCCAGGCACTTGCAACACCTCCGACCCCCCACTGACCCTCAGGCTTCAGCTGCCTTGCGTCTCCATGAGCTCACACATGCGATGAGAGGCTGTGGCGGGCCACTTCTCTAAGACAATTCTCCAAACAGCACAATCACACCCCTCCCACCTGAGATTCCAGGCTCTTCTGCGGCTCTGCGTCCCCCTCCTACTCCTCCCCAGCAGCCGGAGTCCCTTAGCCCTGGGTCTTCGCCTCCACCCGAAAGCTAACTCCACAGTGTTTTCATAAGCCAAGTACCACACGGTCCACACCTCCTCTAATGTCCACTAATTGCTCCAGACCAGAGGTCAACCAACTACACCGCAGGCCGAGCCCAGCCCACTTCCGAAGTTTGAACAGCCCACCAGGTAAGAATGTTTTTACATTTTTCAATGGTTGAAATGAAAACAAGAATAATATTCTGCGATGGGTGTAAGTTATATGCAATTCAAATTACAGTGCACATACATAGTTTTATTGGAATGCAGCCATGCTCAGTCATTCACGCATTGTCAACGGCTTTCATGTATTGCAACAGCAGAGTTGACTAGTTGGGACAGAGACTGTGGAACCAATAAAGCTTAAAATAGTTACAAAAAAGTTTGCTGACGCTTGCGCTATAGGTAGGCTCCATGATACAGCCAAGAGTAACTGGATAGATCAAATCTACCAAACGACACGTGTTCTGGGCACTGCCTTGTACATTGTTTTTATTAGAAATATTTTATCCCATCCTGGTACTGCTTCATGTCATGTGCAGAAGGTCAGCGTTTGACGTTAGCTGCTACAGATACGTAGAGGTCACACTAATAAGGAAACACTATGCAGGGGGCGCTGGAGAGCACGAAGGGGGTCTTCCCGAGAGGAGACAGCCCAGGGTCTCAGATCAGGTCTTAGCGGTTTGCCCGCAGACCTGCCTGAAGAGGTGAGAAGGTCTTTCCTCAAACATGCATTAGGAAAAAGATATCTTCAAGAAGAAACAAATGTCAAAGGTATTTATAATCAAAGGAATATGAAGAGTCTTTCTTTGCAGCTTTATCTCACTATAACTCACTTCCAACATTTGAAACTCAAGTTGCAGGCTCATACTTTACATAGGAACAACTTAGAGAACAAGGTGAGAATTTAACAGTGAGAAGACACAGCATTCGAGGGCCATGTTACCCACATAAAATGAAACGAATGTAGTAAAAGTCACTCGACACATTTTTGGCAGGAAAATCATTCTTAAACACATACATCACGGTCTAAGATTAAGATAATCTAAGCCTGTATTCAAGGGAAGAAGCAGTAAGATATAATGCCTAAAAATAAGCAATAAGAAAAACTGAGGGAACAATAAGAATAACTGAAGTTAATGTGATTAGGAAAGAGACTGACCACCAGCTAAAGGCAAAGACTCGTAACCACCATCCTCTAGGACAGCAGAGGCAATACAGAAGCAGATTAAAACGAGATGCCCTATACATGGTTACTAAAGAAAAGGAAAACAAAGAACAAAACAGGCTCCTCCTGTCTAACTTGAATATCAGCATTTCAATTTAACTGTTTAAACTTGAGGGCAAATAATTACATTTATAAGCAGCATAGGAAATAAAGTAATATTTGTCAAACACTGAGAAATGTGTCTCAGACTGAGTCTGGAGACTCGTTGTCAAGTCCACACATTCTCTATGAGAATTCTCAAATTGTGTGTTTTCATCCCAGTATCATCCTACAAACATTAGCATAAGCCTGTCCCGGATCATCCAGACGCTTCCCTGGAAACAGAGCTGCCCAGAGACTTCCCGGCCCATGTGTGCTGTTGTGTTTACCGCCCGGCTAAGGCCAAACCAGGCTTTACCTGGTCTGTACAAACAGTCAAGGACAGAGAAGGACCCAACATGCACAACACACACACACACCAAGTAAAGGTCAAACGGCGCCCCTGCAAAGTCTATGGTTTTCAGAACAGAGAAAAGTGGTGAGTGAACTGAGCTGGCCTATGGCAAGTGACAGGCATTCTGAGTGCCCTCTGGACAGCACAGCACCCCACTGGCTGCCCGTGGTACCCTGGCTTAAGTTATTTTTATTATAATGTAAGAATGCGCACAAATATAAATTCCTCTCTGTCTGTCTCTCTCTCTCTCTCTCTCTCTCTCTCTCTCTCTCTCTCTCTCACACACACACACACACACACACACACGACTAGGTGATTTTTTTCTTTTTTACCCAAAACACTATTTCCATGTAAGTACAGGAGATGTGAAGTTGGGCTTAAAATGACACTAAAAACCAAAAGGGGGAATATTCCTAGGTATCCACCCAAGAGAACTGAAAATGTATGCCCACGCAAACAATTCACAGCAGCCTTATTCGCAATCGCCAAAAAGTGGGAGCAATCCAAGAGTCCATTGACTCGATGGATGGAGAAACCAAATGTGTCCATCTATCCACACACGGTGCAATGTTATTGGGCCAGGTAAAGAAATGACATTTTGACCCATGCTACAACATGGACGAGCTCTGAAAACATTATGCAGAGCTAGAGAAGGCAGACACAAAGGGCACATGTACTGCACGATTCCATTTATATGAAGTGTCCAAAAGAGGCAAATCCAGAGAGACAGAAAGTAGACTGCTGGCGGCCCAGGGCTGGGAGTTCTGGGGAAGATGGACAGTAACTGCTAACAGAGGTTTCTTTCTGGGGTGAAGAAAATGTTCTAAAACTTATTCTGGCGATGGTTACACAACTCTATGAATATACTAAAAACCATTTGAACTGTAAACTTTAAATGAGTGGATTATACAGTGTGTGAATTATATCTCAATAAGGCTATTACTGGAAAAAAAACAAAGGCAGGAAGCTGCCGTTACAGCCCTAAAAACATTCTGCCTTAACTTGTATGTTACCACAAAGCAAAATAAGAGGAATAAGAGAGTCTACAAGTCAATAAAAAGAAGATTTATATATATATCTATCTAGGTAACGAATGACTTACACAAACTCTAAAAAAAACAGGTTAGACGTTTAGTGCATGGACCAAGGTAACAAGCAAATTGTTACCCTTTTTGAAATACTGAAAACACTTGCGGACCACACTCTATTAGGACCCAAAGCGGACCTAGGCATCCTGGCTACCACTTATCTAAGGCATTCAGCGCTTTTAAGGTAAAAACAATCTAATCCTAGGGTCCCAATGGCTTCTCCCAAGTCACCAGAGCGCGCAGGAAGCCACACCTGTCCATCTCAGCCCCTCCTGGGCACTGCTGGTTTCACAGGATAACCTTCAAGCATCCCCAGACGGTCCCAAAACCACCCGTTTCACCATTAACTTCCTTACCAATGAGCACATACTACATGTCCTTCCACTGACCATTACTCAGGGAGCCCTGTTCCAATGTATGGAAAAAGCCGCATAGATCTGAACAACTCTTCGGCATTCTTCCACTGGAAGACACCGCCACCCATTTCTGGAACCGCGGAATTATTCACCTCCCCGCGTTCCCGGGTATGTGATCTGGCCCAGGACAAACAGCCAATGTTCTAATTCGAGGATGCCAGGTCCACTACGGCCTCATTTGCAGATAAGGAAGTGATAAGCAGGAGAGGAATTAGAACACTGACACACCAGCGAAACTTCAAAGCAGAATGACACTATAGCTAACACATTTACACACAGACCTCAAAACACAAACAAGGCCAAAGATCCCATGGGGCAAAAATCTCAGAAGCACTGTCCCAAGACAACAGTAAGTAAAACAATAAACCTAAAGTCCTTGGGGGAGGAGGAAGGAGCCTGGACGCTCTCAGAAGAGTGGACCAGTTTCCCTCGTGCACTGCTAACCCTCACAGTCTTTCTGGCAATATACAACAAACCAGCAATCTTATTTTGAGGAACACAGATGGAGAAGCTAGCTGAAAATAAACAACACTTTGTAGAAGTCTGCTTCTAGCACTTTATTCACAATAGAAAACAGAAAGCAACTCAGATGTCCAACAACAGAGGACTGCTTAAGTAAACCCTGGTATATTGAGAGAGGAAAATATATCTACTGCCCTCCAAAGCTACATTTGTAAACTATGTAAATACAGGGAAAGATCATGCCAAATGTAAACTAGGGGAAGCATTAAGACCTTTCATGTTGATGGCAATTGCTTTTAAGAATGGATCTTTTACAATGATGTAAATAAGAGTTGATAGACTAATACACAGTTGATACCTTACAATGAGGAGCTTTGAAATGGCATGTCTATTGTTATTTTACAGTCAAGTTGATCAAACATACAAGAACAATTATTAAATGTACAACTCCAAGTTTGTAACACTAGTATGAAAGGCAAGCACCAAAGAAAATGCAGAACACGTGAATTCTCCTGGTGTTTCTTGCTGTTTTGACTCAATTATCCCGGCAACCATAATGTTTAATCCTCTTCACAGCACTAACCTAAGTCAGGCTTTTTTATAAATGCGTCCAGGTCGGCACCCAGCACTGGGCACTGGGCACTGGGCACACACACACTCAGGTCTGCAGAGCAAACCGAAATCACTCCTCACATTCCTGACAAAACAAAAACTGACACGTGCTCTGCCACTTTGTGTTTTCACTAAATATGTGGAAGTCCAGCAAATTCTTCCTGAGTCCCTCCGCAACTCCATCACCTCTGTACAGCCGGAGGACAACTGAGCGTTTAACTACCCCCCGCCCCACCCCCCCGACCCCCCCACCCCCGCCCCACCCCCCGACCCCCCCACCCCCGCCCCAGCAACCACAGCACATGCGCACACGGAGTCTGGAGGACAATATAGCTTTCAACTCCTCCCCCCCCACCCCGCCCAGCGATCACAGCACATGCGCACACGGAGGCAAGCGCAAGAATGCTCCCTGCAGCGCTGGAACAGAAAACGCTGGAAACAAACTAGTTCTGTTCGTCAATGGGAAAATGGCTTAAAATACAGTTAAATTTTACATAGCACTTAAACCGACATGAAAAAAATTTCCAAGATATATTAAGTGGAAAAAAGCGAAAGTTCCAGTCTACCCAGTAGGAAAAGTTTTGGGAGAATCCACAACACACTGAAAACAATCACTACCTCCGAGGAAGAAGCCGGGCAAGGAGGGTGGTCACGTGAGACCCCTGACTTCTCTGTACCGCTTTTAAGTTTTTAGAATGAGAATAAATTCATGCCTTATTTACATAACAAAAATTTAAGGAAATTGCATGTGACTTATACAATATTCCATTAGGAAATTCGAATCCATATGAACGCAGGAATCACTGATAAAGGGCACGGAAGGCACACTGTCTTCACATTTAAATGCACAAACACACTTCCCTCTGTGCCTCTCCAACATATAAATACTCTTCCTTGCTTAAAAACAAATCCAGACCCCCCTCACCAGCCCAAAAAGAAAAAAAAGCACTTTTAGTACAAGACAAGATGTTAAAATCTTACACATAATTTCGAATTCCTTAATAAACATTTTATTTTTCATCCAAAAAGCAATAGCGTTACAAGGCCTGAGCCAAACTTCACTTCATTAAAATGATGACTGTTGCCACCTAACTATTTTGAAGTTGTTTAATTCACTGGGTATGTCTGGTTTTAACTGATACAGAGAAGGTGGTGGGGAAGCAAAGCTTTTCCACCTGGAACGTAACAGCGGAGGGCCTCCAGTACCTCATCTCCCTCTGAGTAGCGGGGTCCCCTTATAGCACTGGGGTCTGAGGGTTCTGAGCTCCCGGGGGATTTTGACAATCAGCAAGGTTGGGAACCATGCTTTAAACGATCCTTTTAAGCAGTGCTTCTCAACTTGTGTTGCATCTGATTATTATTTTTTAAAATATGATGTGAGAGCCACCACCCCCTACTGACCTATTAAATCAGAAACTCTGAGTAGTGGGCACCTGTCATCAGCATTTTTTTTTTAACTTCCTCAGATTGAGAACCATGCTTCGAAGTAACCAGTTTAAGAGTTACCCTTACCAAGCTCACTGCACAGGCTGTAGGAAACAGCGGCATGCCAGGGGAGGAAGTGAACACCAAGCCCTGGGTTTATTTGAAATCACAGGGTTAGGCTGATAGGACCAGACTCTTGGTACACTGACATCTGTGTCAGTGGTAAGAAGCCCTGGTTTCAGGTAAAGATAAAGTCACTGCACTAGCTGTGAAACTTTTAGGTAAAGTCGTTTAACCTCTCTGGGGTTCGAATTACCATTTTTTAAAAAGAATCGGAATAAATGACCTCTGAAGGTCCTTTGATCTCAAACCCCACAATGGTTCTACCGTGTGGCTACAAATCGAACAAGTCCGTAAGCAGCGCGGTCCTTGAATAAACAAACAAACACCTTCTGCAAGTGGAGCGTCATCACGTATACAATTCCCTGCTGATCTACATAAAAAGCTCATTCTTCATCACACCACAGGAAATCTAACTGAACGCAGTTATATTCTAGCCGATCAATCACAATGAAAATTAAGTCGCATAAGTCCCCAAATAGATACAAACATTTAGAGTAAAAGGAAAATTTTAAATAACTCATTAACCTTTTTCTTGTCAACATCCTGATTTTTAAACCTGTTTTTCCATTTTTTAAAAATTGTGGTAAAATATACATTTTATGTTTAAAATTTACCATTTTAACCATTTTTAAGTGTACAGTATTATGCCATTAAGGATGTCCACACTGTTGTGTAACCTTCACCACTATCCATCTACAGAACTTTTTTTAAACCACTTGTTGAAGTATGATTGACATATAAAATATTTAATATTTAATGTATACAACTTGGTAAGTTTGGGACAAATATGAGTACACACTTGAGAAACATCCCCACCATCCAGGCCAGAAACATATCCATTGCCTCCCAAAGTTTCCTCCTGCACCCTTCATTTTTTATGTGCATGGTAAGAATACGTAACCTAAGACCTACCCTCTAGCAAATTTTAAGTATACAATACAGTATTATTAGTTATAGGCACTATGCTGCGTATAGATCTCCAGAACTTATTTACACTGCATAATGAAAACTTTGATCCAGAACTTCTTAATCTTCCCCAAATGAAACTCTGTACCCATCAAACACTAACTGCCCATTCTCTTCTCCCTGAACCCTTGGCAACCACGGTTCCACTTTCTGTCTCTATGAAATTGACTACTCTCTAGGTACTCATTGCACATCCTCAAGTTTCATTCATGTCATAGCATGTGTCAGAATGTCCTTCCTTCATAAGGCTGAGTAATATTTCATTGTGTGTACATCCTATTTTTTTTTATCTACTCATCCATCGATGAACACTTGGGTTACTTCACTGTGACTTTTTTAACTGCATGTTTTTTTGAGTCATGAACAATAAAGATGAGAGAACTTTACATCATCAGGATTTCTTTACAAGAAAAACAACATAAGCAGACCAACATTCTGGGCCAGAAAATATACCTTATCAAATTTAAAAGAATAAAAATCATGCAAAGTATGCTCTCCGACCACAATAAAACCAGAAATTAGTAACAAAAGATGGCTGGAAAAATCTCAAAATACAGTATTTAGAGATTACATACATAATACTTGGAGATTAATAAAACATTGGTCAAAGAAGAAGTCTCAAACATCTTCCTAACTAAATAAAAATGAAACTATAACTTATCAAAACTTATGGGATACAAATAAGCCAGACGGAGAAAGACAAACACCACATGATCTCACTTATATGTGGAATCTAAAGAACAGAATATACAAACAAACAAAAAGAAACAGACTCAGAGATATGAGAAAAAAAAACTGAGGGTTCCTACTGTGTTTCCCCGAAATAAGACGTAGCTGGACAATCAGCTCTCATGCGTCTTTTGGAGCAAACATTAATATAAGACCCGGTCTTATTTTACTATAAGGCTGCGTATAATATAACATAATATAATATAATATAATATAATATAATATAATATAATATAATATGATATAATATGATATAATATAATACTCGGTCTTATATTAATTTTTATTCCAAAGGACGCATTAGGGCTGATTATCTGGCTAGGTCTTATTTTTGGGGAAACACCGTAGGTGGGAGGGGGGTTGGGGATGGGAGGAAAAGGTAAAGGGATTAGAAAGTATAAATTAGTAATCACAATATAACCACGGGGATATGAAATACAGTTTGGGGAATATAATCAATAATGTTGTGAAGATTTTGTAGGGGGTCAGATGGGCACTTGTCTTCTCAGGGAGACCACTTCATGGACTGTAGAAGCCTGACCACTGCACTGTACACCTGAAGCTGCAGCTGAATAATATGGACTGTCAAGTGTAATTAACTATATGTGTGTGTATATATATATACACATATATGGTCACGGATTGGTCACAGGTGGAGTACAGCGTAGGGAATAGAATCAGTAGAATTGTTAACAGCTATATACGATGTCAGAGGGGTAATTGGGGAGGGAAGTTGTAACTTCTGAGGGTGTAGATGTCTAACTATTACACTGTTTTCTACACTTGAAACTACAAAAAAAACAACAAAACAAAAAAACAACTTGTGGATACAGGGAAAGCAATGAATGCTTAGAGGAAAATTTATAGCATTCAATGCAAATATTAGAGAGATCTGAAAATCAGATCTAAGTTTCTACTTAGGAAACTAAAAAAAGATAAGCAAATTAAATTCAAAGTAAGGACAAGAAAATAAATAATTAAAATTAGTGAAAATCAGTGAAAAGAAATCAGTGAAATCAATAGAGAAAAATCAATGAAAAGAAATCAACAGAGAAAAATCAATGAAACCAAAAGCTGATTCTTTGAAAAAACCAATCAAAGTGATACACCTCTACCAGATTAACCAAGGGAAAAAAGGAGATACAAATTACTAATATAAGAAACAAAAGAAGGGCCATTACTACTGGGCATATGGACATTAAGAGGATAATAAAGGAATATTAAGAATGACTCTATGCCCACAAATTTGATAACCTAGGCGAAATAGAACAATTCCTTGAAACAGACAATCTGCCAGAATTTACACAAAAGAAAAGAACAATCTGAATAGGCCTATACCTATTTAGGAAACTGAATCAATAACTATTATAATACCTTCTAAAACAGAAAGCACCAATCCCAGATTGGTTCACTGGTGAAATCTACCAAAGGTTTAAGGAAGAAATTATCTCAATTTCTACAATCTCTTCAGAAAACAGAAGCAGAGGAAATACTTTGTAACTCATTCTATGAAGCCAGCACTTTCCTAATCCCCAAACCAGACAAAGGCATTACAAGAAAAAAACTACTGACCAGTATCTCTCATAAACACAAATGTAAACCTCCTGAGCAAAATATTAGCACACTGAACCCAACAATGTACAAAAGGAATTATACACCGTGACCAAGTGGGATTTATTCGAGGTATGCAAGAGGTCAACATTCAAAAATAAATTTATGTAATCAACAGGCTAAAGAAGAAAATTCTATGATCACATCAACAGAAACAGGAAAAGCACTTGAAAAAACTCCAACACCCAATCAAAAGCTCTCAGCAAACTGAAATGGGAGTTCCTCAACTTGACAAAGACATATACAAAAATCCAACAGTGAACATCATGCTTAATGACGAGAAATGAGATGTTTTACCACTAATTCAGAACAATGCAAGATGTCTGTTCTCACCATTCCTATTCAACATCATATTGGAAGTCCTAGCTAATGCATTAATACAAGAAAGGAAATGAAAAGTGTACAGATTGGGAAAGAATAAAACTGCCTTTCTTGCTAATAATATGATTCTCTATGTAGAAAATCCCAAAGAAACAACAACAAAAAATTCCTGGAACTAATAAGCCATTGTAGCAAGGTTGTAGGATACACAACATTAATAAACAAAAGTCAACTGCTTTCTCATATACCAGCAAGAATCAATTAGAATTTGAAATTTAAAATGCAACTCCATTTGCATTAGCATCAAAAAAAAAAAAAAGGAAATACTTAGGTATAAATCTAACAATGTTTTCAGATTCCACATATAAGTGAGATCCAACGGCATCTGTCCTAGTCTGACTCACTTCACTTAGCGTTATGCCCTCAAGATTTATCCATGTTGCCACAAATGGCAGGATTTCATTCTTTTTTATGGATGAATAGTATTCCACTGCGCGCGCGCGCACAGTTCCAAAAAAACGTATACACATTTTAAGAAAAAAACTGTATCAAAATTGCTGATGGAAACCACTTTGAGCATCTCTTGTAATTGCAGAAGTCAAACGTGACTTGTATTCATCTTGTTATTGGTATATATTGAGTATTACAATTTTAATAGTTTTTTTTCCTTTCTTAAAATGTGTATACGTTTTTTTGGTATCCGCTACTGTAAATAATGCTGCAATGAACATGGGGGTGCAGGTATCTTTTTGAGTTAGTGTTTTCATTTACTTCAGACAAATACCCGGAAGCGGAATTGCTAAATCATATGGTAGTTCTACTTTCAATTTTTTGAGGAATCTCCATATTGTTTTCCATAGTGGCTCAGCCAATTTACAGTCAGTTCCACCAGCATGCTCAAGAATTCCGTTTTCCCCACGTCCCCACCAACACTGGTTACAGCCTGTCCTTTGATAAGAGCCATTCTAACAGGTATGAGGTGATTTTTTTTAAAAAATTCTTTAACTTGGAAAAAACATTTTTAAGTATACCCACAGTAGGAGTCCATACTGATAAAAGAACAAAGGAAATTATGTATGTATATATGTATATATATATATACACAAATATATATACATATACACACATATATACACACGCACACATTAAAAAGTCTAAAACTATTTACAGTAGCTATATCCTAGTAGTAGTATTAGAGGGGCTATATTTTTCTTCCTTTGGTTTAGCTATATTTTCTAGATTTTGACAATTAGCATTCATTAGTAGTATGTAAAATACGAGTATATGTTGATTTTAAAAACAAGTATTTTAAGGAAGAGTGGTATTGATACCTCATACAAAGAAGAAAATAAAGAGTGAATAACGTCAGGGAATAAACAAATCAAAATTTCAAACCTCATCAAAGACCTAAGACTTTATTAAATCCAAATGACTGGAAATTAACTTGTAAAACTCTACCACCACTATCCTAATGGATTCATATTCCTGTTTTGGCAAAAATTTACAATACTTAATGGTGCTAAAAAGTTGTGTTATTTCGATAAAATCAAAACAGTGATTACAAGGGGCTAGTAAGTGAAGAATAAGAGATCAGGTCACGGAGACGTCATCAAAATGGTGGCGTGAGGTGAGCCTCTGTAAAGCTCCCCTGGAATTTACAACTAATCGAACAACAATAACTCCACAAAGGACTCCCTGCACAGCAGACAGGCAAAATGAAGAGGCCCACTACTGAATTCACCTAAAGGTGGGCGAATCGTGGGAGCGGGGGAGGAGAGAAGGGAGAAGTGCGGAGCCGCAGCCGCAGGGGCGGGCGCAGGACGCAGACCTGGCTCAGTGCTCCGAGCTCGCTGCATCCCGAACTACCGCAGCTGTGGGACAGGGAAGCACTCGGACTGCTAGGGCTCCGCTTATGGCCACAGGGCTGAGGGGGCAGCATATAACACGGCTGAACCCAACACTCATGGCAGAGACCTCGGAGAATGGATTGAGGGAAGAAGGCTGAAAACGGTGGTTTGGGCCCTCACTGCCACAGAGAACGGAAGCCTTAGGCACTGAGACTGGCCGCCCCCTCCCTACCCTCCCAGAGCTTGCCCCGCCCCCACCTGCCCGGTGCTAGAAGCGGAACAGTGGCAGTGTCAGATCAAACGAACAGAATATTTGCTGTTCTGAGAACTGTGGACCGCAGACACAGATTCGCAGCTCAACTAGTTCCAGCAGAGGGGAGGGAGCTGTGGAAGCAGGACCGGCTGTGGTGGTGGTCGCTGCCATTGCTCTGGGCCACCTCTCACAACTCACCCCGCCTATCTGGGCAGGTCCCTGCAGGGGTAAACAGAACTGCTGAAACACACGGGCTCTGAATCTGGTGCAGGAAGAGCTTTGGAACTTCAAAAGCTCTCCACATACCCACACGGACACTGCGCCCTGTGACCCAGGCGAACTATTAACAGAGGAGAAGCCCGTCTCCCAGTGAATCCCCCCACTGTGTGAGAAGCTGGAATAGTGCAGAGAAAACATAGCACTACCACGTGAGAGAAAAAAAAAAGGCTGCAGTCGGAGAGAAAATAAAACATTCTACCAACACGTATTGGAAAACAAAAGAAAGACCTCTTCCTATCAACCTGTTGCAGAAGCCACTCCTGTAGATGTCTAGGAAGAGAAATAATAAATCAGTAATTGCCATGAATAACCAAGGCAACAAGACAGCTCAGAAAGAAAGTGAAAAGTCTCCAGAAAAGGAACTTAAAGATATGGAAATATGTGACTTAAATGACAGAGAATTCAAGATTGCAGTTCTGAAAAAACTCAACGAGATGCAAGAAAACACAGAAAGGCAGTTTAATGAACTCAGAAACACAATCAAAGAACAACATGAGCATTTTACGAAAGAGATTGAAATTTTAAAAAAGAACCAAATAGAATTTCTGGAGATTAAGAACTCAATAGAAGAAATCAAGAATGAAATAACCAGTTTAGGTAGTAGAGTTGACCAGATGGAGGAAAGAATCAGTGACATCGAAGACAGAAACCTGGAAATTACACAGATGGAAGAAGAAAGAGACTTGAGGCTTACAAGAAATGAAAGAACTCTACAAGAACTTTCTGACTCCATCAGAAAGAGCAATATAAGAATAATGGGCATACCAGAAGGAGAAGAAAGAGAGAAGGGAACAGAGAATATATTCAAACAAACTGTTGATGAGAACTTCCCAAACTTGTGGACAGAACTGGATCCTCGAATCCAAGAAGCAAATAGAACACCTAATTACCTCAATCCCAACAGGCCTTCTCCAAGGCACATTGTATTGAAGCTGTCTAAAATCAATGACAAAGAAAGAATCCTCAAGGGAGCCAGGGAAAAGAAGATGGTAACCTGCAAAGGAAAGCCCATTAGATTAGCATCAGATTTTTCAGCAGAAACTCTACAAGCCAGGAGGAAGTGGAACCAAATATTCAAACTATTGAAAGAGAGAAATTATGAGCCAAGAATAATATATCCAGCAAAGATATCCTTTAAATATGAAGGAGGAATAAAGACCTTTCCAGACATACAGAAGCTGAGGGAATTTTCTAATACACGACCTACACTACAAGAAATACTAAAGGAGGCTATTTGACCACCATCAACAGGGACAATTTGTGGCAACCAAAACATAAAAAGGGGGAGAGTAAAGGCCTGAACCGGAATATGGGAATGGAGAAAGTAAGCGTGCTGAAGAAAATGGAATATTCTAAATATCAAACTTTCTTTTACATAAACTTAAGGGTAACCACTCAAAAAAAATCCAGAACTGAGATATATACTGCAATAAAAGAAGAAACAGAGGGAAACATCATAGAATACCACCACACAGAAATAACACACAACAACAAAAAGGCAAAGAAACAATGGAGACACAGCTTTACCAGAAAACTAAAGATAGAATGACAGGAAATCCTCACATATCAATAATCACCCTAAATGTAAATGGACTGAACTCACCAATAAAAAGGCACAGAGTAGCAGATTGGATCAAAAAACTAAACCCAACCATATGCTGTCTCCAAGAGACGCATCTCAGCTACAAGGACAAGCATAGACTCAAAGTGAAAGGGTGGAAACTGACACTCCAAGCAAATGGTACCTAGAGAAAATCAGGTGTAGCAGATGAAACAGACTTCAGGGTGAAAAAGATAAGAAGAGACAAAGATGGACATTTATAATGGTAAACAAGAAGAATGGTAAACAAGAAGATGATATAACAGTTATCAATATTTATGCCCCCAAACAGGGAGCACCAAAATGTACCAAGCAACTACTAACAGAACTAAAGGGAGAAATTGACCAAAACACAATTGTACTAGGGGACTTAAACACATCATTGACAGCTATGGATAGATCATCCAAACAGAAAATAAATAATGAAATAGCAGCCCTAAATGATACATTAGATGAAATAGACATAATTGACATATATAGAGCACTTCATACTAAAACATCAGACTATACATTTTTTTCTAGTGTACATGGAACATTCTCAAGCATAGACCATATATTGGGACGTAAAATCAGCCTCAGCAAATTTAAGAAGATCGAAATCATACCAAGCATATTCTCTGATCACAAGGCTTTGAAATTGGATATCAACTGCAAAAAGCAAGCAGGAAAAAACACAAATACATGAAGATTAAACAACATACTTTTAAAGAACGACCAGGTCAAAGAAGAAATTAGAGGAGAGATCAAAAGATACATAGAAACAAATGACAATGAAAATACATTCTACCAAAATGTTTGGGATGCAGCGAAAGCAGTTTTAAGGGAAATTTATATCATTACAGGCCTATCTCAAGAAACAAAAAAAATCCCAAATAAATAACCTCACGTCACACCTTAAAGAACTAGAAAAAGAAGAACAAATGAAACCCAAGGTCAGCAGAAGAAAGGAAATAACAAAAATCAGAGCAGAACTAAATGAAATAGAGATCAAAAAGACAATAGAAAAAATTAATGTGACAAAGAGCTGGTTCTTTGAAAAGATTAACAAACTTGACAAACCCTTGGCTAGACTCACTAAGATAAAAAGAGAGAAGACACTAATTAACAAAATCAGAAATGAAAAAAGGGGAAGTTATCACGGACACCACAGAAATACAAAGGATCATCCAAGAATACTATGAAGGACTATATGCCACCAAATTCAATAACCTAGAAGAAATGGACAAGTTCTTAGAAACATATAGCCTTCCTAGGCTGAACCATGAAGAACTGGAAAATCTAAACAGACCGATTACCAGTGACAAAATTGAATCAGTCATCCAAAACCTTCCCAAAAACAAAAGTCCGGGACCAGATGGCTTCACTAGTGAATACTACCAAACCTTCAAAGAGGATCTAATACCAATCCTGCTCAAACTCTTCCAAAAAATTGAAGAAGAGACAGTACTCCCTAACTCATTTTATGAGGCCAACATTACCCTGATACCAAAACCTGGTAAAGACAACACAAAAAAAGAAAACTACAGACCAATATCTCTGATGAATACAGATGCAAAAATCTTTAAAAAAATTCTAGCAAATCGAATACAACAATGCATTAAAAAGATTATTCATCACGACCAAGTGGGGTTCATCCCCGGGGCACAAGGATGGTTCAACATCCGCAAATCCATAAATGTGATACATCACATAAACAAAATAAAGGACAAAAATCATATGATTATATCAATTGATGCAGAAAAAGCATTTGACAAGATACAACATCCATTTATGATTAAAACACTTAATAAAATAGGTATAGAAGGAAAATACCTTAACATGATAAAGGCCATATATGACAAGCCATCAGCTAATCTCATAATTAATGGTGAAAAACTGAAGCCCTTTGCTCTATGTTCAGGAACACAACAGGGCTGTCCCCTATCACCTCTGCTTTTCAACAGTGTTGGAAGTCCTTGCCAGAGCAATCAGGCAAGAGAAAGAAATAAAAGGCATCCAAATTGGGAATGAAGAAGTTAAATTATCACTCTTTGCAGATGACATGATGCTATATATAGAAAACCCTAAAGACTCCACCAAAAAGCTATTAGAAACAATCAACGAATACAGTCAAGTTGCTGGCTACAAAAATCAACGTACAAAAGTCCATTGCATTCCTATATACTAACAATGAAATCTTAGAAAAAGAAATACAAAAAACAATTCCTTTTGCAACTGCAGCAAAAAGAATAAAATACCTAGGAATAAACTTAACCAAGGATGTGAAGGACCTATATGCTGAAAACTATAAGACATTTTTGAAAGAAACTGAAGAAGACACAAAGAAATGGAAAGACACTCCATGCTCATGGATTGGAAGAATCAACATAGTTAAAATGGCCATATTACCCAAAGCAATATACACATTTAATGCAATCCCCATCAAAATCCCAATGGCATTTTTTAAAGAAGTAGAACAAAAAAATCATCAGATTTGTTTGGAACCACAAAAGACCCCGAATAGCCAAAGCAATCTTAAGAAAAAAGAACAATACGGGAGGTATCACACTCCCTGACTTTAGTTTGTACTACAGGGCTACAATAATCAAAACAGCATGGTATTGGCAGAAAAACAGACACATAGACCAATGGAATAGAATTGAGAATCCAGAAATAAAACCACGTAAATATGGACAGATAATTTTTGACAAAGAAGCTAAAAACATACAGTGGAGGAAAGACAGCCTCTTCACTAAATGGTGCTGGGAGAATTGGATAGCCATGTGCAAAAGAATGAAACTGGACTGCTATCTGTAACTGTGTACCAAAATTAATTCAAAATGGATCAAAGACTTAAGCATAAGACCTGACACAATAAACTGCGTAGAAGAAAACATAGGTACTAAACTTATGGACCTTGGGTTCAAAGAGCATTTTATGAATTTGACTCCAAAGGCAATGGAAGTAAAAGCTAAAATAAATTAATGGGATTATATGAAACTTAAAAGCTTCTGCACAGCAAAAGAAACCATCGGCAAAATAAAGAGGCAACCAACTGAATGGGAGAAGATTTCTGCAAACAGTGCCTCCGATAAGGGGCTAATATCCAAAATATACAAGGAACTCATGAAACTCAACAACAAAAAACCAAACAACCCAATTGAAAAATGGGCAGAGGACCTGAAGAGACATTTCTCCAAAGAGGACATACAAATGGCAAACAGACATATGAAAAAATGGTCAACATCACTAATCATCAGAGAAATGCAAATAAAAACCTCAATGAGATATCACCTCACCCCAGTCAGAATGGCTATCATCAACAAGACAAATTGTAACAAGAGTTGGAGAGGCTGTGGAGAAAAAGGAACCCTCATACACTGTTGGTGGGAATGCAGACTGGTGCAGCCGCTGTGGAAGGCAGTGTGGAGGTTCCTCAAAAAATTACAAATAGAATTACCATATGACCCAGCAATCCCTCTCCTGGGTATCTACCAAAAAAATCTGAAAACATTTATCCATAAAGACACGTGTGCTCCAATGTTCACTGCAGCTTTATTTACGGTGGCCAAGACATGGAAACAACCAAAATGTCCTTCGATAGATGAGTGGATAAAGAAGTTGTGGTATATATACACAATGGAATACTATTCGGCGATAAGAAAAGATGACATAGGAACATTTGTGACAACATGGATGGATCTTGAGAGAATAATACTAAGCGAAATAAGTCAGACAGAAAAAGCATAGAACCATATGATTTCACTGATATGTGGTATATAAACCAAAAACAAAAGAACAAGACAAACAAATGAGAAACGAAAACTCATAGACACAGACAATAGTTTAGTGGTTACCAGAGGGTAAGGGGGGAGGGGGGTGGAAGATGAGGGTAAGGGGGATCAAATATATGGTGATGGAAGAACTGACTCCGGGTGGTGAACACACAGTGGGATTTATAGATGATGTAATACAGAACTGTACACCTGAAATCTATGTAATTTCACTAACAATTGTCACCCCAATAAATTTTAAAAATAAATAAATAAAAGAAAAAAGAGATCAGGTCCCATTCTCAGACCAGAAAATGATTCCAATGAAACACAGTTCATTCTAGGATAGATTTGCAGATAAAAGTATTTATTCTACAGTCTGAAAGCATTGTTCAGATGTAAAAATACTGTAAAATAACTTCACTACCACCACCACCACCAAACAACATTAACCACAGGTGTACTCCCCCAAACAGAGTCAAGACAACAGAAAAGAAAGTTTATTCATAACACATGATAGGGCAGGACTTGAACTTTTGAAAGCCACTTTGCAGCTATCCTTTTGTATCTTTTTAGAAAATGAAAATAAGGTTCCACTTCATACTAGTTTCTAAGAAAAAGACATGTAATGGAAATACTGCAAATTACTTCAAAGATAAAACAAAAAGTTAGAATGATACTGCTAAGAATAAAAACAAAGCAAAACTTGAAAATTAAGGCCCTTTTAAGTCACAATTTTACAAAAATGAGTGTATATAAAACTGGTGAAATCTGAATAAGGCTATGGATTGTAATAATGTCAATTTCCTGGTTTCCATGTTAAACTATAGTTATGTAAGATATTATCATTGCACCAAACTAGGTGAAGGGAACACGGGATCTCACTGTACTATTTTTTGCAAATTTCTGTGAATCTGAATTTCAAAAGAAAAAAAATTAGATGGGGCTATGCACGAGTAGGTTAATATAACAAAAAGGAAAGGTTTAACAAAGAATTTGGAACATGATAAAAAGGCTACCATGAGCACTTTGATTTTATTGAGCAATTTGAAAACAGGTTTCTACACACTGTTCAAACTACTTCAGCGGAAAGCAAGGTTTGCACTAGAATTCCTGAGTTTAGGTACCTGACACTTACATGACACCTTATGCACACGGCGAGATTTTTTTTCATACTTGAAATAGTTCAAGCAAATACGGAGCCAATGCACAACATAAACGGCTTCACATCGAGTTTTTTCCCAAAATCTTTAACTCAAATTTCCATATGGCCCTAAGCCCTGAGCATACCAAAGTCTCTTATGTCATCCATAACTTACCCAGTGGAAATAAATGTATCACCTGCTGTTTGGGTCCAAATTAGTGAAAAGTCTAGCATAAGGCCATCCTCACCTTCAATAAATATTAACTTAGAAAAAAATAATTCTGTGCCATTTAAAAAATGGCAAAGTGAATTTGCAGCCTTTGTAGGGGTTCTGTAGCAGCTGAGCCCCTAGTGAATATTCTGAGGGGTAGAAAGAACATTCTACTGATGGTCCTCTGAATCCCTCAAGCTGGACCCTAATTCTTCAGCTGAGCCTCCTCTGTGGCCTGCAGCCCTTCCAAGATTACTCCATACCTATGCGTGCGTAAGTGATTAATATACACGGTACGGTCTCTAGTGCCGTGGGTGTGATCCTGAAATAGTTTCTTCCACTAAATGTTACTCTAATGGATTCAACAGACGGGAGAATAGTAAGCTGAGTGAAATCATACACCGGCTTGCTTTTCTATTTTCCATACGAAAAAAAAAATGGCTTAAATTTGCTCAGCTTCAGCAGGTATAAGAGTATCAAACCCAACCATCTGAGCAATCCAGTTATCAGCAAGGGTGCCCCTGAATTTTCTTCCCATGGACCCTTGTGCGCTCCTAACACTAGGACGCATCGTAGGGGTTTCATGGAGGAAGTTGTGAAGTAAGGCCAAGCAGCACACTACAACCAGGATTGTTCTAACACACCAACCCCCAGCCTTAGACTTTTCTTATCCCTTCTCATCCTTCCTTTCCTGCAATATACTAAACCTTCTGTGTGAATACAGGGGAGACTCCAAAACGCTCTATTCACTCACTGTTTCAACAGCTAGAAACTTAATGGAAGTTGAGAAAGATTCCACACTGAAATGTCAAGGATTCTGACAGTGGTCACTAGTGACAGTGGTCACAACTCCCAGATTGTGGACAGAAGCTGAGTTGTGGCCTGAAAGCAACTTAGTTGAACACGGTATAGATTTGGGGCAATTCTCAAATACGACTTATACTGTTAGTCTAGAATCTACACGGCAGAAACCTTAATGTCTTCTTAAAAGCACATTTCAGTACCCAACGCTGCCAAATTCAATAACCTGAAGGTTCTAGTTCACTAAAGAATGACGATGGCTACCTTGCAAATGCACAGAAATTATTCCAAGAGCGAGCACACAGACTTAGGCCTCTACGTTCTCTCAGACTCAATCCATGTTAAAGCGCTGATCGCTGTGGAGCCCAGCACTCAGCAACCCCACCGGTCACACTGTGTGGAGATCGGCAGAAAAGGCCACAACGCCCGTGCTGAAGAACAGCACCAGCATCTTGGGCTTCCTGTGACAGAGGGTACACTGTACAGACGGAAGGACACTGCCCCACCGCAGTGAACACAACTACATCTGAGCCCCCACATTGCAGCTCCCTGCTGGACAGTTACACGTAACCCTCACCGAACCTTCTGCTCCAAACCAACTGGCCCAATCCTCGTTTTCAACAATAATACCAACGTTTCCCCCGTCACTCAAGGTCAGGCTGTAGGGTGATAACTAAGTCCATGACACGAATCACAATCGTCGCCATCCTTACTTTGAAGTGCCGCTCACATTCATTCTGCTTTCCCATCCCCGCCATCCCAGTTCAAGAAATTGTTCCTTAAACCCAAGAGTCCCCATGGGGTCTTCTTGATGTCCCACAGTCAAATGTGTACTCCAGAACATTATTTTAAACAAGTCATCCAAGCCTTGAAAAAAATATCTCCAGATCTGGCAGTGTGGCCAACACAAACCTTTCCTCATGAGCTTGGACAAGCACCAAGCACCTTTCACAAGAAGTCTCTGGACACCAGGGCTCCAACCAAGGACTCTGAATCTCCATAAGGTTCTTGTGTTTGCTACTTTTTGTCATCACTTATTTCGTCAGGGTGATCAACAATGAAACCTTTGCAAAGAAGGGGGCTTATGGCTCGTTCTCAAGGACAACCAGAAGGAGCTCCAAGCAGACAGCTTCCTACACCCCAGCGAGCCTTGGAGGGAAACAAATCCCAGGAAAAGGAGTAAGTGTAAAAGCAACTTTAAAAAAAAACAGAAAACAAACAAACCCCCTGGGCCTGTGGGTACAGGGAAAAGGAGGCTGCGATGGTGAGCCCTGGCGAGTTTAATTTTGAAACAGGACTTGGAAGACTTCAGGATGAAATTCAAATGTCTTCCTCTACATTTAAGAAATTCCTCTGTTAACTAGTGATCTAGCAGGTGAGAAGAAACATATACATCAAAGGAAAAGTAGACATAAGCAAACTATACCAAGAGCATGAAGCACGTACTTCACGAGTTCAGAGGAACCAAAAACATCAAGAACTGGGACAATGGAGAAGTCAGGATTTTGAACCGTACGGTGGAGTGTTCAGGCAGTAAGTCCATCAGTCTGGCTGAAGCCGACAACACTGAGAAATACAAGACGTGAGAGAGTGCACACAGCTGTGCCACTGTCCTAGTCCCCTGTTGATGTGCGTCTCTCTCCTTGCCCTACCTGGACTCTCAGTTCAGGGGCCGGGACCACCACAATTTGTTAACCTATTAGCTACGTGTCAGTCACATGCCCAGCACTTAGAATGTTGGTAACAGCTTTACGATATTTCATCTCAGAATAGTATAACACAGCCTCTGAAATCAGATTTTTTAAATATTTCTATTAAAAATAGCAAAACTTAAAAAAGAATAGCAAAACTTACGTAAGAGTCAAGAAATAACGATCCTTAAATCAAAACAAGAATTTTTAAGCACCCAGACACTCTTATAAAAACTCTCTTAGGAATTGCTTAACAAAATAAAAAAATTTTTTTAATTGCTGACATGCTCTAGAGGAAGAGACAAAAGAATGGAAAGTCTGATAAATTGATAAGCAGTTTTAACACAGGTTTACAATCAGTTTTTAAACAGTAATCCCTCTGGGAAATAGAAATCCCTCTCCTTAATCCCTTTGAGGGCAATGCAATATTTGAATCAGGAACAAGACCATCTTGCTTCTATGTAAGTTCAAATGTGACCCTTTTACAGTGTCCTCGACAACAAATAGCAAGTAGAGGACAGGACAGTTTCTAATCTATCAGAAAGAGAGGCGGCCAGCATTTTGGATTTATAATGTATTTTTGCCAGACACAGAAGCTTCGGTAAAATTAAATTAGGGAACTTCAAGGTTTGAGTCGACAGTGATTACTTAACTGGAGCTTATTCCTGTGAAATGAAACTAACTACCAGAACCCCTGAATAACAATTTGCTGGTCACTACGCCACAGGTTTAAGCCTCGTCTTGGAAATACTAACAGGATGGAACCATGAGCCCTTTATTAAATCGTGATGACCATGGAGAGCGCCCTTGAAGCTGAGCAAGAGGACTCAACCCTACAAGGTTCACCTCCAGAGAGTGAGGCAGGTTTGACAGGAACCCCAGGGCCAGTCCTAAAACGCTTGACTGCATTATCCATAAAAGGTGGGAGCAGCAATAGTAGCATATAGCACACACCAGCCCACTAGAAGCAGATGGAACCCACCAACTCATTTTACCCAGACCTTCAAAAAGGTCCACAGAATCATCTTTGCTTGCCAAAGCAGGCAGATCTGAATGAGTGAATCTAAGGAAAGGTTTCGCAAAGGATTACAAATAGTGATTTCATTTGCCTACTGTAGCCCCATTGTAAAACAGGGTCGGAAAAATGAAAGGCATTTTGAAAGCTCATTCTCCATACTCAGAGTAAACACATACACACACAAACAAAAACATGCCCCCCGCCCCCCCCCAAAAAAGCTTCAGTAACCTATTCCAGCACAGGGGCTTTTTCCAGAAGGGAAGTCTAGCTGAAACCATTCCTTGCTTATGTGTACATAATTCACAAGGGGTCAGGTAAAATTGCATTTTGTAACAGCTGAACTTTAAACAGTCATTCGTGGTGCAATATTCACTCATTAGCTTAAAGTTACCCCCTAGAATGAAAAGCACTGGCTGTCTTTGCCAGGGTGACAACTTTACAGACAGAAGCTGGGGCCAAGGACCGTGAACTCCTAGAAAGTTCTATGAGCCTCAGAAGAAGACCTCACCACCTCTACCAGCACAAACTTAGCCGTCACCCCATTCCTCACTCCCCACATTAGGAGGCATCGCCAATACAGGCAATTTTTTTTGAAATAAAAAATATAAGACGGGTCAACAGCAGGCAAAGCCTTACAAGGCTGATGATTTCTGTTCGGGATTGGGGGAGGGGGAGGAGCTTTCTGGAAGTTTCTATTCTTGGCAAGGAAAGCACCTCCAGGTCCTTCCACCAAAAGGCACTAACACAGGCTTGTTCTCAGGGAACGAGTGCTTTTCCCGTGCTAAGCAACCCCATCCTGGGGTGTGACGAAGGGAGCAAGGTGGTGAAGGCCGGGAAGAGGAATCCGGGAAGGTGTGTTTGGCTGAGGGGGATGGAAAGAAAGAATGGATGGTTAAGGGGGGTCGGGGAAGCTGTGGAGGATTCAGAGGGAGCGTGTGGATGACTAAGGGGGGTGAGGGGAGAGTGTGGGTGTCCAGAAAAGGCGTGTGTGGCCGCGGGGCAGAGGGGGAAGGTGTGGACCGTTAAGGGGGGTTAGAGGGCAAGGCGTGCACGGCGGAGCGATGGAGGGATGTCCAGCAGGCCCCTGAGAAGCAGCCACGGAGGCGGCCGAAGGGGTGGCCTCGCCCCCCCCCCCCGTCTCCCTTCTGTGGGCGTGTGCCCCGCTGCGCGTGTGCAAGGGCCGGGCCCCAGGGCCACCACTCACCCCACGACGCCCTGGTTGTAGTTCCTCCGCTTCCACGGGGTCCCGCTGTACACGCCCCCGCCGCCGTCCGCCCGGCCGCCGCCCGCCGCCCGCCCTCCGCTGGGCTGCAGCAGGCTATAGTTGAGTCCGTAGGTGCTGGCCTTGTTGTCGCGTTTCCGCTTGTTGCTGCTGCCGGAGGTCGGGTCGGCGGGCTCCGCGGCGGGGACAGCGGCCGAGGAGTGCGGAGACGGGGACGCCGAGGGGGACAGGGACGCCGAGGGGCCCGCGACGGCCCGGCGGGCCCAGGCCGCGGGCTGGTGGTGGTTGTTGTTGTTGTTGGTCGTCTCCAGCGGCAGGAAGTCCCGGGACTCCGCCGCCTGCGCGTGGCCGCCCTGCAGGCGCTCCCCGGAGCGGTACATGCCCGCCGGGGCCGGGGCCGGGGCCGGGGCCGCGCCGCCGAGGCTGCCGGTGCTGCTGCCGCTCCCGCCGGTGGCCGTGCTGCTGCCGCCGCCGCCGCTCGCGCCGCCGCTGCTGTGACAGTGGTGGTTGAAGTACAGGTTCCTCAGCCCCTGGGTCGTCTCCCAGATCTGCATCCACAGACTGTTGGACGGTCCGAGCTGCTCTGGCTGGAACCAGGCGATCCTCGGATCCATCAAACGGCGGCGGCCGCTGCCTCCGCCCCTCCCGGCCGCCCGCAGGGCCGCCGCCGCCGCCGCCGCGCCTCAGGCGCACGCCCGGCCTCGGCTGCTGCTGCTGTGGCTGCTGCCGACGCCGCTGCTGCTGCGCTGCTGCTCGGGACCAGCCACGGGCGGCGCGGTCGCGCAGGGAGCCCGACGGCGCCGGCGGCGTCGCTCCCGCCCTCGGGGGCTCCGCGGGCCCTCCCCCCTCCCTCCGCCCCTCGGCCGAGCCCCTGTCACCGGGGTCCCCGTGCAAATGGCGGCCGCAGCGGCGGCTCCAGAGAAGGGCGAGCGGCAGCAACAGCAGGAGCTGCGGGACGCGCCTGCTCCGTAGCGTCTCGCAATTCCGACCGCGGGGCGGGGCTTCGGCCGGCTCCGCCCCGCTCGCTCCGCCTCGCTCCGCCCCTCCCCGCCCCCTCGCGCTCGCCCCGCCCTCCCGCGCTCGCCCCGCCCCCGCCGCGCCGCCGGGTCAGCCCCGGAGGCCTAGTCGCGCGTCACAGAGATCGTGGCGCGTCGCGTTGGAGGCCGCAACCGCCTGGCCTAACTGTCCTCGCGCCTCCTGGGGAAGGAGCCTCACGTACCTGGGCATCCGGATGCCCTTCACGCGCGCGCCACCCCGGGTCTCGGTTTCGGCGTCCCTGAGACTGGGTGATGCCGGATGGAAGTCGCCGTCAGCTCCGCAGGGAATGGATTGTGGGAGGTGCCGCCCCGCCCATTGTGCCCTCCCCCACCCAGTGGCCTCCGCGATCTCCTTGGCTCTGCTGACCTGTCCCGAGATCTCCGCTCTCAGCACACCTCCAGGAGGGAGGAGATGGCCCCCCACCCCTCGAGCACGTGCACAGGACCCTGCCAGAGCCCAGGCTGCGCTGGTTTCCCCGCGGCCCGGCCGCCGTGCTCCCTGCGCCGGTCCTGCCGCGCCCTGGCCTGCGTGGGGGGCCGCAGGGGGTGGCGGAGGATCCCCCAGCCCACCTGCGTGGCTGCACGCGCGTCTTCGTTGAGTGCGTAAGCCATGGGCTCAAAACCTACTTTCCACAGCCACGCACACAAACACGCGCGGATGCACAGTCACAGAGACACACGCGCTGCTGGGTGTGTAACGAAACTTCGCTCGTCCTAGGGTGCACCTGCACCCTTGGAAAGCCCTTAGTTCAGAATTAACAGGAAACCCAGTACAGCCAAAAATGAGGACCCTGTTGTCGGCATCGGTAGAGATTTTCCACAAGGTGGTTATTTGCATATCTTCCCGATCCCCGAGGTAAAAAAGACAAGGGAATTTTAAGTGTTTTAAAACATGAGGAAAAGGGAGCACATTTCACGGTGCCCTCTAAGATTTGTCCAAAGTACAGAGCATGTCCCTGAGTTCGAATTTACCTTATATTTTGGGAGCTCAATATCCTGGAAAGTTTTTTTGGCAAATGATGAAAAACTCAAACACGAAGCATTGCTCAATTTTCTTGCTGAGACAATAACATGACCATAAATACAGAAAACATACCAAAAAAAAAAAAAATTCAGAATTTGGTTCATTGTATTTGTTGGTGCTTTACTACAAATCAGTATTAAGAGTTTTCTCAGAATGAAATTTGCTACATACTGAGAATTACACAGCCAAGAAAATGAGTAGTGGTATTTTTTTATGCTATTCACACTGACAAAAATAAAGCATTGTATAGAAATAGGTTTCTTTTGACGACTTCCAATTTGTTTTCAAAATTCAAAAGAAAAACCGGAAAGCTGAACAAAAAAACATCAATATTCCACCATCTAGAAATAACCACTATGAAGACTTTGTTAAACACTCTTCCAAAAATCCCTCCAGGCACACATTTATATCAAGATAGTCTTTCTTATTTTTACTTATTTTAAATGTGATTCAGTCTTTTCAAATACTTTTTCAGATGTCCAAGAACACATTAAATGCCACTGACATCTAAAACCCCTCTCAAAAAAAGCATTCAAAATTAGTAACAGTACGTGCCAGAAATTAACATTTGTTGTATCCAAGTGCTCATGTCTTCAGGCAAACCTTAGGAACAACTACAGTATTGGCAAAATGATCAATGAGTTAATATTCATAAAAGGGCTTTGTAAAGTGCGGGCTGAAAGGCCAGAGTTCCTGTTCCTGCTGTCCTGTGGGGGGTGCAGACTGGTTAGCCTTGTAACACGCTGGGGTTCCAGGGCATTCATTCAGGAAATCTGGGCTGAACGTCTATCAGCCGCGCAGAATGGAGCTATAATTGCTTTAGAAAAGCTAAATAAGCAACCAGGGCCTTTGGCAGCCTTCCATGAATTTACTGTCTGGTTAGGGAGGCAAAAGAGGTAAATATTTAAAGCCAAATTGCAATTCATTCAATTAACTCAACAAATATGTCTTGAGCAATTATTACGTACCAGAATCGGGGGACACAGCAATGAACAATACTGATGAAGTCCCTGCCTTCATGGAGCTTACATTCTAGTGGGGAGGGCAAGGGTATAAGGTCGGACAATGGTTAAGTGCTATGAAGAAAAAGAAAGCAGGCTACAGGGATGGTGACTGTGTTATTTTTAGATGGGCTGATCAGGGAAGCCTGCTCTGAGGAAGCGATATTTGAGCAGGGACTTAAGTGAGGCAGCAGACCATGGCCATCTAGGGAATGACCAGTCGGGCCTAGGGAACAGCACGTGCAAAGGCGCTGAGGCAGGAATATACTTTGTGTGTAAGATGATACGTCACCGTAACTGAGTGTTAAATGTGTACCGTGGTATAACCATACCATAAAGTAGCTCTTCTGGAAGTTTCCTCAACAATTCAGTCTAAAGTGAAACAGTAGGGAATTTTACATTACCCGAAAATGTATTCACTTTCTCCAACAAATATGCAGTTTTTTGTCTGAAATGTAAATATTTCATTGATTTATTAACTTCAATAGAACGGTATAATAGTACATACATACTACTACATGGTATTAATAATCATTGTCATTATAATTAAATTTTAGGCAGTATGTGATTATTTTATTCCACTCCAGAGTTATAAGAACCATGACTTTATATAGATATATATATATATATATATATATATATATATATATATATATATATAACATGTGTCCCCGAAAATAAGACCTAGCCGGACCATCAGCTCTAATGTGTCTTGTGGAGCAAAAATTAGTATAAGACCTGGTCTTATATAAGACCTGGACTTTTATATTATATTATATTATATTATATTATATTATATTATATTATACCCGGTCTTACATTATAGTAAAATAAGTCTGAGTCTTATATTAATTTTTGCTCCAAAAGATGCATTAGAGCTGATGGTCCGGCTAGATCTTATTTTCAGGGAACCATGGTGTATATATATATATACATATATATATAGTTATAGTTATAGTTATTAGTGTTTTCCGCATTCTGGTTATGAAACATTTTTTCCAGGTATCAATTAATATCTTGGGCTTAGGCCCCATTTGGAAACTTTCCCTTTTTTGCACAAAATATACATCATTTTACCATGTTTTTTTTTCCCTTCATGAAATGAATACAAAGAAGATTCCAAGTAGGGTAATTTTTTTCAATGAAACTTCAAAATAATAGGCAATGTGGAAGCCTGTACCTTGTTCTGGACAGTTTCTCCATTCCTGTTTTAGAAACAAAAGTGTTCAAGTTGTGTACCTTTCTGGGATCTTTGGAGAGAGGGAAAGAGGGGAGGAGAGAGAGAGAGAGAGAGAGAGAGAGAGAGAGAGAGAGAGAGATTAAGAGCTTTGTAGTATAATTTATATACTGTAAAATTTGCTCTTTTTAAGTGTATAATTTAATGATTTTTAGTAAGAGTTGTGCAACCATCACCACAATCCAATTTGGGAATATTTTCAACCCCCAAAAGATCTCTAGGGCTCATTTGCAGTCAATCCCTTTCCCAACCCCAGCCCCGGGCAACTACTAATCTACTTTCTATCTCTAGAGATTTGCCTTTTCTCTGTTTTGAGTGGTGTTTCTATAGATTTTGACCTTGGTGGCAGCTAAAGCCCCCACAGAGAATTGCTTCTAGCCTAATGACAATAAAAACAAAACACTGCCAGAATGGGTGCATTTTCTCATAATTTTTCAGAGCCAAGTTTCCTGTACGTTATGAAGGCAGCTCCTTCTCCCATCTTCGCTGTTGTACAGCAAGTGGCATCCTCGGCCATGAGCATGCAAAGCAGGTGATGGGCCCCAGGCAGCCACTCTCTGGAGAGAGCCCAGAAACTCCAGCAAGATCCAACATCCAAATAACTCCTCATTATACCATTTCTTTTTAACTTATCACTATGTTGCAGTCTGTGGATGAGGGAGAAGACTCCAAATAAGATGGTCTTGCCTAAGAAATGCTAACCCACAACTGCTTTTGTCAACTTATTAAACAGCCCACGTAGAGAAATTCCATTTCTGAAGACAAAGGCCAAAGACTTATTCCAGAATATTCTCTTGCTAGAACCTACATAACTTGAAATGCAGTTCAGACCTTCTCCTCAAAGAAGAGTTATTTGGTATCGTGGTTAATTTTATGTATCAACTTGACTCCCCATGGAGTGCCCAGATTAAATATAATTTCGGGGTGTATGTGTGAGGATTTTTTCGAGAGAGCTCAGCATCTGAATCGGATGTGGATGGGTCTTCTCCTATTGGCTGAGGCCTGAATTAGAATAAAAAGGTAGACGAAGGAGGAATTTGCTACTGTTTTCCTGTCTTGCTCTTTGAGCTGGGACATCCCATCTCGTCTTCTCCTGCTCTTGGACTGAGATTTACACCATTGGTGTCCCTAGTTCTCGGGCCTTCCGGCTCATACTGAATTACACCACCAGTTTTACTGGGTGTTCAGCTTGCAGACATCAGATCATGAGATTTGGCGTGCATAATTCCTCGTAATAAATCTCCATATGAATCTCCATCTATGGCGACTCTATATTATATATGCTAAACCCGAATACATCATATATATATACACATATATGTATCTATATGTATATATGTATATGCTTCTGTTTCTCTGGAGAACCCTGACTAATACAGTAAATTGGGACTGAGAAGTGGGGGGTGTGCTGCTGTAACAAATATCTAAAAATACAGAGGTGGCTTTGGAACTTGGTGATGGGTACAGACTGGAGGAGTTTGGAGATACAATGCTAGAAAAAGCCTACACTGCCATGAACAGACCCGCAAAGGTGATTCTGGTGAGAGCTGAGAAAGAGAACTGCAGAGAGAGCCTCAGTCTTCTCTGAGAACACCTAAGTAGTGAACGGTAGGTTGGTAGAAACATGGACGGTAAAGGCCATTCTGGTGAGGTCTCAAATAGAAATAAGAAACATGTCATTGGAAACTGGGGGAAACATGATTCTTGTTATGAAGTGGCAAAGAACCTGGCTGAATTGTGCTCGTGTTCTATTCTGTGGAAGGTAGAACTTGTAAGCAATAACATTGGATATTTAACTGACGTGATTTCAAAAAAAGTGGTGAAGGTATGGCTTGGCTCCTCTTGGCAGCTTACAGTAAAATTCAAGGAGACAGAAAGGACTTAACGACAGAATTATTAAGCAAAAAGAAAGCAGAACTTAATGATTTTGAAAATTCTTCGCCTGTCCATATTGCAAAAAATGAGAACGCTAAGGATACAGCCAAGCGACCATTTGGGACATTGGGAAATGAGCATGGATGTGAACCACAGATTAATCAGCCACCCCAGGAAAAAAACTTCCAGTTTGAACTGAAGGAGAAGATGGGAAGGAATGAAGGAAGGCTGTCAGACTTCATAGATTTTGAAGGATGAGACCATAGAGCTATTTGGCTGAAACCGTGCACTATTATTCAAGACAAAGCATGAAGGACCCCAAAGGCGATTCAGATTTCAATAGGGCTCCCTCCTTGGTTTCAATCTTCCAACAGGCGAGACAGGCTCTGTCCAGAGCCATAGGGGCAGGGCTGCCAGGAGTTGTGGGTATGGGACTGCCTGGTAGAGCCCTGGCGGCTGACTCCTGCTTAGTAGAGCATTGGGGCATTACCTCCACCTCAGCAGAGGTGGGACCACCACCCCAGTGGGTCAGGAAGGTGAGATTTCTGCCCCAATGAGCCTGGAGGGCAGAGATGAATGGAGCCAAAGAGGATTATTCTTTATTCTGGAGCCTAAAGATCTCATGAAGTTTGCCTTGCTAGATCTTAGACCTACTTGAGACTCATCACCTCTACCTTCTTCCCTGTTTCTCCCTCTTAGAATGGGATGTCTGTCCTATGCCTGTCCCAGCATTGTATTTTGGAAGCACATACCTTGTGTGACTTCATAGGTTCACATCTGGAGAGGAGTCCCACCCATAGCTGATTTAAATGGTATTTAGATGAGATTTAGGCTGCAGACTTGAGAGTTGATGCTGGAATGAGTTAAGACTTTTGGGATATTGGAGATGGGATGAATGTGTTTTGCATGTGAGAAGGACATGAATTTGGGGTGTCCAGGGTCAGAATGTTATGGATGAAATCTTTCTGTCCTCCCAAAATTCACGTATTGAACCTTACTCCCCAGTGTGATGGTATAGGAAGTGATGAGGATTGCATGAGGTCACAAGGATGGGCCCCTCCTGAATGGGATTGGTGCCCCTATAAGAGTCACGAGAGAACTTGCTACCTTTCTGCTCTCCACCATGTGAGGACAAAACAAAAAGTCAATGGTCTGTAACCCGGAAGAGGGCCGTCACCAGAATCTCACCATGGTGGATCCCTCATCTTGGACTTCTAGTCTCTAGAACTGGGAGAACTAAATTTCTGTTGTTCATAAGCCACCAAGTCTGTTGTATTCTGGTGTAACAGCCTGAGCTAAGACACTTTGTCATGAAAGAAGTTTCCAGAGCCCCTGTGGAAAACACGATTTCACTATTGTTCTGGTTTTGAGAGTCACCTTCTGCTTTATGCCTGTTAGATAAGTATGACCTTCCCCCAACAAAACGGTTCCTCCTCCATTCAGACAAGCCCCAGACGTTCCTTATTTCACCTCCAGAACCTTCTCAAGCCCATTCTCTCCCCTTTACTCCCACCCTATGCACTGAGCCTGACCATCATCACTTCCTGCTTAGGCTCCCCCCCTCACCTTCCCAAATGTTGGTCTCAGAGTGTCCACACTTTAACCCCTTTGATCCAACATTTCACAGCACCCAGAGTGAACTTTTAACAGTACAAATTTGAGACCATCACTTTCCTTAAAAAGTATAAAGTCAAACTCTAGAATTTTGCTGCTAAAACCCATTACTCTCACTCACTGTCTTGTGCGTCTAGTACATGGTGACCGCATTCTTCAAGTAGCTCAGGCCGAAACCCTTGCTATCACCCGTAACATCTCCCTTTCCTCTCCCCACACATCCATTTCTCCATCAGTGGGTGCTGCAGCCTGCACCTTCAGACTACAGCTGCACACTTTCTAGGAAACACATCAGCACCACCTCAGTCCAAACCAATTCTTGACAAGAATTGCTTCTTGTCAAGATCATGAAAACAGCTACAAACTGGTTTCCTTGCTTCCACTGATGCCTCCCTTCAGTCTGCCCTCATCCCAGGAACAATGGGATCCTTTGCAAGATAAGCCAAACGGTGTTACTCCTAGGCCCCAAATTTTCCAACAGCTATGCATCTCTCAGAGATCCTTCCATCCACAAGGGCCTACCTGATCGGACTCCACAGCTTCAGGTCCTACTTCCTGACAATAGGTCCAGCCCCACTGGCCGGCTCACTGTTACAGAAGTCACCAATGCTCACAGGCAGGGCTGCACACTTGCTTGTCCCCAGCTGGGCTGCAGCACCCCACTTCCTTCGGGTCCAATGTTGCCGCCCCAAGAAGCCTTCCCCCGACTGCTGTCCTCTAGCTCCTTTACTTCTGTTCCATTTAGCCAGCTTTATCATTCTGCTGTAGCCTTTTCTACAGGACCCAACATTTATGTGTCTATTCCTCTGTTGTCCATCTTCCCCCACTAAACCGTGAGCTGCTTGACAGCAGGTCCTTGGTGTGTGAGGCAGATGGATGGACTCTAAGATGTCCCCTCAGCCCCACTTCCTGGTGTTCACATCTTGTGTAATTCCCTCCCCTTCAGTGTGGGTAGAACCTGTTTCTAACTAATAGCGTATGGCACAGTGATGAGGTGGCATGCCCCTGAATATGTTCCTTAATATAAGACTGCGTCCTGCTAGTGGACTCCCACTCTCCAGCTCACCTCAAAGAAGCAGGCCGCTGCTGTGAACTGCCTGAGGGCAGCCCCTGGGAACTGAGGGCCTCTGAGCAACAGACAGTAAAAAACCTAGGCTCTCATTCCACACACAGGAAACGAATTTCTGTGACAACTGGAGTGAGCGTGGAAGCAGATTCTTCTCCTGTTGGGCCTCCGGATGAGAATGCAGCCCAGCCAACCTCTGACTGCAGCCTGGTAAGAAGCTGAAGCAGAGAATGCCCCTAAGCTGTGCCCAGACACTTGGCCCACAGAAACTGAGCGATAATAAATGTCTGTTGTTTTAAGCAGCTAAATTTGTGGTGACTTGCTTACTTGGCAATAGAAAATAACACAGTTTGTTTTGCTCATTGCTCTCTCCTGTGTACTTAGACCAGGATCCACGATCTACCAGATGCCCGATACTATTTGTTGAATTGAATATATTATGGAAATACAAAACAGAGCGAACAGAGTGGACAGCAGTGTTACAATACTCTACTAGTCATGTGTGTGTGTGTGTGTGTCTATGTGTATATGTACACAAATGTAGAATACCTCTAAAAAGGTATACAAGAAACTGACAGAAGCCTGGGGAGTGAAACGAGAGACTAGAAATCCACAAAGGAGGTAGACTTTCCTCTCATTTTATACCCTTCTGAACTGCTTGAAAATGTTTTTTTTTTGTTTGTTTGTTTTGTTTTTGTTTTGTTTTTTTAAGATTTTATTGGGGAAGGGGAATAGGACTTTATTGGGGAACAATGTGTGTACTTCCAGGAGGTTTTTCCAAGTTAAGTTGTCCTTTCAGTCTTAGTTGTGGAGAGTACCGTTCAGCTTCAAGTTGTTGTCCTTTCAGTCTTAGTTGTGGAGGGTGCAGCCCAGCTCCAGGTCCAGTTGCCCTTGCTAGTTGCAGGGGGCACAGCCCACTATCCCTTGCGGGAGTCGAACCAGCAACCTTGTGGTGGAGAGGACGTGTTCCAACCAACTGAGCTATCTGGGAGCTCAGCGCAGCTCAGCTCAAGGTGCTGTGTTGAATTTTAGTTGCAGGGGGCGCTGCCCACCATCCCTTGCGGGACTCGAGGAATTGAACTGGCAACCTTGTGGTTGAGAGCCCACTGGCCCATGCCATGTGGGAATCGAACCGGCAACCTTTGGAGTTAGGAGCATGGAGCTCTAACCGCCTGAGCCACCGGGCCAGCCCCTTGAAAATGTGTTTTACTCTATGTCACTTAAACACACACACAGAACACATACACGCCAAAATAAAATAGCCCATGTAACTTCAAGTTTTAATGGTTTCCAAAGAAATCACTTTTTCAGCACTTAACTCCTTTACTCAGTGCTCTGCCTTCCCCGTCCAAGTGGCACCCTAGTCTATTCATTTCCACCTCGTCCCCCTCCAGGATGTTTCCTGGTGTGCATATTCAACAAAAGAACTGCTACAGACAGAAGTAAATGCTTTGAACTTGACTGCATCACAGAGAAGCAGAAAGGCAAATTTTATTTCCAGACATGTGTGAGCCAAGCCACAAGGGCCTTTTCTAAAGTAAAATGCAAGACAAAGGGGGCCAACCTTTCCCCGTATTGTTATTGTGTATCTAGTCGAAAAGGCATTTCATTCAAGGAAAAATCAAATAATTTAAGGGATGGAGTTACCCTGGAGTTTTGGGATGGTCTAATAGACTCTGAAAAGTGCAGCCAAAACAATAGGGGGCAATTTCCATATTTGTGTGGCGGAAGTGAAAAAAAGTCAACCGGAAATTTACAGGAGGACAAATGGACAGAATCCATTACAAAGCAAGAAAAACTGAGGCAGAAAGTACAGCTACAGCTCTGGGAGGCCACGCACCAGGTGCCACAGGTAGAAACTGCCCAGATTATCACTTACAAAAAGTGGAGCAGTGTCACACTGGTAGCTCTTGACCTCCTTTGAAACTAGCCTATATCACAAATTTAAGATCTACTGAGAGTCGGTTCTTCTAGGGCTCTAGAGAATATCTGAGACACAGATATTCACTCTCGGTAATTAGTGAGGGACTGTGAGCACAGCAACATATGATTACTGACCCTTGTTCAAAGTTCTAAAACTGGACATGAAAATGCACAACCACAATGAATGTTCAATGATTAATCAACATCTGTGAGTTGATGGCTGAAAACCAGTGAGTTACAAAATATCATTTCTGTCTAGCTTCTTAAATGGTAATTAGTTGTGTGTGTGTGTGTGTGTGTGTGTGTGTGTGTGTGTGTGTAAAACATTACAATTTCTCACAGGTGACACTAAAGTCATGTCAGCTTGATTGTTCAAGCCACACATCTTGCCAATGTGGCTACAAGGTCATGACTTTGAATCCTATGAAGATTAAAAGGTGTACTCAGCCTCTTGGCCAAAATAACATCCTTTCCATGAAACAATTGAATACTTAACTACTTAGTGTCTTGGCCATTCATTCATTCATTCATTCATTCCACCAACATTTAACACTGGGGTACAGAGAGACATGTCAGAGGCCTTGTTCACAGTCCTATGGTCCACAGGCGTATGTGTGTGTTTCCTAGTCAATATATGCCATTGTAGCCAAATCTTTTTTCCATTGTCTGAAATGCAGGTCCTGGAAGACAGGCCTGACGGATGCAGAACTTGAATGGGGCACCTGGGAGCCCTTGGAGCAGAGCTTCCTGGTGACACATCCTTGGAATCCCACGTGATGAGAAGGAGGAAAAAGTATGGTGGAGGAGAATCTAGCTCAACATATTTCAAAGAACGAAAATTGCACATCCTCTCGGCCCTACTTCTCACAGTGCTGTGGACACACGGAATGCCCACTTCTGTTTTAAAACTGTTCAGATCCATCTCACATTGTCATCAGGCACTTGAGAAAATCTGACTCCAGTGGACGCTTATGTTCCTCTATAATGTTATATAAACTATAGCTCATTTTCCCAAATCACTGTGAATAAAATGTCTTACTACCAAACATGAGAGACCCCCGCCCCCAATAATGTTCTCTTATCTTTATTTCTCTTAGAGCCATTTCAACTCATGGACTAGGAAAGAAGCAAGAGGAACTGAAAGTGAAGAAGAGCGTTACTTGACACCACATCCCTGCGGGGTTGAACAAGCTTTTGTGTTATACCGCCTAATGGGCTTCCAGGGATGGAGACGAAGGATAAGGAAGTCATCCATTAAAAGTCACACACGCATTTGGAAGAATCTCAACGTTAAGTATTCATTCAAATACATACCTTGTTTGTGTTTCTCAGATTGACGAGATGAAAGAGTGTGACAATATCCAGCGCTGGTGAGGGTACGGGAGGAACATCCTGTTCACATGTGTGGACGTGTGAAGTGGAACACCAGCTTTGGAGCACGATTTGGGTGCCACCTGTCAAATTAAAACTGTGTATGTCCTTCGACCCAGTGTGTCAGTCGGCTCGGGCTGCCGTAACAGAATGCCACAGCCTGGGAGGCTTAAACAACAGAAAGTTATGTTCTTACAGTTCTGGAGGCTGGAGTCCAAGACCAAGGTGCCCCTGGGGTTGGTTTCTGGTGAGAGCTCTCTTCCTGGCTTGGAGGTGGCCTCTTTATCCTGTGTCCTAACCTGTGTGCATGCAGAAACGGAGAAATCTCTAGTGTTGCTTCATTTTCTTACAAGGACACTAGTCTGCTTAAATTAGAGCCTCATCCTCATGGCCTGACTTAACCTTAATTTCCTCCCGAAAGGCCCGTCTCCAAATACAGTCACATTGGGGGTTAGGGCTTCACATACGAATGCGGGATGGGGGGTTTGGAGGGTGTCACAATATGGTTCATACCACCCAGCAATTCCAGTTTCAGAAGTTTCTCCTACATGTGTGTGTACCTATGTGCACGAAGATCTTTAAGGAAGAATGTTTCAAGTTGCATTGTCTGCAGCAGCCCAAAACTGTCAACCACCTAACCATCCATCGGGAGGGGGCTAGTTAAACAAGTTAAGATACATTCAGTCAATAAAATACTACTGTGCAACTGTTAAAATGAGTGAGCCAGCACTACACATGTTGACATGGAGAATTCACTAAAATATATCATAAAGTGGGAAAAGGTACGGTGCACAGCAGTGTATAGAATACAATCCAATTTCTGTTAAAAAAAAAAGAGCATAAGCATCAATGTTTTTTGGACAGATTTACAAGAAACCCTTGGCGGTCATTACTGCTGAGGAGCGGACTTGGGGCATGGGTTTATTCCTTCTACCCTCTGTACTGCTTGTGCTCTGCCCACTCTCACTGCTGGTGGAGGTATGTTGCTCTCTTTTTAATTGAGGTGAAATTCACACAGCAAAAAAAAAACGCACCATTTTAACCATTGAAAAGTGTACAATTCAGTGGCCGTTAGTACACTGACAATGTTATGCTACCGTCACCTCTACCCAGTTTTAGACATTTTCATCACCCCGAATGGGCAGCCATTCCGCATTCCACACACACAGATTGGGTTTCAAAAATTAGCCTTGAAGTTCGTTGTTTGGAACTCTGACCCACCAGCAATTTGGAGTTTCAGTGTGAAAGATTTTTCTCTCCTGAATATGCTTCCCATGTAATTGGCAATGATGTGGCATCATATTTTTCCACTAGTATTTTTTCAGTACATCATTTTCAGTTCAAACAGCTATGTTATTCTGATCCTACGTGGATCTAAATATAATTTAATCCATCAAAGTAATTTCTATTAAAAAGAGATTTATTTGGACGGACTTAAGCAATTTTTTATCTGCAGAAGGAAATTAGTTTGATAAATGGAAATGAGAATTATCTTCTATCCCAAAGCAAGGAATATAAGATAATCACCCTGCACATTGACGAGCAGTACTCCATGGGCGTAGCTAATGCATAAAACTCTTATACACCCAGAAAGGAAATTGATGAACTCACAAATCTTACACACACACACAAGTTTTCCTCCTAAAACACAGCTTAAACATTTCTTATATTGCTTTGGGTTCCCCCCAGAAGCAGACACTGAGCCAAGCTTTCAAGTGTAAGCAGTTTATGTGGGAGGGATCCCAGGAAACACTACAGTGGGGAGACGGGAAAGGGAGGGCAGCCACCCACGGCTTGTTTTCAGCAGGTATCGATGTGAGTAACCTAAAACTTCATCCTGCTGGAGAACTCTGGGACCTCAGGGCTATTCTATCCAAGGGGCAAGAGTGCTAGGTATTTGTACACTTCTTCCTGTCAATAATTGATGGGGGGTTTAGTGGGGTGGGGGCTCATCCATTCTTTAAACTTCTGACCTGTCATGCTGGGGCAAAGGAGGACCCAAGGGCCCAAGAAAGTCTTCAGGCGAGGAAATGCGGGTGGGCAGCTGAAGTCAGGCTGGTGTGCACCAGTGGTAAGGATGCAGGTAGAAATGCGGGATAGCATCTGCCATGTCTCTCTTCCTGAAAGTTCTAAGTAGAAGTCATTGTCTCTTCTGTTTCCTCCAGAATTTATTTGTCTGCCTGTGTCATCACACACATCACAGAGACTCACAGGGAGGGGTCTGCTAGGCCCTGGCAGGCAGAGAGGAAGTGACGTCCTCCCCTCAGCACCAGCAGGAAAGAGGCTGGCGAGCGCAACTTAACGTGCTGCTGCCAGAAACCCAGCTCTTCCTAGAGGCCTCTTGAAAGCAGTGAAAAAGTCTAGAACGCAGGAGCTTTCTCAGGTTTCTGGTTCTTATTTTTCTTTCTAAATGTAAAGAGAAAAAAAATCTAGGCCAATTTATGGAATTAAAAACATAATGTCCTCAATAAATGTATAGGTCAAATGGTGGTTAAGTCGTAAAGATAAAAAATATAGCAGAGTAATGGGATAGAGTGTGCATAGGGTGTGATATTTTGGAAGAGGGGTGTGGGAGGCTCTCTCATAACGGGACATTGTAATATATAATATATATTACGTGTACATATATATATATTTTTTTCTTACCCTTTAGTAATTCAAGTTCTAGGGTCTTGTGCATAGACATTCACACGAGTACTAAAATACTCACTGCAGCATTGTCTGTAGCAGCAAGAGTGGAAACAATCTAGATGACGTCCCTCTATGTAAGGAACATTTGTATAGCATTTCACAAGTGTTACACCCTATTCTGGGTTATACAAATATTACCTCATTGAACCCCCACCACAAACCTAGTAAGTGGCCAATTTCATTATTCCCTTTTTCGGGGGGGGGGGAACCAAGGAAAAGAAATTAAGTCATTTGCTCAATGAACAGTGAGGAAATGGCACTCAGGATTCAAACCCAGACTATCCAGCTTCCAAGTCTGATCTCTTGACCTAGACGGTGCTGCCATGCCTCCCCCTCTAAGGGGAGACTAATGAAATTATGGTTCCAACCCTTCGGCGCTATATTGACATGGAGCTACTAAAAAGACAGGGGTGGGGTAGGAGGTAGGGGATGGGGGCGCAATTCTCCCTATATTGATATGGAAATACCTCTGAGCTACTAACCCACAGCACAAAGGTACTGAGCAGTATGAAGAGCACTCTACCTACCACTTGTGTACTACCCAGGGAGGAACACTTTGCAAGGACATTTCTGGAAGGATACATGCAAAACTGGTAGGGGGACTTTTAGGGAGAGGAACTGAGAGACAAAACTTTTCAAGGCCTGCCTTCTGACATTGTTTACACTGTTTATCGTACACATGTATTATGCTTTTACTAAACATAGCTTTAAAAAATAGAAAGGAAATATAATTTTTTTCACTAGAACAACGGAAAATGTCATCTTCTGAATTTTTTAAGAATTTATATTACCTTGTAATTCAAGGTGAAAGTGAAAGACCAAAGGTGAAAACTTCCATATCTTTCATATATGGCTTGTGAAGTGCACTAAAATTCATGTGTAAATTTTAATGAAAAGAATTGCACAATAGGGAGTTGTTTATTTCATTAGAGTGTGTTATGTCTTAAAGACTGTAATGATTTCAAACATTTTTCTGACTTTCTTCCAAATTTATTTCAAAGACACTAATCTTTGAAATAAAAAAAAAGGAAAAAAGGCAGGCAACTATTTCAAACAGCTTTGTGAAATCATTTCAGCTCCATGTTCCGTACTTGTCCCACTGGCCTTAAAAACAATTCCATTATTCCTTTAATTTAACAGCATTCATTTAAAAAGAAAAACCTATAAAAACCAAAAACTTCATTTCTCCCTAGTTTACTTGAATAAGTTTAAGTGTCTTTTATGTTAAATAAACTCAGGAAATTGGTTCCCACAAATGAGAGGATGAAAGTGTTTTTCCTGGTTATACTCATACCGAAGGGAAGTAACTGAAGACAGTAGTCCCCGTATTCAAAAAGAATTTGTTCTTTCCACGGACAGGCATACATTGAATACATTATTCTAGCACCATTTATTGAAAAGATTATTATTTCTCCATTGAATCAACTTGACACCTTAATGGAAAATAAGTTGACCATATAATTATGTTAAAATTTTTACGGCAACTGTATTTTCATAATTTGGATTCCTATGTAAGATTAGGTAGGATAAAAACAGATTTAAGCCAATACTGGAAACTACTTGCTTATCATTTCTCACTCTCCATAGAGAAAAACAAGTTAATGCTATTCATGAAAATAAGGAATTGCTCAATTAGGTGGACCGAAAGTTTCAATTAAAGATATAAATTTCTGTAGTAGGGCAAAATTTGAGAATCTTCCACTACATGAAGATGTAACTTTTTGGGGGGTTGGTTAAATAGTAAAACCAAAGCACACTTTTAACTCAAAGAAGGGACAAGATAAAAAGAACGTTAACAAAGACCTTGCAACTCTCAATGTGTTATCGACAGAAGCAGTTAGCAGGTTTTGAGGCTGGATGGGGTGAGAAGAACCAACTTCCTTACAAAGGAAATTAAGATTTCCTAAGTAAATGCTTCCTCAACTCAAACTACAAGTATCTTCCATCTAACTTGGGCCTTGTTTCCCATCTACGAGCAGACCACTATTCAGTTAATTCCACAAGCTGGAAACCAGCCATCATCTCGAAATTTCCTACCGCTCTCTGCTGCACATCCAGTGCTTCGCCAATTCCTTTATAGTAAATTAACAATTGTGACTCCTTCCTTCAGCTACTGTCTTGTCTCCTTTTCCCCTTCACAATTTCTCTGAAGCCTGGTCTCTCTTCACCAGCTTCGTTTCCTCACCTTTCACACTCCCCAAACTCCCTCCAATCTGACTTCTGACCTGATCACTCCATGGAAATAGCTCTTGCCAACATCACTGGTGACGTCACTAAAACCAATGGACGTTTGTCAGCTCTCCTCTTACGTGACCTTAACCCGCATTCCATGCTCTTGGCTGCTTCTTCCTCCTCAACACATTCCGTTGGCCTCCCTGACTTGGCACACGTCCGATTTTTCTCCTACCTCTCAGGTTATTCCTTCGGGGTTTTCTTTCTGGTTCTTGCTCCAATCAGACTGTTTAATATGAGGTTTCTTCGAAGCTTGGCTTCAGTCCTCCTTCTTTTTACCTCTTTCTGGACTAGTAGGTCTCAAAGTGCGTTCCACAGATCCTTTTAGGGGGTCCACAAGGTCAAAACTATTTTTGCAACAAACGGTTTTTGGGTGTTTTGCTTTTTATTAAAACGTTAATTTGCCACACTGGCACTGTAGGCACAAAAATTCTGGTGGGTATAACTGCTGGTGGGCAGTATGAATTAAGGCATTGGCACAAAAGTGCACTAATAGTCACAGTATGCTTCCCCATCTGCACTTACAGAAAATTAAGTCACCTGAATTTAAGAACGTGCTTGATGAATTAGTAAAAAATATCCAATTTTATTAAACCTTGACTCTTGAATATATGGTCTTTTCCCACATAGATATGTTATTCTAGCACCATTTATTGAAAAGATTATTATTTCTCCATTGAATCAACTTGACACCTTAATGGAAAATAAGTTGACCATATAATTATACGTCTATTTCTGGACTTTCAATTTTGTTCCATTCATCTGTCTTTCCTTATGCTGATACCATACTGTCCCAATTACTATAGCTTTATAGTAAGCTTTTGATCAGGTAGAGTCCTCCAATTTCGTTCATTTTTTAAAGTTGTTTTATTTATTTATTTATTTATTTTTAGATTTTATTGGGGAAGGGGAACAGGACCTTATTGGGAAACAGTGTGTACTTCCAGGCCTGTTTTCCAAGTCAAGCTGTTGTCCTTTCAATCCCAGCTGTGGAGGGTGCCGCTCAGCCTCAAGCTGCTGTCCTTTCAGTCTCAGCTGTGTCGGGTGCAGCCCAGCTCCAGGTCCAGCCGCCGCCGCCAGTTGCAGGGGGCACAGCCCACCATCCCTTGCAGGAGTCGAACCAGCAACCGTGTGGTTGAGAGGACGCACTCCAACCAACTGAGCCATCCAGGAGGCAGCCCAGCTCAAGGTGCCGTGTTCAATCTTAGTTGCAGGGGGCGGAGCCCACCATCCCTTGAGGGAGTTGAGGAATCGAACTGGCAACCTTGTGGCTGAGAGCCCACTGGCCCATGTGGGAATCGAACTGGCAGCCTTCGGAGCTAGGAGCATGGAGCTCCAACCGCCTGAGCCACCGGGCCGGCCCCCTAAAGTTGTTTTAGATATTTTGTCCTTTGCTTTTCTCCACAGAATTTTAGAGTCAGCTCGTCAATTTCTACAGAAAAGCCTGCTAGGATTCTGATTGGGACTGCCTTGAATCTATGGATTGATTCGGGAAGAAATGTCACCTTCCAATCCATGAACATGGTATATTTTGCCCTTCACTTAGGTTTTCTTTAATTTCTCTCAACAATGTTTTATAGTTTACAACGTCTCAAGGACGCTGTGAGTAATGCTGCGGGGGATTCCTGCTGTAAATCTTGTTTTTAATAGCTCACATATATTCAAATCAATATCCATTAGCAAGCCAACACCCAACAGGAATAGGGTTACCTGGGATTTAAAAAAAAAGATTTTGTAAGACACAAAGCTTCCAATTAAAAAGTTATTTATTAAAAAATATTTTTCCCAATTCTGGTTCCATGTCAAATTAAAAAAGGAGGGAAATTACAAAGCAGTAATTGATCAGATCCATTTGTACAGACAATGACAATGACCTTTATTAGCTCATTAGCATTTCTAGTAAATGGTGGAATACAAATTCAATTCATTTGCTTCTTCACAAAAAGTAAACATAATTGGTATACTTCTTACCAAAAACATTTTATAAAGCTTGTCTTCATATTTGTTAAAAATTCAGCTAATATAAAATGATGGTGGCTTAAAAGAACATCCAAGCAATACTCTGGATTTTCTTTTTTTGCAAAATTCAAGAAAACCATGATTGTTCAAAAGTTTCTTCACTGCACATGAAGAACCACCTCAGATATCTGTGTGTCTGCTCTTCGTGTTTTCACTGATTAAAACATGCTGGGAACATAATTTAGAGAGCACTAGAAATGCCACACAGATCCTGAAGCTCAAAAAATTTTGAACAGGTTTTGAAGTTCTCTAGAATTTCAAATCAATATACAGAATATAGATATTAAAAAATAACTTTAAAAAAAAGTGACTTTCAGAAACATATATACTCAAAGAAGAGCTTTTAGTATTAAACACTTTGGTGCAAGAATTGCTTTCTCTTTTGATGGTTCAAGTAGTCAGTCTTTTCTCAACAGTTTCTTGATAAGCGACAAACCTTCTCAAATTCATCTTCACATTGTCGAGAACACACAGCTGATCTGGACTGTATTTACTTCTCCCTTCTTTTCGTATCTGCCAAAATAAATCATATGTGATTTGGTATAAATTACTATCCTTTAAAGAAAGCATTTAATTTGGGATATATTTATTTTCAGAACAAGACAGCTGCCAGAATTTGGAGAAATATTTTCACTTCCGAGGTAAATGGAACATAGTACATAAGCCATAAAGACCAATTAAGATTGTGTACCTTTTATTTTTATTTACATTTCTTGGGGTAACAGCGGTTAACAACATTATATAAGTTTCAGGTATACAATTCTATAATACATTGTCTGTACATTGCATTGTGGTCACCATCCAACGTCTAGTCTCCTTCTAGCACCATATATTTGACCCCCTTTACCCTCTTCTTCCTCTACCCACTCCCCTCCTCCTTTGGTGACCACCCTTCTATTGTCTGTGTCTATGAATTTGTTTGTCTTATTCATTTATTGCTTTCTGTTTTATATCCCATACAAAGGACATCATATATGGTGCTTATCCTTTCCCATCTGACCTATTTCACTTAGCCTGATAATCTCAAGATCCATCCATGTTGTCGCAAATGGCAGTATTTCATCATTACTTATGGCTGATTAATATTCCATTGTATAAATGTACATCTTTGTTATCCAATCATTTGTCGAAGGACACTTAGGTTGTCTATATGTCTTGGCTATTGTGAATAATTCTGCAGTGAACATAGGGGTACACATATCTTTATGAATGTTTTCAAAATTTTGGGGTAGATACCCAGAAGAGGGATTGCTGGGTCATATGGTAATTCTATTCTTAATTTTTTGAGGAACCGCCATACTGTTTTTTATAATGGCTGCACCAATTTACATTCCCACCAGCAGTGTATGAGGGTTCCTTTTTCTCCACACCCTTTCCAACACTTACTACTTGTCATGTGGATAATAGCCATTCTAACAGGTATGAGGTGGTATCTCATTGTGGTTTTGATTTGCATTTCCCTAATAGCTAGTGAAATTGAGCATCTTTTCATATATCTATTGACTGTTTGTATGTCTTCTTGGGAGAAGTGTCTGTTTAGGTCCTTGGCCCATTTTTTAATTGGATTGTTTTTTTGTTGTTATTGAGTTGTATGAGTTCTTTATATATTTTGGATATTAGCCCCTTATGAGAAGTATTGTTTACAATATGGTCTCCCGTTCGGTAGGTTGACTTTTGTTTTGTTGATGGCTGCTTTGGTTGAAGGCTGTGCACCTCTTCAATGACCGTTACATGAACGATTAAATTGGAGGTTTTAGAAGAATGAGTTTTATGGTGTGTGAACTACACTTCACCTGGAGTCTGGAGCAGTGGTTCTCACACTGTGGCATGCAGACGTATCACATGGAAGGCTTGTGGAGAGCCAGACCAGTGGGCCTGTCCACAGCGTTCCCGATTTTCGGCAGATCTGGACTTGGGCCTGAACACTGACATTTGTAACAAGGTACCAGCTGCTGCTGCTGAGCCAGGGCATTTTGTGAACCACTGCTCAGGAGACGCTCTTGAGTAAAACACATCATATTGGGTTTAAACGCAATGTGGGGCTACATATATACTTAATAGCCTTTACTGCCATTGTGGCTTCGTTCACAAAAAAACTTCAAATAGAAGACTACAGGCTGCCCCTCTGGCTAGCAAAGAAATTGTTCATTAGGATGTTATAACCTCTGAGAAAAGAAAAACAATTAAACATCATTACCATAGCAATGTATATTAAGTAGGAAAATCAATCAGAACAACAGGCCTCCCAGAAGTTAGGGATCATTTTCCTAGTTCGTTGTCTACATAACTCCTTGTTAAGCACTGACTTCCGCAGTTTGATCTGCTTTCCTTTGAGGGAAATAGGGGATATTTCCTCCTTATCCTGCAGACTCCTTTTTCAGAAGTCTAAAGGGCCTGTAACCTTTAGAACAACGTGGACAATGGCCGTGTACAGGTGTTAGGTAAAAACATATCAGGTGCAGGACTATGAATATATGATGGTGCCTTTTGGTTAATAAAGGGGGAAATCCTAACGTACATTTGTCTTTGCTTAGAGAAACACTCAGTGTGGTTACCTACGAGCAAGGGACAGGTGGTAATAAAACCTCTCACTGCTTAAAAAACAGACCAACTTCAGGGGGTGGGCGAAATGTGTGAAGGGGGTCAAAAGGTACCAAGTTCCAATTATAAGATAAATAAGTCCTGGGATGTAACATATAACATACAGCATCGTGACTACAGTTCACAACACTAGAGAGTAGATCATAAAAGTTTTCATCAGAAGAAAAAAAAAGTATTATATCTATGGGAGGTGATGGATGTTAACTGAACTTACTGTGGTGATCACTTCACAATATATACATATATCAAATCATGTTGTACAACTAAAACTAACACAGTCTTACATGTCAATTATAGCCCCCCCGCCGGAAAAAAAAAAAACCAAGACAGACAAATTTTGAAAACTACAGGCTTCAACAAAGCATAATTAAGAGTAAACTGTTCACTTTCTTTTCACCCCCAGAATTAAGTTACCTACTTAATTGGTGAAACAATTCAATATTAGCCACTATTACTACATTTTTACATGTAACATGCCAAAACATGAAAATGTTTAAAATAGACCAAACTAATGTTCTTAAACCAACACTGATTTCAGATGTAACAATGACGTAAGACATGCATGGCATGTGTTGCTATTATTCTTCGCTTCTGGAAAAGGAAACTATTTCTTATGCCTTAAAAAAATTCCAGAACATTTGAATTTCTAGACACACAATCATATTCACCTAAAACTTATCAGAGTTCTCTCCATGAGACCTGAATTTTGCGTTAGAAGCTGGTTAGATCAAAGAAATACAGATTGGGAAACAACAAAAAGCAAGATAATTTTTTCATCAGAACCTTTTAAAAGCAAATGTTGAATTTAAAGTCTAAAAGCAAAAAGCACAAATACTTTTATTTCTCAAAATGACATAATTTAAAAAGTGAGACTTAGATAAGAGGAGAGTGGCAAATTTAAATGCACAGACACGTGATTCAAGGCTGCTTTAAAATCCCTGGTTGCTCCCTTTGCCCCCTGCCACCAAAAGAGTTTTTGAAAATTACGTTTTGACTCAAAGTTAGCTTTGATGCTTCTGACGAAACAACAAATAAACAAAACAGCTAATGAAAGTTGCTACATTCTCAACACACTCTCCAGTATAGACTAGCTAAGAGTGAGCACCAAAGGAAATACTGACGATGAAATCAAGCTGTGATGTATTACACAATACAGAATAAAGTTAAAATATATGAAAGGGGTTTGGCGGCTACCGCCTGTGGTGCTATATATAAAGAAGCACTGTTAACGTTACTAATCTTACAGAAAGAAAAACTTGTCCGACACCATTTGGCTCAGGTCGCAGTGATTGAGCAGACGGGCTGACTGAGCTGTGACTCAGCCACGAGCACACACAGACGGGAGAGGTGGTGCTGCACGCGTCCCTGACAGGGTGGAGGGACCGCACACACCCTCCTCCCATAGATTGCTGAGACGGAAGTGCTTCTAAATAAAACAACTACATACCTTCGTTTTGAAGACTGGCTGGAATTCTTTCAGAGCAGATAACAATTTAATTTGAATTGAGGCCCTTTCGGCTTCTTTACCATCTGCGAAAACATCGAAGAGGGCATCCAAAGCTTCTCCTACCACAACAAGGGAAGGGTCTTGGGTGACGACCTCAAGCAGAAAGCACCCAATGGTCTGGGGTCAACAAAACACACTGTTATCACCCAGTATTCTCAGGTCAACTTTCAATGTGACAATAATTTATGCATAATATTTTATATAAGAATGCCAGGGGAAAAGCAAAACTTTTAAAAGACTAAAGATTAAACTTAACATATAAATATACCAAGTATAATATAAGCAAGATAAATGGCATATGTTAGAATTTATATTCCTAAATAAAATGAATTAAGATCTGTTAATGATCTATGAAAGGTTGATTTAGGAAATTTCTGCAAAGAATTGTTCAAGAGTAAACTTATTTTATTTTGGCTGTTCTGCTTCACCCTTTAATCCTTGGGTGATGTGCACACCTGGTATTATGGGTGGAAGACTGGAAATGCTAAGAACACCCACTCCAAACTCCAGCTCTACCACAAATAACAGGGTGAACGTTGGGTGACTCGTTAACCCCTCGGAGCCTCAATTTTCTCCTCTGAATTTAACTGGTCCAGATAGATAACCTCTACGATACTAGTTAGACTTCATAGCTGATGATACAATATGAAGCACACAGCATCACCTATGAAGTTGTCTTATGAAAAAGATTAATCGGACTCTGAATCTAATCTAGCCTTTAGAGCTCCCTTCCAGTTTGCAGGAAACACAGAGGATGAAGGAACAAGCTTAACTCCACAAAGAAGCAATCAGACAAATCCAGAAGGTGGGACACAGCACGGGACAACGGATGCAGGAGTCAACGGGAAAGCAGGTGGTGGGGCGTAGGTGACGCCATCAGGGAGAACTGTTCTAGACTGAGAGAGGCTAGAAGACTCTAACCCAAATGTAACGTGCAGCCTTCACTCAGATCCTGGTTTAAGCACACTATCTGCAAATAGATATTTCTGGAACTAGAAAAATTTGAATACAGACCAGGTAGCAGACATATTAACAAATGACTGTTAATATGGAAGGTGTGATAATGGTGATTATATACAAAATTGCCCGTTTTAAGATCTGCATACGGAACCAACAGGTGCAAAATGCCATGAGGTCTTTCCTTTAACATACCCAGCAAAGAAACTGTATGAAGTGCATGTGATAGAATACTAATAATTGCTAAATACGCTTGGTGGGTACACAAAATTCACTGTACTTGATGCTTGAAATAGAATAAAAACATTTTTAAAACCTTATTTTATGCCCGAGAAAAACTTGCTGTTCCTAAAGCAGACATTGGCAATTCCAGTCTTTAAGGGTGGGAAGGGATTATACACACATACTCATCTGTACACGTGTACACACCCACAGGCACAGAACCACACTCTCACTCACTTATGTGTCTATATATCAAAACCCCCTGGAATGATGCAGAAGAACTGGTTAACGGTGGCTGCCTCTCAGGGTCAAACTGCGGGACTGGAGTTTAGGGGTGGAGATGAGTCTTTTCACTCTCTATTATTCTTTTCTCCTTTCCTGAATGTTTTGCTACGTGCATGTATCATCTTTTCAAAGTAAGATTCTTGAAACTATCAGTTTTCCTTGTAAAATTCTTAGCAGCTAAGAAATACTGTATAATAACCGGTTGATTTCCCATTAGTCAGTAATTAACACTCCAGCAATTATTAGCACGACGAAGGGTAATTTTACTATTACTGTCCTCTGAATTACTGGTGACACTGTACCTCTAGCTCCCAAGCCACTGGGCTGAGACAGAGTGCTGGCAGCGAACACGCTGAGTGGGTTCCCAGTGGCTTGGCACTCACAGAGGCTGCTGTAATTTATGGAGTGGGAGCAGAATGAACTGTGTGGTATCCTGCAAAACGTGCGTTAGCCTGGTGTGCTGAGAACACGGGTGGAGTGTTCCTTCTTCAGTAGGAGAATATAATATGCACACATTTTGTGCAACAGCCAAGGCAGAAGTATCTTCAACAATTCTGAACTTGGCCTTTCATCGAAGAAGACAAGTTTATTTGTGGAAAAGGATCTCCGGAGGGAAGTCGAATGACAAAGTGACACTCAGTTTTTCAAGTCCCCATCTCATCATGTGGTGAGATTAAGCCAAAGGGATATTTTAATAACAGACCTCAGTAATTAACTCCTCAATCTGATTTCTTCTCGTGCTGTCCACAGGCGTTTTAAAAACCCCACACCAACCGTGACTCATCTCCCATCTGGAATTATTTAACGTTTTAGGCTGGAAGCAGATTGTTTTACCTTCAGAGTTTCAAGCGTGCCATCTTCTTTGGCTAGGACACTGCCGGTGATTCCCAAAATACTGACAACATTCACTCTCACCCCGACGTTACTACTGCGAATGCCTGCTCTGCACAGTGTCACCAGCTGGTCAGGAGTTATGCACTGTGGAAAGAGAAGAGCGTGTTTCCAGTGTTAGACGCAACCATTTGCATGGGAAACAGGACGGACAGGAATCGCTTCTATAGGCTGCACGGTTTGAAGAGAGACATAAATTCTTAGCTAAGAAGTTATTACGTAGTTCTAAGCACCCCCAAATACAGCCGGTCATTTTGAACTAAGTTGAGGCCTGTTCGTGTCACTGTCATTATTCAATCTGTCACAGCTGTAAGCCTGGAAAGGGGGCTTCAGCTCCTGTTAGTTTTATGTGAAGAAGACCTTCATGCCGATGTACACAGACTAAAGAGATTCTAATTTCTTTTCAACACTGATCAGAAAAAAATGTTTTGAAAATGTAAAAACAGGATCATGTAGCTTTAATAAAAATGGGCTGAATTCGTACAAGGTAAGAACTCACTCTGAGATGTATGTGTTGTGGTAAATTATTAAAGACTGTAAAATCCGTTAAATTACACAGGGCCCCCACCATGTAGTAACACTGTTCATTTTAAGCTAATATGAACACACGTGACACGGGCATCATGACAGAGCAGGAGGGCCGTGCTGCCAGTGAGAAGCAGTGCAGCGCGGAGAGTAAGGGCTTGGGATCCGGAGTCTGACGTCCTGGGTTCGAATCCCAGCTCCACTGCTCACCACCTGGCAATCCAGCACATGTTACCGAACCCCACTGGATCTTCCATTTCCCCATCAGTGACTTGGGGAGAATCATCATCACACAGAGTTGCTACGAGGACTAAATAACGCATATAAAGCACTCACTAAATGCTGCCTGTTACTGTGTATACAAATAGTGAGCAGTTCTAAATCACCGAACTCATTTCTGAATCACCTGCATTGCTGCTACCACATCTAAAAGTAACAACAAATATGCCCAGGTTTCTCAGAAAATACTTGAATGAAAACAATTCTACGAACTCTGGCATTCTCCATAGCTAGGACAGGGCTGGTGGAAGAGAAGCGTGTTGCATTGTTACCAGTATGGCTCCCAAATGTGACTTGCCTGATATGTACAGACCTACAAGGGAAAGCACTAGACGGGAAGCAGGATGGTTGTATTCCAGTCTGGGTGCTGTCACTCAGCAAATCTAGTCTTTGGTTTCTGCTCCTCATAAAGCGTTAGAGAGCCAGGGTCCTTCTGGTGCTAAGATTCTATGCCTGTGCCCAATACATAGCCAACCTGAGCACTTATGACCTTAATATATGTGAATAATTTACCATTAACTGAGCCTGAGCTTCGAGTAATTTCTTTTAAACGTCAGACTGGCCCAGTAAATTACTGCCTGGACACCATGGAAAATCAATAAAAATGCTTTCTATTCCTATAAGCCCCTAAAGTATAGAGTTTTCTGATCCTCCGAATAGTCATACAGCAGGCCAGGCATTACAACCATTCCCATTTCACAGAAACTAAGAGTCAAAAGTTATGTTCTTGAAAAAATTCTCAAATACATATAAAAATATGTTTAGGTAAAGAGTATATATTAAAGCCAACAGCATGTACTGTATTTAACCATAAAACACCAGGCATTCCCATGAACTCTGCTATAGAAACATGGAGGAAGACGCGACCACTGAAGGAACAGAAGGTCCAAGAACTGTGAAGCCAGGTTATTGGGGCATCTGTGTGGACAGTGAAGCCACCTAGAATTATGACAGGACTAGTGACGAGTAACAGAGCCCAGCGGCAGAAGCTTCATGGAACGAGGAGGGTCCAGGGGATGGCAGATGACTGGAACCAAGAGAAGCGGGTGGTACGGTTTAATGACAGGGTGACAACACTGGAGGGTTTTAGGAAGGAAGGAGTGAGGATGGGTCAGAGCAGTGGTCCTCACACACTAGTGTGCATGAGAATCACCTGGAGAACTTGCTCAAACATGGGCTCCCTCCCCAGAGTTTCTGCTTCAGTAGACTGGGGTGAGACCCTAGATTTATCCTTATATCCAAACAAGACCAAAACTGGCAAAAGATAGGAACAGTCACAGAAAAAGAAATGCAAAGGCTCTTAAAACACATGAAAAGATGTCCAACCTCCTCATAGGAAGAGAAATGCAAGTTAAAAATTGAGATATAATTTCTCACCTATCAAACCAGTAAAAATCAAACATTTTGACAATATACTCTGCTAGTGAGGCAATGGCAAAACAGGCACTCTCAAACACTGGGGTTCAAGATGGCTATAACCCCAAGGAGGGAACTACACCAATACCTAGAAAATTTAAAAATCCATCTATTCATTCACCCAGCAAGTGCACTGCTAGCAATGTATCCCAAAGACACAATGGCACAAATACAAAATATCATCTGTAAGAAGTTTTTTCGGTGCACTTCTAATTTGTAATAGCAGAACTGGAAACTACTCAAATATCCATCAATAACAGGTTGAATAAATATGGAATTGCTTCGCAGCAGAGTAATATGAAGCTGTAAAGAAGAAATGAAAAAGGCATCTATACATTATGATGACCAAAAGGGGAGAAAAGAACGAGGTGCAGAAGCATTACTTTTAAGAAAAGGGGTGAAATATAAATATATACATATTTGCTCATTTTCAAAAAAAGAACAATAGAAAACTAAAAAACTGAAAAGGATAATTATCAATAGTGAAAAGGAAAGACCAGGGCCAAAGGGATAAAAGCCAGACCTCTCTAAGTACATCTTTTTTGGGTGGTAAAATACATATAACATAAAACGTACCATTTAAACTATATGTAAATGTCCAGCTCAGTGGCAGTAAGTACATTCACATTGTTGTACAAGCATCACCACCATCCATCTCCAGAACTTTCGCATCTTCCCAAACTGAACCTCTGTTGCCATTAAATAAAGACTCCCTATCCCCCTCCCCCACAACCACTGTTCTACTTTCTGTCTCTATGAGTTTAACTCTTCTAGGTCCCCCTTAAATGGAACCATACAATATTTATCCTTTTGTGTCTGGTTTATTTCACTTAGCACAATGTCTTCAAGTTTCATCTGTATTGTAGTACGTATGAGAATTTCATTCTTTTTTAAAGCTGAATAATATTCCACTGTATGTATATATCATATTTTCTCTGAACAAATTGTTTGTTTTAACTCTAAAACTGTATAACTATTTTACATAATTAAAAAATTAAAATTAATGCAAACAAAACACTCTTAAAAAAAAATGCTGTAGCAAAAGTTATAACAAGCCACACAGAGAATTTTTTTAAGCAACTTTAAAACTGCATAAAGTTGACTACGCAGTCCTGGAAGGATTTTTCCTGAGGACAAGAAGAATCACAACGAAATCTTAAACTGCACTCAGTAGTGTTATTGTTAGTAATAATAATGGCATTACTATTTCAAAACCATTAAATACAATCTGTAGTATAAGCAAATGATAATTTTAATGTCACTAAGAAGCAAAATTTCCAGCACAAGAAAGATACAATTATAGAATCAAATCTAAGTAAAAAGCTGTCAAAAACTATTGGGTTCGTATCAAAGAGAGACAGGAGCCAGTGTGAAGAGACTCCTACTGTCTAAAGATGACTCAATTTTTGCATCGAAAACAATGACTATAATGGAATGAAATACAAATATGTAAAAACCCATGAGTTCATAATGATACTTAAAAAACAAACAAAAAAACCACTTCACTGGTCACTTTGAGAGACTGATAGGGCACCAACTCATTATTCCGGAACAAAAGGCGTTGGTGGTGAATCATACACTTATCTTTACTTTTTGAGTAGGAACTTTAGTTCAAAATTACCGAATAATTCATGAGAGAGAGAGTTCTTGTTGGTGGAAGAATCACAGCTAAGAAATGTAAGAGGAATGACGAAGTTAGGATATCTCCAGTTTGCAAGTCCTAATGATTCACGGGTCTGACGAGTGACCCCAGGTCGCTAAGACCAGTAAGTGAACATACTGATTAATCTTAGCGTCACTCTTATATAACATTATACGATTTGGGATATAAAAGTAGAATTATGCACTATGAATTATTCTTGTCTGCCAAAAATCAGATCCTGAGCCTCATTAAGGCTCTAGACCTGGCCACCAGCTTACAGGAAATATGGGTGACAGAGACACATGTGAAGCAACGCCACTGTGATGACCCAGCCAAATCTGCCAAAGGGGAAAACTCCACCGGACAAAGGACAGCCTCTTCAACGAATACACAGGATGGCAACGGGGGGTGGGAAAGGGAAATGTTATCGAGTAAGAGGTTTCAGAGTCTGGGAATATATTAAAGACCACTGAACTGTATACTTTAAACGGGTGAATTGTATGATACGTAAATTAAATCTTAATAAAGCTGTTTAAAACATATTTAAGAGACCAAAATGTCAACCAAAAGCGATGTGTGGATCTTAGATTCTGATTTGAACAAGCCAATTGAAAAAGACATTTTAAAGCGATCAGGGAAAACTGAAGTCAGGCTGTCTGTCAAATGATAATTAAGAAATGTCTGTTAATTTCAGGGCTTGGAGTAATGGTATTGTGGTTAAGTTTTTCAAAGTGCATTTTCTGTCACAGACATAATGAAGCACATAATAAAATATTTATGGGTGAAATACATGCTTTGCTTTAAACTACTCCAGGAAGCAAACACAAAAACATAGGAGAGAGAAATGAAACAAGTGACAGGATGTTGACAACTTGTTGACACTCGGTGATGGTGCACGCAGCAGGTTCATTGTACTATTATCTTTACTTATAAGATACTATTACCTTTGCTTTTAGGAATGTTTGAACATTTCCTTAATAAAAAGTACAAAATGAAAGTGATAAGGCAGCTATCACAGAGGGGGATCCCTGTGGAAGGTCAGGAGCAGCATGCTTGAAAATTACACTTACCTGAGAAATGTTCTTGGAGGCCATTGTTTGCAAAAGGGCTCTCAAGGCACTACTTCCGGCTTCTAGAAAGTCGACATGCTTAACAAAATCTAAAACACAAAAGTGAAACGTAAATCTGTCTTTCTCCAAGACAAGTCATCTTGTCAAAAAAGAAACAGAATCAAAACCAAAGCATGTTAAATATGAATACGTGCTATTAGAATAAAAACACTTTTGACGTTTAAGCCGACACTTCTGGTAAACAGCCCCTCCGTGAGCCGTGTACTTGACTTTGAAAGATGACTACAATTAAAATGGTCTTGACAAGGGAGTGTTCTGTAGACAGCCAGTCCTTGACTCCCACTTTAGCACATGATAAACCTGAGCTGGCTTTTGTAGACTGAATTCAGCCTCTCAGAGATCACCATCGTGGTGCTGGGCAGAGTAGGGTGGTCACGTGCCAAAGCAGAATGCTTTCTCACCAACCCAAACCCACCGCCAGCCAAGATCTGATGCTTGTGGAGGGCCAGGCCACGAGGCCTCTATGTTTCCACGGATCCAACAACAGCAATAAACAATTACACTAATTAACAGAGGTGAGTTGGCTCCCTGATCCTTCGGTGGAAAGGGAAAGCGACTGACGTGGCGTGGTTGATTCTCTTTTCCCAAAACAGCCACAACAGTATTTCCAATTCAGCATGATCTTCTAGAACTTTGGCACTTCCCATGAAGAGGTGGAGTCTATTTCTGTTCCCCTTAAATCTGGGTGGGACTTTGTGACTTCCTCAACCAACAGAACATAAGCAAGTGACAGGCTAGGGCACAAAAGGCAACATGACTTCCACTGACTCACGTGTGTGCGCTCTTCTCCTCTGGACTCTTGCCCTTGGGACCCAGCCACCACGTCATGAGGAAGCCCAGGTCACATGAAGGTCATCTGTGGTGTTCTGGCTGACAGGCATGTGAGTGAGCAAGACTCCAGATGACTCTGGCTTTAGTTTCCCCGCAGAGGCCGCAGGCTAGGGTTTCTCAACCTTAGCACTACTGACGCTCTGGAATGGACCATTCTTTGTTGTGTGTATGGTCTCCTGGGCATTACGGGATGTTTAACAGCGTCCCTGGCCTCTACCCTCTAGTTACCAGCAGCAGCCCACAAGGTGTAATAACAAAAAGTGCCGCCAGACCCTGTCAGAGGGCCCCTGGGGGCCAAAACTGCCCGTGGTTGGAAACCACTGGCCTAGACATGGGGAGGGTAGAGACAAATCGTCTCCACTGTGCCCTAAGTTCCCAACCTACAGAAACCACAAGAAATGACACAATTGTTGTTTTAAGCCACAAAGTTTTGGGGTGATTTGTTATGTAGCAACAGACACCTTGGCTTTTTGCCCTGTGGTGCCTGGGCCCCAGTAAAGATTCTGATGCCCCTTTTTTCGGCTGCCTGTATGACAGTGAGGCATCTTCTGCACAAACTTGATTCAAAGCTTACTGTATTTGGGGGCTTTGTCACTTTCAGATATATTTCATGTACAGAGGTAGGGATTTCCTGTAAGAATCACAGAACGGACACTGGGAGATTGTCAGGACTGGAGACGTGGGATGGAATCCTGTCCGTGACATCACATGACCTCTCATTTCATTTTGGTCTCTGCTCAAATGTTCCCTTTCCACACTAACCTGCCTAACACAGCACACCTCACACCTTTCTGCTTTTTTCTCCATAGCCGAAATGACACTAAACCTTTATTTATACGAGAAGGCAAACCCCAGGCACAGTGGCCTTGCCTATCTCATTCACACCTGTATCCCTCAGACCTACAGCAGCGGACGGCATAAAGTAAGTGTTCAATAAATACGTACTAAAAGAATGAATGACCTTGAAAAAGTTCCTTAACCTTTCTAACTCTCCGCTTCCTCACCAGGAAGTTGGGGTAATGCCTACCTCATAAAACCTCAGACCTGATAGGCACTCAAAACTGGCATAAGGTAGTTACTGTGAAACTTGAAGAAGTCACCATACTGGCTCTGAAAAGCAAGTTATATATTTATTTTTTATTAAAGCTGTAGGAGTAGCCCTAGAAATTCATGAATTGCACACAAAACAAACCACGTTATGAAGAACTCAATACAAACTAGAACACATCTCAGAATCAGTTTTTTTTCTGTCCTCCAATCTCAGGAAAATAATCATTACCTTACATTCAGAACCCTAATCTAAATTATACTACAGTTTTATGTCATGTGTAATTAACACTATCCATAAATTAAGAAAAATATTTGAGCAATTTTTATTTAATTTATATTTCTGTTCATTTAGCCAAATGTGGGAAAGGAATTTCAAACCACCCTGCCTTTCTGACATATTCTCAGTAAAAGGTCAATATACATGGTATTTTCAAAGAAATTAAGTAAATGTCAAAAGAAGTTAAACAAAAGAGGTGATTCAAAATGTCTTTCCACTCAACAAGTTTGTACAGTATCTAGGAACTTGTAGCATGCTCACATGTAGGTAATAAGCAACCCGCAAGCCATCAAGCAGCAAATCATATTTAGGTGAACTTTTCAGACTGACTTTCCATGTTCTGGTATGGACTAGAACACATATCCCAGAATATGGGCTACCACCATTTTAACAAAAAAGAGCTATCCACTTCCCCAAATCTGGGCAAAGAGGGAATCCTAAATGATTTTAGAACCCATATAATAGAGCAAATGACAGACTGACCCAATTCGAAAATACATCATTGCTAAAAATTTCTTGATGTTTTGAAGATCAGTATTTTTTTAATGAAGGAGACACAGATATTTGTGCTTTGAATGCAAGGACCAGATCCTACTCAAAAGCTTTCTCCTTTTATCTCTGATGTCAGCCACAAACATAGTGTAGGTAGTTAACTATTTAGAACTGTATTCTAGCATTAAAATTAAAACAAGCTAGATGGAGCTATTTGATCCTCACTCATTTAACTCTCAAACATGGTAACACAAAGAAGTAGAGAAATTTAGCCACACTGTCCCTGCAGAATTCTCCAGTCACAGTTCACAATACCCATATAGAACCCATAGGATCACATTATCTAATAAATACCAAATGTTTCGTAGGACTATGTTAGAATATCATCTCTCAATATAAGCAATTATCCTTTTATCAAAACTTTCATTCTGATAAGAAAAGGTTATGTCAAGAACGGCCATGAAATTGAAATTTATTTACAAATCAGAGTATTTAATGTTATGTCCCCACAATTCAGAAACTTTCCAGTATTTCTCCAAGACTCAGTTTGGTATACTTTTCTGGTGACCTTTCCAGCTAATACATATGTAAGCGTCAGTAACCACAAACAGCCAGCTGAACTCGCAGAAATATACCTAAGTGTTTTCTGTATAGCAGACCCACGGAATGTTTTCAAGTGAAATAAACTCTTCCTGTTGCTTGGGGATAGGGATTGGGGCACCCTGATCGCACTCCTCCTGAGATACGGCCCAGAGGTAAGAGATGGCAACTCGTGGAACTGGGGCCGACGGGGTTCCCTCAGGTTAGGCAGGGCTTCCAAGCAGGAAGAGGCTTGGGTAAGCCCTGCTCACTGGAAGGCCTGGCTATAGACTCCCCTATTTGGCCCTGCTCCCTGGGAGCGGGGAATGGTGGGTGGCAAATCCTGCTTGGCTGATGGGAGCCAGAACGCCAGTAAAAGTCAGCTATCTCCTATCCTCTGCCCAAACCATCCAGATCTCTCTCTTTTGGGTTTATAAGGCTGTGAGAGAAATACTATAAAAAAAGCTATAATTGGGCCGGCCCGGTGGCTCAGGCGGTTAGAGCTCCATGCTCCTAACTCCGAAGGTTGCCGGTTCGATTCCCACATGGGCCAGTGGGCTCTCAACCACAAGGTTGCCAGTTCAATTCCTCAAGTCCCGCAAAGGATGGTGCAACTAAGATTGAACACGGCACCTTGAGCTGAGCTGCCTCCCGGATGGCTCAGTTGGTTGGAGTGCATCCTCTCAACCACAAGGTTGCCCACTCCCGCAAGGATGGTGGGCTGTGCCCCCTGCAACTAGCAACGGCAATTGGACCTGGAGCTGAGCTGTGCCTGACACAACTAAGACTGAAAGGACAACAACTTGAAGCTGAATGGCACCCTCCACAACTAAGATTGAAAGGACAACAACTTGACTTGGAAAAACAGGCCTGGAAGTACACAGTGTTCCCCAATAAAAAAAAGTCCTGTTCCCCTTCCCCAATAAAAAAAAACAAAAACAAAAAAAACCAAAAAAACTATAATTATCATCCGGCCAGTTCACACTGACCAGCCACCTCTGTACTTTAGAGCTTGCCCAGTCCTGGCTTGCAGGGGGAAGGGCCTGGCACTGGCGGGGCATGGCTTTCACGTGATCACATGAGCTAAAGAATGCACAGCCCGAGATCACTGGAAAATTACAACGGTTAACTGACAAACACTACAAGGTGGGTAAAGAAAGAACATAACTATATATGGGCTACTAAACATTAGCTGAATTTTTAAAAATCTAGAACTTTTAAAACACACACCATCTCATGAACTTGGTAAGAGTGTGATGTCTTATCAAGTAGATGTCTAAAAAATGGGACCAACTCTTGAATGGATGCTTACACAGAAACATGTATTTAGCCAAACGCGGCCATATTTTGATCTTTTAAGAGTTTTAATTTAATGTTGTGTCTCAGAAGAGAAAGTGTTAACAGTTTACAGTGAAATACAGGAATAACACACTGACTGTAACATAGTGAAGTTGTATCTTACTTGGTGGGTAGATTCTAAAGTTAGTGTAGAAAGGAAAGACTATCTATCTTCCAGGTTACCCTCAAAATATCCCTAAAAACATTCTGAAACTGAGGAGCTAAGAGAGAGCAGCACATTCACATACAAGCTTGCTGGGCAATGTGGGAAATTTTCCTTTACTATATAAACCGCGACTTTTTCTTCTGTGTCAGTATCTGTTTGGTTTGAGCTCCTACAGCTTACAGGGGCCAAGTTAAATGAGATTCTACTACCAAGACTACAAAAGTCTGTTTGAAGAGCAGGCATTACACCTTTTTCAGTGAGGTCACTTACATAGTTAACTACCAATGTTACCTGCTTTGGTTTTTGTCTACAAATGAAACCAATCCATACCAGAGACCTGCAAATCGGAGATTCAGCTCTTACTATGCAAAGCTTTCTGACTAAAGGTATGTGTTAGAAAAAGAAAGTAGAATTGTGGGTATGGTAGTCTACCGTTTGCCTTGAAAACACACATACGTACTTTCATGTTGAGAATTTCTCCGGAAAAACATACAAGACGCTGGTAACAGTGACTAGCTCTGGGAGAGGAACTGGGTGGCATGAGAAAAAAGAGGGGAGCTTTTCCCTTTTACATCCTCTTGTAACTTGTGAATTCTGTAATACGTGTATGTATTACCCAATCAAATGCAAATCAAATGGTTTTATGTTTAGGAAGAAAAATGAAGAGCAGAGAATTAACCAAATATGTTAATGAGACCTAATATTTATGATATTTGTGATTCAGCCTTAATTGGCCTGACATAACTAGATGGAAACAATTTTAATAAGAAAAATATAACCCAGAGACCTGCCTACACACAAGTGTTTTGACTCCGTAGCGCTGGCAGCTGAAGTCCATGACTGCCCGTGTTGGAAAGGTTTCTGCAGGCTGAATGACAAACAACGTACAATTACAAAGTCCACGTCTCTGCCCCTTCAAAACTCTGCTCCAACCAAGCAGTCTTGCACAGTGGGGCCTAGGTATTTACCTGGCTGAGAAAAGAGCAGCTGTGACAGGTGCTGTGCCAGGGCCTGGAGGGCTGGCGCTCCGCCCAGAGGCTCCACATCCAGGAGGGACAGCAGACTCTGGAGACACACAAGGGCCCTGCACTGGATAGTGTTCATTCTGGAAGGAAGGGGGACAGTGTGGTCCGTTTCTCTGACAGTAGCACCATCCAGGGTGAATGTCTCACCTAAGCTGCGGGTTCTGATGGGACTCTCTGTAGGCAGGCGGTCGGTGGCAGTGAGCTGAGAATCGCAAGGGGAACTGCTAACCCCCAAATCAAGCTGCCTGGGGCACGGCTCACTGGTGAGTCATCAGGAGTCTGCCTCAGAAAAACTTCGATACAGGGCAGCATCTATGAAGTTAGTCTTCACTGGGAAATATGACTCGCCCGCAGTAAAGCACTTCAACGCATGTACAGCGTTTAACAAATGGTTTACAGAGCGGACACCATGCAGCCAGGTAAGAAATGAACGCTGCTAGCACCCTCACGCCCCACCTCGCTGACCCCTGAAGGTCACCACTCTCCAGACACAGAGGGATGCGTACCACCGTGGTATGCGTCCCTAAACAAAACAGTTTGGTGTTATCTGTTTCTGAACTTTGTGAAAACTGAATCACAGTGTGTATTCTTTTGTGCTTTGCCTTCTTGCTCAATGTTGTTTCATCCATGCTGTGAGTAGTTCTAGTTCAGCGTCTTTCTATTGCTGTATGTATTCTACTCTAAGATGATGCCAAGTATATTTATCCATTCTGCCACGGATGGGCAGCGAGGATGTTTTCAAGGAGGGGGAACTGCGAACCAGTGCTCTGAACACTCTCGGTCTTAGAGCACGTGAGCACACGTTTCTCTAAGGAATACACACAGAAATGGAACTCCTGAATCTGGGGGACAGTCAGCATCTTCTGTTGAATGGTCCACTATTTCATACAACAACACAATGACAAACAGTTTCGGAAGCAGAGAAGTTCTTACTTTCTAATCAAAGGTTTCCAAGTGGGGTTCTTAGAACATATGTCAACTGCAATGCTGTTTGGAAAGGCAGTTTTCTCAAAAATCTAGATTTAAAAAAGGCAGTAAAGCACAGGTTAAAGAGTAGACTCCTTTCACACGTGATCCCTTTATAAAACCCCAACGTATCGCCCTTCTGAGCTAAATAAACGGCCAGGCTTGACCAGCATCCGTTCTCGCCCACTCCCAGCACTGCTGGCGCCGTCTTGTTTCCCAGGTCTTACCAATTACCTTCAGCGCGAGCTTACTTCTTTGCATTCAGAATGAGCAGCTTTCTTAAACCTTTCCCATGCTCCCTAATGGGCCCTGACTGCACACGATTACCTTCTTTGGGATGAGGGAGTTGGTGAGAGCGCTGTGAATCTCATGGGAAAGGCAGAGGGGAGAGAGCAGCTGGCCGCCGCCCTCACTGAAGCAACACTCCATAAAAGCATCACTTTCATCACTGCTGGAGAGCTCTTCCCATTCATCATCGGAGGGACCTGCGTACAGCGCAAATCACGTTACTGGAAGGGTTAAGGAAATCCTCGTGGGAGCTGCCCCCTTGGTGGGGGGGTGGGGGAGAGAATGGGAGCTGGTAACAAACCTTCACTGTAGCACATGTTGACGATAATTTCCAGAGCAGTCTGCTGAGCTGTCAGCACGGCGATGGCCTCTCTCAGTTCCTTGTCCGTAGGCTTCAAGAAACACAAATCATCAAACAACCAACACTCCATGTTAGGGAAAATAGTTCCTCATGAATTTCCTTAGTTAAAGCCTCCTAGATGGTTTTTGCATTCGGGATAGAGCACACGGGGGCGGGGGCATGGATAGAAGAAAAGTCAAAAGTGCTGGAAGTACAAATGAGCATTGATCCCGCTTGGCACTGGGGAGCAGGCCACCGCTAACTGGGCTTCTATCTACCTGCAGGGCTATTCTGTGAATGCCGCTTAGGTAGCTGGAGAGAACAGATAAATAGTCAGGAATTCTGAACTGAATTCACCCTGAAACTTAACCTAATGTGTTGAGAAGTAGCTCAGCATACTAAGATTAAAACAAGAGTTCATTTCAGACCGCAGGCACCTATACCCGACCAACCTGCTTTCAGATGCTTAGATGTCTTCTTGGAAAAGATGCACTAACAAGAACTACTAACAAACGCTTACATGACCAATCGAGCTTGGCTAAGGAGCAGAAAGCCTTGCTTCCTGGCTTTCTTGGAAGACTGCAATGGAGCATTTAAGACTGAAGAAAAAGGGGGATTTTTTTCCCCGCTGGAAGTAAATCACATAACCTTCACCAATTAACATTTGTAAAATGGATTGTATAAATTTACACGACCTTAATTCTCAAGTCACCTATGAAAAGTGAAATAGCTACACGGATATTCCAAAATAATGTGTCTTTTACATTAAAAGCTAAAAATAATGTCTCTTGTATTGTCTGAATGATGGATGCACTATAATTTATTAAGCATTTCACTAATGTGGAATATTTCAGATTATTTGGACATTTTATCTCCTCACATTTACGGGGTCAAGGTTAAAAACACAACTATAGACCTATGACAGATTACCATTTTCCTTTCCAGAATATTTATACTCATTTATAATCCTCCAGCAACTTCCTTGTGCAACAATTTAACTGTAACTTCAAAACATGTTTTTTTTTAAAAAAAAGGCAAATTGCTAATTTAGTAAGTAGATGTAGCTTAGAAATCCCTATATATTTTTATTCCTTTTATTGCTGGCAAGAATGAATATAAAAATTATCCCTATTTGCTGCGTATAATATTCAACTAAACAAACATTTATAAATAAGACATGCTGTTGCTGGGCTCGTCTCCACTTAAAATGTATGAAGATCTGGCTTAGAAGCACTCCGAAAATAACATCCACCTTTTTATGTAACTCTTCTGCTCAGACATCTGAGATTTGCTTCAAAATATTCAGAAGGACAGGGGAGAGTGGGCGGGGAAACAGATGAAATAAAACAGACCATGATTCGGTAATTGACAACTATGGAAAGCCAGGCAGGGAGTACTCTACTCTTGCACGTGTTAAAGCAGCAACCTGGGATGGTCCTTTCTTTATGTATTTGAGATGATAGCTCCGTAAGCTAAACGATGCGATTAAAGGTTTTGACTCTAAGGATTCTTGCACAAGCCACTGGGCAGTGAGAAAGATGAGAGCTGACTATGAATTTGTATTCCTGGCACGTGGCTGCACGATGCCTGGCTCCAGTGTCTCAAATCTCCAGTCTATTCAGTTATGTTAACAGACTTTGAAAAGCAAGCTTTTGTTATGAGAAAACACTGCATTTTATAAGCACCCAAATCTATTTTTAAGTACTACTTAGAGAAGCAAATCTCTAACCAGGGCACCTGATCTTGGGAGCTGTGGATCTTCGTCCCCTCTGGCTTCCTTCAGGAGTTCCTCCACTCCCAGTGTTCCCTGACAGCGCACCTGTAATTTCCGGTCCTGCTGACAGCAATTCGGGGTAAAACTCGGCGGACCAATCAGGAGAAAGTCAGTGCAGTGCCCACATCGCACGAGCACTCCAGTGCGGTCCTGCGGCTTCCTGACACTGCACATGTGGGTGTGAAGTCCCATACACCCCAGATCTAGAGCCTACCCTTCCTGTGACAACAGAGAGACAGTGCTGGGCTCTTTGTAAACACCCTTTGGGAAGGACAAGGCCCACAGCTATGTCTTTGTCTATCCTTCCGTTACTGATTTTAAATTCTCCTCAACCCTGATTCCCACACACAAGTGAGGCAAGGAGTAAAGGTGGGGTTCAGATATACGCCTCTGCACCAAAAGGGGGTGTGCTATGATTTTTAGGCCACTTTTTTATTTGAAAGCAACTCAAGGGCAGGCTGGCCTTCTCATTTTTGTAGTCAGCCCGGCCCTTAACACCAGGCTGTGCCTCACAGCTAGTCATGAGAGCTGGCAACGTCGTTCTAACTACAACATTTTGATTTCCTTAAAACACCATCAATTCGTGCTTGACAAGACTTGGCAAATGCGAGAAAGTAGTCTACTGACATTTATTTTCAAGTACATTCCATTTAAAGAATTCTTATTGGACATAAACTTATCAAAACTCTAAGACACTGACTTAAGATAATTCTTAGTTTCAGTGCATTTTCTAGGAATGACAGACCACGTCTGAAATTGTAGGAAGTGGCAGTGTTCCAGTTCATCATCTTTCTTCAGAATGACGTTAGCAGCCTCCTGACTGGTTTTCCTGACTGGTGACAACACTAACCTGCTTTCACCATGCTGCCTCTTATCCCAGCCTTTAAGACAGCTCAGGTGTTCTGTCCCGAAAGCCTTTTCTGACAGCCTTTTCCTTTCCTCTCCCATCTGTGCTGAGGCAGGTGCGCCTTCCCTTAGAAGAGCCCTACCACAGTTCTTAGCACAGATATTAAATTATAATTATGTATGGCTCCTCCCAAGATGCAAAAGTTCTCCAAAGGCAAGACATTTGTCTTCATTAGAGCGTGTGGTGCTGTGGTGGGCACACAGTAGGAGCACAGCACATGGGCACCGGAACAAATAAAGCCCAACCCCCGGTCTTGCCTGTCTTTCTGACCACTTGTTCTCCTCCTTGGGGAGATGTTTCCCCAGGTATGGCTCTATCTCCACTGACTGGCACAGCTGAAATGTCTCATGCAACCAAGATTGCACACCCTCACCCCAAAATCACATCCACTGGCCCGAGTATGCCACGAGCACCCAGTCTGCAAAAACTACAACCCATCACTGACTCTCACAATTACCCAATCTCCTGGGCACAGCAGTAATGGGTAAGTGAAAGAGTGGCTTGCTACTCTGTACTTTGGTAAGGCTAAATACTAAAACCAAAGAGACAAGAATGCAGGGGACAATCCAAGCAAAGTATAAATTCCTTTAGTTTGAAGACAGTCTGGGAGGCAATGTGTAAATGAAGTAAGGAAACAAAAAAGCTAGGAAGATGACAGTGTGTTTCTAAAGTGTTGCAAAAGTTTGGTCTATCCCAGTTTGAATCATTTTTATGTAAAAGTTTCTTTTTAGACAGGAGATTCCCCCCTGCTCCCCGCTCCTCCCTTTGGGAATAGATTTCTAATGTTATGAGTGTTAATAGGAAAAGATGATGATTTTTACTGAAATTCATTTTATAATTAATTTTGCAGTAACATGTTTTTCTACAAAGCTCAGAATACCTGTTGAAAGGAAATAGCAGTATTAATTAATCCATGTTGGAAAGTGTGATCCAACTTACTGGAAGTAAATCCGAAATGAAAGTTTTCCTTCTGACTTTTCTCTTATGAGGCATTTCTTCCATTTCATCATCTTCAATCAAATCACCACCATTAGCGTTCGCTAATATTTCTTCAGTCTCTGCAGCAGTTTTTAACCTTTGCGTTTCGGCCTCCTTCATTTGAATAACCATTTCACCAGCATCTATTTCCAGAACTTCAGATAAGATCTTTAGTATGGCATTTATGATTTCTGCCTGACTCTTGGATGGAATAATGTCTTTTAGATTCCAAACTGTGCCTGGGGAAAAAATGAGCATAAGGACAAATTATCTTTTATTTGTCTGTGAAATCTTTTATTAAATACAGTTTCCAGAAACAAGACAGGTTTCTTTAGGCTCAGGTATAGTTCAAAAAATCACGATCCCACTGCCTCCTGCCTTTGTTCAGTTTTTATTAAATGTCGAAAAGCTCTGCACAGAGGCAGTGCCCTTTATTACAAGCCTTCACAATCACCTCCCTTCACTGGCACACAAGGCCACACAGCAACAGACCAAGAGAGCACTGATCAAGTTTCTTCAAACGAAAATTAAGTTGCCTCGCTTTCTTTCATCTTAACCTGAGCTGCTCTCCAAAGCAGGTTCTTATATTCCACTAGTGGAATGGAATGTACAAAAATTCCAAAATCTCATGGACAAACCAGACAGCAGGTTCTTGGTTTTTTTGCTTATCAAAATACATCAGGCGGTACCATTCAGCAGATAAAAGTGACTGTTACAATAAAAATACTTCCTGGGTATATATACCCAGGAGAACTGAAAGCAGGGACTCAAAACAGGTATTTGTATACCCATATTCACAGAGGCATTATTCAACAGCCAAAAGGTGGAAGCAACCCAAGTGTCCACCCACGGATGAATGGATCAACAAAATGTGGAATAACCATTGGAATATTACTCAGCCTTAAAAAGGAAGGAAAATCTGACACATGCTACAACATGAATGATTTTTGAGGACATTAAGTGAAATTTCAAAGCCAGTCGTACACACACAAAAAGTCACCACTATGTAATTCCACTTACATAAGGAACCTAGAGTAAACAGAAAGCAGAACGCTGGGGGGCTGTGGGAGGAAGGGAAAACGGGGAGTTGTTTAACGTGTACACAATTTCAGTTTTGCAAGATGAAAAGTGATTAAGATGATAAATTTTATGTTACGTGTATTTTACCACTAAAAAAAAAAAACCCACCTCTCAAGATACATTACCTCCGCAAGGCCAAAGGGCAAGAGGAAACTATACACAGAAACTGTATAAATTACCAACTGCTCAACAGATGGTCAGATTATTTCTTATTTTTGTATTCAGAAATTCTAGGGAGAAAAGAGTTGGCGGAGAAGATCTTAGAGAAAAGTGAGTGGTCTTGTCTTGGATTGGGCATCTCAGTGAATTTCTGAGGTCACTGGTTAATCAGGGCATCCTGACAATCGCATTTCTTTATCACAGCAGTAGTTTGTTAACTTGAAAACAAACCCATTCTAGAAGGCTTCCCAACTATGCACAACCGCTTGAATTCAGGGTCTCCACTTAATCATTACAATTTTCAGAATAGACATAAGCACAAAAGGCTCTGATTGGTGAAATAAATGGATGTTGGCCCCCTATCTCTACCCACTGCAAGTTACTAAAAAAGCACACTATCACAAATGGCTAAACTTTACCTGCCACCAATGTCTTTAACAGAACGTATTCCATGGAACTGCCAGGAGAAAGCATGGCTGATTCCAGCACATGCAGCGCTGGGGCATTGAAAGATTTCAGTAGCTCTATGTTATCTTCGGTCACTGTCTGCAAACAATATGCTAGAAAAACAAAAATTAAGTATTTATAAATGATGAATTAACTCTGCTAGGATAACTTACACCAAACTAGCTCATCAAAAAACATTTGCATCTTTACAACTCCTTCAGACCCAGGTAGCTTTTGTAGGATAGATATGCTGTACCTCAGGATGGCACATGCAAATGAGAGTTCTCAAACCACCAGTGCTGTAGAACACCTTTCTTTCTTTTCTTTTCCTTAATTTCTAATTCTTTACAGAACTAGACTTTTATAAAATACAACTGAAGAGGCTTTTAGATATCATGACAATGTGGAGTTACTATAAACATCAATAAGGGCTTATCCTCAATTACTCATCATGGACCCGAAGCAAACAGGCTGCGGACCAAACACCAGTCCCACGGACACTCTTAGAGAAGTTCTGTTCAATAACAAGCCCTAGGTTTGGGGACATTCTGGCTTCCTTTACATTCAGCATGACCTTAAAAGTTGTGGTCATTTCTGATGAAGCAATATTTAAGAAAAAAAGGACTTTACAGAAAAATATGAGAAAATGAAGAGGTGGGTAAAATATTAATAGACATATGATCCATTTAACTCCTCCCCTGCATTAAAATAAGACAATGGATTACAACTTGTACATTAAAAATAATTAACTGAAAGTATCAAAACATCTGGGATTGCATGCAAGGTTTTGACAGAAGAGACCTCTGAAGCACAGAGGAAGAAGCAAGCCCAAATGTGTTTTCTTTGAGATACTGTACTCCATACAAATCCATTTCTTTCCAGGTCTAAAAATCACACCCATTCAAATTAGAAAAAATATATGCTATTTCTGTGATCTAGTTTGGTTCCCAAAATACATTTGTATACAAACCCGTATATATGGCATGTACGTTCGTCTGGCTCTTTCCCATATACATAGATCAAAATGTATTATTTTTCTCATTAAGAGACTAATTAAATTCACTTTGGCCAAAAGCCACGATAAGCTGTGCCTGCTACCATAAAGACAATATGAATTCAAAGAAAGCTATACTAACAGACAGGATGGAATCTCAGAAGTTCACTTAACTCTATGTAAACCTTGCTTGATTTTCAAAACAAATAATTTGACATTTGTTTAAAAACTCATGAACCTAGCTAAATGCAGAAAGAAAACTATTACACAATTCAAAATTATTCTGATCAATTTTTTAAAGTTCATTAGAGAAAAAAACTAAAAAAAAAAATCTATAACGAGACCAAATGCACAAAGATAGCAATGAAGGTTTTCTTTTAAAAGCCATGAGCTAACTTCACTTTTACTATAATTCTTATTGTAATAAAAACTGCCCTCTGAGATGAAAAGTCACCTACCAATTTCTTAGTTCAACTGTTTACAAAACTCCACATTTACTCACAAATCTCCCCTCTGACAAAGATTCCATTTTGATAAACTAATTTTTGCAGTAGTATTTATTCCACTTTTTTTTTTTTTTTTTTTTTTTTAATTTTCTGTTCTCTTGAAAGTACCCAATAGAGCTAAGAGAAGCATCAGTAAGCGGAATACTCCTTAAGAAGAGGAATACAGTAATAAATTAAAGTAAAGATAACTGCAGGAGAAATGCATAAATAAAAGGACAGCTGGATGCCCGCCATTCAGACGGGTAAAAAAGGAAAGCTTTTCATCAATTATTTCTCCACTCTACCCCAAAGTTCTGTTGAGCCACCCACCCTCCAGTTTCTGCCTCATGGCCCTGCTGAGTGAGGACCTCCCTTAGCGCTCTAACCCCATGTGCAGAAGGCGAGGGAGCCAAGGCAGCTGAAGCTGCCAGAAGACTTTCCTTGCCCCACAGAAGGGAAGCAGGCCTATGTGAAATTTCACTGATTATCCTATCTCAAAAAAAGCCCAGGTTATCAGTTTTCTGATGAAAATAAGAGAGAGCGGTACAAGATCTTTAAATAAGTCTAGATGCCAGTTAACTTTGGCCCAAAGGCCTGGTAGATGTGGGTTACTATGTCTCAGTAAACGGGAGACGAAAGCTCAAGAATTAGCAAAGGCTTCTGGGAAGGGTAATACACTAGAAACCACACAGGCTCACATAACTACCTTCCTCCCTTTCCGAGGGAAGAGCAGGAAAATTGTATGAGTAAGCAAAGTATTAATGACAGAGTTTAAAAGATTCAGAACAAACAGAACTCAGCTATGCATTTATACACAGTGAGAAAAAGAACAATCACTCCTGTAGAATAAACATGCTATGTCTGAATAAAGCTTTTTGCGTAAGAACACACACACTTAATATATCATCACCTTTTCTTCACTTACCTACTGAAATAGCCAGGCCAACATTGGTAGGAAACCTACTTAAATACTTTAACACAATCTCCAAACACCCTTCTTTGTTGAATATAGATACTGCTCTACTACTGCATTCACTAAATTGAAGGGGGAAAAAAAAGTTTTACTATTCACGTTAACATTAAGAAATCAACCACATACATTCATGAAAAAATAAATTAGGCTTTATAAAAGAACCCAAGAGGTGAAGTCAAATACCCGCCATTTTTATAGATGAAGAAATCAATGCCCATTGCTAGTCACTGTACATGAACACAACTGGCTATCTGTGTTTTTACTTGTTCGCAGTCGGGTCTTTTAGGCCAGCTCTTCACCTGCACCCCAGTTTCCTTATAGGAGGTTAGAGCTGGAAGAGATCTTAGAAACCATTTGTTTCATCTCCTCATTTCACAGATGAGGAAACCCAGGCCCCAAAAAGTCAAGTGATCTGTCTAAAGATCACACATTTTGTTAGTGGTGGTTCCCTGGGTCCAGCCTACTGGTTTTGCCACTAAACCACGGTAATAATAAGTTAAAGTGATACTATACTTATCAGACAAAAAGCACAAATTTTAAAGAAAGTAAGGTTAAATTTTATTCCTTTTAGATTGCTATTATAATTTCAACAGGCAGAATTTGCAGTCTGCAACAGAGAAGTAACCGTGATAAATATTTTTGAAATGACACCTTTTAATAAAAGAATCAGAATTAATGCTATTAATGTTATCACTGTTAATAATAAACACACGTACTAAATACAGGGTAAGCAGAGCTAATTGTAACTGTATCCTGGTTTCCAGAGAAAAGCATTCCCACACACACACTACATATACACACGACACACTAATAGTTAACAGAGCTGACTACATTATTAAATTCAATCCTTCATTTAAAGATAAACTACTTCTAGCGAGCCAGTTACGGCAATGAGCCTACTTCATGAAGCCCACAGTAAAATCAGGTACACTCAGGAAGGTAAGACATACAAGTGTCAAGATAATTTAAAATATACACATATGTAAATATAATTTAAAATGCAAACTATAAAACAGAAATGCTAAGAGCTCTGATAATTGGAAGTGATACAGGCAGGCCTCACAGGCATTAGGAAAGAGAGACCCCTGTGGAGGCCACTTTTTCAGGCTCTTTCCAAACAAATGTTTAGAAAATTTCCAAGTTCAACGATTTATGTAAGTTCACGTTATCTGGTGTACAGAAAAACAGCACCCACCAGCTTGTTCAAATGCTATTTCCTCAAATCTGATCTCTCCCGTTTTCCTGGTGGAATGCACACACTCGTTCAAAATGAGATCGTAGGCAAGTTTGGACGGCCACGTACATTAGGCAGCTTTTCAGAGCCAATTTAATCTTGTATTCTAAGAAATACCTGTGCTTTTAGGTCAGAAGCTATCATCGCTGCTGATTAAAAGTAAGGAACGATGACAGAATCTTGCTAGAAATATGGAACAGAAAGCGGGGTAGAAAAAACAAACCCAGGTTGTGTGTCTAGTCATTTCCAAGCGGGGTAGAAAAAACAAACCCAGGTTGTGTGTCTAGTCATTTCCATTCCTAACTGCAAGTCCACTCCACCCCCCACGCTGCAGTCATGGAATGGAGCATGGCTTCTCCCGACGGGGCCACAGGAGCTCTTCCCTGTCAAATGGCTACGCCTGGGGGGAGGACCAGCCACGGTCTGTGGTCCCTGTCTCATTCCAGATGCCAGACCCAGGCAGCTGTTGCACTGGGGCCTGGCTGGCTTTAGGACGAAGGCGGGCGGTGGGGACAGGGGTGCATGCGTGCCAATGGCCGTGATTCCCCTCATCACTGTCAGTAGCAAGGCCTGGAGAGAAGAGCTGTGAAGCCCAGAAAGATGTAGTGATGTGATGATAAGGGCTAAGCCGGGAAGGAGGGTGACCGTAGGTCACGTGACACGACCCCCTACCAAGCACTAACAGCACAGATCTCCAGGTCCACCAGGGAGAACAGAAAGAGCAGCAGCCTGCGTAGCGGTGGGGCAGCAGGCTGTGTCTGGAAAGCATCTTACCATATATTCCACAGCACGTTCACGGCCTCGTTGGCTATGTTCTCAATAGAATTTCTGTTCTGATCATTTTTTTCCTGTGGAGGCATCTCATTTGAATCCAGCCCAGCACTACACTGTAAACAAATATCATGATTAGCACCCTGGTCCAAAAGAATAATTAAACAAAAAGGCTAATGATAGTGAAGAATCACAAAAAAGAAACATCAGAAATTACAGTGGTTAACAAGCCAATCAAATTCTCAGAAGCAGTCCAGTTCCCACAGCATTGCTCCCATTTGGCAAGAAATACAGACAAGAAAGGTTCACATGTCATTGTACAAACTAGACATAAAGCATTTCACACTTGAAATGAAAATGTAAAATCAACACAAAGTCTTTTTTCTAACGTGATAAAGACAGTAAATAAGGCCAAGAAAGATAAATACGGTAAGAGCTACCATCTACACAGTACCTTCTACGTGCAAGGCACTATTGTAAGCACTTTACATACATTAAGTCATTTAATTCTCACCTCAAACCTATGAAGGAGATGAACTGTTATCCCCAGCCTCCTGCTACAAATAGGAAACTGAGGTACAGAGAGTTTGCTGAAGGTGTAGCTTGGTGCATGGTGAAGCTGAGCATTCTGGTTCTAAGCGTGGTGCTCTGAACCGCTCTGCAGCAGCGCCCCCTAAACACAGGGCTTCTCATCTCGGCACTACTGACATTGTGGACCGGATGACTGTTGTGGGGGGCTGTCGTGTGCGCCGTGCGATGCTTAGCAGCATCCTTGGCGCACTACGTGTCAGTAGCAACCGTTACCCTCAAGGTGTGACAATCAAACATGATGGCTCCAGACACTGCCAAATGTCTCCTGTGGGGCACATCACCCCTAGGAGCAACACTACTTTAAAGGAAACAAGACTGATGCCTCTTATCAAAACTGGATATTCTTTATATGACCTTCAAGAAGTGAAAATGACACATCAATACAGAACAGTGGACCAGAGGCATGCCAGAGAGAATCTTTAGTTCCCAAACTACATCATGCAATAAAGCTGGCACGTTAAATTTGGGGACCTAATGTCACCTTCGAGACAAATTCCTAATACCTGTGCTTCAGCTTACAGATGCCAGATAGGGCTGATGTGAGGATTTAATAATACACAACACAAAATAACAGCCGACACACAAATAAACGATCAATAATACTCATTTCTTTTTATTGTATGAAGTTTAAAGTCTACAGGAGTCAGTCTATAATTTTAGGAAGATCTTTTCCAACTAGCATATAAAAAAGGTAGTGGGGACAAACCAGGGACTGGTATCAACGATGAGAGATCAGTGTTCCCAGGAAAATAAAATTCCCATAGGATGTTTGGAGGGAAGACGAAAAAACTAACACCAAAGTACTAACAAGATAAATACGTAAATAAATCTAAGTTTGGATACTAACAGCTACATTAAAAACAAAAACAAGCCATCAGGATACTTTACAAACCGCGTACCTCTTTTAGAAGAGCGACCAGAGGAGTCATGATATCCTTAGCTACCATGTCATCACAAACTTCAAAACCTCCACAAGCACTGAGATTTCTGCGCGAGAAGTTTAAAACGTGTTACTTTCAGCTCACATGTCACAAAACACTATTCAGCTCTCAAATTTATTTCTATTTCTAACCATATTTCAGGTTTCCCAGATGAAATTGCTTATTATTTCTATACGATATTGCAGAACCAATCCATCCATTTCCACCTATTCTGCTCCCTGTTGTACATGATGTAAACAAATCTTAGTCATGTTTAGTCACGTAACACTCAGTCTGAGCCAGTACACAGGTGTGTGCCTATAGGGAAGGGCGAGGGAAGAAGACTTTCCCTATTTAATGTAAGTCACAGCCTAATCTTATGTGAAGGGACCTTTTCTTGGAATCAAGGCTTCAAGGGCGGCAAGGGGGAGGCTACTGAGAATGATACCCCTGAAGCAACCCTGACTTGCCAAGTCAATAAATGAAACATAAGACATATAGACAAAGCTATAGGATCTAGGAATATTAACTTCTACGCTTGCCCCCTCTACAGTCCATTCTCTGCACAGCCACCAGAGTGGCATTTTGAGCGGTAAATGAGATCATGTTACTCCTGCTTAGAATAGGCCCTTCTCCATCTCTGCAGCCTCGTCTCCCATAATACCCCGCTCCCTCCTCTACTCAGCCACACTCACCTTTCATTCCTGACAGTGCCAAGGACCACCACCTCGGTACTCACCCTTGCGCGGTCTCGCTTCTTTGCTGTTGCTGTTCCCAGTCAGGAACGCTTTCCGTGTTGCCGTACCTGGCTCTACCCTTGATGAACTCTCAGCTCACAAATGCCATCTAGAGATGTCCAGTTTAACGGACGGTCTCACCCCCAACTCATCACCCTCTTGGTTTTCTGCATAGCACGTCTCACTAGCTAATGTTACCTGTTTCACCTGTTTACCAGTTTCCTGTCTGTTCTCATCAGCACGGGATCTTGGCTGTCTTACTCAATGCTCTGCCTGTTCAAACTCCCCTGCACCGAGAAGACCTGGCACATCTACTGGAAGAGTCCCCAGAACCTCAGGAATGGATGGAGGGTTCTTGGACAGGGGATAACGTGCGCTGGGCCTTGAGGGGAGGGTGCTGGGCAGGGGGCGGCTGCGGGGGAAGCAGCCAGGCGGACAGACACATGGAATGCGTGTGTTCAGGGGGTCACGAGGGCCTCTGGAGTCTGCAGCCTGAGTTCGAACGCCCCCTCTGCAAATGGGAGACCCTGGGCAGGGCTTGGCGCTCCCGTGCAGCCTAGGACAAGTGCACTGCGGCTGACACAGGACACCCCACGGCGCGTGGCACACAGAAGGCGCAGACTGGCCGCAGTGCCGCCTGGACCCGAGGCACCGCCCCGGACCCCCTCCCTGCTCACCTCAGGGCGCCGGCCGCCGTCTCCCTCACCGCCAGACTGGGGTCGAGCAGCAGCGGCCCGAGGCGGCGCACTGCGTGCCGGCGCGCCAGGCCCGGGAGCGCCGGCTGCTGCTGCACCAGCCGGGCCAACCCTGCGCAGGCGCACTCGCGGACTTCGGCGCTCGGGTGCTGGAGCTGCGGGACCCAAGCAAGCGTCAGAGGGACAGCAGCGCGCCGGCCCGCGGCGCTGCCCCAGGGCTCCCCCAGAGGCCCTCCGTCCCCGTCCCGGCCCTGGGGTCGGCGGGCGCCGGCCTCACCTTTTCTAGCAGCTCCGCTGCCGGCCCGTCGTCCTCCTCTCGCTCGGTCCCGTTCTCGGCCGCTGCCATCTCGGCCTGACAGTCGCCGGTAGGGGAGAACTGAGGTCGCTTGAAGCGCTTCGTCCGGCTCTTGCCCATGGCAACGTAAGCTGGAGGGAAGACCGAGAGAGAGAGGAGAAGGGCAAGAGCAAGATGCTGCCGAGCTGGTGGCAGGGACTTGCAGTCAACCCCGAGGATGGTGGGGGTTCGGGCCGCTGCGCAGCTGGACCAGCTAATAGTCTGAGCCCACCTGGCGAAGCAATGCGCAGGCGCATGGCGTGATCGTGGCAAGGAGGGGGCTGGCGCGGAGAGCGCGCAGGCGTAGAGGGGAATATGGGCGGGGCCAGGCCTGGCCGTGGGGCGGAGTCCTGTGGATTTTCCCCGCCAGGAGGAGCCTGGATTTGAATGGTAGTACCGACTCCGCCTCCCACCAGCTAGTGACGTGTATCAAGTTACCGAACCTCTCCAAATCTTTAATTTCCATAACAATCAAATGGGATTAAGAATACGTAACTTGCAAGGTTACTGTGAGATTTAAATAAAATTATGTAAAGCACTTAACAGCAAGCCTGACGTACAGTAGGGTGTTCAAAAAATATTAACCAGGATTTTGTGTCCCCCGTGCCTAGCACTGTTCCTGTCATAATTAAAATCCAGTTAATGTTTTACAATGAATGGACTCCCTTAAGAAGTTACTTAATTTTCGTGCCTCGGTTTTCTCATTAGAGAAGCGGGGAGATCAATAAAATATACCTAATGCAGTTACAAGGATTAAATGTGTTAATGTGCTTAACATGCTAAGAACAGGACTGGCACATGATAAGCACTATATAAATGTTTGGTTGAAACTTTTATTTAACGATTAACAAAAGGAATCTTTCACACATGCTTACTGAGCACCAGGTACAGTGCTAGGCATTTGTCCCTATCCTCTGTCCTTCTCCTTATGGATTTTAAAGTTTAGTGAGAGAGATGTTAAATACGTATATAGTAATCATATGAACTTTAAATACAGTTATGATGAGTGCTAAGAAAGGAGGAAAAGTGCAGAAGACTCTTAGGTAGTCTTTATAATTACAAGTATTTATTGAACACCCTATAAATGCATAGCTTTCAAGTAAACACTATGGAGAAAAGTTCCACCCCGTGGCAACCCAGCCATCAAGGAGTTGGCTGCCTAGTAAGGGAAATAACATGAATTACTGTAGCATATTTTGAAAAGCAATCACAGAGGTGCAGCTAAACTTATACAGAATCGCGAGCCTACTAAAGACCAACTTTAGGAACAAGGAAAACTGAGACTGCCAAATATATGTTGGTAGGTTTCACTTCCTAGATCTCTCCTATCTGGCCACTGATTTCCTGCCACTCCCCTCATCCAAGTTACTGTCTTGTCTTGTCTCAGCCACATAGCCTTGTGGTCTCTCTTTTCCCACCGTCCTTCCATACAACAGCTAGAGCGATTTTTTTTTTGCAATGAATATCCCTCCAATTTTTGCATTACATTTACTCCCTTGCTTAAAACCTTTCAATGGCTTCCCTTTCTCTTAGGATCAAGATCACAATCTTAGCTGGGTCTCCTCCCAGCCTCCAGTTTCATCTCCTGTCACCTCTTGTACTCTGCCCTTTTGTCACCCTCCAGAGGGCCAAACTCTTTTCTGCCTCGGGCTTTAAATAATTCCCAGCCTCTACCCCTTTCCTCCTGTCACTTCTTCATAGTCGGCCTCTGATTTCAAAGTCAGAAACAGGTCTCCCTTGAGATAGCACATATCCTGTTCCTCTGCTTCAAAGCACAGCTCAAAATTACAATTTAAGGTTATTTGTATATAGTTATACACAATACTCATATACATATTCTCCCCGAAAATAAGATCTAGCTGGACTATCAGCTCTAATGCGTCTTTTGGAGCAAAAATTAATATAAGACCCCATCTTATTTTAATATAAGACCAGGTATAATATAATACGATATAATATAATAAATATAATATAATACCGGGTTAATATAATATCTGGGTCTTATATAAGGCTGGGTCTTATATTAATTTTTGCTCCAAAGACACATTAGAGCTGATGGTCTGGTTAGGTCTTATTTTCGGGGAAACACGGTATGTAAACCCTACGAGGACAAGACTGCCTGCTTTCACATATCACTGTATTTCAACACTGGCCCAAGACCTGACAAAATAGGCATGCAATTTCTTGAATGAATAGAGATTATATAATCAGGAAAGAGTAGGGTATATTATCTAGACAGAATAGGATGAAGTAAAAACAGATTTCTGCTGTTTCTCTCACTGTGGGGATGAGCAAGAAAAAATGGTTCAAAACCTTAGCTAGGGAAGAGTTTTGTGGTTTGTTTCCAGTAATCACTCTTCCCTGTGAGAAATTAACATTTCTGCTAAAATGAATGGTCAACTTTATTTAATGAGCTTAGGAGTCCTTCAGGGAACCACAGGTCAGTCATAGGAAGAATCCAAAGACCTTTTCACAGTTTCAGAGGAGCCCAATGACCTTTAAGGAACCTATTAATCCTTAACCAGTCATTTAAAAAAATCTAGTCAAGCAATGATTATCCAGCGATGATTCCCTAGTCATTCCTTCTCTTTATCAAGAGGGAATTTTTGAATTAGACTGCTTAGAAGCCTCTTCCCTTGAGATAATAAAAATGATTGTAATCAATCACTGGTCAGATAAGTTCTAACTAGGAACTACCTGTTGACTCGTTTCTCCCCCTTCACGTATTTGTAAGGTAATCTTCCTTAAACACACTCTGATCAATATCTCTGAAAAATCTTTGACAGTCCCATGCATGTAGGTACATGACTGAACCATGTAGAATCAGGTTCAGACTTGCACGGTACACTGAAGCCACAGCATCCTGCCACATGCTTCAAACACATCATTTCTTGCCAGGAGCCACCTGTCTTCCCAGAAATCCCTGCGGCCTTTCCTTTACCTAGGCCTGGGGGCCTGCAGAGCTCAGCAAGCTTCCTTCGCACGCCGTGGCATTTGTCACTTCCATTGTCCTGGTACACAGTCTCAGATCTACTTACAGTTCCTCTGAGTTTTCAGAACTCACTGTGGGATAGAGGTAAACCAAAAAGATGGCCGTCCTGTGGGACCAAGCGTATTGTCCCCATCCTCTCTCCTGCCCCAGCAGACACTCCACATGTACCTCTCTTAGGATCGTCCACGTGTGCTGTCCCCACTAGCCTGTGAGCCCCATGTAGGGCAGGGGCTATTGGCAGTGCCCAGCACTCAGCTGAATTGAGTTCCTGAGACGTCTACTCCCCCATGATGGTTTCTGCCCTCGTCTCAGCTGGCCCTAACCTGACTCAGTAGTTAGCAATAAGGAATGTTGCTGGTCGTCTGCAGATAATCAAACACCTCTAGTTCCAGATCTTGCCCAAACCCAAGCCATCAAACTGGCCTGATGAGGAACCTGGTGACCCCACCACCGAGCACGACGTGTGCCCTGAAACGCAGCACCACTGCCTCCCCACATGCCTGTACCCCAAACACAAAGGGGTCGGGGAAGTCTCCTGGGAGAGCTGGACTGATTTGGCTAGCATTCCCTAAACCTGGCAGGGTTACTCAAAAGGAGCTTGGTGGACAGAAACCGTCCTGACAATTATCCAGATATCCAGTGAATGTTACTGGGTTTTTTACAAAATGGCAGGCAAACGGGTGGAAACAGGGCTGTCATCAACAGGACCACTTAGAGCATTTAATTTTAATATGGAGCGTGGGGACGCTCCAGAAGGAGGATATAATAGTTCCCAAACACTGCTGATCACGGACCCCTCATTTCCGTAACGGCGTACATGTATGGTTTTTGCTCCTCTGCTCCCTCAGCCTCTAAGTCCCACTTCTTCCACTTCCAAATGCTCTACCCTCTCTGGTTCCACTACCTGAAGTCTAGTTCCGGAACCCGCATCTCTCACCTGGACGAGCTCATGCCCTTTCAGTCCACATAGGAGTCAGGCATGACCATAACATGCAAGGCTAGTTAAATCACTTCCCGACTCAAAACACTTCCGGTGGCTTCCGGCTGCCCTCACGAAAACTGCCAGGCCAATTCCTCCTTACCTCCAGCCTCATCTCCGGCCACGACCCCTCTCCAGTTCCATGCTGCCCCTACCCCTCACCACTGACCCTTCAGATCTGTTTGGACATAACTTTCCTTAGAAAGTCTTGTCTGGGCTGGACCCCCTTCTTCTGGGGGTCCATTTTTATCTTTCGTAGCACTCAAATCACATGGTAATTGCCCTATCACGGGTCTGTATTCCCCACTAGACATCAAGTTCTAAGAGGTAAAAATTTTTCCTCACATTTTAAATACCCAGCAAAGCACTTACCACATCAAGGGTGGTCTACAACAGTGACGAAAGGCACCCCTAAAACCTTCAGGTGACAGATGTCTCTCACACAATCAGACTTGGACAGTAAACAATCACATACAAAAAACACGGTTTTAAAATGTTTGTTCTAAACAAGATGCACCTCCTATTTTTGTGGAAAAAGGAGGGGGGAAGATAGAAATTACACTTACCCAATGTTAAAAGCGTAACAGAAAGTTTCACATGGGAGGAATGAGGTTCAAGTTTCTATGGTGTCAACAGGAGAGGAAGTAAGAGCCCCTCTAGTTGCTGGTAAAGGCAGAGAATGTCTGAACTGTCTCTACAAAATGCCCATCAGGAGTCCAGTTAGAAAGACGAGCCTCAAAAGGCTCGTTAGCCGGAGCCTTGTTTTCAGTGAGGTTGTCTGAGAAGAGGAAGACACCTAGAGCCATTTTAGGTTTCTTCGTCAGAGGCCAAATATACTTTTTTGCATTTAATCCACCCTTCAGGTGTTCGCTTGGTTCAAAAGATAAGCAGAATGTCCTCATAGTTATCTCAACAGAGATGTTGACATTGGGTGAGGTTGCGACAGTGAGTTGTTTTTTTTTTAACTTTTAGGATTTGGTTTACCAACTAGATTTACTGAGCACTGACTCTGTAGCCAAGTACTGTTCATGTGCTTTATACGAATGAATGCATTTAATATTCAATACAAACCTGGGAGTTTGACATTGTACCTCAGTCCTACATATCACCTACCTAAGATATAAGCATTATGCCCATTTTACAATTGAGGAAACTATGGGTACATAATTTGCCTAAAGTTACAAAATTAGCAAGGAGCACATCTGAGAATCAAATCCATTCTGGAGATAAGAATCCACATTTTTCTTTTTTTTTTAAGGAGGGTGTAGCTCATGCGGGGATCGAACCAGCAACCTTGGTGTCATCAGCACCATGCTCTAACCAACTGAGCTAATCGGCCACCCCAAGGGTCCACGTTCTTAACCATAACACTATACTGTTTCATGAATTCAGTTCAACGTTGACACACACTCATAAACATCCTTTCGATCTGAATCCAGAGACGTGGGTTCAGGTGCTGGTTCTGTCTTTCGTAAGTCTTGGGGACCTAGAGGAGAGTCACTTTGAAACTGAGACTGTCTTCCAGACCTGTAAAATGCATGACTGGATTCAATCAGTAATTCTCTAACTTCGCGGAAGTGGGTTTGAGGGTGAGGGTGGTGGTGAAGAGAAGCCAGTCTGGCAATGATCCTTGGGCCATTTCGACCAAAATAAAGCTTTTTTTTGGAAAATGAACTGTTCTGCTAGGACTAAAGCTATGAAAAATCTTTAACAAAAGTTTCTGTCTTGGAGCCAATGGACTCCAAGTAGACTGGCATCAGGAAACCCATGAAATCCTCTCCAAATGCAAGCAAAGTATATGTATACACACAGGTGTATTTCTGTTAGGGAGAAGATGCACGGCTTTCACTCAACACTCACAGTAGGTTAACGCCAACAACATCTAAGGGCCTATAAAATCCCTCTACTCCTGGAGGAGACTGGCAATGCAAGCTTGTAAAGCACACTGTGAGAAAACCTACATTTCCTGATTAACAGCTAAATGTTATTAGACAATGATGAGTAAGACATAGTGAAAGTAACCATAGGCTAATAAAGTGGGTAAGTACAATTGCTACTTGCAATTTGCTCTACTGGACAGAGCTGAAGTATAAAGTGTCTCATTTGGAACTAGCCTGTATCTGAAACACAGTATGTTCAAACATTTTTGTTAGAGTTAGAGACTTACAATACACCAAGGAAAAAGCCCAATCGCTAATTATATATAAAGTATTTATTTTTTATGCACATATTTACCTACAAAATTTACAGAAAATAAAACAATGCAGAATATATAGAATACCCTCTTAAGACATCTTAGGAGCAGAGGGTTTTATTGCTACAATTCAAAGAATAAAATTTTATACACATGAAAGCCAAGATGAACACATTTAAGTTAAATGGTAGCCTTGTTAAAACGTTTTTGTCCTGTTAGTGAATTTTCAGCTTTATGTTAAACGAAATTTAAAAGACTGCTCATGAAATAATTTAAATCTTTTCAAAATCTTCTAATAAACAGGTAAAAGGCACCTCCAGATCTTTAAAATATCTACAGCAATCCCAATAGTTTAATTTTAAGGGCTATTATAGTACATGTGGCTAATATGCATACACAGTATGTCAATAACACTCTCTAAACAGTGAGAATGGTAGACTCTGGTTTGTGGCACCGCTCCCGTTCTCCTTGTGATGGAGTGGTTGATCAATTACACCTGTGCAATACTTGTGTAACAGCATGTCTACCAAAGCATAAAATCCAATTATCTAATGACTATCAAATTCCCAGACATAATTTATAACTAAACCTGTATATTCAGAAGCCTTTGGAGTGTTCTTAAAATTATTTTTAAAAATACAAAGTAAACTTAGCATTAAATGAAAACAATGAACAGGAAAATATCACCACAATAGTGGCTGAAGTTCACTATCTGGTTTAATAAAAACTGTTTCTCAATACATTTCTAATTTCTTACAACATAATGGAGATGACTTTTCCTCTCTAAGCCCAATCTGTTTTTCCTGCATTAAGATTAAAAGAGAGGAGCGTAACTGAAAGGCACAGCTGTACAGAACGGCTGGTTTGAGAGCTGTAGGGATGGCAAGATGTTCCTGAAATACTGGTGCAGGAAAACCAAGTCCACATAACGTTTTCCTCTTTAACATTGGCATTGATTTGCTATTTACAGTAGTTTTCAAAAATACATTATAAAAACTGGATGAGGTTCTGTTTCTAAGTTTAACTTAGCAACATACATACATACTTCATCTGCGAACATCTTCACAGGATCTGAAGTACTAAAGTGACACTAATACTGCAACACAGATAATCAAAGGTACCAAAGCACTGATAATGTGAGTCACCATCATCAAGATATCTGGGTAAATATTGCACACTTCTTGTCAGTTGTTGCTATGACCTTCACATATCCAACTATGAAAGGAATCCTTTATGGCTTTTTCTATACCACTCAGTTGAAGAAAGGCTGTTTTCGGTCCCGTAACAATGAGTGCAGACTGTCATTGAACATGAGGCCTAGGTTTCAAAATTAGTTTTCCTGTCTGTAAACATAAGAAATGAAAGTTTTTCAATACACAATTCTAAAAACACCACCACTTATCTATAAATCTTGAAGGGCATTTGAAGGGTATCAGAGCACCTTTCTGCATTTAGTCAAGATTAAGCAATTAACAGCTATGTTTTCAAAGTTTCCTTTGTGTGGAGGTTTCTTCCAAAATTTCTATTACTTTATAACACACATATGCCATTTTAGTATTTGATGAATTCCCTGTCCACGGGCTATCTAAAAATCAGCCAATCAATTCATTGGATAAAATAAAATCCCAACCTGAAGAGACTAATTTATGCTCCTTCCCAAACAAAGTGTAGAGAACATGAATGAAACTATGTATCTGGCAAAAATATTTCTCTTTTTCTAACATTGCATTTTAATTTCAAATTAAAATGTAAACCAATGGTTGGAACAATAGACACTCATACACTGCTGGTGTTCATAAGTGAATACAACTTTCCTGGAAGGCCAGCTGCCATATTTAGCCAAAAAAAGTGCATACCACATAATCCAAACAATTCCACTTCTAGGAATTTATCTGAAGAAAACTAAATGCCAGATGAAGATGCACACGTAAGTGTTATTCATTCTTTCCACATTTACTGCGCGCCTCCTGTGTGCCAGGCCTTGTGTGAAATACATGGGATCCAATAATGATCTAGACAAAGTCCCTCGTCCTCATGAAGTAAAGTTCTAGTGGAGAACATACAACTTACATAATATGAAAGTGTGGAAACTGTATGTCCAATAGAGAATTAAATCACGATGCAGCCATAAAATGGGATGACGTGTAATTAAACAAAATGGAAGACCTTAAGTGAGATTACACAGATTAAAAGTCCAGGACCTCACTCGTGGCTAATGTCCAATAAATGGCAGCTCTTAAATCATAACATTGAGTCAAAGGTTTGAAAAATCCATAATATACCTTTAATTTATAAAAAAGTAAATGAGGAAAATATGACAAAATATAAAACATGGTGTTTATCTTTAGCTGGTAAGATTCTAGGTGGTTTTAATTAACAGATTTTTATTATCCTCAGGTCAAAAGTATTGTCAAGATACTAGTGACCTCTCAATTCTCACTTAATTTTGGTAATTGCTTAATGTCTTGGTAGAACTTTGATACCAATTTTTCTGTTTTATTGAGGTATAATTTATATACAGTAAAATCTTGTGTACAGTCTTGTAAGTTTTGACAAATAAATGCACCCATGTAGCCACTACCCAGATTAAGCTAGAGAATATTACTATCACCCAGAAAGTTCCTCCATGACCCTTTCTGGCCATTGGATCCCCACTCCCTACACGGACGTAACCGCTTACCATAGATTAATCTTGCCTGTCTCGGACCTTTAAATAAATGGCATCACATGGTGTGTTCTTTTACATCTACTTCTTTCACTCAATGTGTTTCTGAGTTTCATCTGTTACCACGTTTCAGCAATTTGTACCTTTTTATATAAAATATATAGTGTTCCACTGTATGACTATACTATTTGTCTATCCATGGTTTTAATCTATTTTATCTTTACCTTAAGTTACATAAGTCAGACATTAATGTAATCTCATTATGAAAAATTCAAATACAGGTAAGCTAAAATCACTGTCTACTTCTACCTCAAATTCTAGGCCCTCTTACAGAAGAAACTAGTTTTAGTATGAATTCTTCCAGATAGTTTTCTATGGATTACATTCACATATATCAATAATAAAAATGTGGTGTTTCTAACATGCTGAAATATTTGAGGGTACAATGTATCACCTGGCATTTGTTTCAACATAATCCGATGAGGACAAGGGCACATGAAATGAGTCCAGCCATGAGCTGATAGCTGTTGACACTGGAGAATGAATGGATACATGGGAGTTCATTACATTCTTCTCTTTACTTTTTTATGTTTGGAAATTTTCCTAATTCAAACTTTAAAACAAATGGTACCAAACTCAGCACAGTTTGGTAATTTCCTTTTTGTACTTAACATTATGTCGTGAAGGTATTTCTATGTCCCTATTTACAGACTGACTTCTGGTTTCCTAAGATGTGGCTATAGTCAGCCTATTTTAACATTCCCCTGCTGAGATGCACAAAAATTGTTTCCATTTTGTCACACTGCAAAGGAAGTCACAGTAACAACTTTGTACTTGCCTCCTTGTGTGCATGTGTGGTGGTTCCCAAGGGTGGATGAAGAGAATGGTAAGGTTGTGAGGCACGCACATTTTACATTCTGTAAGAATGAGAAACACTGCCCTCCGAAATGGCTGTACCAATGTGTGTTCTCAACGAGCAGTGTATGGGTGAATCCACTCCACCACAGTGCTGGGATCACCCTGCCAGCACAGTCATTTCTGTCAGGCTGACAGGTGAAACAAATGGAAATGAAAAGAGGACTTCCAGAATTGCTTCAGAAAGTGGCAAGAACGATGGGGTAAGTATGTTTGAAGCGAGGGGGAGTACTCTGAGGGGGATTAATGGCAATGTATCTTTTACTGTAATAATTTTTTTTAGAACATTCACCATAGCTTTTGATCACACCTTGTACGCGATCAACTTTTAAAAACACAGCAGGTTTGTATATCCATAGGCCATCAATTAATCTATGACTCTATTTAGGATCCCACAAAACACCATCAGAATAATAATAGTTTACAAAACCAACATCCAACTGAGCAATTTTGGGCAAATAATGAACACTATTTCATCAAATTTAAGATGGCTTCAATTATAAGATATATCATGATTTTATGTCATTAAGAAAAATTAAACTGTCAGCTCTACCAATTTAATTGTAAGACACCACTGATTATTAGAAAAATCTCAATATCGGAGATGTTAAAAAAGCGTCTTAGAACCAATGCTATAAGGAATATTCCCACTATTAATTACATGGAGACAACTTATTGTTTGTATAAAATGCCTGTTTTACTTAAACTAAAAGATTTCAGTCATTTCACACGTCTATAATTTCCTAGTGAAAAAAATACTTACATCATCACAAGACATATTGTACTCTGCTAACACAGTTCGACACCGAGCGGCTATACTGAATGAATGGGGTCAAAGGAAAATTTATCATTTCAAGAGTCATCTTTTAAACAACACACCCAGATCATCGAGAAGGTGCTTTAACTTAGTTCAGAGAATAAAACTCAATTCGTGGTAAAGGATACATTGATGGTGCAACTACTCTCTTGTGTATTCCAGCAAAGAACAAGCCTATTAGAGTGATACAGCTAATAGTGAAAAACGGATGGTTCCATAATGATGTAAAGAAGGACACCTGTAGAGGAAGAGTATGAAATATAAAAATGTTAAAAATCTTAGAACAATACTGATTCCTACCCTCCCCATTCATGCATAAAGATATGTAACATTTTAATCATCGAAAATATGAGGATTTGAAGACTTCCAATAATCTTATTTCTCCGTATTGCTATGCTATAAAAATATGTAATGTACATTTTATCTTCAGTCTAGCGAGACAACACAGCAATATTCCCTCCATTCATTCATTCCTGTCATCAAAAACCACCCTGCCAAAACTATGCACTGAACCCTTCCCAGGGAGAAGTGCTTTGAAAAGCCTAAGACTAAGGTCCACAGCGCAGGGCCATCACCCTGTGCACTGCTGTCCTCCCAACATCTGAAGTAGCACTTGGCAAACACAGGTGCTCGATAAATACTGTGCAATAAAGATGAGGTCTCTGGTCTCAATGAAAACACAAGTCAAACATGATCTAGTTACCCTCCCTGTTAAAAAGCTTCCTTAAGAGAGCTGGGCAAACTCTGCCACGCATAACCTGGTCCCAGTCGAATCATCTCATGCCCCTCTTGCACATATGCTAGCGTACTTGTCTCCCCTCCGCCTGGCTAACTCCTACACGTCCACAAGACTCAGCTCTAGCATCAGCCTTCCTCTGTGCAGAAGCCAATGAGTTTTGTTTCAAAGCCACTGAGATTTAGACAGCCATAGGACATTCAAGCAGGGAAGACAATGAGTAGCTATCCACAAAGAACTAGAGTTCAAGAGAAAAGAAGGGCTTATTTCAGATCTGGGCATAATCAAATGATCGCAGAGAACAGGATACTAACTAACAATATGTAAAGGGACACGGGTCTAAGATCCAGGATTGGAACAAGAACAGGCATTGAAGCCAGGCTAGTGGGGAACAGGAAAGCAGATTAAGGAGAGAAGACAAGTATTTAGAGTCTGGAAAAAGAAATCAAAAGGATTAGAAACTAAGTGGGAGCCACAGAATCAAACTACGGGGCTCTGCACTGCACCGTCATACCAAGAGATGCGTGCATGTTTCAAGACTGAGAGCTAAACTTACACATTTGTCAAATGAAGAAAGGAGAGGCTACAAACATCAGGAGGGAAGCAGCTCCCAGAAGAATGAGATCCTGAAGATTAATATTCCAGAGGAATGGCTCCTTAAAACCTTTGAGGACAGTTTAACTCCACGGCCTCGCTATGTTTTATGTGGCTTGTACAACGTTAGCATACGGTGTTTTATGTCTTAATTTGAATTAGATCAGCCACTACCAGCCTACTTTCCTCCATGGCAATAATCAACTACATCCAAACAGCAGTTTCCCCCTTTTGATCAAGTGTTCACGTACTTTCCTGTTTGCCATATTCTCACCTGGGGTTCTTCCAGCTAGCCATTGGCTTTTGAGTTTGCAACTCCTGCTACAGACACAATTGCTGCTGAAAACTCTCATCAGGTTTGAGGTTATTAAATACTAAAATATAGAGAGCCAAGCCTTAGGCTAATAGTTATATTCTCACCTAATTTAGAAAATCATATTAACTACAGAGTTTTGGGCCTATTTCAAATTACATTTAATTCTGTGTTTTATTAAGATCTCAAGTAGCTGAAATCAGCTTACATTTTTCCCAATTAGAAGTAAGATTCATTTCCCAAGACAGACCTTTTTCAATCTTCTTCCCAGCTTCCTTCACTCTTCCCCTAAAGATGAGTACCAAGAGCAGCCTTAAGATCAGATTTTTATAAATGAGCACACAGGAGAGTTTCCTACCTGCCACAAAAACCCCTCTATTAACATAAAATTCCATCACCAACCTCCCCTGCTTCCTATCCTTTTATGTTTCCACGCTAGTGGATAAAGTCAGGGAGACTGCATGCTAAATAAACCTCTGGCTGTCTGAACTGCCATTTAGCCTGCTGACAAAGCCTTACTGTTATGCTCTTCTCCTATAGAACCTCTCCTATATACCTAGTTAAAAGGGGGGAGGGGAAGTGGAGGTAAGATTTGTGAAAATTACATCATTACCTAAATGAAGCTGCACTGGGCTGGGTGGGGACCTTCACTAACAAACTGGAGACTACTGGTTCTCTAATAAAAAAGCCCGAGTATGAAATTAAGACACAGTTAGTAGAAAGAGGTAGCAATCTGAGAAACATGCTATCAGCTTTCATCAAAGGATGCTTCAAGAAATAAGATTATGAAATCTGTTATTGCATTTGGTATAGGATATTCTTAGCTAGTGCCCAATGGGGGATCTCTCGGTGGTTCTTATATTAAACTTCCGGCCGGAAATTTCTGTTGGAGATAAATGCTGAGGGGAGAAAAGCTTTGCTAACTTAAAGAACTTGTACATGTGCTCCCTTCACAGACACTGAGCACCACAGGTCTGGCTGGGACTTTACTGACTAGGAAACTCAGAGACTGATCTATGACTCAATTCTGGCAGCTGTGCTGGCTCACCTGGCCTCTAACATCAGTGACCTGGTTTCCTGCCTGGTGTTGACCTCCTAGTCCAATTAGTTTTTTCCTAATCCTGACTTATTATTACATTTATATTTTGCTATTTTACCATATGTTTCCTGCAAAATCGTTTCAAATGTTTTATGGGGTAAGGAAGGGTATTAACAAAGATAATGCATAGAAGAAAATGTTTTTTAATTTTTAACAGCTGGCACTGAGGACACTAAATGAACAAAGCTGAACAAAGACAATGTATACACTGAAATATATAATAACATGTACACGAGATATGTAAAGCTGCACACGAGTTCAGGACTGACTGAGAATATAAGTGGTGTAACGTTTCTTAGGCCCCTTTCCCTGTAAAGATAGTTAATCCAGCAGCCAAAGTTGTTCTTAAGCAAATTAATATAAGTCACATTTTTAATATGATTAATATCACTATTGGTAGTAATAGGTAGCACTTCAATAATACTTTACAATGAACAAAACACTGCTATACCCAGCATCTCATTTTATCTATTAAATATTTTAAATCAAAACTTCTACCTTTTGTGTCTCAGGATCTATTAACCAGTTCCAGGCACCGGTAGCTGTACAGACAGAGACCACTATAAGAAGCACTGATGAAAGATAAACACGAAATTAGTAAGGAAACAACCTCTTAATATTCGATGCTACTACCACTGCTTCCTAATACATGACAGCCAAAGGATGCAGCACTTCACCATGTTTCCCCGAAAGCAAGCCCCCGTTAAGATCGTCAGCCAGATGGGACGCATTTAGTACCTTATGACGATGGTCCAGAAGATGACGTGACTGTATTTAAATAAAAGCAGTCTGTTGTACATGAAAAAATAAGACTTCCCCTGAAAATACGCCCTAATACATCTTTTGGAGCAAAAATTAACATAAGACCCGATCTTATTTTCGGGGAAACACAATGTTAAATGAAAAATGCACTTGACTCAGGAATTAGGAGACCTGCTTGTTGTAATTAAGGATATTGTCCCCTTCTTACTTTAGCCAGAACTTATGAAGATTAGTGAAATTAAAAGCAGTAAGAACCAAGATGGTTAAACTTGAATATAAGATTCTATGTTATGTAACTTTCAAGGTGCTTTGTGCTGATATCGCAGATCATGTAAATTAAAAAAAAAAAACACCTCTCATTTTCTAACGTAAACAAACCGCACAAAGACTCCTTTATGAATGCACTGAGATTTCTGACTAAGGGATTTTGCCTTGCAGTTAACTGCCTGCTCTTCAATTAAACAAAAGTCAGTGTTAGAAAGTGTGGATGGAACTCACCAATCATCATTCGATTTTCTTTAAGGGACTTAAAGGAAAGTCGGGGTAGAGATTACTGATAGCAGATCTTAGAAAACGTTTCTTTATCCCCCCTAAGCTACAATTATTTTAAAAATTCTGAATAGATCATAAGTAAAACTTTTAAGAATGGCATTTCTAAGAAACTAAAAATAAAAAGGCACAAAGACCTACTTAATACTCTGATCAAGACAGTTACTATCTTTCATTTGGGACACCCACATTTTTAAAATGCAGAGATCAAGCTTCAAAGAGCAATAGAAATATAGTAAAACCTTAATTATCTAGAATTCTTGGTGATGTACTTTTAGAAGAGGCAAATCACAGAAAAATATCTCATTTTAGGTGTTTAGTAACAGAATCAAACTTTCAAAATTATGTCTGAGCTCAGAATAAACTCAATTTCCTATAATTCTTTATTTCCAATAAAAGATATACTCCAGTACAGTTTTTTTTTTTTTTAAGTGAAGCCAAAGCAAACCCACTAGAAGGGACCTCACACACCTACTTTTTCCTGTACATTAAGCTTGCTTATGTCATTGACATGCAAGCACTGAGACCATGAACCAGAGAAAGTAAAGTGTGTTCACTATCTTACATTTTGTAACATAGAACAGCATGATGTACATTTTAAAAGATTCTCAAGTAGCAGTGAAACAAGGTTTTGGGGGTAATCCCTAGGTAAACTAAAGACCCTGAGGAAATCATTACTTGTGAATTCTGACCAATCATAACTCTCACAGCAACGTACGATTAAAACTGTGCAAACAGATCTGATAAAATCATACGAGAAATCTTACCATAGAAAAAGACCCCTAACTTCACTAATGCTCTTTCAGTCCCACAAACTGAGTTACACTTTGAAATGAAGTACGTCCTTGATGTGTGCTGCTGTACTTCTTTCTTGGCAGGAATTAAATTACAACAATGAACATCCAAGAAATTAAGACTGGTTCGAACATCAGTCAGCAAAGCATTTTGTTTACTGATGTCATCACTTGTACATTTGCATTTCCTATACATTTCTACTGGGCAGTACCCACAATTCTTTCAAATCATACTTTGTAGTACTCATGATATCTATGATTAGACAATAATAATGTAAATTTTTTTTTCTACGTTAGGCTCCAAAGCAGCAAAATTATGCTTTGTTAAAATCAGTTAAGGATAATTGTATAACCTTTGCAAGTATATGTTAAGTACGGTCTTCCTTTACAAAACTTTATTTCAATAGTTTGTAGGCAAATAGTAAAACTGCTAAACAGGCCTACTGAAAATGTTATTATATGTGTTGTTTACCAAATTTGTAACATTTATTTAATAAAAAAGTACATCTACTTTAATGGGAAAATAAAAATTCAACCACAAAGACTGTTCTTTTAGGGTGGCCAGCTCCTTTTTTAAAAAAATTTCTTTACAATGTGTTATTTATAATGTTAAATAAAATTTAAAACTATTAAAACAAAAGGAAATGTGTTTTAGTAAAGCAAGCATTTGTTAATCAGATTTTCCATAAAAGGAAATCATTGCTAGGCAGGGATAAAAGTATCAATTGTCAGTTGATTTTCCCTTAAAAACACATTCAGGCACTTACTTCTCCAACGTCCAGTGGCAGGTTGCAAACAATGAATGTACTCCGTAAGTCTCCTCTCGAAAGCCTTGAGATCTACGGAAAAAGATTTCAATCTTCTAATTAGCTACTCTTACTAGTCGTAGTCAATATATTAAGATGAAACTTTAGGTACTCTAACTGCTTCAGGTCTTCTAAGCAACTTACATGTGTCACTGAACTGTTTACTCCGTTTACTATGACAGCGTTAAACACTTGACAAAACATTAGGTTTCTTTAATCCCAATTTCATATATAAGGAAACTGGCCGGTTCACTTTTAGAAGCTTCATACAATGGTATGTGGAAAATCAGCAGCAGCCTCAAGCCCGAGCCAAAAGCTAGAAATTTGGGGGTTGCAAAGAAAAGGATCAACATCAGCTCGAGCTTTAATTCTGTTGGAACCAAGAACTTCCTATAAGAACCACGTATTACCTAACATCAAAGTCTGAATGCAATTGCCCGATTCCGATTTCCAGACCTTATAATTAATGACTATGTTTTTCTGTCCAGTCTTAACTGGACGTGACCTGCTAACGGGTGGGTGTGAAGTCAGTACCCTTTCCTGCCTCCCAATGGGGTACGAGTGATTTTAACACTATCAAATTCCGCTGCCTTCTGAAAGACAGGGGCGTCCAAGGTGTTCCCTCTGAATGAGCCAGGTGGGGTATCATTTCCCCGGCCGCGTTCTTTAAACTTTAAAAGTGAGATCAAGAGGTACTTTCTTACCCCCGTAGTTGTACCAGAAACCACGGCAGGAATTACGGGTACAACTCACGCAGTTATCAGAATAAAATAAAGAAATTAGGAACACAACTCACAAGATTATCAGAATCAAATTACGTGAATTTGCATGCCACAATGCACGAAGTACAAATGTTTGTTTACCAATGAATAAAAAACAGCCAGGAAGAGCTCCACGGTTTAAACTGCGGGGGATTAGGGGCAGCAGATGCAACGCCCCCCAGCGTCTGCAGAGGCCACACGCGCCGGAACCAGCGTCCCGCCAGGTCCGGCCAACCTTTGGCCTCTGAGCTGGACCCCGCGCCCCCCAAGCTCCCGGCCGCTTCAGCCCTTCGTTCGCGGCCTCCTCTCCCCGGGGCGGGGTCTCCTCGACTCCTGCCCCTCCGGAGCCCCGCCGGCTTCCGGGATGAGCCCGGGACACGGCGGCCGGTCCAAAGGGCCCACTCTACCTTCTGCCTGCTCCAGCGAGTTCATGTCGGGCGGCAGCTCCGGTCACGGCCGCGCTCCCGTCCGCATTGCAGCTCCGCGGCCCCCGCCCGGCCCGCAACGCCAACTCCCACCTCTAACCGCTCCTCTCTGCCCCTCCTTGTCGCACCGCCCCTTGCTTAGGCCCGCTACGCTCATTGGGCATCTCTGTTAGACCCCACGACTAAGACGGTTTCCTATTGGTCAACTGCTGCACTGGCCTCGGGGCCTAGCGTTGGACGGTCAGTCGGAGGGGCCAAGAACTGCCGGCGGCCGGGCTGGTGTTGCACTTGTGCCGCCTCCTGGCCCGGGGAGGAACTGCAACCTGTCCGAGTCGGTTCGTTCCTTCGTATGTTTCTAGTTTCCGGCTCGGTTCTTTGATTCCTCAACTATTTATTGAGCGCTCACTACCTTCCGGGTAGTGTTCTGGTCGCTGACAAAAGATACAGAAATCAACAAGTTGCCGTCCCTCCAGGACTCAAGGGGAAATAGGTACAGAACTAACTGGAACCCAAAATAATGGAATTACTTACAGTCTCTCTACCCTAGATGTCCAACCCCGTAAGCGAGCATCTCTCCCTCGATTACTTTTTTCTTACGTCAACTTTCATAAATCATAAAGAAGGCAAGACAAAGTACCCCAATACCTACAACTCTAAAAAAGTTCATAAGGCATCGACTACGTTCATGTTTGGTGGAAAAGCTGTCTCGCTCATTTCCTTACGGTCATCCATTCAAGAACTATTCACGGCGTGTCGTGTTAGGCGCTGGATCAGGGATGTCCTTATCCGCAGGGTAGACAAGATTCCTTTCCTCGCAGTGGACCGGGTACAGCAGGCGATAAACCTGCAAATACGTAATTAGTTTCAGATAAGCATAGCTCTAGGAAGGGAGTAACGGCGTAATAGGATACAGCGAGATAAAGGAGGGGCAGCAGGAGGTCGCGCTCAGGTTCTCAGCACTTTAGTTGAGAATCCCAGGGCGGATGAGAAGCAACTAGCGATGCAAAGATGAAGGCTAAGTGCATCCCAAACGGCCTTCACCTCAGCACTTTTCAACACTTCCACTGAGGGAGCCTTCCTCTGGACCAAACCCTTTACATATATTATCCCAGTTCACCCTCCGAGAAGACACTTTTTAAATTGTGGGTCAAAACCCCCAGAGGGTGGTGAAATCCATTCAATGAACCCGGACTGTTATTAAAAAAAAAAGTAAAATTTAAAAATATCAACATCACTGGAATTAAGCCTAAGCATTGTTTCATGATCTTTTGTTTTGGTTGTGTGTGGGGGTGCCCGCTGTGTTCTGATCATAATGTAAATAACTGAGGGTTCCAATAATACTAATAATAATTTAAAAAGTTTGAAAGCCACCAAGGTAGGCATTAAGAGGCTCATTTTACAACTGAGAAAAGCAAAAACGAGTTTGCCCAGATCTTGCAATTATTGTCGTCGCCTGGCTTTGAGCCCCCAGTAAACTCTCCCTCCTGACTTCTCGCTCACTCTTCCATCTCTCCATCTCCAAGACTTATTCATCACGTTTCCCTTTGGCACCCAGCAGTGCTGAGAGAATGGCTAGTGAACATCTGTTATGGGACGGGCTCTCCTGGGCTAGATCGTGGGGAGGTGAGGAGTGACACGGACTGATGAATAGGACATTGCCAAGCATTGTGGTGAGTGGGAGCTGTGCTAACTTGTCTTCAAAAGAGGCAGTTCTCCTAACTGCAGGGCTTTTGTTTTCCTGATGGGGTGTGCAAGTTTCTAGCAAGAGTTTGGGACAACAGAGGGAAGACTAAGGACTACCTCCTGGGGTTCTCCCTTTCCGTCTTTCATTTTCAGCTGTGCACAAATAAACATTGAACATGCCTTTGAAAGGGGGCACATTATTAACCTGTCATTAGCATCTATGTGTATGGATCATGGGGCTTGGGGGGGGGCGCGTAGTACAGGAGAAGGAGAGAAAAATAGAGCCTTAGGTCGGGTTACGAAATTTGGAACCTGAAGTAATGGGGAGACCAAAGGATATAGATTTGTAGAAACATGCTATGGATGAAAGTTGGCAAGGAGGAGACAGTCAACAAGTATTTAAGGAATACATGTTCCAGGCACTGGGATATGAGCCGAGAATGCAAAAATCTTTCATTCTTGCCCTCTGTAAGAATAGAGTTCGGTGAAAAAAAATAAAGACTAAACACCAAAGTTGTTGTTGTTGTTTTTTTAATCAAAGATTCTTAAAACATCAGTGATGCAATGAAGGTCAGCTTTGAAGAGGGATATTGAATACAACAGCTAAAGTTTGTTGTGTTGTGCTGGGAGGTCTGGCACCACACCTTTCATAGTTCATGACTGGGATATTTCCCTTTCAACCCCACAACAACAGCTCTCTGAGCCACAGGGTGTTATTAAAGCCATTTCAGAGGTGAGTCCATAGGTGAGTTGATCACCCTCAAACCCTGCAGCTGGAGTTATTGTTGATTCTCTCTCTCTCTCTCTCTCTCTCTCTCTCTCTCTGTCTCTCCCCCACCCCCAGTATGGTATATCACATTAGTTAGCATCTTCTGTTGGCTCTACTCTCAACGTATATTTAAAACTTAATCACTTCTCACCACTTCCACTGCTACCACTCTGGTCCAAAACACCATATAACCTGGATTTACCGCCATCGTCTCTAACTGGTCGGCTTCCACCCTTGTTCCAAACAGTGGTTTGTAAAAACACTAAGAGATCACAGTACTCTTATGCTCAGAACTTTCCAACGGCTCCTCAAAGTGGCTACAACAGCGATCGTCACCCTACTTCATGGCTATATCTTCTAAAACACCTTTTACAGCCATATGCTCCTCACGTGTTTTTAAAGTTACATCTGAAATTTTCATCACGGGTTTGAGTACTTGTAAAAGATGTCATTTCTGATATATTGTAGATATTGACGTTTGTAAAGAAAGTGTTATATCACTCTTTTAAATGTATTCAATGGAACCTACATACCATGGCTGTGTGACAGTCACCTTTAAACATACATGACTATCTCTTACGAACATACATACATGACTATCTCTTACGAACGCACACACAGAACTCTCAAAAAATATTAGCAAATATAAAAAGGATTATACAACATAATGAAGTGTGATTTATCCCAGGAATGCAAAGTTGGTTCGGCATCAAAAAAAGAATTAATGGAATATGTCACATCAATGGAATAAAGGACAAAAACCACGTGACGTGATGAGGGTGTAGGGTAATTGGAGCACTCAGACATTGTCAGTAGGAATGGAGCAGTTGTTGTGGGCAATAGTCTGGCCAGTCCTAAAAAAGTTAAAAATAGAATTACCATGGGATCCAGCAACTCCACTTCTGGGTATATACTCAAAAGAATCGAAAGCAGGGTCTCCAGGAGGTATTTGTTCACCCATGTTCATAGCAGCATTATTTACAGGAGCCAAAAGGTAGAAGCAAAACCAATATACATTGATGGATAAATGGATGAACAAAATGCGGCCTATACATACCATGGAATATTATTCGGCCTTAAAAAGGAAGGAAATTCAGACACCTGCTACATCATGGATGAATCTTGAGGATATTATGCTAAATGAAATAAGCCAACCATGAAAGGACAAATACTGTATGATTCCACTTATACGAGTGACCTGGAGTTGTCAAATTCAGAGAAACAGAGACTAGGCGTGGGGGTTGTGTACAGAGTTTCAACTTTACAAGATGAAAAGTGTTTTGGAGATGGATGGTGGTGATGGTTTCTCAACAGTGGGAATGTATTTAACGCCACTGAACTGTTTACTTGAAAATGGCTAAGATGGTAATATTATGTTACGTGTATTTTACCAAGATATAGAAAAAATTTTAATCGTATAATAACCTATCATTGAAAAATATTTTTCTTGCTCTCTCACTAGGTTCGGCCCTCCTCAGTACTGTGGAAAGGTCATCTTTTGCAAAAGAGTTCTTACTTGGACCTTAGACCTTCTCAGTTTCTGGAAAATATATCTGAGGTTTTATCCAAACTTGTCAAATGAGAACTAATTTTACCTGGTACTCCTTTACTTAGAGATAATTTGTTTCACTCAATACATTGAGAAGCAATGGGGACAATTGTAACGTTGGTAATTTAAATGCGTCTTTCCCAAAACTTTCTGAAAATAAAAAAGCTTTTTATCTTACTATGTACTTCAGAGATATTTTCATCCCAAACTGGAAGGTGCTGATTTAGCTTATTTAACTTATGTACACTCTTCACTATCTACTCTCATTGGCAAAGCCAGTCTTTATTTTCAAACTACAATCGCCAAAATCATATCTCATTTCTGTTAGAAACCTTCCTCTTTTCAATGCAAATTTCCCGTGAAAATTAGCAGGAGCCTATATTGCTTTTATCCAAAGCAGTGCTTCACTCTTAACAGAAACCTGTGCGAGACAAGAAAACCAAGCGCGGAGGATGGACTTAACATGCCTTCTTTTGTTGTTTACTGAGATATAATTGACCTATCACATTATATTAGTTTCAGATGCACAATGATTTGATATTGTACACATTGCAAAATGATCACCTCATTCAGTCTAATAAACATCCATCACCACGCTCGGCTACAATTTTTCTTCTTGTGATGAGAACTTTTAAGATCTACTCTGTTAGCAACTTTCAAATATACGGTACAGTATTTTAACTATAGACTCCATGCAGTACATTACATCCCCATGACTTATTTATTTTATGCTTAGAAGTTTGTACCTTTTGGCCACCTTCACCTATGTCACCAGAGAAGAGGCCGATTGTTCCCGATTCTTCTCTGCACTAGGCCACGTCCCCACTGTAATTCAGGGCGGTGGGAGGTGGGTCTCTCTTTCATAAAGCATTGTGAGAGAAGGGAGGAGAAGGAGAAGCCAGGACCCAGGCAGAGAGTACTGGGCGTCTTTGTTCTCTTGACAGGTAGGGAAGGGAAAGGAGTGACTGAGAAAGAAAGGGAAGGGAAAAAGTACCAAGAAAACGAGCCGCGAGCAAAGCGGCGCGGGCCTGCGCCTCCTCGCCGACAGGGGGTGCTGTGGGCCGTCGGTGCCGCCCAGGAGGCGCGGTGGGCGGGGCCTGTGGGAGCCGGGCTGCAGGTGCGCCCGGCCAGGCGGGAAGCGGCGCGCAGAGGTGCAGCCACACGGTGGCCAGGTAAGCGGCCTCCAAGGGCAGGCGGGCCTGGCCCTGCCTCGCTGCAGTCCCGTGTCCCTAATGACCTCACGGATGGGGAGCTCAGGGCGGCTGAGGAGGGGCCGGCATCTCAGAACCTCGGGTTTTCCAGCTTCTTGGGGCCTCAGTTTCCCCAGCTGGGAAATGGGCAGATGGGCTGGCCGCGTTGCCCCAGAACAAACTCCAGCAGCCACTCAGGGCCCTTCCCGCCTCTTCTGCTGCCTCACAGCCGGTCCCCTTACCTTCGCGCCTCGGCCGGTCCTCACACAGTGCAGGTCGGTGCATTTTGGATCAGCCCTTCCTCGGCCTCAGCCCCTTCGCATCTTTGGTAAAACTCTTGTTAATCTGCTGTGGCCGTCTCCAGTCAGTCCTTCCTCCAATGTTTATCGAGGCAGTGGATTTGGCTTCTGGCGTCACACCTGCTTGGAATCTGGGTGGACCACTGAAGAGCAGCGGGGTGACTCTGGTAGGCGAGTGCCTTTGCCACTCTGTGCCCGCATTGTCTCATCCCTAAAATGGGGCAAGGTCAGAACTTACCTTGCAGGATCTTTTGATAGTTAAATGAGTTAATGTGGATACAGGTTTAGAGCAGAGGTACGGTCCAGCTGTGCCTCTCCCAGGGGCCTCCACTCCCCTGCCTGTTACCACGCAGGCGTAATTCTGCTTCTGTGATGATTTCAGTACTGTTTTGCCTGCTTCATGTTTGATTACTAAATTTCCCCCAGGAGGGCAGGACAGCTCTTGTCATTGGTCACCCTGTATCCCCAGCACCTAACTCTGTCTGGGCAGAGGAGTCTGAAGTCAGTGTTGACTAGGCTCGGGGTACACGAGTGATCAAGACGATTCTGCTTTCCACCTGAGAAGGGCATTTGAACAAGTATAGCCGAGTTTGGGAGCTCAGAATCTGGGGAAAATCAGTTAAGATCCATATTACCCTTGAAGGAATTGGATTTTGAGATGGACCGTTTTTATGATCATCTTAGTATGTCGACTTTGTCCCAGCCCCAGGGGCAATGGAGGCCAAGACTGTTTTGCAAGGCAAATGTCTCCTGCCACGGCTCTCCCGTAATGGAGGAATGAGAGCAGACAGTGGCCACCTGCCATTCAGTGTTGGCTTTTGAATGCCGCCCTCAGCGTTGAGAATGCACTGCAAAGCCCAGCACTGTTCTCGCCAGTGGGTGATCACTGTCTCGTAAGGTTTCATTTTGCCAGTTCCGGTGAGACGCTGACTGGTGGGGTGACCCACCCAAGCTCAGGGTGGAAAACCTCATTTCCCCCTTGCACATTTGGAAGTTGACAGCTAATGTATTTTTCGTCATATTTCTAAAGAATTGCAAAGGCTATCAGTACCATTTGATCCTGTGTTTATTGTATGTATATTTTAACTATATTTTGAGCAAAATCTAGGAGTTGCAGATTTAGCTCATTTCATTTATGGAAATTGTCTAGCAAAACGTGGACCTGGCCAAACTGAGCCAAAAGTCGGACTTCATTTTTTTTAAAAAACAGCTTATTGAGGTCTAATTTTTATACAATTCACACATTTAAAATGTAATGGTTTTTAGTAAACTTACATTAACCCTTACCACAGTCAATTTTAGAACATTTATAAGACACCAAAAAAATGCCCCGTGCCCCTTTTTAGTCTTTCCCCATTCCACCCCAGGCAACCAATATCTGCTTTTTGTTTTCTATGAATTCACATTTTCTACTATTTCATACAAATGGAATCATCAAATAACATGTAGCCTTTTGTGACTGGCTTTCATTTTAGCATAACATTTTTGAGGTTCATCCGTGTGGTAGCATATACCAGTACTTAGTTCCTTTTTGTTGCTGAATAGTATTTCATTGTATGGATAGACCCCATTTATTTCTTTTTATCCATTTACTAGTTGATGTTTCTATTTGAATTGTTTCCATTTTTTGGCTATTGTAAATAATACCCCTGTAAACATTCACATACAAGTTTTTGTCCACACGAAGACATAAGTTTCATTTCTCTTGGGTGGATGGGTTGAATTGCTGGGTCATGTGGTACATTCATGTTAAACTTTTAAGAACCTGCCAAGTGCTTTCCAAAGTGGCTGTACCATTTTACATTCTGCCAATACTATGTGAGAGTTCCAGTTTCTTCACGTCCTTCACCAAAAACTTGTCCTTTTGATTATACCCATCCTAGTAGGTGTGAAGTGGTATCTCATTGTTGGTAAAATACACATGACAGAATTTACCATCTTAACCATTGTAAAGTGCGCGGTTCAGTCGTGTGAAGTACATTTACATTATTGTGCAACTATTTTACAGAACTTTTTCATCTTGCAAAACTGAAACTCCTTACCCATTAGCCAACTCTCCATGTTCCCCTCCTCCCAGCCCCTGGCAACCACCATTCTACTTTCTGTCTCTGTGAGTTTGACAACTTCAGGTACCTCATCTAGGTGGAATCATACAGTATTTGTCCTTTTTGTGACTGGCTTGTTCCACTTAGCATAATGTCTTCAAGATTCATCCATGTTGTAGCAAGTGTCAGAATTTCCTTCCTTTTTAAGGCTGAATAATAGTCGTGGTGTGTGTGTGTGTGTGTGTGTGTGTGTGTGTGTGTGTGTGTCTGTGTACCACATTTTGTTGATCCATTCTTTCATCGATGGACGCTTGGGTTGCTTCCACCTCTTGGCTCTTGTGAATAATGCTGCTATGGAACACGATTGTACAAATCTCTCTTCAGGACCCTGCTTTCAATTCTTTTGACTATATACCGAGAAGCGGAATTGCTATATTATATGATAATTCTGGTTTTAATTTTTTGAGGAACTGCCGTACTGTTTTCTATAATTTCTGCGTCATTTTACACACCTACCAGTAGGTCACGGGGTTTCAATTTCTCCATACCCTCACCAACATTTATTTTCCTGCCTTTTTTTTTTGATAGTAGCCATTATTATGGGTATGATGATCTGATTTGCATTTTCTTTATGATTGATGGTGTGGAGCATCTTTTCATATATTTGTGCCATGTATACATCTTTGAAGAAATGTGTACTCAAATCCTTTGCCCATTTTTGAATTGGGTTATGTCTTTTTATTATTGAATTGTAAAAGTTATTTATGTATACTGGATATAAATTCTTTATCAGATACAAGCATACCTTGTTTTATTATGCTTTGCTTTATTGTGCTTTGCAGATATTGTGTTTTTTTGTTTGTTTGTTTGTTTGTTTTGTTTTTTTTTTTTTTACAAATTGAAGGTTTGTGGTAAACCTACATGGAGCAAGTCTATCAGGGCCATTTGTCCAATAACATTTGCTCACTTTGTGTCTCTGTCACAGTTTGGTAATTCTTGAAATATATCAGACTTTTTCATTGTTATTGTATTTATTCTGATGATCTTTGATGTTATTTTTGTCATTATTTTGGAGTGCCACAAACCACACGCATATAAGATAGCACACTTAATCGGTAAATGTGTGTGTTCTGACTTCTCTATCCCTCTCCGTGGACCTCCCTCTTCCCTGAGACACAATATTGAAATTAGGTGAGTTAATAACCCTACAATGGCCTCTAAGTGTTCAAGTGAAAGGAAGACTCACACATCTCTCATTTTAAATCAAAAGCTGGAAATAAATAAACTTACTGAGGAAGGCGTGTGGAAAGCTAAGATAGGCTGAAAACTAGGCCTCTTGTGCCAAACAGGTAGCCAAGTTGTGAATGCAAAGGAAAAGCTCTTGAAGGAAAATAAAAGTACCACTCCAGTGAACACATGCATAGGAAAGCAAAGCAGCCTTCTTGCTGATACAGAGAAAGTTTTAGTGGTCTGGATAGATCAAACCAGCCATAACATTCCCTTAAGTGAAAGCCTATCCAGGGCAAGGCTATCTTCAATTCTGTGAAGACTGAGAGAGGTGAGGAAGCTGCAGAAGGAAAGTGTGAAGCTGGCAGAGGTTGGTTCATGAGGTTTAAGGAAAGAAGCCGTCTCCGTAACATAAAAGTGCCAGGTGAAGTGCAAGTTATACGGAAGATCTAGCTAAGACAATGAATGAAGTTGGCTACTCTAAGCGACAGATTTTCAGTGTAGACAATAGTCTTTTATTGGACGACGATGCCATCTAGGACTTTCACAGCTGGAGAGGAGAAGTCAGTGCTTGCCTTCAAAGCTTCAGAGGACAGGCTGACTCTCTTGTGAGGGGCTCATGCAGCTGGTGCGTTTAAGTTGGAGTCAGTGCTCATTTACCATTCCAAAAATTTTAGGGCCCTTAAGAATTATCCTAAAAAAAAAGAATTATCCTAAATCTATTCTGCCTGTGCTCTATAAATGCAGCAACAAAGCCTGGATTATATCACATCTATTTACAACATGGTTTACTGAATATTTTAAGCCCACTGTTGAGACCTACTACTCAGAAAAAGAAGACTCCTTTCAAAATATTCCTGCTCAGTGACAATGCACCTGGTCACCCAAGAGCTCTGATGGAGATGAACGAGATTAACGTTGTTTTCATGCCTGTGAACACAACATCCATTCTGCAGCCCATGGCTCAAGGAGTCATTTTGACTTTCAAGTCTCATTATTTAAGAAATACACTTTGTAAGGCTAAAGCTGCTGTCGATAGTGATTCCTCTGGTGGATCTGGGCGAAGTCCATTGAAAACCTTCTGGAAAGGATTCACCATCCTAGATGCCATTAAGTACATTCCTGATTCATGTGAAGAGGTCAAAATATCAACATTAACAGGAGTTTGGAAGAAGTTGAGTCCAACCCTCGTGGATGACTTTGAGGATTCAAGACTCAGTGGAAGAAGTAACTGCAGATGTGGTGGAAACATCAGGAGCACTAGAATCAGAAGTGGAGCTTGAAGGTGTGACTGAATTGATGAAATTTCATGATAAAACTTGGAACAGATGAGGAGTTGCTTTTTATGGAGGAGCAAAGAAAATGGTTTCTTGAGATGGAATCTGTGCTTAGTGAAGATACTGTGAAGATTGTTGAAATGACAACAAAGGACTTAGAATATTACATAAACTTAGTTGAAAAAGCAGTGGTAGGGTTTGAGAGGACTCACTCCAATTTTGAAAGAAGGTCTGTGGATAAAATGCTGTCAACAGTATCTCAAGCTACAGAGAAATATTTGGAAAATATTAACCCAATTAAAAAATGGACAAAGAATGTAAACAGACATTTCTCCAAAGAAGATATACAAGTGGCCAATAAACCCATGAAAAGAGGCTCAACATTACTACGCCTTAGGGACATGCAGATCAAAACCACGTTAAGATGTCACTTCACACCCACTAGGATGGTGGTAATAACAATAAACAGACAATAACAAGTATTGACAGGAGGTGGAGAAATTGAAACCTTCATACATTGCTGGTGGGAATGTAAAATTGTGCAGTAGATCCATGGAAAACAGTCTGGCGGGTCCTCAAAGAGTTAAACATATAGTTACCATATGGCCCAGCAATTCTCTTGTATACGCAAGAGAATTGAAAACATATGTTTATACAAAAACTAGTTCACAAATGTTCATAGTACGGATTCGGTTGGTGCAAAAGTGATTGCGGTTTAAAAGGTTAAAAATAATTGTAAAAACCGCAATCACTTTTGCACCAACCTAATAACATTATTTGTAATAGCCAGAAAGTAGAAACACCCCAGATGCCCATCAGCCGGCGAATGGATGAATAGAAAGTGGTCTATCTGTACAATGGAATATTATGCAGCCGTAATAAGAAATGTGCTGATACATCCCACAGCATGGATAGTCCTTGAAAACATGCTAAGTGAAAGAAGCCAGACACAAAAGGGGCCATTCATTTATACGAAATGTCCAGAATAGATAAATCCGTAGAGACAGAAAATACATTAGTGGTTGCCAGGGGCCGCGGGTAAGGGAGAGTGACTGCTACTGGGTTTGTTTTTGGGGAGGGAGGGATGATGAAAATGTTCTGGAATCAGGTAAGTGGTGATGGTTGCCCAACCTTATGAAGGTACAAACAGCACATTTCATACAATTTACCTTTAAAAGGGTGAACTTTATGGGATGTGAATTATATTGATAAAAAAAAATGGAAAGGCTCCTTAACTTGGCGTTTCTTTTTCCTCCTTATTTTAATCCTTTACTGTTTCAGCCTTTCAGTCGGAGATATCTCAGCATCTTAGGAAACAGGCAATGCACAAATTAATTCATTCAGAAAAAGAAAGAAAAGAATACTGCAGGCCTCAGATTAGACCCTGGATGGGGTGTTCTGTGGTGGTTTGGCTTTGCCACGTCCCCTTTATCAAGCAAGCCACACGTGGTTCTGAAGGAAGATAGAAGACACCAACATGGGACTGAAATCAGGGAACTAAAATTCATGCTTTTTTTTTTTTTTTTTAATTTAATTACTGTGGTTTTCCATTCCTACTTACCTCTTTTCCTTTTCTCCAATCCGGGAGACATTCTGCCAGTGCTCCTTGGATCGTCCCTAGGTGTTTTACTGACTTCAACTTTTTGTTTATCAGAGACAAAGAGTGGGGAGGATATCTCTGGGTTATAATTAGCTGGTCTTCAGTGTTATGTTTGCTTGAAAATTGGTATAAATGGGGTGCAGGGTGGGAGCAGGAAGCGAACATTGCCTCTTGCAACTTGTAAAAGTTTCACTCGTTAATGATATTGTGAAAATGGCTTTTTAATTGAATCCTAAAAAACAGCAATTTATTTTTCTAGGACTTAAGATGTCTTCGTTGGTCAAACTTCATAGAGGACAATATGGAAGACCTTCGATAGCTAAAAGGTAAAGTGAAATACTCTCTTAATACGTGTCTTGGTTTTTAGGTGCTCTGAGGGTAAAACAGCAAAATTAGATGAGGACGGAAATGCAGATATCAAGATTCAATTTTGTCAATTGTTGCTGATTTTACTTTAATTTTAGTTTATATAATTATTAAAAAAAAAAAACGACATCCTTTTCCATCTTTTCCGGTAGCGAAAGTAATACATTTAAAAAAGGTTTTCATTTTGGAATCATTATAGACTCACAGGAAGTGACAGTAAATATTTCCTTTTAAATGTTCTCACAACACAGACATGCAGACAGAAAATGCAACTCCTCTGTAACCCCACCCCTGAGCATTCGCCAGTGTGAACCGTCTGGTATGTATTCTTCAGGCATTTTGTTATATTTCTGGAGAAATCTGTAAACAAAGTAAACTTGAATTTTGCATGTAGTCTGCAGACCTAATTGCTTATGTATACTTGTTAACATTTCACCTCTGCAAACGCCAAACTAGACACCATCAGATCTGCACCACCTTTTCCTTCACCGTCGTTTGAATGCATTATTGACAGGCTCCATGGCCCTCCCTCAGAACCTGGTTCCTCAGAGCCAGAGAGCCAGAGTGGGACCCCTACCCCACTGGGGCCTTGCTTCTCCTACTTTAGGATGTGGCTTTGCTTTCCTACCTGAAGAGCTTGCTAAAATGCAGTTTCCCAGGCCCCATTCTTGCTGATTTCGAAGGTGTGGGGCCCGGGGAGCTGATGTTTTAATATGCAGCTCAGGTGGCGGGAGCTGGTGATACTGGAACCACTTTTGGAATCCTGCACCAGCCAGTTATCTAGGAAACTGGTAAGCGCAGCTACACCCTGCATTTGACCCATGACCGGTTGTGGTTGTTGGAGGCAGGCTGCCTGGAAAAGCGAGTGTGGGTGCTGGCTGAAGATCTGGGCGCCCACACCAGACTCTTAGGCCTCGCACAGCCCTCACATCTAGCCTACTGCCTCTTCTGGTGTCTGCTGGTTGGTGTTGAGTGAATGAACGAATGTTTATTTGTTCCCCCCTCTCCTAGCACATTTGAAATGGTAAATAGGTAGCAGCCATATAGACTATAACCTTAAACCAAAGGAAAGTAGCGAAAAAATGTGAAAAGCGGACAGAAACATTCAAAATCATAGACGTTTTGGACCATCTATTTTCCATTTCTGCCATATCAAATTATCACACAGTTAGCAGTTTCAAAGAACACTCATTTATGATCCTCTGGTTCTGTAGGTCCGAAGTGTGACCTGGGTCTCACCAGGCTAAAATCAAGGTATCAGCCAACTGGGTTCCTTTCTGGAGAGGCCGAGAGAGAGAATCTGTTTTCTTGCTCGTTCCCAATGCTGGAAGATTTCAGTTCCTTGCAGTTGTAGGGCCAAGGTCTCCATTTCTCGGCTGACTGTCCGCTGGGGGCCGTTTGGGTCTCCTGGAGGCCCCTGGCAGGTTCACACACTTTCAGCCTCCCACAGTTCGGATGTGCATGTCTTTGTAGGGCATTCTTCTGCCGGCCACAGGCCATCGGGACAAATGACCTCAGGAGCCATGGGGAACGTTGCTCTGTCATGGGAACAGCACAGTTACTCTGCTTTATTTCGAAGATGCAGTTTATTTTTAAAAGCTTTTTGTGATGGAAAATTTCTAACATACACTGATGTAAAGAAACTGTAATATACTTCTTTGTACCCATCATTTAATTCCAGTAAATACCGACTCTTAGCCAGTCTTGTGTCGTGTATCTCCTCCTCACCCCAGTTTGAAATTACTTTGAAGCAAATCTCAGAGAACATATTTTTGTCTATATACATTTCAGTATGCATTTTTAGAATATAGGGACTCTGTTTTTATTACATAGTCATGGTTGGGTTACTAATACAACTCCCCCACGTCAATTATTGAATAACTGTTTCTATTTTCTTGACTATTGTATACAATTGTTTCTATTTTCTTGACACTGTTTCTATTTTCTTGACTATTGTATACAATTGTTTATGGTTTGTTTGAATTGATATCTACATAAAGCCTACATATTACATTTGGTTGATGTCTCTTTTTATTGTGGAACATCTGCATAACATAAAAATGGCCATTATAACCATTGTGAAGTGTACAGTTTAGTGGCAGTAAGTACATTCACATTGTTGTACAAGCATCACCACCATCCATCGCCAGAACTTTCTCATGTTCCCAAACTGAATCTCTGTTCCCATTAAATAACTCCCCCATCTCGCCTCCCCTAGCCTGTATCAAAATGTCCTGTTTAAAAAATTTACCGTCTTTACCACTTTGAAGTGCAGAGTTTGGTAGTGTTAACTATGTATATTTGCATCTGTGTGAAGCAGCTCTCCAGAACTTTTTCATCTTGTGGAACTGAAACTCTATACCTGTTAAACAACAACTTCCCTTTCTCCCTTTCCACCAGCCCTTGAGAACCGTCATCTGACTTGAAAAACACGTGTTCTGCTCTGTTTGGGTGAAATGTCCTCCAGCAGTTCATATCTCTTAAACCTTCTTAAATTTATCCATTCCCTCGTCTTTAAGAAACATAGATATTTTGTTGTTCTTGACGAAGTAGGTCCTTTGTTCCCTAGAGTTTCCCACAGTCTAGATTGGGCCAACTGCATTGTGTGGTGTCATTTAACTTGTCTTTGTGCGTCCTGTAGGCAGATTGAGAAGTGTGACATGATTCAGGTTCCTTTTTTGGCAATATAATTCCAGAGCTGATGGTCGCGTCTATGGAGATGTACCTAATGCCTCGTTGTCTTTTTGTTTATATTGTGAGCACTCGTTGTTCTGTGTCTAGGTCCATTACTTCACTGGGTGTTGCAAGATGTTGGTAATCAATTATTTTATTATTCTTTCATTATTTATTAGCTGGACTATAATACCCATTGTAAACTGGTTGTTCCAATGGGAAAGATACCATTCCAAAGGGGAGAGAAAAAACATTTAATAGTAGCTTTTAAGAGGAAAATACACGACATTAAATGTATGTATTAATTGTAAGAAAGATTCCTAATTTCAGATGGGGAAAAAAAAGTGTTCTTACATTTGCGAAAATACAGTAGTGATGGTGATAATTCACCACGAGTCGTCAAGAAGCAGGTAAATGATGGAAGACGGTTTCAGCTGGTAAAGATGGATAGGATGGGTCGAATACATTGTAGAAAGGCCCATTAGAAAGGGCTGCTAGTGAAAAGCAGTGCACTGCATGTATGTGTGTGTTTCCGTCTGGAGGCGCTGAGGGAGACTCTTTCTCAGGCCTGTCTCCTAGCCCCCGGCAGTTGCCAGGGCATTCCCTGGCTTTCAGATGCATCCTCCAGTCTCTGCCTCTGTTGTCACGTGGCATTCTCTGTGCCCAAATTTCCCAGTGACACCAGCCATTGGATGAGGACCTGCCTTCATCCAGTATGACCTCTGCTTCACTTGATTGCATCTTGCAAAGACCAGATTTTCCAATCAGGTCATGTTCACAGGTACCAGGGGTGAGAACTTGAACATATCTTTTGGGGGGGACACAATTCAACCCACAACAAAGAGTAAAGTTTAAAGTGACGCTTGCAGAGTGTTTTACCTGGGAGGAACTCCCAGACCACATGTCCTGTTGTCGTATTTGTGTGAATCTGATGGAGCAGGGAGATGGTGCTGCAGATAGCTCTCGAAGATTAAGGTCACGTCCCTTTTTACCGCCAAGGAGGAATCTGACAGCACTGATTGTTTTCCATATTGTTCATAAAGGTTTGAATCACTGCATCTTTTGTCTTTAAAAAGTTAAGAAAAAACTCTTACATCAGTTTTTGCCATTTGTGTTTTTGGGAATGGCATTTAATTCCCACTGAGGATACCTCTTGCATATGGTATATGGCATAATTGAGGTCAAGTTCTGGGTCGCTTTATAAATTTGATTGTTTTCTCAGTTGTATGCTTTTTTGAGGGCTAGAATTTTTGGATAATATGTAGGCTTGTCTCTATGAGGTTAGCACTGGTGGACACTTACTCTCTTATCTGAGGCCCTGAAACCTTTTCACAGGCTCTGTAGGCTGTGTAAATATTTGGAGCACACTGTGTACTGAGCTCTGGATGAGTGAGAAAGGACGCATTTTGAAGGACATACTTAGTGCTGAGCAGATTTTATATACTCAACAAGTATTTATGAATGAATGAAATTGGATTCCCAGCTCATACAGGTGTCCCCAAAGCACATACCGAAAGGTTGCCCAACAGGTGTAATGAGCACGGAATCCTTGACATCTTTTCCTGAAAAGAGACGAAAGAGGAATTAGTAAAAAGGAGAACCGTGGAACCAGCATAGTGGGGACCCACGTATCTTTACTTACACACAGGCTTTGCCAGGGTTTTCTAGCACCGGGCACTGGTTTCAGGTGATGAGTCAGGCCTGAGAAGTATGTGATTTGACGCGAGACACCTCACTCCTGTTCATCATCTGCTGGATAACGTCTCCCAATAGCTAGTGTCAGCATCTTCTTTCTTCTATTTTTTCACTTATGTTTATAAAATAATAAGGGCAAAATGCAATAACACATTCAAGTCATTGACCCAAATAAACACAATTACATGGAGAAGCCGTCGAAGTTGCTGAGAACAAGCATTAGCTCCCAAATTTCCCTGCGGGGCAACTTGACATGTCAGCCCAATGGTGGCGGAGGGGTCCTGGTGTACAGTGACGTGTGGGTTTTCTGGATGTGGCTGTCACACAAGGTTGAGGAGGTGTGAGTTCTGGTTCCTGTAACTAGCAAGCTACCTAACCACTCGAGACCTAATAGTCTTCGTGTGCAAAATGGGAAGGGCTACGGTCCATGAAGCCGGTCTGTTGAGTTTTACAGTTTATTAAATTACTCACTTTAGCAAATTCATTCATTCCGCAGTTATTCTTCCAACACCTGTGATGTGGCAAGCAGTTTTCCAGTTGCTGGGGACACAGCGAACAGACAGAAGTCCCTGTCTTCTAGGAGCTTCCCTTCCTCCTCGGGACGGTATGGGGACAGAGCCCCAGAGAGCAGTTTCCAGGCTCTCGGCCTCATGTGGAAAGGTGCTGGCTCAGGTAGTAGATAGCCATCAGCTGTGGCTGGTTGGCCGTCAGCTGTCACCATTGAGCCATTGGCCACTAATATAACTGCCGCGGCTACGGAGGGAAGTCGAGGAGAGAGGAGGAGAGTGGAGGAGAGTGGAAGAGAGTCGGTCGGTTGGCAGCAAAGCAGACAGCAGGTCGCACGTCGTGTAAACCCAGCCTCCAGTGAGACCATAGTGGTATGACTCCCCTACCTATGGCTCCGTGGGTGTTCCTGTTTGGCCTAGCCACATCCTGTGTTCTTGTGTGGGGAGCGGGAGCAGAGACCCACCCAGGCCGCCCCGCACGACACATGGCGCAGCGAGCAGGGTACGGTGCCGGCCACAGCTCTCCAAAGGATGGTGGAGCAGTTTGTGCGTATGAAAGCTCAGTCTCAGGAAGACCAGGAAGAGCAGCTGCGGGAGAACTGGAACCCCGTGGAGGGGTGGGAAGACATGGACGGTTCCCCAACCAGCATAGGCCTGAGAAAGCAAAGGTCTTTGCAGCCCTGTGGGCTGGGAAGTGCGTGCTGAGGCAGCCCGGATGCAGGACTTGTAGTCCCAGGAAGAATGGCTTGCTGAGTCCTCCGTGGGAGCTGAGGGTGAGGTCAAGGTTGTCCCTCACCCCCAGGACAGCCCTGGTGAATGACTATGGACTATGGGGAATTGCCTTCCATCCCTAATTTAATGGACCGCTTGACTGTTTGCTTGGGAACATACCACCGTGTAGTGGAACTGGCGGATGTTTGCTTTTGTGTCTTGACCTGTCACCATTGAGAATATGTAAGCACCTTGACTGTGAACCGCTATTGTTCCAGCACCGTACCCTGAGAGGCCCAGAGAGAGTGGCAATCCCATGAGAGCCCTGGCTGAGCCCAGGAAGTCGGGCTGTGCCCAGAGAGAGTGGTGGTGCCCTGAGAAGCCCTGGCTGTGTCCGGGGAGACTGGTGGTACCCTAAGAAGCCCAGGAAGTCTGGCTGTGCCCAGAAGTACTGGTGGTGCCCTGAGAAACCCTGGCTGTGACCAGAGAGCCTGGCTGTGTCCAGGAAATAGCATTCACCTCCAGGCTCCTCGTACAGGACCCCTCGCGAAGATGCTTGTCGCGTAGATTGTAAGGCGAGACCCTGTAGGGGTGGAGTGTGGGGACAGAGCCCCAAAAAGTAGTGTCCAGGTTCTCGGCCTCACATAGAAAGGTGCTGGCTCGGGTAGTAAATGGCCGTCGACTGTGATCAAATGGCCATCAGCTGTGGCTAGTTGGCCGTCAGCTGTAACCGGTGAGCCTTTGGGCACTAATATAACTGCCGTGGCTAGGCTAGCAGAAAATGGGGGGCTAGCAAGTAGATGGTGGCTGAGCCTGCAAGCGACGCAGTGAGGGTTGAGAATTGTGTGGCTCATTTCCTGTTTCTCCAACCCAGCCGCCAGCAAGAGTATAGTGGTGTGACTCCCCTACCTATGGCTCCATGGGTGTTCCTTTTTGGCCTCACCATATCCTGTGTTCTTGTGTGGGGAGCAGGACCAGAGACCCCACCAGATGCCCCACATGACACATGGCATAACGAGCAGGGTCCCCCTCATGCCACCCTGCACGACAAATGGCGCGGCGAGCAGGGTCTCCTGCATGACAGACGGGATGATATACAAATACGTAAAAACACGCATAGGTGACCAGGATTCCTCACTGTCTAGGACAGTCTGACAGCCAAGAGGAGCCTGAGGAGACGTGACGACTAAATGAAATGTATCCTGAATGGGACCCTGGGCCAGAAAAAACCCATTAGGTCAAAACTGAAGAAATGGAGTCAAGTGTGACCTTCAGTGATTACTAGTGTATCAGTATTGACTCATTGGTTGTGACAGAGGGACCCGCTAACGTGCGGTGGTACTAACGGGAAACTTGGTGTAGATGTTCGTGGAACTGTCCTGTCGGTACCATCTTTACGATTGTTACGAAAACCTAAAACTGCTCTAAAAAGTAAAGTTTGTTTTCAAAATGTGTGTGTGTGTGTGTGTGTGTGTGTGTGTGTGTGTGTGTATGTGTGTGTATGTGTGTGGTATATCAGATGTTGATGAGTGACCTGGAGAAAAGGAAAGCCAGGTCAGAGGGGCAGGGAGCATAGCTGGTGGTGAAGGTGAGGGAGGGCCCTACAGAGCAGATGACACTTGGGCAGAGCCCTGGATGGGAGCAGGGAGCCTCCCATAGGGTGTGGGTTGCAGGGTGGGTACGTGTGTTGGGAAGGAGGGAACAGCAAGGGGCAAGGCCCTGCAGGACACCTACTGGCTGCCGTGGAGGGGCCTGCTGGGAGGATGGGGGAGGCAGGGAAGTGAGACAGGCGGGGGTGGGTGGGAGAGTGGGGCGCTGCCGGGTTGGGGGCAGGGCACCTGGAGCCCTTACGTCTGGTCAGGACTTTGGCTTCCGCTCTGGGCCAGATGCCATAGGCTGGGGGTCTGGCCTCCTTCCCTGTGGCATGGATCCCACATCACCGCGGCCCGCCTCTCACAGGCTTGGGGAAGTTACCCTTGAGGGACTCGTTAGGCTTTAGAAAAGCAGGGGTTAGAAAACTATAGCTTTAGGGCCAAGTCCTGTCCCCCAGGATTTTCTACAAAGGTGAGCCCATACCGGTTCTTTGCCTTCCATCGGGGAGATGGTTTCATACATTGCTGTGTCCTAGTCTGTCTTCTGTCCTGGGATCCTTACAGCTTCCTGAACTATTTGTCACGTGTTGCGTACCTGAAGGAAGCCCAGTGGGCGTTGACAAACGCATCGTGTCGTGTCCCCAGCATCGCTGGGTCATACAGAATAATTTCACTGCCTCCTCGTGCTGCGGCTGTTCAACTCCTCTCCTTCCCTTCAAACCTCTGGCGACCCCTGATCTTTTCTCATCTCTCTGATTTTGCCTCTTCCAGAATGGCACAGAATTGGAATCATACAGTACGTAGCCTTTTTGGACTGGCTTCTTTCACGTAGCCATATGCACTTAAGATTCATCTACATCTTTTCATGGCTTGATAGCTCATATCTGTTTTTCGCTTAATATTAATGATATTTATTGTGTGGATGTCCCACAACTTGTGTGTCCGTTTACCAGTGAACAGCATCTTGGTTGCTTCCAGTTTTTGGTGATTGTGAATAAAACTGCTGTAAACGTTCATGGCATGTGCTTGTGTGTGTTCGTTCATACGTTTTCAAATCAGTTGGGTCTGTTTGCTGAATTGCGTAGTAACGCAGTTTTTAGCTGCGTGTTGACCCCTGCTCTTTAGAGCGTCATGGAAGGAACCTCTGGCTTGTGTCCCTATGATGGTACCATGTTATTTCCATGTTTCCCCGAAAATAAGACCTAACCAGAAAATAAGCCCTAACATGATTTTTCAGGATGACATCCCCTGAACATAAGCCCTAATGCGTCCTTTGGAGCCAACCCTAATATAAGACCCGGTCTTATTTTCGGGGAAACACGGTACTCTCTTCTTACTTCTGGAAGCTTGATTGAAATTTCTCCAGAGAAGTGTTAAAATTCAAATTGTTTTCAGTGAAATTTGAAATGATGATGGAACTTCTAAGAGTAGACTCTTAAAAATCTTTTTAATTTTAAAATTTATCCCCAGTGGGTCCTATCCTGAGAACTTAATAGATCAGCTGTCTAATAAGTTGAAGTAATTGAGATACAGCAGTAAAAAGTTAAAAATAATCGTTCCAGTGTTCCTGGAGGCTTTGGGAGTGACAAGTACATTTAATTTGAAATTGTGAGGGAAGTGTGAGGACTCTTTCTGTAGCTGCATGAGCTTCTCTCTGTTTAACCATATCAGGCTGTATGTGATTTCTGAGCAATACAAAAACTGGAAACACTTTGAAACCTATGAATGTTAAAGAAGGAAAAAACTGAAGCAGGGAATGAACAGGCTTGGATTTTTTTTTTAAATCTTAATTGGTGTATATTGATGTGTAATATTAATATATGATAATACATTTTAATATACTTAAAATGCACAATTTGAGTTTTGACACATGGATGTCAGCCCAGCACGACAGTCAAGATAGTAAGCATACACGTAGCTATCACCACCTAAAGTTTGGAATCATACAGCAGACTTGTTTTGGAGGGGGAAGTGTCTGACTTCTTTCAGCATGATTACTTTGAGATTCACCCATGTTGGTGGTTGGATCAGGACGTCATGATCTTGTTGCTGAGTAATATTCCAGCATATGGTGCTATGGACTGAATCGTGTTCCCCTGCAATCATATGTTGAAGCCCCAACCCCTAATGTGACTATATTTAGAGATAGGGCTTTCAAGAGATCATTAAGATGATATAAGATCATAAGCGTGGCATCCTAATCCGATGTGCTTGGTGGCCTTAGAAGAGGAAGAGCCATGTGAGGACACAGCAAGAAGGTGGCCGTCTGCAAGCTGGGAAGAGAGCCCTCACCAGAACTCGACTGTGCTGACATCCTGTCCCAGACTTCCAACTTCCAAAACTCTGAGAAAATTAACGTCCGTTATTTAAGACACCCACTCTATGATATTTTGTTAGGACCGCCTGAGTAGACTAAGATGGATAGATACATCATTTGTTTTTCATTTACCTGTCGATGGTTATTTCCGGTTTGGGGCCATTAGAAATAAAGCTGCTGTGGTCATCCACGTACAGTCTTTGTATGGACATGTGCTTACATTTTTATTGGGTGAATATCTAGGAGTGGACTGCCTGGGTTATGGATGTTTTACTTTTTTTAGAAACTGCCGAACTGTTTCTGAGGTGACTGTACCCTTTTACATTCCCTGCAGCAGCATGGAGAGTTCCGGTTCCTCCACAAGGGTCTTGAGACTTCAGTTTTGAACTGCTCTTATGTGGGTGGTCCACCCACATGTGTGGTGAAAGGCTCTTTGCCTGCAGTGATGTGGCCAGGAGAGGCGTGGGCAGGCAGGCATTGCACTCTGGAGTCCTCCCTCATGCTCTTTATGTCCTCAACTGAGAATATTTTTATGCCCATGTTAACTTACTTTCCATGAAAATTTGGAATGCCTTAATATCTTTATCCCTTTTACTTGTCCTTTCATTGCTTTTCCTTTTTTTTTTTTTTTACTTGCAGACTTCCTGGGTTAAGCCTAGAGTTTCTGGGCTGTGAGGTATTGAAAGGAGTCTGGAGTTTAGAGTCAGACCCACCTGGATTTTGAATTTGGGCTTCACAGCCTACCTGTGTGGCTAGTCATGTGACCTGAGCCTCAGTTTCCTCATCTGTTTTTAAAAAGTGTGCGTAGAGGTTGATGTTACCCAGCTCGCACGGGTGTTATAAGGGTCAAATATAATGTATTGAAAGCATCTTCTTTGAACATCTGGGAAACTGTATTCATGTCCCAAAATATATTTGTAATTATAAATTTCATTTTTTGTTTGGCAGTGATTGGCCTACAGTCCATTAAACGAGTAAGTGAAGAACTGACGTTTTAATGGGTGACACTAGTTAGAAGGAGACCACAGAGAATATGACAAAATGCAGTGGCATTGCCAGGGCTCAGGGTGACCTTGCATCGTTTAATGGTGTCCAAGCCTTCCTTTGGCCCTTTGCACTTTACTAGGGATGTATTTCACGTGCTGCGCCTTCTCATACCTTCCACAATGGCAGCTCCTGCCTGCGTGTAATTCCTCTACACAGCCCATTTGGGGATTCCAGCCTCCTGGTTACCTAGGGACTGTTTTAAGGAAAGGAACCGGAACACACTATGGTTCCGGGAGGGTTGTTCTCAGGCCTCTGGGGGCCGAGCCCACGTACACGCCTGCCTTTCTCGGCTAGGGCTGCAGTGTCTGCGTACAGGCCTGCTGGCCTGTGGAATCCTTTGTCCAGCTGGCTGAGGTGCATTCAGAGTACGTGGGGCCTTCCCTCCTGTGGAGAAGCGGGGAATTCTTCTTTGATGGCTGCTAACATTTGAAAGGTCATCCTGAAAGGAGTTCCGAGTAGTCAGAGGGCTGACGTGAGCGTGGCCAGGTAGGCTGGAGCTGGAACTGCCCGGGAAGTGGGGGTCCTGGTGAGGCGGGCAGTGTGGGTATCGGTAGGCACAGGGTTTGTTCTGCCAGGCGGGGGTGTCTGGGGGCCTTCTCTTCTCTGCCCGGCTGCTGGGTTCCAAGTACCCTGCGGCGTTTCTCCTTAGAGCCGGCTGGCTTTCTTGGCATCAGTCAGTCTAGTTGCTAGGAAGCCGAGTAAGGCCAATGCAACTTCCTTTTGACTTGCTCACATTGAGCCATCTGCTTCTTCCTTCTCGTGGCCTTCAAACTTGGCCGGGATCGTTGGGAAGAGGGTCGAGCTCGGCATCTGTACTTCTTTTCCTTCTTGGGAAGGGAGCGCTTTCTAATCACTCTTTAACCCTCTCAGTCCAAACTCACAACTGTCAGTTGCGCTTAGTTCCTTGTTTCTCTCGGCTAACAATTTGGAGCAGGCGTTTCTTCCTAGGTTTTGCCCTTTGTCTTGGTTTTAGATGTAGATCTACGTTATAGTATGATAACCGCCTGACTCTCAATGAGCGTGTGCCAACATGCATTTGGCAACTAAATATAGATAACGGTCTTCACCAAGGATGCTTAGTACTCAGAATTGATGCGCCCGAATCATTTAGGAGTTTCTTTTTTTCTCCCAGAAGCTCCATTGTGGAGCTCGTGTCAGTTATGGTAAAGATGGCAGCCAATCCCCCAAAATGTATGGTGATGCTGGTGTAACATCTAGAGAAGAGAAGCTTTACAAAAAACAGTGATTCTAAAAATATTACCAAACACCCTCAGCTTTATATACTTCCAGATTTAGTTCAGTTCAGTGGGGCAAATCAGACTCATTAAATCGAAGCCCCTTCCGTCATGAGTTTGCAGTGAACTTTTCTTGTGACAGAGCTGTGCCTTCAGTTGTCAACTCTGCAGAAGCAGAGCAAACAAACTAGACAAAAATAGAAATAGGCATGACAAAATAGAGGCGAGGTTCTGGGGGGAAAAAGTCTTGAGAAAAGCCATTGTTCGCGTTTTAAAAATCCAGTTTAACTGAAGATGTAATCACCTTTGAGTGTACCAGAACTGTGGAAACTAATGCATGGACTCTGGGAAATAATTTCTTCTTAAGTGTAATTTTGTCTTTGCTGGTTTTTTTTTAGCGGTAAGCCGTATAAAGCTTTTCTGCCGACTTCTTATTCTCCCCAAGAGGGCTACTTAAAGGAGGGTGAAGACATGCTAAGGTAAAATTTCATTGTCGTGGCTCCATTTGCTAAAAGCTTTAGTAGTAATTTAGATGTGTTCTTACTGTGCAGACTTATGTGTTTGTTAAAATTGATGTTATTAATATTTGGTTTTGGGGCACTCCCTCAGGTCAACTCGATCATATTAAGCCCTTCTGCTTTAACTTTTACCTTTCCACAGTCATTTGGACGCTAGTAACTAAAACAGACCTGCAGACTGAAGGGACTCAGTCAGGTCCATGTAAGCCACCCAGGCCCTTTCTCTGTGGGTTTTTCAGGAAGTGCCATGTGGGTGACCCACTCTGTGGGCTATTCCTTCCTCAGACCTTTCTCATGCTACCATCTGACCATTGGTACTATATGCTGACAAAATGCAAATTTATTTCATCATGGGACAAATCAGTCCTCCAGAGTTGAGTATAAATTTAAGTCACTTAAAAACGGTTTATTTGTTTTTTTTTACCCAAGGAATGGATAAGTACATGTAAAAATGTCTGATAATAAAAAGTGAAAATTCCTTTTCAGAACTTTCCCATTTTTCTCCCTTGTTTTTAACTTAAATGGCTCACCCTGGCATATTGTTCTGGAACTTGCTTCTTTCACTTGACGGTCCATCATGGAGTATTATTCATCTTCATGGTGTTGACCACTGTATGGTATTCCAAAGTGTGTAAACCAGTTTTGAAGGTTATCTTATTATTTTACTTGTTCACATTCAGCAGTGAAGTTCTTCTAAGTAACTAAATACGAGGTGTGATAAAAAAATACAGTGAATATTTAAATAAAAAAATTATTACAGTAAAAGACACATTGCCATTAATCCCCCTCAAAATACTCCCCAGGGCTTTGAACACACTTATCTCATCATTCTTGCCACTTTCTGAAGCAGTTCTGGAAGTCCTCTTTCATGTCTTTAGTTGCACTGTCGTGGCTGCCTCAGTGTCCTGAATCATTTTGACTTTGGGGAAGAATCAGAAGTCACATGGTGGCAGATCCCATGAATAAGGTGGATGAGGACACATTGCAATGTTTTTATTTCACAGAAATTGCTGTGTGATGGAGGATGATTTCCGGCACACTCTAAAGCACATCTTCTCTCAACCGTAGCTCACACCCGACTGACTGCACCGAACAAGTTGAAACTTGTCACACACTGTCACTAAGGTTCAACGTGCCATTTCCCGTATTGAAGATTCCTGCCTTTCTGTTGGATGGCACTTGGCAGCAGCATTCGCCGTATTTTGTATTCACATCTCATATGTAAATCAACATGGCAGTTCAAGATTCTTGCCTTGGATGTACCTCTGTAGCTTTGGTAAAGGCACTTTTCCTTGAACTGTATTTGAATGGATTTTTCTATGTATGAACCTTGACAGGGCCTCTCTCTTGCCTGCATTAAAGATGAGATTTGTGTCAGATTAGATTAATAATTCAAAATTGAAAAATGCTTTCTTCCACTGCGGAAGCTCTGGGAAGTATAGAATTTGGGAGTGACTGTTAATGGAGGTTAGCTCCTCTCAGGTAACATTTCCTGCAAACAAGATTTCACTCACCGTTAGGATCTTCTGAAGGAGAGATTTCCTTAGCCCTGATCTGAGAGTCACCTAGAGGCGAAGATGGATGATAATGGCTTACTATAGAGGGCTTGCTCTGCCTCAGGCAACTGTATTAGCTCATTCAGTCCTCATAGCAATACTTAGAGGTAGGTTCTCCTAATATTCCCATTTTACAGGTGAGGAAACTAAGGCATAAATAACGATGTGAAGTAACTCATTCCAGCTCACCCAGTTAGTAGTGACAGAGCTGATTCAAACCCAGGTAGTTGCAGTTTCAATATCATACTACCTTTTCTGGATAACCAGGTACTTAGCTTCTGGGGAGCCTCCCAGTCCCCTTTAATTACTTAGGGTAGTGGCGGGGAGTTTACACACCCTTCACTAAAAGAAAGTATATATAAAGTTGGAGAGAAAGCCAGCAAGCACACAAGGTAGCAAGGGTTAGAGAGAGCAGGCGGCTTGAAGAATGGCCCCTGGAGTCAATCGTCAGTGTTTGGCAGAGATGGCAGACAAAGATAAGGCCTGCTAGGGTGAGGACATGTTTTTGTGGAGCTCAGAATACGCAGGGCACAGGGGACGCGTGGACTCAGGAAACAGCTTTGCATCTGAAAGTCCGGAGCTGAGTCTCTGCTCTGTCGGGAGGTTGGATGTGGGCAAGAACCCGAATGAAAATCAGACAGGGATGGACACTGGCGGCAGCTGGCTGAATAGTCATGGTTGACCGAGCGTGTTCCAGCCACCTTGCCAGGCAGCGTGCTGCCTCTGGTGCAAAAAGAGCTAATCGCTGCCCACAGAGGTAGCTGTCTTCCTGGCAGGACACGCCTTGTGCACAGAAGCCCCGGTGTCTAGATGCTAGGGAGCTGCAGTAAAACCCCCTGATTTAGGCTTCGTAATGCATTCAACTCCCCGTGTCTTCTGCTAAGTCACAGCTAAGGGGACTGCTTTAGGTGGCTAATAGATTACCCAGCATCTGCACCTGATTTTCACACCGTTAGCACTGGCAGATCGCTTGCTCTCAGGAGCCGTTGGGAGTTCAGGAGTGACGTGAGCAGACCTTGTTGATTCATTTTTTTACCCATATCCAATGAAGACAAGTGCCCCTTCTTTAAAAGATGAACACTTCAGGTAAAATTACCTTGTGTCTTTAGAATACACATCTTAAAGTGTGACTCTCTCTGTCGCTGTCAATCTATATCTGAATCTTACTTGGCAAAGATCAGTGGCTCCATATAGTACTTTTCATTCTAGCAGGCGAGAGGAAATGAACGGGAAAGAGCAGGCCATCCCAGAAACTCACCATCTTCTACAGCGAGCTCAGATCACTGAGCGTCCTCTTACCTCTAAGTAGACACAGCCTTTATTTTGGTGCCTATATGTTGCGCTAGCTGATCTGATAGATTTATGTTGTGGCTTTTGGGGGCATACGGAGAGGGACCCTGTATTTGCACCAACGGTTATGTGTTCCTGCATCCCACAGCATTGAAGAATCACGGCGGAGTGTGGCTGGTGACGCACGTGGGACTGAGTGCAGGTCACCGCGCTGGCTGCCAGTACCCTCCGTTAGGTAAAGGTCTGGTGGAGAGTCCTTGCATTTGCCTTGTCTGTCCCTTGTAGAAGTGTTGTCTTCCACGTACACTTTCGTGAGACACCCGGCACACCTCCAGTGTTTGCTTTGGGCCTTGCAAAAAAAGCATTGGAAACATCCATATTTTTCAGCTGGTGCCAGCGGCTGGGGTGCTCAGAAAGAGGGGCTTTTCCAGCACTTTCATCAGGTGGTTCAGAGAGAGCATGATTGAGAGCGGCCTTCAGATGGCGTGATTGCTTCTGTCAACGGAGAACACAGGTAGATTGATTTCTTTTTAGTGTGTCAAATGAGATTGCGTACAAACGGAACAGGTATTCGGCCTTATGCACAGAAGCCACTGAGAGTTGAGACTTTAGAAATAGCTCTGGGAGAGCTTCGCAGATTACAAGAGCTGTGTTGCTGTGGGGCTTACCCAACTGGTTGGTGGTAGTGCCACCCTGTGGGTGGGGGCATTTCTGAAGGTTACCGTCCTCAGTTTTTCGTATGGCTCGAGTTTTCTGTTAGGCTGGTGCGAAAGTAATTGCGGTTTTTGCAATTCTTTTTAACCTTTTAAACCGCAGTTACTTTTGCACCAACTTAATACATTGAGCATCTATCAGTTTTATAATCATAAGAGGAAACAAACCAAAGCCATTTTCAGGGTTGGATTCCACATGCCAGGCACGGTCCTAGGCTCTGGGGATACTTTAGTGAATATCCTGCCTTGGGGTGCTGACAGTCTCGTGTAGTGTACCTTGAAGGTGGCCTCACCGACCCTCCAGAGAAGCTTCCTCTCGTTTCTTCCCTGTATGTTGAATTCCTCCCAGCCTCTGTCCGTGCTGTTTTTCCGTCAGTGTCAGATGCCCGTTCCCTCTTCCCCACCTGCCTCACTCGTGTAGGCCACTGAGCACAGTTGCAGCCTGGTCTCCTGGAGGCCATCCCTGCTGCTCCTGTCCTCCAGTCCGGGTCCAGCTTGTCCCTTGGGTCCATGGAGCGCTCTGGGCTTGCGCGCCGCTGGCTGGCACTTGAGGGCAACGAGGGAGAGGGGGAACTTCATGTGTGGATGTTTGCGTCTCCGGATGAGGTCGTGTTTCGTAGTGCTTGGCAAAGAGCCTGGCATGTAGTCGAATGGTCGGCTGGAGGCGTGCTCACTTACTCTGGTGAGAACTCATCCCTCCGGAATGGGAGACCCGGCATAACGCGTAACTCAGCATGAAGGCGCTATAAGTTTTCTCACTGTCAGTGAAAATCGGCTGTCTCAGAATGACTTGGACTTCTTACTCTATGATATCTCCTTTACAGAAGCCTAATTCATTTGTAGACAGCATCTTTACCGTAAGAGTTTATGAAAGCAAAATTGTAACTCCATCTCTTTTGGAGGATATTTGGGTTGGACGTGGGCACACAGTGTACTAGAAAAAAGGAGGTGAGTCCCGGCATGGGGAGGGTGGGAGAGGCCAATTCCTTTGCATTAGAATATTATGGTATTGCTTCTCGGCCTTTTGGCTAAGATCAAGTGTAGAATATCGTGGAATCCCCCTTTACTAATTGAAGGACAACCAGACATGCCCGGGATTCATCTGATCATGCAATAATGTAAACCGATTTTGAACCCAGAGGTAGGAACGACTCAGCAGGCATAGTCCCTTTGTTTTCCCTCGACATTTAGCAACGTTGGTACAATACCCTGCACCAGCCTGGGACTCTACAGTTGTCTCTGCCTGGAGTCGCTTTCTCAACACTCGTGGCAGGCACCACACCTGATGGGGAGCATTTCGTGCTCCTTTTAGAGTTCTGACTGACTCCAGCTGCCGCTCGGCTTACGCTGCCCCAATATCCTCGCCACGCCGCCATCTCCAGAGCCAGGCTGACGTCCATCAACCTGAGTCCAGTGTTTTGTGGTGAGAAGCATGTTGGAGATTGCTTTCTTGTCTCCCTCCGTCTGAGTGGGCTTGCAGAAACTGCTTCTCTGATGTCCCCCAGCCTCTGCATGGTTTTCCGTGGTTCTGGCATTTAGACGTGGCGTCAGGTCCCTGGTGGGTGCCGTGGAGGCTCTCCACGGCTGTGTGCTGTCTGCATCAGCCACGGCCTCCTGAGACCCCGCCAGGCTGCTCGCTCCATTGTCACTGTGATGTTGGAAGGATCTGTAGTGATACATTAGTTGCCTAATTCATTTCTTTATACTCTAAAACAGTAATTAACTTTCAAATCATGTCCTCCAACGTGAATTATTTTTGTGATAATTTTGATTCATGGACTGTCACTCTGTAAATATGAACCATGTCTTGTTTTTCCTTTTTCCTCTTGAATTTATTTCTGAACTCATCTGTATGCTCCTAAATTGCCAGAAAAGCATTTTCCTGCCATCATGTTCATTCTTAACTCACAAAGCATCTGTTTCAAGTGCACCTATCCTATGTGAAGCTCTGTGCTAGGCCCAGTGAGGGTCGCAGAGATAAGTAACCGTTCCATTTGTACCACATGTGGTCTAACAGCATAAAACCTGGGCAGAAATAACAAGTGAGAGGCGGAGGATGCAGAGTTGTTCCCGCTCTCAGCAGACTGTACACCCGAGGAACAGTAGATTACTTTGGGGTCCAAGGGCGTGAATCAGTGAGGTGACAGGGGATGGTGCCATTTGAGCCGGGCTTTGGCGGTGAGGACTAAGAGTAGCAAACAGAACGGCAGGGAGGGACAGCTGGGAAAAGTGCGCAGAGGGTTGATTGTCCAGAGAGCACAAGAAATTAAATTTGGGAAGAGAATAGGAGGTGCGAAACTCAGTTTTAAAACCTAGTAAGCTAGGTGGGAGCCATGGCTGGCCAGGACTTTGAAAGCTAGGTAAGAGGTTTAGGGTGCTGAGCAGTGACTGGGGCATTTTGAAATTAGCACTTTTAACAACATGACTCAGAGACAGAAGTGTAGGATGGATTGAAGTGGGAAAAGGAGTCAAGACAGAAGCTGTGGCAGGAGGCCTCAGTGGGTTTCGAGCAAGGATTATATGGGATTGGAAGCAGAACCCCAAAGGAGACGTCTAGGAGAGATTCTCCAGGACCTGAGGACTGAGGCTGAGGAAACGGTGAGATAACTCTGGGTTTGAGCCAAGGTTAGTTATGGGATAGCTGACCTGGACGGAGATGTGTGAATATCTGACCCATTTACCCTGTAGCAAGGAATTGTCCCGGTGGCCATAACCTTAACAGTATTGGTCTGTCCCAGGAGCTAATCGTAAACGAGTGTTTGTTCTCTCATTTTTCTGAAGATAATGGTCTCCTCTGTTCTTTAACATCATCTTGAATTTTCTTTCATGGTCTTTAAATGGAAGTGACTTCATCAAGTGACAGGTGAATGATTCCATTTTGAAAAATGGTGGCCACGTCATGGTGCTTCCCCAGCGGATCACGCCTCACAGAAACACAGTTGTGACATATCCTGCTCTCTTTATAAAATTACCTATGTAGGCAACCATAGGAGGACAGTGCATGCTCAAAAAAGGAAGGTTCCTTTTGGTCAGAGTTGCCTCCGTTTCTTTAAACTGATTCCATCAGACAGATAACATACCCGTGAGTGTTTTTAACGAGTCTAAGAATGAAAACAAGGTGTAGGGCATGTGTGATTTTCGGAAAAATGTAGCATTTTCCATCTCAGTTACCTCAGTACAGTAAAAAGTATATTATCTTACCCCTCCCTTACGTAAATTTGTGGTGCATCAAAGTTATCTGTGGAACAACTGCTCAGTGACATACCCGTAGATTTTTTTTCTTATGTGTGAAAGTCACCCACCTTTTGTGTGTGTGTGTGTGTGTGTACGCCCACGTTGAAGAGCATATGCAACAGTCATGGGTCGTTGGTCGCAGAACCACGGCCTGGTGGTGGAAACGGTTCACATCCCTCTGAGCCGCGCCTCGCTCGCACACTCCAGAAAGGTAAAGATGATGGCTCCCCGTTTTGTGTCCTTGTCGTACAGTCCAACGTAAAACTCTCCTCTGGCACCGTATTTACACTTCACGAATCTGTGAAAAGTCACTTTAGCCCAATCGAGAACTACCACTTAAAATAGATCCCGCTTTGAAAGTGTAGGAGTTTTTCTTTGTATGCCGCACACTTTGAAGGCTCACATTTGTCAGTAACTCAGCTGGATCTGGTGGAGGAAACACGAGTTGAATGGGTGTCACAAAACACTCTCGTGTAGTATTGACAATTGAGACTTAGATCGCCTGCATTGCTTCTGACTTAAGAATCCAAAACATCTTGTCCAAAATATCATGTAGCCAATCCAGTTTTCTTACCTAGAGCTTTCAACCAGATCTCACCATCTTTCCCACCCTTAGTGGTAAATCTGAAAGACTCTGTGTTCACCATCCCATCGTAGGTGACCGTCCCTGCCAGCGTTGCCTTTTCCAGGATATCTCAAACATTTCGTATTTCTTAGGCTCACGGGGTGCACCTGCATGAACTCTCTTTTCTTCCATAAAACACTCAGACGTAGACAGACGCACACTTCCTAAACCACTCTCCCTACCCTCCTGGTCAGAGCTGCTGCTTCAGGAGACAAGGGGCTGTCCTTGGAAGGCCGCCTTTGCAGCTCACCCAGAGTCACCCCAGATGGGCATGGCTTTTTTAGTCTTCTCATCTGTACAGAAGCTCTTGGGACCATCCTGTTCAGTCTAGACATACCGCGTCCCTCCTGTGCATCAAGCACCGTACAAGTACAAGATGTCAGGCCAACCCTGCTTCCTTGCTCTGCCCAGGTAAGCACTAGCCAGGCAGGCTTCTCCAGAAGGCCCTGGGTCATCCGTCCCAGCTCAAGTCTCCTTAGCAGTGCAGGATTTTTACGGCTAAGTCAGGAGACCTTTCCCTGGGCAGAAACCCTGTGCAGCACTAGTAGCTGGATTTGCATCCTGTCTACTGCTTCTGGAGCCTGCAGAGAAGTCAGTGTAGGATTGGTGTTCTATCATCGAGCCATAATATTGGATTGGAAAAGACAATAGGGAAGACCACTTGCTTCCTGTCATTTGGGGATGCCAGGACTCTTTCATGCTGACCGTTCCATTTGCTTTGCCTATGTAGTCTGGCACGCACGTGGTCAGCCCTTGCTCAGTACTGTTATGAAGAGTATGAAACTATGGTTTTTCTAAGCACAGAAAATGTCTAATGTACTTTAAGTAAATAATAAGACTAAACCACATTTATGTCATACATAAGTTCTGAAAATGTAAAAGAAAATGCACGCTTTCAAAAATGACAGATTCCCAGTCTCCTGGGGTGGGGACAGTATGATTTAAATAGGTCATGTCAAGGACTAAGCACATCTAGTTACTTAAGTAATTCATGTAAGATCAATTAGGAAATTACCGCTAACGTAGTAAGTAGGTTGAATAAATTGTCGAATACTAAAATACTTAAAAAAAAAAAAGGACTGCTTCAAAAATGCATGTAGTCTATTTTTAACATGTTACAAATTCAGAAGATAGTTTCTTATGTCCAGGACAGTGTTAATAGGTACACATTTCATTTCTCATCCATTAATTAATGATTGAACTCAGACCATAAGTAAAAAGAACACCTTGTTTTATGCATGAGCTGCCATGTTTTAGCAGAGTCGGTCTTAGCTGGCTCTCCTTCACAGTGCTTTATAGACAACAGTTTGTCTCATGTTTTGCATGCAACTCAGACGCTTAGGTGGAGCTGCTTCTGTGCCGAGACAAACATTTAAAATAGCCAAACAATGAAGCTTCTGCACCTGAAGGCCAATAGATATTCATATTTCTTCTTAAATGTAACCTTCATAAAGACGGTTTAAGATTTCGCCAAATACTGTCATCTCCATTGTAGCTCTGCAGTGCCCCGTGGGTCCTAAGTTTGTTCAGAAGCCAGTGATATATGGTAAGGCAGGGTAGGGACCTCCCATGTAAAATTAAACTTTTATTAAATCTTACTCTTAGTAGGTAACCTAGGAGAGATCAGAAGACACCTACACATTGACCATAGCCATCAAGCTACGTAAAAGCCTCTCTTGGTGTCTAGAATTTATTTCACATGTAACATTTAGAGCAGAGAGCACTCCTGACCTGAGCTGGAAAAGTTTCCCACGTGGTCTGAGATCCCACAGGCCTGAGCTAGAGATTGCAGAACCATGCAGAGAATGTGTGTTTGTTCCCGTGCCATAGCCTACGAGCCCTGCACTGTCTGCCTGTCTGCCTGCCTGCCTTTCATCAGAGTATTGCATATACGAAGTTAAAAGGAGAGCACTAAAAGGTTTATAACGAAACACAGCGGCCCCGCTTTACTCTGTTCTCACCCCGACTCGACTCTCTGGAGGCCGCCATTCTCAACTCCTGGGGGTTTCGTCTGTGAATCACGCTCACCTCAAGTTGCACCCCTGATTGCTGCAAACAAATAAAACACTGTCACTTTCAGTTTTTCTTTAAAACAACTTCGAGTTCTGGTCAAGAGGGTGGAGGAGGTAAACGCTGCGTTCGCCTCCCAAGCCACATCAAAATCACAACTCAATCGTAGTAAATCAACCTGGAGAACCACGTGAACACTCGCTGAATGGAACTCCTGTAACTTAGGATTTAGGGAAGAAGTCGCGTCGAGACCAAGTCATGATAAAATTTAATTACATTTAATTTAAAAATTCAGGGAATAGTAAAAAGCAAATAGAAAAGCAAACAAGCAAAAAAGCTTTTCCAGTAGCCTACAATGATTGAAGTTGCACCTGTCTTGTTTTAGGCTGGGTTTGTTTATCAGTGAGAGTTCCTGTTAACACACACGCCCCCTATTTCTCTCCTTCCCTTCCCCCATTCCCCCCCTCTCTCATCAGCTTAACAAGAAGCTGCCCAATTGTGAAATGAGGGTTTGTAGGTTTGTATGGAAACGGTACACCAAGCTGCTTCATATCACGATTTTGAAGCAGAATGTAATGTTTGCTTTTGAAATCCGACAGGATGTGCCAGTCCGGGCACCAGTACATACTAACATCTGCACTGAAAGCGGAGACAGTTTAAACAACATGTACTTAGATTAACCATGTGGTCTTCTGATTGCTTTTTCTCTTCTCTTTCTGTAAATGTGCGTTTAAACAAAACCAGGGCACCCATTTGTGGTAAAGCAGACTGTTTCTTGTCCCTAGTACGTCGTCCAGGCCCTGTGCTACGGTGCTGCTGGCTAAGGGGTATGGGAGACTTTTTGCTAAATGGGAGCTGCAGGAACATGTTGGAATTTCCCCGAGGGTTAGAGGTCTGGGTGGTGCCTTCCTGGTCTTGGAGTGCCTTCCCAGCTCCTCTGTCCCTTTGGGCATCCAGCACCTTCTCTTCCTGTGGCGTGAGGGAAAGCATTTGTATAGGAAGAGGTTGGACTTGCTCATAAGCTACCTGAAGATAAAGAAAGGGCACTGAAGTTGTTTGGTACTGTCCCTTTTCCTTCCCTGCTTTAAACCCCAGAAAATCCTTTTCTGCAAATCCATGTATGAAAGAAAACTACGAATGTTTTATTTAGGTGAGAGACTAGGCCTCTGTAATACAAAAGTATCTGATTTGGACATGGTCCCAATAGGAATACACTATTTTAATGTTTAACCTTTATAGACTAAAATGCTCCTTCCGAAGCTAAATTTTCTTTTGAACCAGATTTTTAATACGTAAATAGGATGACTTCTTCCTACAGATAGACATGTAGAGATAGTTCAGGTACCCTGTCAGTTTATTTTTCTGATTCTAAGTTTCAGTTTTTTGTTAGTGGAGACTTTTTAAAGATGACTTTTAAGTATGTGGTAAACTTGAAGAAGCGGTTTCTGAAATCTTGGCTATTTTAAAGAACGTTCCAGTTACCAGCCAAGTCCTTAAAGTAGTAACTTCAGTTTGCTTGGTTTGAGTTAAATAGTTGAGAAAAAAATAATGATCACCTGTCCCTTGTAGGAACAAGTAGCTGAAGTTACAGGGCCGTGGTAAAGCTTGAAAGAAATTGTTCATCTTCTAAAATGTAGAATGTGTTTTATTTTTGTACACTTTCATCATACTCACTTTCTCAGGGTGGGGAGGGAACCCAGACACTTAAAACAAGACTTTTGTTTCTTTGATGTGGAATTGACATATCACATTAGTGACAGGTGTACAACATGACGGTTTGATGTTTGTATAGGTTATGCAATGATCACCACCACAAGACTGGTTACCATCCGTTTCTCTATGATTATAGAAATCGCTCTGTCAGAAAAAGGGAAAGTCTTCCTTGAATTGCCTTGGTGGTTCTTCGTGCAGCCTGCTGGCCTTGGCAGCCGGCTTCTGCTGACCATTCGTTTTCTTCATTGTTCCAGGCCTTGAGGTTCTTTGGCTCGCAGTGACCATTCCTCTTTTCAAGGAATACCTCCATCATGGGCGAGCCACCTCCACTTCTTCCAGCCCCCAGAAAGAGATTTTTCTAGGCCCTCCCTTCCCCCATTCTTGTCAAGTCCCCTTTGGTAGGTGATAGGCCAGGGGGAGGTCTCCTTCTGCCACCACGTCAGCACATCCATCCAGGAATGAGTGTCGCAGTAGCGCTTCTGTTCCTTGAGAAAGCAGGATGGTTTGCAGCAACTGCAGTGTTTGTTACACATGTTTAATGAATGTTACCATGGCAGAAGACCAGGACAGAGACGTTGGGGTTTGGCGGGTGCCATTCCTCTTGAATGAGTTGCCAAAGTTTTCACACAGGGAGAACTTGGAGGAGTTCTTCTCTTGAGGTTTGTGGCCGCAGTTAGAGCAACTTAAACCAACTTGTCATAAGAAGCGCTATGAATTCAGGAGGATTCTTCAGGTTGCTTTCCTGAGCAGTTGGTGCTAAATGGTATGTGACATCTGCCTAGAATGAGCTTGTGTTAATATGGACTTTGTCCATTGTAAACAACACGGAACCCAGCTCAGTCAGCGGAAAACAAGAACGGGACTTTGTCAGCTCACAAAACTGGAGAGCCCCAGAGCTGACTAACTCCAGGCCGACTGGATCCCGCTGCACACTCCATCCTCACCTGTGGGAGCCGGTGATCTAGCCACCTAGGTACAGGCTCCCTGTCAGCTGCGGTGGGCCCCACGCCCTGCCTGTGCCTCTGTGCTGCCTGCCACACCTGGTGTCTAAGCCTTTCCTGATCTGAGGGTGAAGAGTTTAGGCCGCAGCCCCCGTCACTGTCCCCTCTGTTCCTCTGCCTCCAAATACTTGTCCATACACTCTTGCCTCCTCTCCTGCTCCCCGTGTGTGTGGGCAGGAACCACATGAGAGCACGTTTGCAACCTGCTGTATTAAAGAGGAAGTTGTCAGTGACGTCTCTGTGGGCAGGTGGCGTTTTCCCTGGGCCTCAAATAAAATGTGGACAGGGGATGCATTTGTGCATAGGGTCAAACGGTGCTTCGACCTCTCATGTACACAGGGGTTGTTTTAGCCAAAAATCTTTCCTGTGAGCAGTGTTTCTAGTCACTCACTGCAGATCACAGAGAGGGAATGTGCCCTCTTGCTTTGCTAGCTGTACACAAATGCTTTTATCGGCCAGGTCAGTGTGTAGAAGCTCCTAGCCCTCGGGGTGATGTTTCTCCCCTCTCCCTTGGTGACCTGTTGTCTTTCGAGGTGAGTATGAGTGTAGTACCCCATATTCTCTGTGCCCAGCACAGCCTGCGCTTTCCGGTTGCCACGTCCTTCCCTCTGTCCTTCCCTCGGGGCTCAGCCCAGCCCCCTCCTTGTTCACACACGTGCGCATTCTTCCCACCAGTGAGAAGTGCGTGAATAAAGGGGAAAAGGGCTCAGGGAGGAATGCGTTTGCTCTGAATTGCTTCTCATCTTTGTCATTAATTTAGACACAAAGCTTTTTCTGACCTCCACAAAGGGCTAGGTGCTTGTTTCAGGACTGTGGCAAAGACAGCAAGAAAGTGTCGTGTGTAGCAGGGTGGGACTGTGCCAGGCAGACTGTCTGCCCAAGAGGGAAGTGACGGGGGGCTGGACCACTGTGGGCCAGTGTTCTGGGGGGGGGTGCGGATGTTAGAGTCCACGGAACGGAGGGTTTCAGGTATGTCGTGGGTCTGCCTTTGTAACCTGTCTGTGAACCTGACTGCTTTGGATGTGTGAGAAAATGTATTCCAAGTGTCAAGACAGAGTGTTTGGAACAAAACCCGCTTGCGAGAAGGTGACAGTGGAGGACCAGGATGTCAAGACAGGACTAGACCACAGATTTGCAAACTTCTCCTTAAAGGGCCAGATGGTAAACAGTTTACTTTAGGCTTCGTGGGCCAAGAAGCAAAATCAAGGATATCACGTACATACTTATATAACCATTTAAAATGTAACCATTTAAAAATGAGAAAACCATTCTACCAAAACAGACAGCAGGCTGGGTTTGGCCCCCAGACTTCAGTTTGCTGACCCTTGAATGACCACTGAGGCAGACTTTGGGCCCAGAGGACACACTAGAGCTTTGAGGTGCTGAGTCTGGGCCTGTGTGTGTGGCAGGTGCCCCCTGCTCAGCCCCTTTCTAAAGATTAGGAAAGGTCCGTTTGGGGAGAGTAGCTGGAACCGGGTTCATCCAGTGTCTTCCTGTTTATGTGTTGGGTTTTGTTCTCTGCAGGACTGGGCAACCCCAAAGGTCTGTTCCCCCACCCCCTGCTTCTAGCAGCCCCTTCCAAGAGGCCCGCTCCTTTGGGTTCCCCCTTCCTAAGCCTGTTGAGCGTCCACTACCTGGGGAGAAACCAGGCCTTTTAGCACCACCAGCAGGTGAGTAGCCTGCTGAGCTGTGAGCTGCATTCTAGGCTAGTGCTGTCCTGCAGAACTTTCTGGCATGGTGGAAATGTTCTCTGCCTGCGTTGTCCAGGACGGTCGGTAGCCCAGAGCCACACATGGTTACTCAGCAAGTGAAATGTGGCCCGTATCACCGAGAAAATGATTTTTAATTCCATTTTAATTAAGGTACATGACTGTCACCACATGGTGATGACACAGTGGTCACACGGGGCTCGTGGCTACTGTCAGGGGCAGCCCAGCTCCAGGCCGTTGCAGCTGTCAAGACGCTATAGCAATAGGCAGGAACATGTGTGATGTTCTTACCACGTAGAAATCTATTATTTCTTAGTCTTTTCCTCCCTCCCTCCTCTTTTTTAAAACTGTAAATGTACTTAAAAAGGGAACTGTTATATCTCTACCATAAATTGACTGGGTATTGAGTTCTCGTTGGGTGCCAGGCATTGACATGATTTCCTTTAGTCCTCAGACAACCCCATGATGTACATTTTAGTCACTGAGATTATCTCCATTTCTATCTGAGTCACCTAAGGCTCAGAGGGTGATTAACCTGCCCCAGGGCACCCAGTGGTCCTGGCAGAGCGGACACTGCATCCTGGCCAGGTGACTTCATTCACACTCTGTGCTCAACCAGCACACAGTGCCAGGAGCACAAAACGTTATCAATAAATGCTGCTTTCAAAACATCATAGGTTTTTGCTTGGATTTCCACCACATCCTTCTGTCTAGCGTTCCCCTTTGACAAAAGGCCAAAAGGGTTTGCACCTGCCTTACCTGCTCTGATTGGTCCCAGTGTAAGGGCTGTAGAAACCCGAGGGAAGGAGTGATTGTGCTTTATGAGAGGCTGGGATGGAGCCACAAAGACCCAACGAAGAGCTGGTCTGGGAGCAAGTCAGTATTTTGGTGCCTGGAGGGAGAGGCACTGGGATGTCAGGTGAGCTGTTTATAACTCAGTGAAGGTGAGGGTGGTGCTGGGTGTCCCACAGTCCTCCTTTGTAAAATGAGGTCTGTCACCAGGATTACAGGAGACGATATGGGCGACAATGTTTTAGACTTGACAAGAATTGCAAGATGTCTGCTGATGCCAATTTGGTTAATCTAAGCCTGCCTGCAAAGGTGGGTATGGCTGGGGGAGGGCATTGGTCAGGTGGGTATGGCTGGGGGAGGGCATTGGTCAGGTGGGTATGGCTGGGGGAGGGCATTGGTCAGGTGGGTATGGTTGGGGGAGGGCATTGGTCAGGTGGGTATGGTTGGGGGCATTGGTCAGGTGGGTATGGCTGGGGGAGGGCATTGGTCAGGTGGGTATGGTTGGGGGAGGGCATTGGTCAGGTGGGTATGGTTGGGGGAGGGCATTGGTCAGGTGGGTATGGTTGGGGGCATTGGTCAGGTGGGTATGGCGGGGGCATTGGTCAGGTGGGTATGGTTGGGGGAGGGCATTGGTCAGGTGGGTATGGCTGGGGGCATTGGTCAGGTGGGTATGGCTGGGGGAGGGCATTGGTCAGGTGGGTATGGTTGGGGGCATTGGTCAGGTGGGTATGGCCGGGGGCATTGGTCAGGTGGGTATGGTTGGGGGCATTGGTCAGGTGGGTATGGCTGGGGGAGGGCATTGGTCAGGTGGGTATGGTTGGGGGCATTGGTCAGGTGGGTATGGCTAGGGGCATTGGTCAGGTGGGTATGGCTGGGGGAGGGCATTGGTCAGGTGGGTATGGTTGGGGGCATTGGTCAGGTGAGTATGGCTGGGGGCATTGGTCAGGTGGGTATGGCTGGGGGCATTGGTCAGGTGGGTATGCCTGGGGGCGTTGGTCAAGCTGGTGCTCTGCAGACCAGGGAAGGGAAACAAATCCTCCTTTTGACAGCACTTTTGCAGTCGATGTCTCTGTTGAACTTAGGAAGGCTCTGCTGAGCTGGGAGAACAAGGTGGCCACAGCCCAGGTGGTAGCTTCCGCGTCCTCCAAGGACCAAGGCCCCCGTCTTCAAGATGCGTCCTTAGGGGCGCTTGAGCCCTCCCTGTACATATAAATATATGTGAACTTTCTAGAGACATTCAGAGCTGTTGGATGAATCACTGGTGTCTGCAGGGGAAAGACTTTTTATTTTCTTATAGTTATCTAAATAATTTAGTAGAACAAGATTAGAACAGTAACTTGTGTTACAGTTTTGAAGACAGTTTGTGTATTTTTTAAAAGCACAGATTTTTCTGATGTTGGTTTGTTTCATCTTTTTAAAACAGTAGTTTTAAAAAAACTAAGTGACACATGCATATGGTACAAAATTCAAAGGAAACAAAAAGCAAACAGTAAAAAGTAGTCCTCCCACCTCTGTGTCTTAGCTGAACAGTTTCTCATGATTCCTTCCATAGATATTTATCAGTATGCAAGCGTTAATAAACTCATGCTCCAGTGGTCCCAAGCTGTAAACGTGATTCTACCTCTTTGAATATTTTTTCCATTACATCTTGAAAACGATTGTCAGTGAGGTATATTACTGCCTCTTTCTAATGATTGCTCACCATCTTGGAATATAGATGTGCCTTGATTTACTTCATCAGATCTTACTGATAGGTATTTTAGGGCATTTCTAATCTTTTGCTGCTTAAGCAAAAGAGAATTTACTTTGATGTAAGTTGTTTTTGCTTTTCGTTATAGAGCAACAAGTTTTCGAGCCTATTTCTAATATTCTGAATCGTTACTCAACAAGAAATTTCTGCCATTTGACAGGACTATAGAGAAAACTCACGTTGTGAATTTTACGAATGGTAATGTTTTAGTCTGGCTAAACACTCACGCTTCTCCTCAGGCCGCAAGTCAGTAGGATTGGCTAACATTTGGAAAGCACGTACAGTGAGGTGTCTTTTCTGGAAATGTCATGCTTCTTCTCACACAAAGTAACAGTTCCATCCAGTCAGGTTGTCTTCAGTCACTACCTGAGTTGAAATTGTGTTAGTGAGAAGAAAAGAACAGAAACATCATTTCTCCACGACCCCTGCTGCCCTGTGAATCTGTGAACTGCTCTTTCCCCTTGCTGTCCCTCAGGGCTGTCCTAGGGGCTCCGAGTGGGGGTCCCTGTGCGCTTGCTGTCTTTTTCGTTGGTGGGAGGTATGGGCGTGGGAATGCCCTCCTGGCCTGCGAGGGTCCCCGTGGTCCTTTGCACACAGGCCTGTGGTCCTTTGCACACAGCCCTGTGGCTGGTCTCTCCGAGTCATTTCTCCCAGCTCAGTCCTCTGTCCTGGGACGCCGTGGTTCCCCCGCTGCGGTGTGTGGACTGCTGACTCTGTTTGAGATGATTTCAGGGAGCACAGGGATATATGTTTCTATTGTAATAGTTCATCCGACAGCAAACGTAAACCAAGCATCCGCCATGTGCCTGCCACGGTTACAGGGCCATACGTAATGAGTTTGTATGTATGTCTTTTGTATTTTGAAAATTTTCAACCGAAGAAAAATTATAGATTACGATAAATTCCCATAAAACTTTCACACACATTCACCCATCAGTGAATTTTTGTTTCATTTGCTTCACATCTCTCTCTGTATATAATTTATACTTTATACAGACACACACACACACACACACACACACACGTAATATCTGATCTAAGTTTTTTGTTTAGCCCTTTGATAGTAAGTTGCAATAAGTGCCCTTCACACTTAGATACTTCAGTACTTAGCGCCTAAGAATAAAGATATTATTCTCTTAACCATAGTGCAATTATCAAATTCAGGAAATTTAATATTGATACAATGCCATTATCTATGTATACATATTTACAATTGTCCCAGTGTTATCCTTTAAACCAACACTCCCCCCTGCTGCAGGATCCAGTTCAGGGTTCCACAGTGCATTCGGTTTCATGTATCTTTGGGTCCCTTGCCTTTTAAAGAGTACAGTAAGCCAATTGTTCTGTGGAAGACCCTTCAATTTGAGTTCTGTAGTTTTCCAGTTACTTTCCTTTTATAACAAGTGACACTTTTAAAGCAAGGAACATTGGTTTTCCATTTATGGCCATGCAAAATTTCCTTTTACAATACATTTATTTAAAATTAAACAGTGAGGCCATTTTTTTAAACTAGGAAGTAAATAATTGTAGTACAAGAGATACAAGGACCTGGCAAAAATGGCAACAGTTGTATATGCATGAAATTTGGAAAATCTAGTAAAATCCGCAGAGGGTCCAGGATGTCATCATCTCTTGGTGTCTGGAGGTAGAGGAGACTGGAGCAGGCTGCAGCCCTGCTCAGGCCCTGGTTTGGGAGCTGCTGATGTTTGTGCCAGCCCCAGTGGGGCCTCTGCTCCCACCCCTGGCAGCCCCTTGCCTCTGCTCGCAGGACTCCTTTGATTTCCACTGCCTCCCACAGATGGTGTTTTCCCGTCTGCTCCTCTTTCCTCAATTCTCCAAGCTTTAAAGTCTTACGTTCTCACTCTCCTTGAAGCCTTTCCCGTGGGGAGTGAGCTAGCCATCTGAGCTACAGTCTGCCCTTAATAAAATTCTGCTTTTTCTGATGGGCTTTTTCCTTTTTGTTTTTGTATATATGAATGTTTGTTTATACGCATGTATTATATTAAGGTGTGATTGACATACCAAAAAACTGTATGCATTTAATGTATACATCTTAGTGAGTTTGGAGGTTAGTATACTCCCTCCCACGAAACCATCGCCATATATAATACCCTGAACTTAAGCATCGGCTGTAGAAGTTTCCTCTTTCCCCTTTTTTTTTTTTTTTTTTTTTTTGGTAAGAACATTTAACACACAATCTACTCCCAACAAATTTTCACACACACAATACAGTGTGGCTTATTCGTGTTGCTAAGTGAAACAACGTTCCCTTTGACCAACGCCTCCTGGATTCCCCCCCCCCCGCCCAAGCCCCTGGTCATTCAACTCGCAGCTTCTATGACTTTGACTATTTCAGATTCCTCGTATAATTGGGATCATGCCGTGTTTGTTCTTCTGTGTCTGGCTTATTGCACTTTAGCATAACATCTTCCAAGTTCATCCATGTTGTAGCAAAAGACAAGATTTTCTTCCTTTTTAAGGGAAAAAATAGGTATGTATATACCACATTTTCTTTATCAACTCGTCTGTCAGTGGATAGTGCGGTGGTTTTTTTGGCGTGATTTATTAAGTCTTTTCTTTGATGAGACTCGTGTCTTAGGTCTCTAAACGCTCCCTGTTCCAGGACAGCAGGGACCCGCTCTCGTTCTTCAGGGTCTCCAAAGTGTGGAGCTCTGGCTTCGAGCATAGATGGCGTCCAGGAAATGCAGCCCGTCCCCCCGTCCCGGGGCCCCTCACTCCAGGCCCTCCTGACTGCTGTCAGCGTCATTCTTCTATAACACTGAGTCAGTGTTCTGGAAACAGTGTAAGTCTAATCCAGTCACCCTTGTGATTTCCCCCACCCCAAGTATATACTTGAAACCTTTCCATGCCTACAGGAGTGTTTTTTGAATTAAGGAACACAGACCCCGAGGGGTCTTCAAAATTGCATCAAGGTGACTGTGAGTTCTACAAGGATCTTTTGATTTTGTGTTTCAGTTTTCATGATAATCTTCAAGACATTTTTAACATAAGCTTATACTGGATTATCTGTATCACTACTTTACAACGGGCCCTGTTGTGCGATTTTAGTGCCTGCATGTCTGTTTCGTTTGCTTTGGTGACAGAGTTTGAACTGTTCACACAGTGTTTCTCTCACAGGCTCTGTGTGTGTGTGTGTGTGTCTCTGTCTGTCTGTCTGTGTGTGACTTTGCAGCTTGGAGAAGCACTGGTCCATGCGCTAACGCCATCCTCCTGAGTGCAGCTTACGGGACCGCCACGCGCAAGCTCATGTTCACGTCTCTGGCCTCACGTCTCAACCTCTGTCCATGTGAATCCCACGTCATGGCTTCGTCCTTGTACCCCACACCCTAAGTGTACCCCTGAATTCCTTTTCACCTTTCTAGACTCACCGCAGCCTTCCATCCTCTCAGAGGCCTTCTCAGACTCCGATAGAGGTGACGTTTCCCCGAGTTTCTGTAGTTCCTGGAACGCCCTCAGTGACAGCATTTATCTCATTGATGCTCTCTGACGGGTCCACCTGCCCAGGGACCAGGACTGTGCTCGCAACCCAACAGGTGCTTAACACACTCTTGTCACATGATTTTGTCTCAGCCCAGGAGTCTGTGGTCACACCGGATATCTTCCCATGAAAGACCTCGGGTCCTTCGTCCTGAGGAGCTGGGAGATTGGCTGCACCCCCCCACCCCGCATTGTCCAGCATTCCTGCCATGGGTGCGTCGTGTGTCGTTAGATGCTCAGTTAGCATTTCCTGGTTTCTCTGCTCAAGACAGGCTGAGGGTAGTTGTCTTCCCCTGTGGGCAAATGTTTTGGTGAAAAAAAGAAAGAAAAAAATCAGAAATGTCAGTTAAGATTGCAAAGAAGCATTGCTGGTGTATTATTCTGCAGTTTTCCTTAAAATCTGCCTCACTTGGCTATAGAATCAGCGTTTGCTGAAATGCATTGCTTGAGGAGCTTGTGAACTACTCTGGATGCAGTGAAGTTTTCCTCGAATTATTTTCCCAGTGCAGGCTACTCTCATGCTTTCTTGGCATCTTAACTTTTTTTTGTGGTGACTCTGGTTATACTTATGCCACAGTGTTTTTCAAAGCCAAGCCCCAAATCCATAGAGTCTGTCCTGCCAGCCATGCTCTCTGGCTGCCAGAGGGAGCCACCCCCATGGCCCTCCGTGCTGGACTCACTGTATGATGCTTGAGTCCCCTGGGGCCACTGGGCAAATGTATTGGTTTGAACTTGAACCCTTCTTCTCTCTCCTGTGCTTGTTTGTGTATGATAAACTTTCTGAAGATATTTGAAAAGTAAATGTTTGAATTGCACATCCTTATTTGATCGACCTTTTGCACTCTCGTCGCTGTTGGACTGGAGACCGGCTGCCTGGCTGGCTTGTGGCGGCAGGAGAGAGTGAAGACATCGGCTTAAAAAGGCACCTTCGCGTCTGTCTGCATCTTGACTCTCTCCTAATACTCCTCTGGCAGAGGCTGCTGTTTAGGTAGAAATTAATTTAATGGGAGGTTTTCTTGCTAGTAGAACCCTGCATGTCTCTCTTGAGAATCACAATGAAGGGTATGGTATCCCCCGGGGATTCTGTCATCTCAGATCTGACACTCGAGCAGGGTAATAGTGACAACCATTTTATAAAAATAACATTTTTTTACTATTATAGGAGTAATATATACTCAAGGCAGAAAACGTGGAAGATTCAGAAATACCACAAATAAAAAAGACAGTTTCAGTACCCTGGGGTGGCTGCTGGTGCCTCTTTCTTATGTTTCCTTCCACACGTTCCTCACACGTTTATGGCTTTATTTTCCAAATGTTGCCTCCTCTTTCTTTCACTCCTCAATAGAGCGTGGTCATCTCACCATATCAATATTTATTCTCTGACCGTATGTAGGTAGCACATTTTCTTTAACCAATCCCTGGTTGGACATTTGGTTTGGTGCTAATTTCCGGTGCTAATTTCCTGTTATTGTAGATAATATCTTGCGATAAACATCTTGATTCTTGCATCTTTGCTGGCACCTTTTTCATAATTTCCTGAGGATAAATTTCTAGAAATAGGATTCTTGAATCAAAAGGGACATGCATTTTTAATACCAAAAGAAGAATAGATCGACTTAATGAGTGTCATTCATATAGAAAATTCAAGCTTAATTTGCAGTCCCACAATCCATATTAATAACTGGGAGACTCTCCTGAAATCCCTTTCAGCTTTGCGATGGATGACATCACATTATGCCCATTGGGAAATGCTGGTTAAGAACACAGACTTTGGAGCCACCCTGCCTGGGTTCTGATCCCTGTTCCACCACTTACCAGTGACATGACCTTGACAAGTCACTTCAACTTATTCTACTTCAATTCCCTCATCTGCAAAATGGGGGCAATAGATGTACCCAGCTCACAGAGTTGTAATAAAACATGAAAGGAATTACTTTATGTAAAGCACTTAGAATAGCTGCTGGCACATAGCAGGTGCCATGGAAATACTTGCTATTATTTTGTTACCTAGTTTTTCACTGACTGAGTCACTGCATGTCAATGAATATGAAGCCTGTTGTTATTTTTAGTTGCCACGTAATATTCCATGATGAGAAGGTGCTTAATGTGTGTGTGTGTGACGGCTCTTGCATTCTTGCTTGTTATCTCCTTGTTATATGTTCCTAGAGCTGGGCGTGGTAGGGGCTCACTTTTAAAAGCTTTTCAATGTACATATTTCCAAGTCGTATCTTCCAAAAGAGGAGCTAGCATGCCCACCTGGCGGTGACGCCGCTGTTTTCCTGTGACAGCGTCTGAAAGCGTTGTGCTTTGCTGGGCGGCTTCCCCTTGTCGCCCAGGCATGCGTGGACTTGTGAGAACAATAGGAACACAGGCCGTATTCAACTGGAATGGCTGACAGCCCCAACCCCGCTGTTGTGAGAAGCAGCTCCATCAGAAACCAAAATGCAGGGCAACAACCAGGAATTCCAAAACGGCCATGTCACTGTCGCCCTCTGGGCCTCTCTCATAGGCACATGATACAGAGAAGTGATCCAAACGCAAAGAAGGAATTGTTCCCTCTATTGCTTTTAGTTGTGTTGGTTCTAATTTTCTCTTCCCTTCGTAAGGTTTTAGTTGGAAAAGTAATTCACGGGAAAACCTGCAACCTGTAAAAAAGGATTTAGAATGAAAATAAATCTCCCTCATCCTCCAGACCCTGGCCCTCCTCCCAGACGCAACCCGTGTTCCCAGTTTTCCTGTGTGCCGCTAGAAATCGTCAAGTCCTGTACCCATATATGGTTGTGTCCTTATTGTTGTATGTGTTCGTTTTTTTTTCATGCAACAGTATAAATGGGTTTCATTTTTCTAAACCTGTCTGAAGGCTATTTGGCGTTCATACCCTCCAGTGGTAAATGAACAGGTGACTAGATGACTGAACAGAATGCTTCTCATAATGTGTGGGGAGCAACGCCGTTCTGACGAAGCCTCTCTAATGACGTTCTGCAGAAGTTAACGGGCACAGTTCGCTCCGCCGTTCAGCTGTCACTTCCTTGCAGACCATGCCTGAAGCAGAACTTGGTGGGACAGTCTCCCTCCCGGGCTCCAGTTTCCTCATTTTTAAAATGGAGAATTGCATTGTAGGCTCTCAGTTGAGCCTGATGGAGTCAGGGCTTTGTCTTGTTTCCCATGGCGACCCCCCACAGCTTGAACACAGAGGGTTGATGAAGGCGTGTTCCCTTCCAGCTGCAACACCCCACCCTTCCCTGTGGCCTTCTCTGTGTCATGTCCATCATATGCAGAGTCCTTTGGCAAGGAAGCCTGGGCTCTGCCAGGACACTAGTCCCTGACGTCATGGCATTCACCGTCACTGACACATCCCCGAGGAGAGAAGGGGCATTGCCAGAAGGGAGGCTGGGGAGGGCCTTCTCAGAGCCTCTTGCCTTCTTCCACAGCAGCAAGCAGGCTGGCCTATGTGTCTGCCTCCATGGTGGTTTTGTTTGTTTGTTATTTAAATGGCCTCAGCTCGTTGCCAGGATGAGCACCTCAGACAGATCATTCTTACCCTGCATCTCTCTCAGGAGCCATACCAGCTACTGGTTAGTTCTGTGTAGAAACTGCCTTAAATGCTTATGTGTCTCATTTCATTTAATCCTCACAATTAACTTCTGAAGCAGTACATGTCATCATCTCAGAGAGGTTAGGTCACTTGGGCAAGGTCACACAGCTAAGGAGCAGAACTGCAGAGCCCACTGTGTAACTCCCATTTTCTTTATCCATTCATCCTTCGATGGACACTTAGTTTGTTTCTGCATCTTGGCTGTTGTGAATGGTGCTACAGTGAACGTGGGGACAGATAGCTCTTCCAGATAGTGATTTTGTTTCCTTTGGATACACACCCAGAAGTTGAATTGCTGGGTCATATGGTCATTCTATTTTTCATTTTTGAGAAATCTCTGTACTGTTTTTCAGAGTGGCTGCACAAATTTACATTCCCACCAACAGTGCACGAGGGTTCCCTTTTCTCCACATCCTTGCTAACACTTGTTATTTCTTGTCCTTTGGATGATAAGCATTCTAACAGGTGTGAGGTGATATAGCTCACTGTGGTTTTGATTTGCATCTCCCTGATGGTTGGCGATGTTTAGCACCTTTTCATGTACCTGTTGCTATTTGTATGTCTTTTTTGGGAAAAAAATGTCTATTCAGGCCCTTTGCCCATTTTTAAATTGGATTATTTGTTGTTTTTATTTGTTTGTTTGTTTTTTGGTTTTGAATTGTATGAGTTCCTTATATATTTTGGATAATAACCCCTTATCAGATATATGGTTTGCAAATGTTTTCTCCCATTCTGTAGGCTGCCTTTTCATTTTAATGATTGTTTCTTATGCTGTGCAGGAGCTTCTCAGTTTGAGGTTGTCCCGCTTATTTATTTTTGCTTTTGCTGCCTGTGCTTTTGGTATCACGTCCAAAAAATTGTTGCCAAAACCAATGCCACAGGGTCTCCCTATATGTTTTCTGCTAGGAATTTTATGGTTTCAGGTCTTACATTTAAGTCTTTAATCCATTTTGAGTTCAATTTCGAAAGTGTTGTAATATAGGTGTCTAATTTAATTCTTCTAAATGTGAATATCCGGTTTTCTGAACACCATTTATTGAAGAGACCATCCTTTCCCCATTGAGTGTCCTCGGTTCCCTTGTCAAATATTAGTTGACCATATATATGTGAGTTTATTTTTGGTCCCTTGATTCTGTTCCATTGGTCTCTATGTGTCTGTTTTTATGCCAGCACCATACTGATTTGATGACGACAGCTTTGTAATGCAGTTTGAAATCAGGAAGTGTGATAGAACATCATTTCATATGCGTATTTCCCATCTGTATGTTTTCTTTGTTGAAATGTCTGTTAAGGTCTTTGTCCCATTTTTTAGTTAGGATTGCTCATTTTCTTATTGAGTTTTAAGAGTTCTTTGTACATTTTGGAGAATAGTCTTTTATCAGATGTGTCTTTTGCAAATATTTTCTCCCAGTCTGTGGCTTGTTTTCTCATTCTCTTGACATTGTCTTTCACAGAGCAGAAGTTTTTTACCTTAAATGAAATCCAGCTTATGAATTATTTCTTTCATTAATTGTACCTTTGATATTGTAGCTAAAAAGTCATCATCATACCCAAGGTCACCTAGATTTTCTCCTGTGTTATCTTCTAGGCATTTTATAGTTTTGCATTTTACATTTAAGTCTGTGATCCATTTTGAGTTAATTTTTGTGAAGGGTTTCAGGTCTGTGTCTCAGTTCACTTTTTTGCATGTGGTTGTCCAGTTGTTCCAAAACCATTTGTTGAGAAGACTATTTTTTCTTCCTTGTTTTGCTCCTTTGTCAAAGATTAGTTGACTATATTTATGTGGGCGATTTCTGGGCTCTCTGTTTTGTTCCATTGATCTATTTCTCTATTCTTTTGCCAATACCAACTACACTGTCTTGATTACTGTGTGACATTGAAGTTGAATAGTATTGTCCCCTAGCTTTGTTCTTCTCCCTCCAATATTGAGTTGGCAATTCTGGGTCTTTTGCCTCGAAATAAACTTTAGGATCAGTTTGTCGATATCCACAAAATTTCTTGCTGGGATTTTTTATTGTGATTGTATTGAATGTATGAATCAAGTTGGGAAGAACTGACATCTGGGTAATATTGAATCTTTCTCTCCATGAACATAAAATGTCTCTCCATTTATTAGGTTTTCTGTGATTTCTTTCATCAGAGTTTTGTAGTTTACCTCATATAGATCTTGTGCACATTTCATTAGATTTATATCAAAGTGTTTCTTTTGGGGGGATTGCTAATGTAAGTGATATTGTGTTTTAAATTTCAAATTCCACTTGTTCATTGCTGGTATAGAGGAAAGCGACTGAGTCGTGTGTCAGCCTTGTATCCTACAACCTTGCTATAATCGCTTACTAGTTCTAGGACTTGTTATTGTTATCGTTGATTCTTTTTAATTTTCCACATAGATAATCAGAACAATCACTTTTAAAAAATTATACCCTACTTTGCTCCTCAACTGTCATCTACCTAATGAGAGATTTTGTTGGGGTGGGGGAAAACCATCACCCCATGAAAATTGCACAGTAATTGTAAAACACATCCTAATTCAAATACTTGCTGTGTCTTATGAGAAAATATGCATCTTAGATCATTCTTTTTCCTAGATGCACAGTGCACTGCTTCTTAGAGTAGAAGATGTATCCATGTTGGGCCTTGGTGGTCTCAGGTTGCCAGGTTGTGGGGTGCTGGGAGGTAAGGCCTAAACTGTCTGGGGAATGTGGGTGTCAGGGCTGCCCCAGATCTATGTGAGGCAAAAGCCTGGTGCTCTAGGACTGGAGATTCAGCAGTGGCAGCTCCTTTCTACCCTTGGGCCTTTTCCAAGCAGCCAGTGCAGGGTCCATGGGTGGCTTCACTCCACGGCCTGCCATATTGGTGCCAGTACCCTTTCTCTGTGTTTGGCATAAAATAGGCATGAAAGAGCCAGACACCAAAAACCAAAACAGAAAAACCCCTGAGGATTACAAAAACATCATCTTTTGCAGCAGACATCTGCTGCTTTTACCTGGGAGGGTCTTGCACTCACAGTGCCTTGATATGCCTTTGGAGAACTACCCCTTCTCAAGCCCAGGGCTCCAGAGGTGGTCATGTGACTTGGGCTTGGCCAATCAGCGTATCCCACTGGCTTGGCCTCTATGATTGGTTCGAGGGTGGGCCTGGGATTCCAGCTAGTCCAGTGACAGCTCTCTCTAGGGCTTCTGCTAGAACTGACTGGGAACCAGGCAGGTTTGCCCTTTCTAGTGGGGTCGCCACATTTAGGATGTCATCCTAGAAGTGGGATTGAGAGGGAGGCACTTGGGGGAGGGCCTGGGAGCCTATCTGAGAGTGCAACCACCACAGAGGAAAGCACAGGCAAGAGGGGGGAGAGAAATGGAGGTCCGAGGATTGTCTGAGGCCCTGGGTCATACTGTGCTGGAAGGCAGCCATGCCCTGGCGTTTTCAGTCACACGAGCCAATAAATCCCCTTCTCTACTTCATCCAGTTTGAATGTGTTTGTCACTGGAAAGTGACAGAGCCTAAACTGACATCCTTTAAGAACCACACAGGGTGCTGTGTGCAACAGACCGCGTTCCAGAAAGGCAAACTCCAGACTTAGGAAGGAAGCTGGGTCTATGCCTTTTCTCTGTTTTCCAGAACCTGAGCCACCCTCTGAACTCCCTCCGAACTCCCCAGCACACATACCTGGGCTGACCTGTAAATTCCTCTGAGCCCCTTACCCACCTGCAGCCCTGCCTTGTGGTAGCGCTCAGCAGCATCTACCTGGCCTGCAGCTGCGGGGGCGTCCCTCTGTCCATCCGTCTCCTCCAGGAGAATGTGAGTCCTGGGAGAGCTGGAGGCCAGGGTGGCCCTGCCTGCAGGCTCTGTCACTCTGCCTGCCACTTGCCAGGTGCTCAGTGAACGGAATGCAAAGGAAAGCAGCCCACCAGGAGACCAGATCACCTGGAAATCTGGGCACGGGCAGGCTTGGGACAAGGAAAGAGCAGTAGACTTGGAGTCCAAAAATAACTGTAGGCATTGCGTACTGCAATGATCTGTGATCCGCTTGGGCCTCTCTGAGCTGCAGCTGCCTCCCCCATGGCAAGAAGATCACAGGCCCAGGCCTCAGCGTGTCAGTGACAGTGCTCGTGGGGCTTCGCCTCGTGCTACGTACGTTATGTGTGCAGTCTCATGTAATCCACCCTGCTGCTGGATCAGGAAGGCTGCATTATTACCCCCATTTTACAGATGGGGAGACTGAGGCACTGCCCAACGCCACACAGCTGGTCAGTGGAGAAGGCTGCACCTGGAGCCTGGCCAGATCTGCTGACCCAGAGCCCTTGGCCTTGGCTTCTAGGCTCTGTTCTCTCTGAGGGTGCAGAGGCAACTTCAAATACGTCCCAGGTTCCAGGCCTCCTGGCATCTGGTCCTGGGTCGTGTGCAAGGCCAGGCCGTCCCCAGTTTTGAGGTTTCCATATGTTTAAAAGGGAGGAAACGTCAAAATAAAAGTCTACCATTGGAGTATACTTCATATGAATAGGTTTAACAAATGATGCACCTAACACACGCTAGTGAGATTTAACTGTGCCGGGGTCATTAGCATATTCCTTTAAAGATTAATTTATAGGTCACTGAAGGCAGCATGGCCCGGTAATGGGACACAAGTTTCAAAGTGGACAATGTGGCCGTGACTCGGGCACAACAGCATTTGGAGGGAAGGTCAAAGGCACACGTTTGAGGCCCTCGTCATGGTGAAGGGCAGATGGACCCAACGGACAACCCCTCCACCTCACCAGGGTTTGCGTGGGGCACCCGGCTTCAGCCCAGCACCTTCAGCCCCATGGCCCTGCTGGAGTTCCTGCCAGGGGTGGCTGCCTGAGAACTTCCAGCCACCAGAAGGGGGCAGACTGTGACTTCTGAAGCCCGGACACAATGGGTCTGTGAGGAGGCAGGCAGCAGGGGACAGAGGGGCCAGGTTGCCACCAGGACCACGACCACCTCAGAACACACTCTGTCCCCATAGGCTGGGCCTGGCTCCCCCACAGCTTCAGGTGTGGTGTGGCTCAGAGGACCCCACCCCGACCCCATGTCTTACATTAGGTCACCCAGCAGGGGCAGCCAGGACAGGCTCGGGGGCGGGCGTTCCGGCTGGGAGTAGGGCCTGGGGGCTCGTCTTGAAGCTAAAGAACAGAGACACCACCTTTTCCTGGATTGTGGATTTACTTGGGGTGGCTGGAGGGGCTGGTGAGGTTTGGGGTGGGCTTATGTTCCCCCCGGCCACCCCTAGGACTAGCCACTGCTCAGGGAAGCTCTTCAGGCCTCAGAAACCACACGAGCCCTGTGTGGGAGGCACAGGCTCTGAAATGCCCAGTGTATCCTGGCTCCAGGCAGCAGTGCTGGGAGATGGGGGTGCCCCCTCCCACCAGCCAGTGCTGGTGGTCAGCAGGATGCCGGGGACCGGTCGTGTCCTTAGGCGTTCCTCGTTCCTCATGGGCTGGCCTTGCAGCAGTAGCCGCTCCCAGACCTCAGTCCCTGCCCAAACCCAGTCCTTTGTGGATTCCCTGAGCCCAGCAGCCCAGGCTCTCAGATGACTCAAACAAAGAGAATTTTAAAGTGACACAAGCTGGACACGCAGCCACGAGAGGGTGTCTGCCCTGATTAAGGCGAGCTCCAGCTTGGGCCTTTGAAGAGCACTTGATTTCCCGGGGTGAAGATGGATTTTCACAACAGAATTAAGAAGGCCTCACCAACCCCGACTCATCCGCTGGGACAGGCCTCACTGTGTCACAGGGGCTGTGGGGGAGGGACAGCCGCCTGATATCTGTCACATCCCCATGGCGCACGCTGCACAAACGCCGGAGTCCCGGACCTGGTTTTGCACCCAGTATCCTGACTCTTGCCCATTCTCCACCTGCAGCAGGATGGCCTTTCCCAGCCCAAGTCCCGCGACTCTAGTCCCAGGACTCTCGCTGCCTCAGGATGAGGTCCGGCCTTTACCTGCCTCCACCCCCTTTCCTGCCTGTGGGTACCTGCTCCCCCCTTTCCTCTCCGGCCTGGGCTGCTGCCAATCTCTTGACCGCTGGGTTTGCTTCGGACCATCATGCATCACCCTGCCTGTGTGCACCCTCCACTGCTGTGTGTGGCCAACTCCTCTTCATCCTTCAAGTATCAGCCTCAATGTGACTTCTTCCAAGACGCCTTCCCTGGTCATCAGGACCCTGAGTGCTGTCCTCCAGCTCTGTGCTGTCATAAATCTCACCACTAGTTTGTGCCACTACTGGTCACGGCCTAGCTTCTGAACCCCACAGCCCAGCTCAGTGCCATGTGCATAGTAGGTGCTCAACAAATATGTGATTTGAAGGCAGGCGGGGAAGGGCACATAGGAGCCCTAAGGCATCTGCTTCCTCAAAGAAAGGCACACAGTGTGGGGCTTGGCTCTAAATCCAAGGGCACACACGGGCATCTGAGACAAAGCTAAGGCCTCCCCACCTTCCCATGACCTCTTCTTTCCCTCCCTGAAAATGCACCGTCCTCATTTACCACAGATCTGGAGCCCTGTGCAGGGACTGAGCTGGTCGGGCTGCCTGCAAAGTCCCGCCCGGGGAGCCTCCGTGGAAATAGTCCAGGGCCTGCCTGACAGATGTGGGCTTTGCTTCTCAGGCCCCATCCACGCTCCCGCCTCAGCCCTGGCCCTCAGCCCACCTGCCTGGGAAAGCAGAGGCCCCCACCCCACCGTTCCCCTGAACTCCCACATCTCGGCTCTTGCTCGAAGGCCCTTGGCTGAGAGAAAGCTGTCCCTCAGGATAAGGCCAGGTCCTCTCAGGCCAGGACCCAATGCGCGGGTCCCTAGGGGAAGACCCTGGATGTGATATGTGGCAATGGTCCATGACTCAGTCATTCACACTGGTCCTTTGAGCCACACACAGAGCTCAGACTTGGGGACCCCAAGAGGAATAAGCATAGCCCTGCTTCCCAGATCCCAAGCTTATCCCAGGAGTTCTATCCTTTCTACTTAGGAAAAACTTTTGAATAAATAAATTTCAGTGGCTCAGGGGAGGAGATTAAAGGACTCAAGGCAACTCTAAGCCAGTAAGAATGACAGGCCACCAGCGAAACTGTAACTGTAGAACCAGCTCACACTGGCCCTATTCTGTTTCTAACGAGACCTGGAACCCAAGTTTAAACCTTGGCTATACCACTCACCACTCACAAGTACAGCTATGAACCCTTAACTGTTGCCCACCACGGAACCAAGGAGGGGGGCACTACTAGAACCTGAGTGCCAAAAGCGAAGGGTGCATGGTCCAGGAAGATCCAGTGCTGAAACCCCTTAAATTGTGCCCCGAACCCTGGATCAGGGAGACAGATTTGAGCCTTGCCTCCTGTCTCCAGGCCGGTTGACCTTGCAATAGAAAAGCTTTTTTTCCTTTCTCAGAAGCTGGTGCCATGCTATTGGCTTCTATGTATGTCGGGCAGTGAGCCTTTGCTCAGTTATGGTGGGTGGCAGAGCCCACCCTTCTGCTGTCTGCTCCGTTGGTGGCAGGACAGAGGCAGGGCACCCCTGGAGTGGTTGCCAGAGCTAACGGGGAGCAGTCTCAGGATACAACAGCACAGCAGTGCCCAGAGAAATAGGAGGCCCTGTCCCAGCTCCCACCAGCGCCTCTGTGACAAACCGTTAAATCAACATTGCAAATTGAATGGCCATAGGGGCCAGGCGGCAGCATAAATGAGAGTCCCACTGGAAGCCCCACCTGAAGGGTTGGCTATGCCCGCCCACTCGTACCTGGCAGAAGAAATGAGTTGTTAGCATCGTTCGATCTGATGATTGTTTGCAAGAACATTTTTAAAAATCTGGGTTGCTATATAAAATTTCCCATTTTAAATGTTGTCTCGATTAAAACATCAATACACCAGCAAGGCAAACAAAATGTTTCTGTGAGCCATATTCGGCAGAGCCGGCTCTGAATGAAGCTCTTTGTAAGGTGAGGGCTGTATTTCATGGCTGGGGGGCCACACAAGCTCCTCCCAATGAATCAGCTCCTCCCCTAGGTCACGTGACACCCAGCCACTGCCGTTTGGACCAGGGGTGGGCACCAGACCCAGGGCAGCCAATCCCAGGCTGGCAACAATTTATGCCGTGACTTGGGCCTGATAGCGGCCTTGGGCGCCCCCATCCCAAGCTTCCTACACCAGGGCCTCCCAGACCTGGCCCTTTTTGTCGTTCAGGTCTGACGGTACCGCCATGTGGGAGACTTGTCTGATCACCCTGCTTCAAGTGCCCCTCATGCCAGCGCCGGTTTTCTTCTCCATTTTGTTCTCCAATGTATCCGCAGCCCCCAGAAGGATACCTTGACAATCATGGGCCCTCACCAACTATTTGTCAAAGGAAGCAGGGAGCCCCCACCAGAGTTCATCTCTCCTGTCACTCTACAGCGTTGCCCCCGCAGCACTTGTGCAGGAACTTGTGCTGGCTTCAGCAACCCAACGAGCTCAGCGCGTCCCTGGCTGCGATGCAGAGTAAAGGAGGTGACGCAGTGAGGACGCCAAGGGCAGTCCCACTTGTAGTAGCTGCTCAATACACGTTTGAATTTGTTTTCTTTTAGGTCTTTTTTTCCTTTCAGTTGCCACAGGCTGCCCCCCTTGTCGAATATTTCAATGTGAATGTTTCCGCGGCCTCAGCAGGCCTATGGAAGCCCTGCTGTCATTTGGACCCCCCTCCCGCACCCCCACCTCTTGGGCAGTTCCTGGCCCCCACTCTCACCAAGGTCGCAGCCTTCCTGGAACTCCGAGTGTCCAGACTTAGAGGATGAGACTCATGCTGGAGTCGACGGTTGATAAAGAGATCATGGAGCAGCCGGTTCATGCTGTGTGTCATCCAAAAAGAAATTCAATTTCAAACATCAGATAAAATATGACAGGCGTCTTAAGAATGCATTTTACAAGCAGTGCGCCGTGGACCGCGTTGGTGGACGGGTGGAGGCCTCGCTGCTGAGCCCCGTGAGTGAGGTCTGACGTGGATGCTCTCAGGGGCTCCACGGTCGCTGGCTCAGCATCACAGCCCCCAGTGCCAGACGGGAGGGCGCCTGCAGGCCAGGCTGCTGGCAGCCGGGAAAGCCAGACACAGAGGGTCTCACGCGCGTGGAGGTAACTCCACGCTGCCCCTGGAAACCCTTCCAGACAGAGCGAGGGGCCTGGTGCAGGTCCAGACCTGGACGGAATCTTCCAGGGACCATGGGCCACTCTGCTTCTCTGGGCCTCAGCCATCTTTTTCTTTGAAATGGGAATTACCATACCTACCCACAGGGAAGGTTACGTGAGGTCGGGGGAGGGGAGGGGTGGTTAAAACACTTTGAAAATGAATCTATGTATTTTAAACAGGGAAAACCGTCACTTGACAAAAATTTTCACACAATGCAAAAGGCTCTAGGATAGAGTGAGTTTCCCTCCCACCCTTGGACCCCTGCTCCTCCTTTCCTCTGCAGAGGCAGCCACAGGCCACCGGGAGCTTTGTCTTGCCCAGGGGAGAAAGATGCTCTGTACTGCACCCTGGGTCAGCTCTTGGCACTGCCCACAGCCCTGGTTTAGGGGGGGAGTCGCAGGCCCCCAAAAGCTGGGCCAGTTTCCTCTAGGGACACTGATTACCTCACTGGAGAAAGAGGACCGTGCAATGGCTTCTGTCCCAGGCTGTGGGAGAGACCCCACGTGAAGGCGGTCTGCCCCAACAGTTGTCTCTTCGTTCTTTCCAATCGGACTGTCCAGAGCCATTTGGTCCGTCCCATGTAGACACATACCGATACCACAGCAGGCTGATCCACAGTGAGTCAAGGTCACTCTAGTGTTCCCGCAAAGACGGTGGCTGCCCTGAGCCTCCTGGGGACAGAGAACCCAAAAGGACCCCAGAGGATCCGTAAACTGGCGTTAGCCTCCTTCCCTTCCGCCTGTTCCATGGCATTTACGAGCAAAGGGTAAATCTGGTGGATTGCAGTCTCCCCTTCTTCACCCAGGGAGGGAAATGCTGGACAGGTCCCTGGGCGCTCCTGTCTCGGAAGAAGGTGCATAAGCTGAATTAGGTTCATCTGCATGTAATAGAAACGTCAACATAACAGTGGCTTAAAGAAGATGAATTTTATTTCTCTCTCCTAAAACAAGTCCAGATGCAGACAGCCAGGTTGGTGGGACGGCCCCCCCACCCCCCATCGGGGACCCAGGCTCCACCAATCTCAGCACTGGCCTCCATCCTCAAGAACACTGCCTGGTCCAAGGTGGCTGCCAGAGCTCCGACCATCATGAGCCGGCTCACAGGAAGGTGGAAATGAAGAAAAGCAAATAGGGGCTCCGCTCAGCCCTGTCGGTTCCCTTTAAACATCCTTCCCAGAAGTCTCACCCAAGAGTTACTCACTTCTCATTGGTTGAAACATAGTCCCCGGCTGCAAGGAAAGCTGAGAAATGTGTCTTTTATGCCAGGGAACAATATGACTGTTAAAAATCAAGATAACTTCAGAGAGGAAAGGAAGAATGGAAGTTGGGGACTAAGAGCAGCTCTGTCACAAAGAGTTCAACCTACATCATAGGTCAACACGTATTTACTGAGCGCCTCGTGTATGCCAGGCATACATCATGTGTGGCCGGGCTGGGCTGGGCCACAGGAGAGAAATAAGACAAGAAGTCCTTACTCTCAGGGAGCCAACCATCTAGAGTGGGTGGTGGCCCACAGCTGATACGGTTTGCACAGTTAGGAGTTGTTTCGGCAACAGAAGAGTGTTTAAAAAGAAAAAAACTTGCCAGCGCGGAAACATAGGAGAATTTACATATAAGCTAGAATTTTGGAGTCTCTGGAGACACTTGCAGCTCTGGGAGCACCAGGCGTGCTGTGTATCCTCGTGGCAGCCATTGGCTGGGGAAGCAGCCACCCCTCCAGAAAGGCCTTTGCTGGTCTCCACAGTCCCCACCGAGCCTGTGCCAGTCAGGACACCTGTGTGGCCGTGGCAGGCATTTGAGTTGGCAACCTCCACTTGGAGAAGAAGTCCCAGGTGGGTAACTGGACAGGTTTCTGATGTCTCTGTGTGGACAGCAAGCTGACACTGCCCCAACCACCCCGGTAGGTATGAACTCACTTGAACTTGTGCCTCTCGAGGCGTGGGGTGGGGGGAAGGCTCTGAAATAAGAAAGGCAAACCAAACCCAATGCCTTCCAGAAATCCTGTGCTATTCTCTGAAGGAGAGACTGAGGAAGTGACAATATCCTTTTTCAACTTCTCCTTTCTTTGAGAAGGCATCTCGGCATGTGGTGGCAGGGAGGGCTGACAGACGCGGGCATTTCCCTCTCCCCGGAAGAGAACCCCTGTGTCAGGCCAGAGAAGGCCCTGCCCAAGCAGAGCCGCTGCTGGAAGCTGCTCCAGACCCAGCAGAGACCCAGGCTCCCGCTCGCTCGGCACCTGCACCAGGCCCCTCATTAGAACTCACAGCCTCCGTTGCCCCCAGAAACCTTCCTCCCGAGCCCAGGGCTGGCGAGATCTTGCTGGAACCACCTTCCGTCTCGCTTCAGAGCGCCCGCCTGGCTGAGACACCCCAGAGCTGTGCGAGCTGCGGGGAGCTGCGGCCCATTCTGGGTGGCCTCCCCTCCTGCCCAGCCCAAGGGCGTCTCGCAGCTATAAATTGAGTAAATTGAAAATGTTACTGAGGGTTGGAGATAAAAGAGAGAGCTGGGTGTCTCCATGAATAAAACATGGGAGGGAGGCCATTTCTTGGAAAAATAGAGAGAATAAATTGTGGTGGATCAATTTTATCTAATTTCTTGGCCGAGCTTCTGACATGCAAATGAATGTGCTCGTAATTTATGAGAGAGCTATGGAGATTACCAGAGGGAAGGGGTGCCTGGATTTCTGGTGATGGAAGGAGAGGCATGGCTAGGGATTTAGCAAAAGTCCACTAGGCCTTTTCTCCTTAAAATATAAAGCTTTAGAAACCCGCCCAGTGACGGCAAAAGCCAGGCAGAGTAAATTCTGGGTTCCTGAGCCTGTCTTTGGGGCCAGTCCGTCTGGCGACTCACTTGCTGTCTCAGCCACACCAATGGCCAGCTGGCCAGGGCTGGCCACAAAGACATGGTCAGGCCACCAGGCTTTGCTCAACTGGTCCCCAGCTCCCAATACTCCATCTCACCAGCCAGATGTCCCCCCTGACCTTCAGTTTCCGGGCCGAGTCTTCTCTGGAAGGCTCCAGGAACCCACCGTTCCTTCTGTACTCGGGGACCATGAGTCTGCCCCTCTTCCTTAGAGGTGGCACCCTGGCCCGATCCTGCCTACAGATGGGTTTGCTTTGGCCTGAGCAATGACTGTAAAATGTCTGAATTGGGTGCCAACATTAAGAAGTTGGGAGATTTCCCATGCAGTTCAGGAAGTCTGGCTTCTCTTGAATGACCAGAGAACATCTAGTTACGCGGGTGGTGTTTTCGCTGGCGACAACTGGCTGGCATCAAGAAGTAACCACTGGCCCTTCAAGTCGGGCTGCGTCCCCCAGTTTGCCTCAGACTCTCCCACTCCCTAGTGCCTCTCTAGCCCTGAAGCCAAATGGCAGTGCCATTTTCATTGGGTTTGCACTGTTGTTTTGCTTAGATAGTCAGATACCGCATAGTGACATTTCAGTCAGCGATGGGCCACATATGCAACGGTGGTCCTGTAAGACGATGAGGGAGCTGAATTTCCTGTAAGAAACGAAGGATATGAGGATCTGGGGTTCAGGAGGAATCTCTTCTTCGACGGGAGCAGTATCTGCGGGTCGGCAGCAGCGCCTCTCGCTCACAGCACCTCAGTGCTGCGCACAGTCAGGCAGCCACTGCCCTGTGTGGGCTCAGAGGAGGCTGTCGCCCCAGCGCCACACACTCAGAGGGCGTGACAGCCCCCCAACCCCCCCCCACCCCCCCGCTCCCAGACCAGCCGATGGTCTTCAGAGCGACGCTGTAATAGGAGAGGAGAGACAGAGCCCTTCACACGGCTGTACGTTCTCCATGTGAACCTGTGGGGGTTCACAGGATCCGTGGGGGACCAAGATCCCGTACAAGGACACGGTCCCAGGAGCTGTCCCACGAGCTGTCCCAGGAGCATGGAGGGCCACTCCGCGTCCGTGGAAGCTCCCCGTGGTGGTGTGGAGCCAGCCCGTCCCGCACGTGGGAATGTTTCCAGGTTGTAGTGATGGGAGCAGAGACGGGTTTTACTTCTCCCATCGGCTCAACGCCAGGGAGAGCCCTTCGTGCGACACAGTGTCCATGGAACCAAACACAGATACAAAGTCAAATCCTGGCTTGTCACTTCAACACCCTCTCCATTTAAACACCCTTTTTTTTATGAATCCCCCAAAGTTCCTTAATCTGACCACTGCCCCAACATGCAACAGCCACACCACGCTGCCATGGCGGTCCCCTGAGCTCCTTGTCCGCCGTGATTTCCTACTCCGGCTGGTCCTCAGGCCGCCTTTCACTCCCTCCTGACAGTCACTGTGATGCTCGTCTGGGCCTCACCCAGGCATTTCCCTCCATATTGCCCGTCAATCCAGCCCCACCCCGTTCATGGAGCAGCACGGACGGCTTCCATGTGCTATTGCTGACCCTGTCGCAGGAAGCAGGGGAGGGCTTGTGGGGCAGTGTTTACAGTGGACGTTATGTCCTAGGCCTTGACATTCACTCACAGTCCCTCACTGAACCCCCCGGAGCAGTTTCCGGTCCTGCAGGCTCCATTCATTGTCAGTGCCCTACACAGGTGGACCACCCTTTATCTTTCATGTATGTTTACTGTACTTTTTCTGTGTTAGATACACAGATACTTCCCTCTGTGTTACAACTGCCTGTAGGACTCAGTGCAGTAACATGCTGTAAAAACCGGTAGCCCAGGTGTGCGGTGGGCTGGACCAGGTCGCCCAGGTGTGCGGTGGGCTGGACCAGGTCGCCCAGGTGTGCGGTGGGCTGGACCAGGTCGCCCAGGTGTGCCGTGGGCTGGACCAGGTCACCCAGGTGTGCAGTGGGCTGGACCAGGTCGCCCAGGTGTGCCGTGGGCTGGACCAGGTCGCCCAGGTGTGCGGTGGGCTAGACCATCTAGGTGTGTAAGTGCGCTCAGTGGCGCTGCCACATGAAATTGCTGAAGGATGCATTTTACAGACGTATCCCTATTGTCAAGTGATGCGTGTCTGTAATGGAGTTAGTGGGAAGGTAACATGTCTCTTCTTATGACTCCAACAAAATGGGAAAGTCAGAGGGGCAGACAGCCAGTCTCGAGAGAGAGGGTCCACATTGTTCTGGTAGGCGTGATGAACGACCCATGTGGTAGACATGTAAAGAGGGTAGCAGAGGGGAAGGAGGGGGCCGGGCTGCAGTGTCGCTGAGTACCCTGCCGAGCCCGGCAGGGCTTCAGTTTGCAGCCTCTGTTTTCGAAGTCCCGACTCTTTTGTCTCACCTTTCTGGTTCTCTGTTCTGGACCACAGTGACTCAGAGCCAGGGGAGCTTGGAGAAGTCTGAGCGCCTGAGCTGTCTCTGGAGGCCATTCACGCCCTCCCTGTGAGCCACACTCTCAGTGACAGCCTACGAGACAGGCTCAGTTCCAACTTTACAGACGAGCAAACTGAGGCACAGAGAGTTTGGTAACCTGTGCAGCACAGCTGGTTAACTGGGAGAGTCTGGGACGGGACTCACATCTGGCTCACCAGTGCCCTCTGGCCCTCTCTGGTTGTCCCTTCCTTGTCTGCCATGATGACAAGTCTTGTAGTCAACAAAACGTACAACCTTGATGCAGACAAGGCACCATATGGTCTGCACCCTCTCCCCTTCCCTCCTGACACTCCTTTCCGTCCCTCGAATACGTCAGAAGCAGGAGCTACAAGCTCAACCCCTGCGGGGCTTCCCGGACGCTCAGGGCCCCTGCCCCTGGGCCTTTGAGTTGCCGTTTCCCCCCAGATCTTCATCGTTCTGCTTCCTTCTTATCATCGTGGTCTCAGTCACCTCCTCCAAGTGGCCTCCCTGGTCTCTGGTGACCCTGTTTTCACAGTACCCAGCTTCCTGGAATCACCTTGTTTACTTATTTGCTGTTGTGTGTCCTGTCTCTCTCTTACCTGCTTGCTCTGAGGCTGCCGAAATACCTGCTGCGTACAGCCTGACTTCAGAACTCCAGGGAGGCCCAAAGCATCCGTATAGAGAATGATTTGCAATCCCACCAGCGCAGGGACCACACTGTTAAGGCCCTGTAAGCGGGTGGGTGGGGGTGTCATTGGCTGGGGGTCTCACGGTGAGGCCTGGGGTGTCCCCCTTCATCACCCCCAGGGCATCCTCATGGCAGCAGTGAGAACCGGAGCATGCTGGGAGGGAAACTGAGGCTCAGAGAGAGAACCGCTGGCCCAGGTCACAGCAACTCGGAGGACACAGAATGTGCTTGGGGTCAGAGTCTGCACGTGGGTTCCTCTGTGAGTCCAGAGAGCTGTAGACACTGTCGTTTTTGAGTCTCCGGATGGATGAAAACAAGTAGAGAAATGTCAAATGGAGTTTCAAAAGTTGTGGTATATTTAAAATTTTTGCATTGAACAAGCTAACACTTATCCAAAAAGTGTGATCCAGTACATCCCCAAAATAGGCAGTGCAGTCATGCTCTTCAGAAGGTCGTCAGAGGATTTAGAAACTGACCAATTCTTAGGTCCTGCAGGGGTGGTCTGAGACCAGTGGATGTCCTTGTATGACGGACACGACCTTCCTCTGTTCCTGCCAGCAGGTCTCTGTGGCCCCAGGTGCAGGCCCACTGGGAGACCCTTCAGAGGCTAAAGTTGTGGCCTTTTGTGGGTGAAGGCAAAGGACATGCCCTCCCTGAGACAGGCCGGGTCAGAATCCCTCTGAGCCTCAGTTTTCTGATCTGAAAACTGGGGCCACTCCTCTGTACCCTGCAGCACCGAGCTGAGAATGACTGGTGTGAAGGTCTGAGCACCAAATGATGGCTGTTCCCTTCATCCACAGAGCTGGCTCCACGCCCAAGCTCCTGCCCCCAGAAGCTCATCTCTTGGGAAGCTGTCAGAGCCCTGCTAAAAGGACCTGTCCCTTGAAAAGCAGAAATGGGATTTTCTTCCCAAATCCGTTCCTTGGGGGAAGTCTTCAAAGAGAACTCTTGTAATTTCCCGTTATAAAATTTTATGTGCAATTATAAACAATGAACTGTGAGCATTAATTGGGCAGACTGTGAGATTTTTGTTTTTAAAACACTGACTATTTTAAAACCTCCCAGGCCACGAGAAGCTGGCCTGAAGAAATAAACTTTCAGAGGGTGGCCCAGGCAGCACCCGGCCCCTGCTGTTCCCTGTGGTGCATCTGGAATTCTCCAGGAAGGGTGGCCACACTGAGGCCGGTAGGGCTGGAGGGTCCTACCAGTAGGAACCAGCAGGAACCTGTAGGTTTCCCAGTCCTCCTGGCTTGCATGTGTGGGGGAACAGGGACTTCCAGCCACCCTGCCTGCTGGCACATAGCAGGTCTGCATCCATCCATCCATCCATCCATCCATCCACACAATATTTGTTGAGTACCTACTATGTGCCAAGCATCGAACATAGAGCTGTAGACGTAACAGAAAAACCCCTCCCCTGCTGACATTTTAACAAGGGAGACAAAGATAGTGGCCATGATAAATAGGAGCTTTCTACAGTATGTCAGAAGGTACTAAGTGCTCTGGAGGAACACTCGTGCGCATGGGGGTGAGACAGGAGGGAGAGGGTGGGGGCAGGGCTGTGCGTTAAGGAGGGCGGTCGCAGCAGGCCTCCCTGAGAAAGTGACACTCTGCATGAGGATCTGGGTGGAAGTGTCCCGGGCAGGAGGAGAACAGCCAGTGCAAAGGTCCTGAGGGTGGCTGGGTAGGCCCGCTCATCCTTGGAAGGACTTTGAATTTACTCCAACAGAAGTGGGGGCCGTCGCAGGCTTCCACCCCAAGGAGTGATGTGCCCTGGCCTATGTTGGAAAGGGACGTGCTGGCTGCTGTGTCAGAATAAGGCGGCTCTGTCCATTATGGAAACCACTGGCCACATGTGACTGTCAGGTGCCTGAAATGTGGCTCGTCCAGATTGAGAGGTCCTGGCTGTGTACGTGGCTGCTGGACGTCACAGATTTGCTACGAGAGAAAGAAAGTAAACTATCTCTGTAACTATTTTAAAACCCCGATTCCATGTCAAAATGATAATATTTTAGATATATTTGCTGAAAATATGTATTATGAAGTTAATTTTATCCATTTCTCTTTACTTTTTAAAATGTGGCTACTGTGTGTGTTACGTGTCATTGGGACAGCTCCCACTCCTGGTGACCCTGGGAATGAGTGACGTCCATCCATACTGTCCTGCAGCCCCGCTCAGCTCCTGTGGACTCGTGCCTGGGCTTCTCTCATGGCCTCAACCCGTCTCATGTCTGGTCTCCCTCTTTACTGCTGCCTGCTGTATTTCCTGAGCTTCCCTGCCTTCTCATGGCCCGAAGTAGGACAGCTCCATTTCGTCATGTTTCCTCCAGCGATGTTTCAGCTACCTTTGCTCTGGGATCCACGTGTCCGTCTTTCTGGAGGTCCAGCGTCTCCGTAGTGCTCGCCTCATATTTCAAACGTATCAGTTTGTTTCCTATCAGCCTCCTTCACTGTCCAGCTTTCACATCCGTACATAGTGACTGGGAAGACGAGAGTGGGGCTGGTCTCAGTCTTTCTTGGTCTCTGAGGACACATCTTTGCTCTTGGTGAGTTTTCCTGATTCTTCCATTGCTGTCCTTCCGAGTCTCAGCCCGCTCTTGATGTCTTGGCTGCCGTCTCCTTGAATTGGGGACTGTACTACGTCAGCAAAATCTTCAACAATTTCGACGTCTCCATTGTCTGTGTTGAAGTTGTGTGTTTCTTCTTAGTCACGTGGTTGCTAGAAAGTGTAAAATTCCATATGCACCTCATACAATATTTCTGCTGCTCTAGACAGGCCAGGCAGGCCAAGGGCAGACGCTGGGACACAGGAGACCTGGCCATAGTCCAGGTGAGAGGTAATGGCAACCAAGCCGGGGGATAGAGTGGTAAGAAGTGGTGGCATTCTAGGCATCGCGAAGCTGAGTTTTCGGCTGGGCTGCAGGGCGTTGCTTCATAGATGTGTGTGGAATGGTACGTGGCATGGGCTCTGTCCATGGGGCTGTGGTGGGGAGGGGTGTGGAAAGGGAGCTGGGCTCCAGAGAGTCGGGGTGTTCTCCTGGAGCCCGACTCTGCCTGCCCCAGGGAGGGGCGGTTTGTGGTGTCGACATGGGCGCACTGTAAGCCCAGGTCTCGTGTGACAGGTGACTGGGCCTTTACTTGCTCATCTGTAAAATGGAGGCAGTAGGACCCACCCTCCCAGAGCGGTGACAGTTATGTGAGTGGCCTGGCAGAGATCACGTGTGCAATCAGTGCAGGACTACGGTCAGTACAGGTGCAGGGACCATGAGCCGGGAAGCTTTGTCCACCTCCCGCAGCCAGCCCAGTGCCTGGAACATAGTAAGTACCCAATAAACCTCAGCTGAACAAGCGTGCTCATCTGTGCACGTCTGGAGTGCTCTGTGTAGTAGCTCATTTAATCCTGTAAGGCTCCCCTCTCATCACCATTACAGAGACCAGTAAACTGCAGCTGTGAGGACTGAAGCTTGTGTCTGACTCCACAGCTCCTGCCATTGTGCCCTGTGTGACACTGTCCCTCGGAGCCAGGTTTGGGTGCTGGCCCTGGCTCTGCCGTAACCCGCTCTGTGACCTTGGTCAAGCCACATCCTGGCTTCGAGCCCTGGCCTGCCCTTCTGCCTGCAGTGGGTGTGGGTGGAGTGTTCGTCGTGAGCCTGCCGCCCCGTGGGAAGGTTTCAGTCTGGGATATTCCTATGGGGGCATTTACATCCCGCATGGCTGTGCTCACCATGTTAGTCTGAATACGCATGCGTATGTTACGCTTCCCTTTTCTTCTCTCTTTAGTTAGGTTGGGGCTTACCTGTGGACGTCACAGTAGGGCAGTAAAAGGGATGTTACAAAATGTGAGTTCTAAGAGGGGGCCTTTCCTCCTGGGTGACGACGGAAGTGAGAAGCGGGCCTGGGGCTGGAGGCACAGAGAGGGGCAGCGCCAGGGGCCTGCTGGGACTGGAGCGTCCTGTAGCTACACCTGGGAGGTGGCTACACAGGGAACACACGTACACCAAAGATGGTGCCACTGCACTGTACACCACACCGGTTTAAACAATTAAGTGAGATGATATATGTGAGTAAATACATGACATAAACAAGTGGGCCTTGGGACAGGAGCCACTGGCTCAAGCATCTCTGCCTGCAGCTGGGGGTCCGCCCTGGCTGCTCTCATCTAGTGAGGCTCTGTTTGATCCCCCAAACTCAGCTCCAGCATCGCCTGCTCCCTGACCCCACCTCACTAGGCGCGTGTGGAGCCCCCTTACCCGCTACCCGGTACTCCCTTCTTTGCGGGACTCCCGCAGGGACCTGGTGACTGGCTGGTGGTCCCCTTGGCTGTGAATGAGGCCCCCACATCAGCACCTGGGATACGGGCTGCATGCCGTGCTGAGGTTGAATGAATGAACATCCCTGTGCGGGGGGGGGGGGGGGGGGAGGAGAGAGGGCGGGTGCTCATCCGTGCCCCACCCCCGCCACCACACACACACACACACACACACACACCTTCCACTCTGACTGGGGAGAATGTGCACATTGAGGGTCTACAGTCCTAGGGAGGGCAAGGTGGGAGAACCTGGTCACCAGGACACTGTGTGCAAACCGCAGTGTCAAGAGCAGCTGCGCCCGTCATCCCAGGTCATCCTACCCAGGAGGTGGGTGCCTGGATTCCACCGCTCGGAGATGTGGCCCCTTCCCGAGGTCCCAAGGGCAAGGAGCAGAGCTGGGATTTGTCCCCACTTCCGACTCTAGTGCCCAAGCCCTCGGCCCTCGTGCGTCCTGCTCAGTCTTGCTTAAGTAGAAAGATGAGTAGAGGAGGGAAGATGGTTCCTTCCCGGTCTCCAGACCCTTCTCTGCTTCAAATGCTGGGTCTTCAGATGTCCGCTCTTCAGGTCAGATTTCCTTATCATCCAAGATAAAGACATGATCTGACCTTGGGGGAGAGTGTAGACCATGCTTTAACCTGAAAACGGGAAAGACAGCAGCAGTCAGACCCAGGCTAGCACCTCCTGACTGTTGATGTTGAAACACTGTTCTGGGCAGGTTATATGTGGCTAAGCTCAAAAGCAGGGCTGGATGCAGGAAGATCCGAGGTCTTGGGCCAAGAGTCTGATTCTCCACGAGCTCTTGGCTCTTGAGGCTCAGCTCGGAAAGTGAGGCCAGCCAGGCATCAGGCCTCCTGGGACCCACGTCCCTGTGCTCCCTGCAAGCTGGGACCCAGGAGGTCCAGGGCACACCTGGAGGAGAGGGAGAGCTTGGCAAACTTTTCCAAGCAACCTTTCCAGTGACCTGAGGCTTCCTCTGAGGACACGGCCTGCTGTTCCCTGGCTCCATCTCCCATTGGTGCAGGGCCCCGGGGAGGGGGCTGTGGGTGATTGGAGCCTGGCAACTCCCAAGCGAACTGTGTGCCCCTCGGGTCCCTTCCCAGGAGGGCCCCTAACCCCGCAGCCTTTCTTTCCAGTCCTTTCCCTCAGGGACCTGTCCTCTCTTGGGGCCTAAGTTGCTGAGCAGAGGCCACCAAAGACCCTGGGGACCCAGAGAAACCTGAAGAAAGCCCCCGAGGATCCAGTGTCCCCAGGGCCTGGTTGCCAGGACCCCACTCCGTGACTGGAGCTGAATTCCCTGAGCTTCTGGAGGGTGGGGCCTCCCCTGGGGCCGTGAGAGGCCTGGGTGGAAAATGAAGTATCTGGTAGTTAAAGGTGGCAGAAGGATCTGCCAGGAGCAGCTGACAGACGCCTCCTAAACACGATTGGTTATTTGGATTTCCAAGTGGGGGAAGGGAGCGTGTCTTCCCTGGGGGCCATGGGTGCAAGGAGGCAGCTTCTTCCTCCCTTTCATCCACCTCCTCTTGGTAGTCGCACCACATGGAGTTCAATCACACGGGCATTCATTCAGCACATGTTTACTGAGCACAGCTCTGTGCCAGGCACCTGCCAGGCACTGGGGGCACAGAGCTGATGGGAGGGAGGGGCAGAGTCCCCGATCTCAAGGAGCCCGCAGCGAGTAAACAGACAAATCAAACGTCTTCTCAAAGTGAAAGGGGCTGTGGTGACAGTAAATCAGCAAGACTGGACTGGAAGTGACGAGGTGGGGGGATGTGAAACAGGGCAGCAGGGCGGTCTCTCTGAGAAGGAGACACTTCCACGCAGGCCTGATGCATGGCCTGAGGTCCCACGCAAGGGCAAAGACCCCAAGGCAGGGAGACGTCCCAGGAGGAGGTCCAGGACAGAAGATGGCAGAGCGTCAGTGCATGGTGTGCAGGGGCGCTCGGGAGGCAGCATCAGGGGTGGGGGGGGGGCACATTGTGCTGCGCCAGGCTGGCCGCGGGTGCAGGCTGACTCTTATTCTAAGTGTCAGAGAAGCCACGGGAAAGTTTTAGCAGAGGATTGCCTTGATAGCTCCTCATTTGGAGAACCTTGTCGGAGGGGCCAGTGGGGAGTGGGGAGACCTGTTGGGGTAGAAGATGGATTGGGGAGGGCTCCCTGGGAACTGAGTTTTTTTCGGTGCTCAGGGCAAGGCTTGGGTTTCCATCTCAGGAATTTACCATTTGTCAGGGAAGAAGGGCCAAGGCAATTATTTGGGGGAAAACAAAAAAAAAATTCTGCCTTCCAGAATTTGAGGAGCAAGAAGCAATGAGAATTCACCTCTGGCAGGGAAAGGCCAAGCCAAGGCCTGGCCGCTGGTCCCTGGGGCAAAACCCAGCGGAGGTGGCATGGGAGGCTGACCTCCCTCCTGCCCCTCAGAATGAAAAGGGGTGCTCGTCTGGAGTAAGGTGTGAGGGAGCGTGCTGTTCATCCCAGACTGCGGTCCTCACCAGCAGACTGCGGTCCTCACCAGATGGGCCTGTCTCTCATCACCGGTGGGCAGGAAATACCCGGTTCCGAATTCTAAAGAGAAAATTTCAAGTGAGGTCTGGTGAAAGGCAGAGAAATAGCTGGAGCGGGAGAGGTTGGAACAGGTGGAAGGGAGCCCAAGCCTTCATTTCTCCAAAGGCTCTGGGAAGACAGGGCTAGAATAACAAGGAGGCATAGAGTCCCTTCCAGTTACTTAAAATTCTACCTCTGGGCTTCTGCATTCCCGAGGCTGGATGGTTCTGCCAAGGTGGGAACTCCAGGGAGCATGGGGACGTCAGCCAGCCCCGAAAACTTCTGCTGGGAGAAACCTGAGGGTCGTTGATGTACTCAGGGCAGCACTGAGGTGAAGGGTGTAGACACTGAGTCCTCCAATGTTGGGATCTGACTCTGAGAGCTGCTCATTGAGAAGCCAGTGTTCATTTAGAGGTGACCCGAGGGAGCACTAAGAGGGGAGTGGGGGCGTGAGGCAGGGAAGGGAAGGAAGCCAGTAAAGAGGGGTTTGAGCCGCTGGAGCTCACCCCGTCCAGGGAACGCTGGGGACTGGTGTACCCGGAGGTAGGGACCTGGGGGATTTCTACGCGGGCTCTTGTCACCATTGGTTGTGGGCTGCTCGTAGGAGCTTAACCCGCAGCAGTAGGGCCAGCTGTGTGCATGGGCGGAGTCAACCTGGGTGACCAGAAAAAGACCTCAGGCAGAGATGGGGGAGCTGGCAGTCGGAAGTGAGGGCTTTGGGCACTGAAGTGGTACAGGGGGAAGGGGTGCGGATGGAGCACCCACAGCGCCTGCTACAGCAAGTTGCTTAACCCAAGCCTCAGTTGCTACAATTGGGATAAGAAGAGCAACCCTGCTTTTAAACGATTAGTACAAAGCCCTGTCTCTGGGTTGAGTATGAGAGTTAATGAGAAGAATGCTCGTAAAGCACTCAGTGTTGGGCACACAGCACAGACTGCACAGGTGGCTGCTTCGTTCGTTGACTGGATGGTTATTTACTGAGGGCCTCACAGGGCCAGGCCCTGGCCACCAGGTAGGGAGACAGTGGTGAGCACAGACGGCCCCGTCTCCGTCGTGGAGCTTAGACTCTCACAAGGAACACAGTGACCAGGAATGACAAGTGATGACAGGTGTGATGGGGCCCCAGAAGGGCATGGGGTGGGGGGCGGGCCTGGGAGCCCCACAGGAGGCATCCTTTATACCTTAGGAAGCAGCGTGTCGGAGACCCCACGCCCAGCCTGCTGCCCCCCCGAAATCCAACATGGCCACTTTCTTGGGACTGGGTGATGGTTTTGGTTTGTGTTTATGGAGCAAGTGGTAAGAAAAAGACAAATCTGAAAACATTAGAGTCGTCCGGTGCAAGGAGGTGGTCTCCTTGTGAGAGAAATGAGGCCTGAGACAGATGGCTGGGGAGGGGACGCAGGGCTTCCCGTTTCACTCACTCCTGGAGGGAGAGGCGCGCAGGTCAGCCTGTCTGCCTGCACGATTTCCCCTCCTCCCTCCACCTCACCCCGGGAGCCAGGAGGCAGCCTTATAGGTCAGACGCGGGGGTGGGATGCAGCCCACACTGTGGTGGGCCCACCCGGCTGCGGCCTCCAGCCCCCCGCCCCTGACTGTTCTCTGGCCCCGGAAACTCACTTCATCTGAGCAAGAGGCAGGCCAGAGGCCTGAGGAGCCGGCCTCCTTGTACCTGTGGTGAAATCACCATGGCATTCCCCTGTCTGTGTCCCAGGGTCACCTGCATGAAGACACGCCCTTGAGCCAGCCCCATCTCTCCCCTGCCTCACTTCCCACCCCCCCATGCTGCTTCCCCAGTAATCTGCGTGCCCTGGAATCCTCCTCTTGGGATCTCCTGGTGGGGGTGGGGGGACCTAGTCTAAGACAGTTGATTGCCAGGAGTGGGGAGGTGTGGGGACAGAGTCCCAGAGAGCAGTTTCCAGGCTCTCAGCCTCACGTGGAAAGGTGCTGGCTCGGGGAGTAGATGGCCGTCAGCTGTGACTAGTTGGCCGTCAGCTGTTACCGGTTAGCTTTTAGCCACTGATATAACTGCCATGGCTGAGCTAGCAAGCGCGGATTGCGGATTGCAGAGAGGCGCAGATTGCAGTTAGCAGGGCGGACTGCAGTTAGCAAGTGAGGTTGGTTGGCAGAAAAGCGGACAGAGGTTGTGGATTGTGTGGCTCCTGCTTCCTTTGTCTCCAACCCAGCCGCCAGCGAGACCATAGTGGTGTGACTCCCCTGTCTATGGCTCCGTGGGTGTTCCTTTTTGGCCTCACCATATCCTGCGTTCTTATGTGGGGAGTGTGAGCTGAGACCGCGCATGACACCCCGCGTGACAGGAGGCTAACTGGCTTTGTGTCCTCAGCCCCATCTAGTTTTCACTGGTCCCCAGGCTTGTCCCCAGGTGCCCTCAGTGGTAACAGGTTGATGACACACCTTTTGCTGGTTTCTGGCCCCTCCCTATCTGTGCCCCCTCGCTCCCGCTGGTACTTCCTGGCACCCCTGCCCGAGTCAATAGCTTGCTCTGGAACCCTTGTCTCAGCCTCTGCGCCTGGAGGAACGAACACAAGCTAAGACACTAGAAAACATTAGATTTCAGCTAATTTTCCATGCCTAAGAAAGCCATTTTTTCTTTTTGATTGCTTTTAACACAGCAGTTGGGGTCAGGCTGAGGGAGAGGACCGGAAAGCACCTCGTTTTCCAGAGGTCTGTCTTCCACAGGGGTTACCCCAACTGGCTAGAGCCTCTCAAAGAAATGGAAGCGTTATAATTAACATAGGAAATCCTTACTTCTGATATTATTAAATTTGTTACGCTTATACAGTGCAGAGCATATTGAAAAGGCAAATTAAAATGTTATGTGTTAATAAGCTCGGATTAAATTGGGCTTTGAGAACTCAGGGAAGCGGAGGTGGTCCCACATGGACGCTGGGTAGGGTGTTTAAGGAGCCTTTTCCTCCCCTTGAAGCTGCTGCCACGGAAATTACTCGAGAAGACACAGGATCTTAAGAGGAACCTCCCCAGTCTGAAAGGACGGACTTGTGAGTGTGTTTCTGTTGAGTATGTTTAGAGGTGGGTTTCTCTATATTTCAGTCCCCCGACAGGAGCATGGAGAAAGGAAGCGGAAATTAAGAAAGCTGTTGAAAGGAACGGGAAAAAAACCCCACTCTCAGCAGAGTAAGCCCTAGGAGCTGGAGACAGGAACGTGAGGGTCCCCGTCCCATGAGCCCTTGGTGACTGACTGGTGTCCCAAACTTGGAGGACTTGAGGGAACGAGCTGGGTCCAGGGTGGGGTTTGCTGGTCCTGACCCTCAGAAGGATGTAACGTGGAAACCCTCAGCCAGAGGGATGCAGGACAGAAGCCAGAAAACTGTTCTCTCCCAGCGAGGTCACCCAAGGGCCTCACCCCACTTCCCATGGCATTGCAGAGCTCCCTCTAGTTCTGCCCTTCCCAAATGAGCCCCTCAGACCTCCCCTCTGCTCGCCCCTCCACTGCTGATCTCCCCCTTGGCACCAACCCAGCCCTCTACTCTATACTCTCTTCTCAGGTGACCGTTCCCACTCCTGAAGTTTCCTTCTTTACCTGCTCCCCTGCTGATGGTTCCAGGTCTCTCTCCCCATCTAGATCTCACCCCCCAAAAACTTTATGCCCAGTGCACATGGGCCACCTCCACCCCGGACCCCTAAGCTCAACATCCCCCAGATGGAGTCTCCCCCCATGACAGCTCCCCTACCTTGAGTCTCATCTGTCTGAATATCCAGCTGGAACCCCAGGAGCCATCTCGAGATGGTGTTAGGTGTCCATTGCGTGGAACAAATCATCTCCCCCATACGCTGTGGGTCAGGAATTTGGGAGCGGCCTAGCGGGGTGGGTCTGGGTCAGCGTCTGTCCTGATGCTGCAGTGAAGGCGTTGCACAGGATTGCAGTTTCCTGAAGGCTTGACTGGCGCTGGAGGATGCGCCTCCCACGGCTTTTCACGAATTAGCTCATTAATCCACTCCAGCACCCTATGAGGAGAAACTCCCACTTTTACTGGCTTTATTGAGGTATACTTGACGTACAATACACTACACCTTTAAAGTATATAATTTGGTGTTTTGACATGTAAGTATATACACACACGTGCACATATATCCACACAGATCAACACAATCAAGACAGGTGAACATATCCGTCACCCCCAAAAGTTTCCCTGGGCCCCTTGTAAACCCTCTCTCCTGTCCACTCCCCCCCACTTAAGTTTGCAAGTAACTGCTGATCTACTTTGTGTCACTGCAAATTACTTTGCATTGTCTAGAGTGTTATATCAACAAAATCACGCACTATGTGCTTTTTTTGGTCTGGTTTCATTCATTCAGTATAATTTTGAGGTTCATCTCCCTTGACGGGTGTATCGATAGTCCGTTCCTTTTCATTGCTGAGTAGTAGTCCACGGCATAGAGATAGCACTTCCTCCCGCATTTTAAAAATGAGGAGACAGGTTCAGAAAAGAGATGTGCCCGCAGTCATTGGCTGGTAAGTGGTGACCTTCAACCCTGCAGGCGGTTGCATGCAGGGCCACGCTGCCTAATTGCCACTTGCGCCTTCTCTCTAACTGGGCCCTGTGGTCGGCAGAAAAAAGGTTGCCGTTCCCTGTGGTGGGCGGAAAAATGTCCCCCACCCACAGTGTCTGTGTCCAATCCCCGGGACCTCTGAAGATGGTGTGTACGATGGCGAGGAGGAATCCAGCTGCTCTTAGCTACTTTAAGATAAAGAGATTATCCTTGTTCGTTATCCTGCCGGGTCCAGTGTAATCACAAGAGCCCTGTAGAGTGGACGAGGGGGGCAGGGGAAGGGGTTGGAATGCGATACTATTTGGAAAAGCTGTGCTGCTGGATTTGAAGACGGAGGAAGGAGCTATGAGCCAAAACGTGGAGGTGGCCTTTACAAGCTGCAGAAGACAAGGAAACAGGTTCTCCCTCGGAGCCCTCAGGGGGAATGCAGTGCTGACAGCACCTTGATTTCACCCCAGGGAGACCCACTGCAGACTTCTGACCTCCGTCCGGATCTGTCGGATGATAAATTTGTGGGTTTTTTCTGTCGGTATTTTTTAAAAATTTAATTTAATGTTATTAGCTTCAGGTGTACAAAACAACATACTGATTAGACATTTACACCCCGCACAAAGTGATCACTCCCACCCTCCCCCCCGTCTACTACCCCTGTGACAGGGTCCATAGCGTTACAATCCCATTGACTCCATTCCCTATGCTGTACTTGGCATCCCGTGACTGTGTGTGTGTGTGTGTGTGTGTGTGTGTGTGTGTATGTATGTATTATAGTTGACATTCAGTATTATATTAGTTTCAGGTGTACGGTACAGTGGTTATACATTTATATAATCTGTGACGTGATCTCCCCAAGAAGTCCAGTATATCTGACCCCCTACATAGTCTATGCAACATTATTGACTATAGTCCCCACACTGCATTTCACATCGCCGTGACTATTTGTGACTACACTTTGTACTTCCTAATCCCTTCACCTCCTGCCCCTGCCCCATAGTGGTTAGGTACTTATATAATTTATGAAGTGATCTCCCTGATAACTCTAGGACCCATCTGACACTATACATAGTTTTTACAATATTATTGACTATATTTCCCATACTGTGCTTTACATCCCTGTGACTCTTTTGTAACTACTACTTTGTACTTCTTAATCCCCTCACCTTTCACCCAGGCCCCCAAACCCCCTCCCACCTAGCAACTGTCAGTTTTTTCTCTGAGTCTATTTCTGTTTTGTTTGCTCATTTATTCTGTTCTTTAGATTCCACATATACGTGAGATCATATGGTATTTGTCTTTCTCAGTCTGACTTATTTCACTTAGCATAATATCTTCTAGGTTCATCCATGTTGTCACAAATGGTGATAATTCATTAGTTTTTATGGCAGAGTCATGCCCCATTGTATAAATGTACCACAGTTTCTTTATCCAATCGTCTCTTGATGGGCCCTTCGGTTGTTTCCATATCTTGGCTGTTGTGTACAGTGCTGAAGTAAACATAAGGGTGCATATATTTTTCCAAATTAGTGTTTTGGATTTCTTTGGATAAATACCCAGGAGTGGAATTGCTGGGTCATAAGGTTGTTCTATTTTTAATTTTTTGAGGAACCTCTGTACTGTTTTCCATAGTGGCTGCACCAATCTGCAATCCCACCAACAGTACACGGGGGTTCCCTTTTCTCCACGTCCGCACCAGCACTTGTTTGTTGATTTACTGATGATGCCGTTCTGACAGGTGTGACGTGATAGCTCATTATGGTTTTATTTGCGTTTCTCTGATGATTAGTAACGTTGAGCATCTTTTCATGTGTCTGTTGGCCATGCATGTGTCCTCTTTGGAGAAATGTCTGTTCATGTTCTCTGCCCATTTTTTTTAAGTTGTTTTTATTTTTACTAATATAGTATTTCTCTGATTTTATTTATTTATTTATTTATTTATTTATTTATTTATTTATTTATGGAGGGCGCAGCTCACAGTGGCCCGTGTGGGGATGGAACCGGCAACCTTGGTGTTATTAGCACCACGCTCTAACCAACTGAGCTAACCGGCCATCCCCTCTGCCCATTTTTTAATTGGATTGATTTTTTTTTTTTTAATTTAAAGTTGTGTTGTTTTAAGTTGCTAAGTCTGTGGTAATTTGTTACAGCAGCCATAGGACACTAATGCAATGATCTTGACTAAGCCCTTCTGGAAGGTATGCCTGAGCCCTGGGAAGGCAGCCAGGGGCTAGAGGGTGTCCAGGGGCAGTTGGGGCAGACTGAGCCTATTGGAGGATGTGGAACCCTGGGCACAGTGGTCGCACCCCCAGACCCTACCCCAAGCTCAGCCCCAGGCTCAGGCTGAAGTATTTCCAAGATGGCAGTGGGGTGGCTGGACGGAGGGTATGGAGGTTACAGATACGTGGGCAGAACAGATCAGTGCCTACTTCTTTGTGGGTCTAGGGTGAACGCAAGAGGCAAGCATTCTCCCCCACCTGAGCCGGAAAGACCCAGGCCCTCGCTGCAGAGGACACTGGGAGCGTGGGCAGCCATGCAGTGTGCTCAAAACATGGACACGTCAAAGCCCTCGGAGAAACAGGAGCTCGTGGGAGGCTGACAGCAAGTGCGAGCATATTAGCTCCCGCATTCTAGGCAGAGGACAGCAAGTGCAAATGCCAGGGGGTCCGGAGGTCAGGAGGGAGCTGGACATTCCTAGGAGGCAGACTACGCTTGTCCAGGTGAGACCACTGGTGGCCAGCACCAGCGTGGGGGCAGTGAGCTGGAGGAAAAGGGGGGAGCACCCTCTCAGCCCAGGGTGAGCCCAGACCTGGTTGTGGTCGGGGCTTCGGGATTTGCCTCCTGAAGGCTTTAAGGCTGCAGTCAGCACACATTCCAGGCCTGGTCAAACCCAGCCAAGTGTGAGGCTGACATAAAACAATGCTGAAAAGCCCTGAATCCCTGTGTGAGTTTAAGGGATCTTTTTATCGTCACTGTTTCTTGGCAGGCAGAATTCCTGGGGATGTTTGAGAAAGACTTCTGGTGGAGAGGAGAGCTGGAGGAAGCTCCCGGGGGCAGATTCTTGGTCCATGGTCCATCTGGGCAGGAGGGTGCCCAGGTGGTGAGCTGTCCAGGTGGTTGTTGGGTCCCGGGTGTCCTTTCTGGCTCTGGAGACAAAGCCTTCATCAAAGCAGGGTCTGGGGAGACTAACCCCGCAGTACTGGGGCACAGACTCCCCCGAGAGGGGCTGAGTGTGTGAGACCTGCGGGAAGGGACCTTACCTTTAGGCTCCGTCCTCCAGGAGGTAGCTCTGTCCCATCTCCCATGGACCAGGACTCAGGGAGCTGGCAATAGGCATTGGGGCCTGGGGGCCTCTGGGCAGCCATCATCTGTCCTCCTGACTATTCCTTCTCGGCCCCAGCCATGGCAGCAGGCAGCCACATGTGCCCCTGTTACGGCTGAATTGTGTCTCCCAGATTTCATAGTTGAACTCCTAACCCCAGTATCTCAGAATGTGACTGTATTTGGACCTGGAGTCTTAAAGATGTAATTAAGTTAAAATGAGATCACTAGGGTGGACCCTAATCCAATACGATGGTCTGTGTAGGGTTTGCCTCCCCTAGGGTGTATGCTGGGAGCACAGCCTTCCCAGGCAGACATACAGACGCACCAGTCCTGCTTCCAGGGGTGACGGGGTCTCTCCCACATGCAGGGTGGCCTCCTCTTAAAATGATTCAGAGGCAGCTGTGTACCTGAGGGTGGGGAGACCTGGTTTCTCCCCGGTCCCAGTTCTGTCCCTTGCACCTGGCCTGTGGGTATCTGGACAAACCTCTGCCCCCCGCCCGCTCCCCCACCATCAGTTTCCCCGTTTGTGCAGTGAGCAAAGTCAGCAAGGGAACAGTCAAATGTAAGTGGCTGCCTAATGGAAATGCATCCTACATTGTCCTGTTCTCCAACTGGTGAAGAAAAAGTCAGAAATCCAGATTTTGGTGTGAAATGTCCTGACGTACCTGCTGGCAAGGAATTCAAAAATTTCTGAAACACTGTGGGGGCCAAAGAAAACATTCCAGTGAGCCAGACTGGGCCCATGGACCCCGCGTGCTAGCTTTGGACTGGGAAATCTGTGACATCTAGTGCTATGGTTGGGGCTACACAGGAGGATCTCCTGGGGTGTAGAAAACAGCTGACCCCTACTCCTCCCAGAGATGCTGATTTATGGCCTGGGGGTGGGGCCTCCTGCTGAACAGAAGGCACCAGACACAGGGCGGAATCCTGGCTGTGCCCTGGCCGGCTGGGTGACCTGGGCAAGTTGTGTCACTTTCCTGAGCCTCGTCTTACAGATCTGACCAATGGGGACGTGGGCAGTGTAGGGAGAAGTCGCTACAGGAAAGGGCTTGGCGCAGAGAAGCTGGTCAGTGAGTTAAGGGGAAAGCAGCTGGGGGCTGCTTTTGACTTCGTGGCTTGAACCTGGTCTTAGGAAACAAGCCCATTTGCTTTCAAGAATGAGAGAGCGGAGAGTTGCCCAGAGCTGCAATTTGGGGGACATGGGTCCCAGCTCCACCTCTGGCCAGCTGTGGGGTCTGGGAAGAGGTTCGGTGAACACAGCATCATATACTCTCTTTAACAGTGTATGGCCAAGGCTCTCTTTTCATTGTGAATGCCAAAAATGTACCCCAAACTTATGTGGGGTGAGGCATGGACTGACCCAGCTCAAAGCTGCCACATGTATGGAGATCTGACAGTACCCTAGGGAGTCCTCAGAGAGTAGGCGTGACTGCCCATTTGACAGATGAGAAAACTGAGGGTCAGGTGGCGGGCCTCCCTCAGGGGTACACGGAGTGGGAGGAGCAGAGCTAATTTGGGAACCCGGGACCCAAGCTATCTGACTGTCAAGGTTAGGCTGGCAGATGCCTTCAGCCGCGGGGCAGACAGGGCAAACCCTACAGAGAAGGGCTAGGATTATGTCAGGGCTGGGAGAGGACACAGATTCTCTTCACCAAACTCGGACCAGGTTTCTGTGTTCCTCTGAACTAAAGGGCCCAGACTCCAGTTATAGGGACTCAGAGGAAAATCAATTGTACACAAGACTACTGGCCAGTGACCAAGGCCCAAGGGCTCCGGGTTTGCGAGCCCTGGAGCCCCAGTGAACCTGCTCTCCACTGGTCTCTCCGATCCCAGGGAGACACCGCGCAGGGCCCGGCGGCAGGTGACGCCCGAGCCACCGCACTGTCCACCGGTCCCCACACCCCGCGTCCCCAGCCTCTGCCGAGAGATGACAACAGTGTCTGGTTTCCCGGTCAGCTGGGCCCTGGTCAGCTGTCCCTTGCCCCTAGCGGGCCGAGCCGCACCCTGACCTCTCCCCTCCCCCACGCATCCCTCCCGGGCCAGCCTACCGCCCGCCCCCTGCGTGCCCCTAGACCTGTGATCCCGCCCCGCCTCCCGCCGCGCCGTCTTTCCCCCTCTGCGGGGCCAGCTGGGCGGCCCCTCTGTGGGGGGCTGCGGCCTTGATCTCCTGCCCTCGCCCCCACGACCTCTCTCCTGGCTCCTGGCCGGCTCTCCGCCTCGGGAGCACCCCCTCCTTTCCTCTCTCCACCTCCTTCCCTTCCTACCCCCCGCTGCGCGGCTTCCTCCTCCTCCCACTCCCCGTGGCTCTGGAATTCCTCGTGGAACCTAGTCCTCGGGCTGGCCCTGCACTTGGGTGTGCAACAGCCTGTGAGTGCGTCCGCCGCGTGCCCGGGACGTGGGGCAGGGGGAGCGTGGGTGAAGGGCGCGTGGGCCTCGGGGCTGTGTCTAGACGTAGCTGGGCTGTTCTAACGTGCACACGTGTGTGTTTCTGCATCCAACTTTGTTTATCCACCGGTGTATAATTTTTTGTGCACACACACTCGGCGACGCTTGGGGAAACTTTTCTGAAAATCCTGGGCTGGCAGTTTAAATATAAAAAGGCTTTGTTTAATGCCAGAAGCATTTTCCCCAGGCTCTGGGAGTCACGGAACTCTCACCTGCTTCCTTCCCCCCTACTTGAAGACCTGGAGGAGACAGACGGAGGTTTCCTTGCTCTGAGGAAGAGGTTCTTTTCGGGTCCACCCCCTCCCCACTCCCCTCCGGACCCATTTCCCCTGAAGTCTTTCTGGTGCTTCTCAAGCTCCCCTGTCTCTCTCTCTCCCGGGGCTGTTTAGCCCTGAATCCGACCCCTTCGAATATCTGGGCGCGTGAAAACACCGGCAACATCACTCTGGCTGTGGAATTCAAGTTGAAATGTGGGGAAGGCTGTGGAGCAGTGTGGGGTGTGGAGGGGCAGGTGGGCGGGGCACAGAAACGGGGAGGAGGGAGAGCAACCTGAGGGCTCTCAGGGTGAGCGCCCCCCTCCACGTGGGGGTGGGAAGCCTGTCTCCTGGGGTTGTTTGGAGTCTAATTCCTTTAGCGGACCTTCAGTGGCTAGCCCTGTCTAGCACATAGTAGGTACTGAACAAAGACGCCTGTTCATTAGTTTGTTGGGTTTTTGCAGGTATGGAATAATGTGGAAGGGCATACACTCGGGGTCCTGGATTCAAATTCTGGCCCACAACTCTGTAACTTACCCTCTGTGTCTCTCCTTCTCTGTAAAGTGGAGCCTATAGGATCGACATACCTCCCAGGGTTATTATGAGGATGAAATGAGTTAGTTTACGTATATGGGCTGCGTAAGTGTCAGTTTATTATCTAGAATGGGTTGGCACCACCTGTTTTGATATGGCCCTCCCTGAAGCTGAGAATGGTTTATACATTTGGGGGCAGGGGCAGTGACAAAAGAAGACTAATATTTCAGCATGCATGAACATTATATAGAATTCAAATTTCAGTGTGCATAGACAAAAAAGTTATTGGCAGACAGGCCCACCCATTTGTTTACATATTGTCTGAGGTTGCTTTTTTACACAAAGGCAAAGTTATTGGGACAATGTCAATTCCCCAAGTGCAGGGATTATTGCCTGTTTGATCATTAGTGTATCCCCAGCACCTGTAGGAGGGCCTGCACAATAATAGATGCCCAGTAAGTGCATGAATGAGTGTGACCCCAGGCAATGGCAGGGCTGAGGCCCCAGTGGTCCTGAGCTTGGCATGGGGGGGGGGGCATCGTGATTTAATCAGATGTTCCTTAGGAGATCAGAAGGGGGAGTCTGTCTGCCCTCCCCCACCCGACGGGGAAAGAACTGCTGCCTCCCATGAGGTAAGACATGGACTGCCAGGGTTCAAGCTGCCCCGTTCTATCCAGCCAAACCCCACGAGCAGGCCCTGGAAGGGAAGCGATTTAGGGTCATCGCTGGGAGGTCCCCATCCCTTTTCTCCGGTTCTGTCCCACTCACAGCAGGAAGGAGTTTGAGAACAGCTTTTTGAGGAGAAGAACTTGACTTTCCTGGGCCAGCTACTCCATGGCAAAGTGGTTGTGGGGATGACCTTGCTTTCCTGGGGAAAGAGGAGAGAGGAGGCAGAGGAGGGAGAAGGCAATTTGTTGGGAGCACTTACGAGGTTCCACTGGTTTGCCAAGGGGTTCTTCAAACATGCTGGCGAAAGGTTCCCGTGGCTGTCAGCTAGGAGAAATGAACATGCTCGGGTCCTCCAGTTGGGAGGACATAGCGGCCTGCCCAGGTGACTGAATGTGAAGGCTGCAAAACGGGGACTCCCAGGGCTGGCGGAGGCGCTTTCCTTCATCTAGTGTTTCCTAAAGTCCTGCTGTGAGCTAGGCTCCCACGTTGCCAGGAATATGATACAGCCCCTCCCTCTCAGGTGGAGCTCACAGCATTTGGGGGCATAAATAATGATCATGTATTGAGCATGCATTGAGATAAGCACATAGCCAAAGGCCCCCCCACTCCCCAGCCCGCCAAACAGGTTGAGGATACAACCGGACATTTTGCAGAAGCGGAAACCCAAACAGCCAAAAACACGTAAAAAGGAACTCAATATGACTTCTGGCCCAGAAAAACCCAAATTAGAGCCACGTGAAATGCGTCTTTCTGCCCATCACATGAGCAAAACTAAAAATGGGTATGTCTCTTAGTTCTGGTTGGTCAGGAGTGAGGAAAGGCAGTCTCATACATGGGTGGTAGAAATATGAACTGTGAACAGCTTTGGGGAGAAAGACATTTGGCAATATATGTTAAAATGTAAACAACACAAAACAAAAAAACGTTGTCTTTGTCCAGCAACCACACTCCTGAGATTCCATCCTGGGACTTCCCGATAAATATACAAAGATATTTATTAAAGTATTTTTTGAAGGGCTAAAAACCTAGAAACATCACATCCAAGACAAAAGGTTAAATTGTGACACATCTACAGATACAATATTATGTAGCCACGAAAAAGAATGAGTTGGTGTAATCCCAAGTGCCCTGGAGAGCTTCCATGAGGCGGACAAATGCCCAGTGTCTATAAACTGATGCACATTTTAACACAAATACCACCCTCACCCCTTCCCATATGTGTACTTTTTGTTTGTATATGACCAGTGAGCTTGGAGACTCCTTCTAGAATGTTATACACGGGACTACCAGCTTCGGAAGTGGGCATGGGAAGTGGGGAGATCAGTAAGGAAGAAGATAACATGATCTGGAAAAGTGTGCACTGCATAATGTTGACCAAAACTATGTAGCCGAATGTCTTACGTCGGCTGTTACTGTAAATTTGTGAAAACAAGTGTGTACATGGATGATGAGAAGCTAGTGACACGGGCAGAGGAAAAACTGCGATCATCTTGGGTGCACCCGTGGCTAATTTTCCTTCTGGATTTCTGTAGTTTCAATGACAATTTTTTTTATACAGTGTTTAAAACAGAGAGAGATGGAAAGATCATGGAATAGCAACATTATCCCCAGCTGCAAACTGGACAATTATTAATTCTATCTGGAGGGTGGGAAGTTCAGGGGGTTGAACAGAGCGTTGGAAGAGAGAGAAGATGAGACATTCTCTGTTATTGGGAAACCGGCTCAACATTGAGCTGGTCAGGGTGTGAGAATAACTGTCAACTCCCCCGACATCCATTCCCTACGTCTGGGAGGGTAAAATTGTATTCTTTCCATAAGTATTTTAGATCCTAGGCTGTTCTAGGCTTGTTCTAGATACTAGGGATAGTGGATAAGGTCCCTGTCCTCATGGAGCTTATAATCGAGTGGGGAAGACAGACATTAAGCAAAAACAAATCAACGTGACATCCAGTAGTGATTATGTGCATGAAGCTAGAAGGAGATAATGATGTAGACGGAGTAACACGCTGCCCGGCACACAGGAAGTGGTGGGTGCCTGACCTCAGCTGGTCCAGGGAACATGAGTTAGGGAAGAGGCTGGCTCTTTCTCACTGACCTTGAATCTGGAGAGGAAGTGGGGTCTGCGGCAGCCACATTATCACTGTTTGGGGTCTGAGAAGGAAGTTACCCTGCAGGAGATCTCGCGAGGCAGAGTGGTGGAGGGACCGTATCCCTGGTGATACCCAGATTCTCTCATGCCAGATGCTGGCATACTTTTTGTTTAAGCTAGATTTAAAAAATGTCACTTGCAACAGAAACATTCCCAAGTTGCTATCAGCCCACTGCTTTTTGCTGAAAGCTCAAGTGAGTCCAAGGACCTGCCCAAGAGAAGATGCAGCATTTCCGGCTTTTGAGTCCCTGAGCCCTGGGATTAGCTTGACAGATACATTTGCATGAGGACATCCCCAAAAGGTGCGTGTCTTTCTGGATGTTGAAAGATCTGTAAGCCCGGGAACCACCGTCTATCGCCTGAGCCGGTGGATGGTCCACCATGGCGGGACAGCCCCTCAGCCTAGACACAGGGACCTGCTGACCTGCTGTCTCATTCCGAGGGCACCCGTGATCACCCCCTCTCAACTCCTGCGTGCTTTACTGGATGTCTCTGCTCCCCCTCAGCAGGGGCCCAACGAGCTCCCTGAGGTCCTGCCAGGGCCCTGCAGCCGTCTCCCCGGAGGTTGGGCACAGCCTCGCCCCTTCCTTCTCTCCAAGTGCTTTGGTCTCCCAGTCCCCTCCCTCTAAAGCTGCCCCTTCCTTTCTGTCCCGCTGTTCCAAGGAAAGCAGCAGGCAGACGGGGCGGCAGGCCCAGGAAAGAGAAAGAGGGCAGTCTTTGGTCTGGCTTCCTGAGCTTCAGATTGCGCCACTGTAAAATGGCACGCCTGCTACCTCCACTGCCGGTTCACAGGGCCACCCCCCAGGGTCAAACGGTGATTGACTTCTGCTCAAGATCCCGATTTCAGTCAAGGCCCCTGGACTTCCTCCTGAAGTGTGAATACCTAAACACTGGTGACTCAGGGCGCCCTGTAGCAGCATTTTGAAATATGACAGGCTTTGGTCTAGTTGGACAGGGTTGAGGGGATCTAGGAGATTTGACTTAAGCCATATTGGAGTAAGATCTAGAAAACATCAATTGCCCATAGCAAAGAAAGCCAGCCCCCAACAAATGGGGTAAAATCTTAACGTGTTGGGGACCTGTGGGTACCTGCTGTGTTATTTTCTGCTAATTTGAAATCTTTTGTAACTACAAATTGAAACAAGAATTTGGGAGTTGATGGAGATTTGGGTGAAGAGTATCCCACCACGCGGACTTGTCACCTGATAAAATTGTCTGTGTTTCCAGTTACCATCTTTATCTCTGTATCTGTCTATGTTTATCTAAATTTATCCTCTAAAATCAATACAGCCATGCTATGCTTCAGGCAAGGTATAGAAACTGAAATTAACGGACTGCACCGGAGAAAATCTCCAACTTTGGAGGGAGATAAGCCTTGATTTTGATCCTGGCTCCATCCCATGAGGGCTGTGTAACCTTGGACCCATGACACAAGCCTCTCTGAGCCTCTATTTTCTGATCTGTAAAATGGAGATAGCGTGCAGGCATGATCTTATATGGAAGAGATCTTAGATGGAAGATCTAAGTAGAAAGAGCTCTCTGCAGGATATCAGGCAGGGCCTTGGGGGCAGGGCCCTGGGGAGAAAGGTGAGGAAAGGAGGGAGCTTGTCCTCCCCCAGGCCCAGGGGAGGGAGGTTCTGTGCCCCCAACTCCTTAGATTAGAGGCAAGGTCCCTGGGAAGTCTGTGGGAGTTCGCAGGGCTGAGGAGGGAGAGAGTTTGTCTGTGGGTCTGTTGGCTTTTTGAAGGCGGGTTGCTGTCCCACTGGAGGCAGTATCCCCAGGACCACAGCGGGGAGCCTGGGTGGGGCTCTGCGCAGATGCGGTGCCTGCTGGAGCTTAGCGCTGCCAGGGGCACTTGCAGCAGCCAGACTGCGGTGCCCACCACCACCCCCAACCACCCCAGCTCATACTGTAGGCCATGCTGGGAAGCTCTGGGAGTTGGTGGGGGTAGGGCACTGGACAGGGCCCCCTCTTGCTCAGGCACCACCCTGGCCTCCTGGGGAGAGGGCAAGCAGCAAGGCCACCTGGGTTCTTCAGAGAATGAACCAGACCCACCAGTCAGGGGAGGTCACAAACTGCCTGCCTGGGCCCAATCCCACTAAACAACATAATTAAAATACTTCAACGAGTTGTCAACATTTACAAAACAAGGGCGAGCTGAGCTCTATGGTAGCTTTGTAAAGAGGGCTCTCCCTCTAGTTTCCCAGCCTCATCACCCGGTCAGCTTTGCTCTGGACACAGCTGAGTTTGGGATTCCCACTAGACTCCTCCCAGGAGAACCAAGGAATGGGGTGTCAGGCCCTGGGCTAGACAACCCACATACATCAGTTCCCTTACCCCCTTGACTGGAAGGAGGTTGGGGTCTTGCCAAGTGGGATCCCCAGCTCCTGGCCCAGTGCCTGTCACAAAATAGATTCCAGAGGTTGCAACAAATTTACATTTACAACACAAGATGTAACTTTTTTGAATACTATCCTAAGCGCTTTATTTGATCCTTACAACAGCGCTACAAAGTAGCTACCAGCATATCCCCATTTCACAGGCCGGGAAACAGAGGCACAGAGAAATGAAATACCTTGCTGGGAGGTAGGGGAACTGAGAGTACGAAGCAGGCTCTCTGCTTTCAGGCCTACCTATTGCTATTATTACCACGTTTCCCCGAAAATAAGACCTAGCCAGACAATCAGCTCTAATGCATCTTTTGGAACAAAAATTAATATAAGCCCCGGTCTTATTTTACTATAATGTAAGACTGGGTCTTATACAGGTCTTATATTAATTTTTGCTCCAAAAGACGCATTAGAGCTGCTTGTCCGACTAGGTCTTATTTTGGGGAAACACAGTACTATTACTACTAGTGATGACGTCTCCATCCCATCCAGCAACCTCAGGATATTGAGGCCCCTTGCCACCCGCCAGCCAACCCCCGACGTTTCTTTTGCTACCTGGCATTGGAGTTGGGAGCCTTGGCTTTGAGAGTCAGCTCTGCCATTAGTTGGCAATGGGACCTGGGGCAAGTCTGTTCTGCTCTAGGCATCAGTTTCCCCATCTTTCCAGCCAGGTGATTGGACTAGATCATCTTACAGAGCCCTCGCAGGTCTAAAGCCCCGAAGCCTGTGGCTGTTATGGAGGGGCCTGATCTTTCATTTTCTGCCCTCGACAAACAGGCTCTCCCTGAGTCCTTGGCTTGGCTGGATGGCGGCTCTCTTCCAGGGGCAGGAAGGTTTGGAGTGCTGGCAGAAACTTCCAGAATCCTCCCCTCGCTCCCGCTGTGGCCTTGGCTCTGGGTGGGGGCTCAGGGCCTCTCCCAGTGGGTGCCGGAGGCTGAAGCCGCCTTTGTCTGCCGCAGGAGGCCAGCCAGGCGGCTGCGGCTGTAACCGGCCCCTGCCCAGGCCTGGGAGATGGTTTTTTTTCCCTGTGTGTTGCAGCTGGGACCGTTTATAATAGGAAAAAAAGAGAATGACCAGGCCAGCCGGCTGGAAAATAAAGAGACTTAAAAAGAAAGGGGCTAGGCTGTTCTTCTCCTGTGGAGGCTTTGGTTAAGCAGAAAGTTTTAGTTCCTTTTGAAAGGCATTTGGACTTTTGAAGTCCCCTGCGGGAGCTCCCTCTGGCCCCTGGGAAGCCAGGCCCTGGCATGTCCCAATGTGCGTGACCAGGGTGGGGCCAGGGCCCGCAGAGGAGGCAGCAGCCGGCCCTGGGAGGTACTGTGCCAGGCTGGGTGCCCTGGGTCTGAGCCTGGCCCCCCTTGCTCCCCGCCCAAGCCCCACCACATCTCTTTGGTAGCTTTTTGCCTGAGTTTTCTCTGCTCCCTCTGGCTTTGACTGCTGCTGGTAGGAGTAAACCCAGATCTGCTTCTTCATTAGTCAGAGAAGCAGAGAGATTTCACAAATGGGGAGACTGAGGCAGAGAGAGGGTTTGCCTGAGACTGTCCAGGGAGCCTAAACTTATTGAGTGGCTGTTGTGTGTGCTTCGCCTGTGAAAATTAACTGTAGCTAACATTTATTAAGCACTTAACCGTATAGGAGGACCCGGTGAATGGATCCAGGGAGCTGGCAGGTTTAAAAAGGGGCCTGTGTTCTCAGGCTCCTGTCAGGGAAGCTGCCTACCGGCTCTCCCCTCTTCCCTTCGCTAGTTCTGGTCCTTGCAGTTCAGCTCTTCCCCTTGTCAGCCCATCCCTTGGCGGGGCCACAGCCATACCCATCCCTGAAAAAGGACCACAGTCAAAACAACATAACATCCACGAAGCACCTACTGTGTGCAAAGTGCTGTGTGCCAGGCCTGTCACAGCACTGGCTCCTTCCATGCCTTCCACACTCACGGGGCAGGTCCAATGTGATATTATCTTATTACCCACACCTATCCTACTGACATTCTCCTTGTTCTATGAATGAGGTTGCTTTGCCCTGGGGTTCGAATCCAGGCCTGTCTGGCGTGAGAGCCTGAGCCCTTTCCACCATCCCAGCCTCCATGCTGTCTCCTGGCCCTGGCTGTCCAGCGCCTGCCTCTGGCTTCTCTGGTCAGCTCTCTTCTCCAATTACCATGACTTGCTGGGCACGAAGTGGGCACCCTGGTGTGATGGGGGTGCATATTGAAATCTAGGGCTCTGCCCTGAAATAGCTCTGACCTAGTTGGGTGGGCAAGATTTTGTACCGATCAGCCTCTGTTGTGCACCAGAAACCCTTCAGATGGAAATGGTTGGTTGCACAGAGGTGGCTTGGGCACGTCCTCTGTATGCTGCACAGGTTGACAGCATTGCTCCCAATGCCAGCACTAAACTCTGGGCATCTGCAGGGCACTGAGATGTAATGGGGGCAGGGTAGACTCAGCCATGACGAGCCCGCTTCCTCCTTCCTGCCTGTGGGCATCGGTTCCTCAGTTATATTGTGCCCGGCACAGGGCCCACACATGCTGGCGCTCTTCTGAAATTGCCATGGCATTACTCTTAGGCCTGGGCACCTACTAGGTTCTTTTCCTGATGGTGGGGGTTGGGCGGGAAAAGTGCCCGGGAAATAACCCAATATCAGATTTTTTATTTTGCCCCCAAAGTGACCTGAGAGAGTTTGGTCCTGCATGGTTAGGTCCTTTTTGGTAAATAACTGGTCACAAAAGACGTTGGAGGGGGGTGAGGGTTTGCAGCTCCCCAGTAACCTCTCTACAGGTTGGCAGTGAAGGCGAGTCCCTGACCAAAGCCTGACTCACACACACACACACACACACACACACGCACACACGGATGGTACACACACAGATGGTTATTAAAGCAGGACTAATACAAGGACAAAACAAGTCCTACAACCAGTTTTGTCAGCTCAACCAAGTCCCAGTATTCCGTCCTTTTAGGCCATCTGACCCCTCCCAGTGGGAGAGGTGCACACAAACGAGCCCCCATAGTCCTGGGCAGGGTTCTGTGTCCTCTCTGGGTGCAGAAATGCCATCACAAATCCTCCCCAATGGCTGGATACAAGCCCCCTGAGGGATCAAGCTGGGGGGTGTGCCCTAAGGGGACAGGTTAACCCCCGCCTCACTGGATTTATATTCCCTGTTCAGGAAAGGTGGGGAGGTCTCCAGACCATGTTGTTAAATCCTACCTTGAAAGCCTTGTATTTGATCATTCAGAGCCCATTTCTAAATTGATCATATTTTTGATATTCTACTTGCGAATTAGCAAAACATTGGTGGCTGATTGAGGTACCTGATGGCCAAAGCCTGTGACCAGTGTGGAGTGTGCCCCTACGCAATGTGGCCACTAGCTCAAGCTTAGAAAACTGGGCATCCATCATATTCATTCTAGTAGTTATGTTTGAGGGCAGTCAAAAGTTACACACAGAGTTTTGACTTCATGGGGTGTCAGCACCTCTAACCTTCACGTGGTTCAAGGGTCAACTGTATACTGCATTGTTTTTTCTTTTAAAGTGAATCACAGACCTTGTCAAAGAAGCATTTTAAGAGAACAAAGCAACAAGTGACCCTGAGTCAAGTGACCGCAGGCTGTGTGCTGCACCCCAGGGCAGCTAGAGAGGTCCGGGTGGAGGCACTGAGGATCAGGGCGAGGCAGCTCAGGCTTTCGAAGGGGGTGAGTCCACTGGGACCCTCCTGCGAAGTTGGTTTCTTTGCTGCCTTGTGGGTGTTCCCTGCGAAGACTGCTGACGTTTGAAGAATTAAATAATTATAATAATGATGATAAAATAGAAATGGCTTTCCCAGCTGAACAGAAACTAGAGAAGACAAGGTTCCCACACCCGCTGTATTGTTTTTGGCCCTGTATTCCCACAGCCCCAGGGAGGCGGACGTCTGGGCTGGCTGCTGGCCTCTTTGAGTTGTGGCTGTGGGGTGGGAGTGGGGGGCACACTGGGGATACTTGGGGAATGTCAGGAGCATCTGCAGGGGGCTCTCTCCCCAAACGCCAGGCTGAGAAGAGCGGAGAGACAGACTCGCTCTTCTGTCTCGCCTGACTGTTCTGAAACCTCAGAAGCTTCAAGACTGAGCCCTGTGAGATGAGCCCTCAAGGCTGCAAATACTGGTGTGGAGGCAGGGAAGACCTGACGGTGGGTAGTGGATGGTTCACGATCAAGGTGCCAGGCCATCTCCTGACAGGTCCAACCAGAGGGCATTGCCATTGCCTCGTTAGTAGCCCCAGGACAGGAGGGCCCTGGGAAACCTGGGGTCCACAAATAGATGGGTCATTAAAAGAAAAGAAAAATGCAAAAGAGAAAAAGGAAAAGTCAAGTCCACTCGATCATAGAGCTTTCTCAATAGACCTAAAGCTGCTAGAATGCATCTAGAAAGCAGGGGCGTATCTGTTGTAAGGGAAACCAGGGGAAGGAACGACTTGTCAGGGCCAGGTGGGAATTTGGAGTCACGAGGTTGGCATCTCTCTCCAGAAATATGGTTGACCTTGACTGGTGGCGAAGGTGAGAGACAGGAAGGGAAGTGAAGGCCTGATTACTCTTAGGCCTCTGACATGAAATCCTTAGGACAAGCCCATGAGATCCATGCTGTCTGCATCCCCCTTTTGCAGATGAGAAAATGAAGGCTCAGAGAGTCCTATGCTTGAGGTTCTCCAGCGAGGCCAGGAGGGAGGCTGGATTGGAAGATGGATCAGATTGGTTCCTAACCTTGGCTGTGATTGCCCCCTTTGGCCCTTTGCTCGGAGCTGTGACAACTTCACCTCAGAATCACCCAGCTCCTTTCTACCTCAGGCCCTTTGCACATACTCTTCACTCTACCGGGAACTCTGACTCCTTCCTCCTTCTCCAGGCTCTCAGCCAGACCACCACTGAGACCCTGTTTTCGGGGCCTCACTTACACTATACGTTTCCTTTTCAGGATTGTTTAAAACTGTGATTAAATGATTATTTCTGTGGCCATTTATTAAAAGTCAGCCTCCCCATTAGAGAACAAGCCCCAGCACGGAGGGCCTTCAGTCCTGGTTCATTGTTCTACCCTCAGCTCTGTCACACAGGAGGCACACAATAAATGTTGAATAAACAAATGAATAGAGGAACAAACTTACTTCCTGGGGGAAAATTGGAGGGTTAAACTTCCCTCCCCAGAATGACTGTACCTTATCGGCTGATGCAAGTTTTCCCTTATAGTGTGACTTTTCAGTAAAAAACGGTAAACAAAACCCACACATTCAGATTGTATATATTTGAGTGTCATTTAAAGTAAGTGTGTGTGAGAGAGGGTGTGGGCGGGCAGGTGTGGGTGGGGAGAAGGCGGCCATTTGGTCAGTTAGGGCAAAGCACCCCTTGACCAAAGCACCCCTTGACTCTTCAGGGATACTCGTTTTCGAGGCCATAAAAGGAACCCTGTCTTGATTGACTTTATTGTCCTACCTTGTTTTGTCACCCACAGCCCCTCCTGACCTGAGTGACACCTGCCTCTTTTTGAAACTCATGGAAGGAGCCTCAGTGCTGACGCTGGGACACATCATTAGGACCAAGCAGATCTGGGTGGGGAAAAGCAGCACTTTGGGCGAGAGGTACCCCCTCTGCCAGTGAAGTGATGACTTAGAAGGAAAATGCCCCTTCCTGTGTCCATGGTCTTACTTGTTTTCAAAACCATCAACTTGTAATTTCTGTCATGTTTATGCTGGTGGATCCTCACAGTTGACAGAGTTTCCCTAGCCACTCTTCTGGGGAGGGCAGGAGCAGCTGTCCTCTTTGCTGATGAGGAAGAAGAGGTAGTGGGGGCCTTTCTCACAGGGGAGGAGCCCAGATCCCTGGAAGCCCTACAGGCAATAGGCCGGTGGGCTATAGGACACCACCTGAAAATGACCTCTTTCTGGTCCCAGGTCACCAGGCTGGTGTGAAGCAAGGCCCAGGATGCAGGGCAGTTAACCTGACCCTCACCTAGTGCCCTGAGATCATTTCCCCAGGAGCTAGGGGCTTTTGCTGCTCTGGAATTTTCCTTAAAATAGCTCTTTCTTTTTTTTTCCCTGGAAGGAGTTAAAAATGAAAAAGCTTCAGAGAAAGCAGGTGGAAGTAGGGACCAGGTCGAGCTCCTTGACTGCCACTGAGCTAGGAGACAGCAGCCAGGTCTTGAGGGGAAGGGCTGAGGCGTTGGGACACAAGTCTGTGACTGCCATTAGCAGGAATGGGTCTAAAAACTTTGTGCCCTTCTCCAGGAACCCCAGCCCCTGTGGACTGGTTCAGGATAAGCTGTTGCCAACCCCCCACCACCCGCCATCCTGTTTTCCCTACCTCTGGCCTCTGGACCTTCCACAGTTCCGTGGTGGTGGAAAAAGGGCAGTGTCGCGGGTCTCCCCGCCCGGTAACCCCTCCTTTTCTCCAGCACACCCCTTTCCCACCGGGTTCCTTTTGTCTGCTCCCCTCTTTCCTGGCTCCTGGCGGGGCACGATCCACAGTCTCCAGCCCCCCTCCTGCCCCCCCTCCCGCCCCCAGAAAGCCTGGGCGGGCGAGCCAGGGGCTGTTCTCCGCCCCCTCCTTCTAGGAGAGGCAGCCTGCGGCGGGGGCACCCTGTAGCCGAGGCCAATCGCCCCCTCCCCCAGCGTGTGCCATCTGCCGCCTGTCAGCCTCTCTCCGTGGGCCTCGATCCCAGGCGCCGGCGGGGTGGGGGAGCTGCTGATTCGGCCCCTCCTTCCTGGCTCCTTCCCAGGCGCCTCGGGCCTCTGCCCTCGCTTTGGACCTTGGCACCCCTTCTCAGCCTAGCTCCAGCCACCCTCGAGCTGCGGCAGGCGGCTCCCACTTCCCTCCGGGAAGCCGAGATTTGGACACTCGGACGCAAGAACTGGGGAGGACGGTGACCCCGGGGGGTGGGTGGCATCGTAACTTGCGGAGGGGGGCAGTCCTCAGGGCCTGGGTCCCACGTAGGGGACATCTAGGTCCTGGTCCTGGCCCCTCTGGGGTTCCTCTCTCTGTCTCCCTGTGTCAAGGTGTCCGGCTCGGCCTCGTTTTTCGCTGGTCACCCGACTCTACCTCGGAGACTGCCTTGAGCGCTAGAGCGGTCCCCCCAACCCCCGCCTCAGGCCCTTCCCCTGCGCTCCCTAGACGCGGGGGGTGCGGGGTGGCATCTGTCCCTGCAGTCAGCCTAGCACCGGGTGGGAGCCCGCTGACCCAGAGAGGCGAGCGGGCGGGCTGGGGAACCGCGGGGCGCAGGCGCCCTGCTTGGGGCGGGCGCCGCTGCCCGGTCGGCCCCCGCGCGGCTCTCGGCGGGCAGCGGGCTTTTCCGTGAAAGGTTGCCCTGGGTAACTCGTCTCCGAGGGGACACAGCCCTCCCACTCTCCAAGTGGCAACTTATCGATCCGCGAGATTGATAACCCCCAGCGCCGCGCCGCGCACCGGCTCGGCTCTCCCAGCTCTGGGCGAGCCGGCCCAAGGTGGCGCCACTCGCTCGGGAGGGGGGCGATGTCGAGGCCAATCCCCCACTCTGGACCTGGCCGCCTGCAGCTGGTGGGGGAGGGGAGGCTGCAAAGGATCGGTTTAGGCGAGCCGCCTGGGGCCGACTTTTCCTAAGTCGGGGCCCATCCCAGGAGGGGTGCGAGACCGAAGCCTCCACTGGTCTAGAGCTGCAGGGACGCCAGGCGCCCCCTGGTGGCTGGGGCAAAACTTTGTGGAAAGTAGGAGCTGGTTTCTTTCGTCCACCGCGGGGGGAGGCAGTACTACTGCGATGTTTCGGGGCGAAGATGTTCTTTTTATAGTCTTAAGTACGACGTGCGCAACCAGACTCAGGGACCCTACAAATGCGGATGTGGGGGCGCACAGAGTTAGGTGAAACAGTTTGTGGATGTGTGGCAGCGATGCTCCTCAAACACCGACCGGTGGGCAAAATCCGAGAGCGAAAGACAAGTCTAGGGAGAAGCCTTGCGTGTGGGGCATAATTTGCGGAGGTGGCAGTGCTGGGGCAATTCACCCCGGTTTCGCCCTCCAGCCCTTCCCTCACTTTTTGCAGTTTGTGATGTTTGGCAGCACGCGTGGGCCGTGTGTCTGTTCCCTCCTCCCGCCCTTGGTGCCGCCAGCGCCGGAGTCGGGGCCCCGCGTGCCGGTGCGGTGCCCGCGCCGTGCCTGCCGCCGCGGTCCGGGTTTTGCGGGCGGCCGGAGCTGTATTTCCAGCGCTGTCCATCGCTCGGTGCTGTTGGCCCTCTCTCCGTCTGATCCGAGCCGGAGCAGTGCGGGGCGCCCCACGGGATCAGAGCGCTCCCCCGCCGGGACTCCGCTCCTCACATCCTCCTGCTGGGACCCGGCTACATTTCCAGCCAAGCCTGGCTTTATTATGTGTCTCTGCAGTGCAGCCCCAGCAGCCGGATCGGGAGGAGGAGAGCCAGCGACCACAAAGAAGACAGGAGCGCAAGGGAGGCTGGCGGGCGGGCCGGCGCCGGCTGGAGCGCGGAGGAGCCGCCGCCGCTGCCCGGGAGGACGGGAGCCCGGCCGCCGCCTCCCCCCTCTCCGAGCCCCTGGCCCATGGAGGCAGCTAGCGGGGCCGGCGACTTGGCACCGGCCTTTGGATCGGCTGCGCGCTGGGCGCTGAGCACCGCAGCCCGAGGGCAGGCAGCCGCGGCCCGGCGCACGGGCTGAGCGATGCCCGGGGCACGCGCGCGCCTGCCCGCCGCCGCCTGAGCGCCCCCGCGCGCCCCTTCGTCCTCCCGGGGGCCGGCGCCGGGCCGAGCCGAGAGCCAGAGAAGGGGGCGTGAGCCGGGGGCCCAGAGCTGCGGCTTCCAAGCCACTGCGGCCGTTTCGAGCCCCCCAAGTAGGCTGAGTTGAGGGACCCTCCTCCCCATCCATCATAATCTCCAAACCAGGCGTTTGGGTATTTTTTTAACCGTTAATATTTATTATTATTATTATTTTTTGTGCGGCAGGGGATAATTTGAAGGCTTTTTTTTTTCCGGGGGGTACTGAGCTTCCGCACTCCCGACCGCCTCCCGGTCTCCTCCCCCCCTGAGACCCCCTCGACTCCAGCCCAGTCCCCCCTCCTCAGATGGGTTCATTGTGAGCTCCGCACCGGGCTGCGTGGCCGGACGCCTGCAAACTTTGCACAAAAATCCGGAGAGGGGCGGAGGAGGAGGGGAAGGAGGAGGAGGGTGAGGGTGGGGTGGGGGAGGGAGCGAGGGGGCCGCAGGGGCCGGGGGCCGGCGGGGGGGGAGGAGGAGGGGGCGGCTTTTTTTTTTTTTTTTTTTTTTTTGCATAACTCGGCTCGGCCGAGTGGCCTCCGGACTCCCCGCGCCGCTGGGACCGCCGCTGGGACCGCAAGCCCTCGGCTGCCGCATTGCAACAGGCAGGGCCCCGGCGCGCCCCCCGGGCCGCCCCCCGCCCCCGAGCGGCCTCGGCCGGCCCGGGCCCCCAGCCCAGGGAGGCCGCCCCGGACCTGCGACCCACTCCCCGCAGCCGCCGACCCGGCTGCAAAAAAAAAAAGTTTCCGAGAGGCAGGCGGAGGACAAGGGGGAGAAGGGCAGCCCGGAGCTGCGGGGGGCGGCGGGGGGAGCCGGCCGCGAAGGGCGACGGAGCGCCGGGAGCCCCGGACATGTCCAGGCGGAAGCAGGCGAAGCCGCGCTCGGTGAAAGGTGAGCGAGCGAGGCCCCGCGGAGGCGCGAGCGAGCGAGCGAGGAGGGAGGGAGCGAGCGGGGGAGGAGGGACCGGCGAGCGAGCGGGCGGGCGGGCGGGCGGCCGGGGACCCGCGCGAGCGAGCCGAGAGGAGGCGGAGGCGGGGGAGGGGGAGGGGAAGGGGGAGGGGCGCGCGGACACCCTCCCCGCCGGGACCCTCTGCGGACCCGGCGCGGCCGCCCGCCGGGGACTCGGGCCTGGGGGCGCCGCGGACGGGCCCTCGCTGTTCCCTGCGTGCGGGCCCCGGGCCCGCGTGGCCAATCAAGGGGTGCGGGCCCGACTTGGCGGGGATTGCAAATCTCGGCGGCGGCGGCGGCGGCGGCGGCGGGCGGGCCGGCCGGTGGGAGGAAGGAAGAGGCGGTGAGGCCGGGCGCCCTGGGGGGCCGGCAGCTCCGAGGCCGCTCTCGCCGGGCCCCCGCCTTGTAGCCCCGGGACACCGAGGGCGGCGGGCGTAGCTTGCGCGCACCCCGGCTGCCCCGCGCCCCCTCCCCGCCCCCTGGTCGGGCCCCCGCACTTCCTGCCTCCTCCACCGCGGCCAACCCGGCCGGGAGCCTCCCCCAGGAGTTTATTGTGTGCGCAGCGCCGGCGGGACGCGGGCCCCCAGGGGAGCGCAGCGACCGCGGTGCGCGCCCTTCCGCGGAGGGCGCCCGGGACTCAAGCCGGGTACCCGCAGCCTCGACACCCAGGCCGGCTTCCTGTATCGGGTCTCTGGAGTGCACACGTTTGTGAGGATACATACACCCCTTCGTCTCCTCGCTTTGCTTTCTATTTCCACCGAGGGCCCCCGGCTCGAGTGGGCCCCAGGAGAGCAGAGGCCCCGGGGAGAGCCCCTCCCCTGCCCTGCTCTCCCCACCGGCTGGCCTCTCCAGGCCTGGCCTGCTGCTTTGTCCCGATTCCAGCCCCTCCGGTGGGTGTCTGGCCGCGCTGGGAGATGGTAGAGCAGGGGCAAGATGAGAGCGGCTAAGTCTCTGGAGCCAAAAGTCCCGAGGCCCTTGTCCTCTCCCAACTCCCCTGATGACCTCTGGCCTGAGCCCAGTTCTGCTCTGAAAACTTCATTTCCTGGAGGCCTGCGCGGGAAGGCGCTGGGGCCCCGCTCCCTTCCTGCCAGCCTTGCTCCTGGCTGGAATGGCTGCGACTGAATCAGGCAGTGAGGGTCCTGAGACACCGCCATGCTGTCCTTCTAAAGTCCCAGGAGATTCCCGGGCACCCGGCTCAGCGAAGACCCTCCTTGTCATCTTAGGAGCCGATCAACTCAGTCCAAACGCTCAGCCACCCGCCTGGGCCCTTTCCTCTTTTTCTGTGAGAGAAGTTGCTGTTGTTCCCCTCACCCTGGCAGGCATCCCAATCCGGGACTGCCTGGCCTTCTCCACAGACTGGGGACAAGGAAACCAGAAGAGAGACCCCAAGAAGGGGACAGGAAGACGGTAGATGTTTGTCCTTTTGCTGACTAGAAGGGCTCTGCAGCTTGAAATAATATTTGATTTCTTTTCTCTTTCTCTGGCTCACTTCTTCAAGAGCCACTTAAGGTGGCCCAGAAGAAAATGGAGAATCCAAGTCACTGGTTGGAAAAACATTTCTCTGTAACTCAGGGCAGCTGGTTTTGAGTTAACTCGGCATAGGTGCACATTTTTTCATAAAGGAAGATGTAAAGCTTACCTACCTCTAGTATTGATCTCTGCCTCCCAGCCTCCTTATTTTAGAAGGCGAGTCCCCAAAAGTGAAGGTAGAGCAATTTGCAGTGAACAGATGGTGGGTGGTTCAGAGTTCCCTGAACCTAATGCTACACCACTGTGTGTATCGCTGAGAAACAGTCAAGAATTGGTCTTCAGCCTTTCATGAAATGAGCCTTGACGTGATTTTAAACCAGTCTCTCTCTAAATGTATATGTGTGGATGTATAGCAGACAGTTCAAGCTAGTGGATGAGGGAAGAGACAGCAAGGGGGGAACAAGACCAGTACAGGCATTTTGAGAAGTGTTGTAAATATCAACCACACCGCGAGACTTTCTGCCCTTGGAGTCCGGGATCCTGTTTCTCCCTGTGGTTCTTTGCATTTCCCAAAGTAGCTACAACCCTAGTCTCTCACCATTTTGCCTTTTATTCAGTTTACTGGGGTGAATAGGGTTGAGATGTGGCCACTTATCAAGGGAGGAATTAAGAGAAGATAATTTGAATAGAAAAGAGTTGCAGCAGGCGATGGATGTATTGCTTTTCAAGAACTTGCCCCCCCCCCCACACACTTCTCAAGCAATATTCAAAAGTGTGTACCTGAGTGTGGACAGCTCCACACCAAGCCTTTAAAACGACAGGTCTTCACCTTTAAAGATGCTTGAAGGTGAAGCTTCTTAAGGAACAGTGCCTTTTAAATTTTGTTTTATTTTATATTGTCTCCACTGCTGTGTGTCAGGGCGACCGTGGAGGCATTGTGGACTTCCCCAGCCAGCGCGTTCTGTTGTGAAAGTCGCTTGACTATAATTTGTAATTGATCTCGGACATGTGAAAGCCCATAGCAAGAAGGAAAGACAGAAATATAACAATTTCTGATGGATGCTCAGAAAGTGTGATTTGAAAGCACAGGCATTGTTGCTTTGAACATCAAACAGGCTTCGGTGGGTTGCGGGGGTTCACTCCCCACTCATGGGACACAACCTCCCTTCTGAGTGGGGTCATTTGTCCCCTGGGATGTTTGTCCTTTGGAAAACCCAGCTCCCAGGGAGGACACCCAGTAAATAGGGAAGGGAGCCAGGGCAATAGGTGAGGGGGGAAAATAGCCTCATTGATTTTCAAAAGGCTTGTGATTTAAAAAAACAACACAAACTCAAAACCATGAACGTCACGAAAGTCACATTTTCCGACCGATTTTCCCTTCCTACACCATTCTCCCCTTTTTTTATTCCAGGTGGTGCGGTGTGGCAGTGTGATGATTTGTTCCCTTTGATAATTTTGGCCTCGTTCTGGGGGCTGTCCTCGTCACATCTCACTGCTGTTATTTCGGCTGATAATAAATGTCAGGTGATTGGCTAGCTCTCCCTTCACCCACACTGCCTCCTCAGATCCATGAAATAGCCCGTTCATTTATACAGAAAACTAATGTATCTTTTTCCCAGTCTCAGTTTAAAACTTTTCAATAATTTGTAATACTGTCGATTTTCTCCATCTAGCAATTGCCTATTAATTACAGTTCTTAATATTAATTAGCAGTTAGGCCATGTCCACATAACCCCCCCACCCCCACCCCCACCCCTCAGCTCCAAGATCCAAAACCAAACCCATTGACTTCTCTGTGCTCCCATCCCCTTCTCGGTCCTCTTCTCCTGCCAGCCCATAGCTTTTCAAAAGTCCATCTTATAAATTTGGTGGTCTAGGGACTTGGGAACTGTGTAGCTCGCTGCTGCTCGTGTTTCCATGGAAATAATTGAGATGTAATAAATAGAGGCGTTCTGAGGTTACAGGTTTCTTGATTCAGCTGAGACCACATACAAGTGTAAATTGTCGAGATTTGTTTGGCTAAATGTACATGATCTTGCAGGAAGGGCAAAACAAATCTTTATAGGTTCTTTAGTTTTCTCCGTGGATTGGGGCAGCTGACACTTAATCCTAATATTTAATCCTCCCCTTCTCAATTAAGTCACCCTTTCCCAGCTTTGGAAGGGCCTGTCTCATTCTCAAAAACATCCTTTATGTCTAGTAATTGCTGTTTAGATTCTTACACCTGTTTCCTTGCAAAAACTTAATACGCGATAAAATAAGATAACCGCGTGCCTCTGGCAGGAAGACCCTGCCAAACGTTTAACCAATAAGGTGCCTAATATTCATTAATAAGGAAAGGTGCAAAATGCTGGTGGCGTTACAGTCCTAAAGTCATTCTGTGGAACCGGGAGCTCTGGTTCTGTTGTGCATGCTGCAGTGTGTTGGAGGAGAAGGGGAACCCAGAGGAGGAAACTGGAGTGCGGCATCTCTGAGTACCGTGTTCTAGCTGGGGATGAAAGGCTGGGGATCTGGTTGCAGTAATTTCTGTATCGGTAGCCAACTCCTAAGCTGGTGGCTGTGGAATTCTTCCCCTGATGTAGGATTTAATAGTCTGGCAATTAGATGCATTGATTTCTCTTAACTGTTCATTTGGATGAGTAAACGAAAGGAACCTGCCACTGAGGCTGGTGGTGCACACGCGCTGCCTGGCTCTTGGAAAAAGGCTGACGTAGGCGGTGGCCGTGGGACAATATGACTCCTCCAGGCAGTGTTGGGGTCAGTTCCCTCTTATTTTAGAATTCTGCCCATTTTGCAGTGAAGTGAAGAGCACCTGTTGTTCAGATACCGTTTAAAAATGAACTGTGTCCCAGTTAGTTATGTCTGAAAAGTAAAAACATCCTTTTCTGCTGCAGACGCTTACAGAGTAACATCTCTGTATCTGAGTGACTGGACTCCCTGCATATTTTCGGCAGGTGGTCTGTTAGGTACCAGAGGGAAAAGTTGCAAAACACCTTGGCTCTGAGTTCCTGAGGGATCCCCCCCGCTGGAAATCCAGTGGGTTCTCTCTCCTCCTCCTCCTCAGCGAGAGCTTGAGGCCACCCACACCAGTGGCTCTGTTGAGCCCTGAAGACGTGTAGACATGGTGTCTTGGACCCCTTGGCAGGCTGGTGGACTCTGCGACTTCAGTTGCTCAGAGAGTCTGTAGATAATGAGTTCTCACAAATATCAGCACCTGTTAAATCCCTGGACCTTCTGTAAGGGGCACCACCTGCTGACATGCAGGCATCTAAAACCGTCTTGATGGTAGGCAAACAGAGGACTTCCAGCTTTCCTGGTGGCCCCACTGTTTTTACCAAGGTGGTTGGGTGGGTTTAGTTAACTGTTTGGCTGAGGTTAAAATGGATTTACCTTTCCCAGACCTTGTCCATGGTACACTGGTGTTTGCAAAGAATATTATCTTCATGTCTCAGAAACGTTTACAGTAGATGTCAGGGCTCCTTTCTTATCTGTGGGTCTAGGGTAATTACAACAGGATATCTTGAAAAATGTTGGTGGGCTCCCCATCACTGTGGGTAGCCTGGGAAAAACCTCCATACGCCTAGGATGGTGATTTTGCCAATGTCTGCAAATTCCTGTCAGCTTGCAAAGGCATTTTGTGCAGAAACACGTTAGGCAGTAATCAGAGTGGTTCTGCACCCAGAATGGACTAATTCAGCCTGGATCAGTTATATCCCGCTTGAAGTTTTTGGCACTAGCTTATCAGCTCCCTTGGCATAACTTGGAAGAGATAGGGTGGAGTAGAGTGGGGAAATGCTGATGGAAACTTTTGATTCACAGCCTACCTGCCGGGATCGGTGGCAGCCAATGATTGGGGTTGTACACTCAGTAAATAAAAATACTTTACCTCTTTCACGGACTGCCAATTAGCTGATTGCTCTGTGTGGCTGTCTTTAAGGAGGAAGCTGTTTTACCTATCTTCTTGTACAAAGGTTTGATTTTAATGTCTTGTGAAAAGGATTCTCTTTGTCTTGATTGATGTCAGGAATGAAAGCATGATGGTAATATCCCTTTGAAAGCTATTGTATCGTCAGCCCTGGCTGACAGCGGGAGGGCCTCCCAGCGTTATAGATTAGTGCTGTGAAAACACTGACATTTTCTTTGTTACGTTGCTGTTGTTCTACTTGCAAAGTCAATTACACAATGTCGGAGCTCAGTTACCCAGTTGACTTTGGAAGTAGCAACGGGCCTTCATTCTCTTCTTAAAGATATAATTTTCCTTTGTTGTTGTTTTTTGTTGTTGGTTGTTTTTTTTTTTTGGCTTTCCTCCCTCCGGCGTCCCCCGCCCCCCCGCCCCACTCCATGTGTTAGCTACTCATTGTGACAAGTCGGATCCAAAGATTGCCATATCATTATCTCCGAATTCTTCTGCTCATCCCCATTTCTGTGGCTTCTTATTGATACAGTGACTACAGCAGCCAAGATACATAAAAGACCCATCACATGAGATTACAGTGTTGATACTCTCTTACCATGTGGGTCGTTCTCTGGATTGGGGGTCCTTGAGGTTGGCAAATTCAGGGTTTTCTTTCTTTATTTCCTGTAGACTCTGACCGGGGCTGAACCAGGTTCCTGGGTGGATGGGACCCCAGCAAAGAGTTTTCTGTTATGGAAGATTTATCAGCATCGGATCTCAGGGCCGGGGCTGTTGGGTTGAGGACTCAGAATCCTGGCTGACACTGTGCGGGGCAGCAGGGCTCCCACTAGAGAACCGCAGAGCCATCCTCCTCCCGCTGCAGGATCCCACGGCGAAGGCATCCTGGGACTCAGCAGCGACTGGCATTCCGTCTGAGTGTGTGGGATCCTGCTGCTGAAAGAGAGGCAAGCCTTGAAAGGGCCAAGGCTGAAAACGGGCTGGTGGACGTGTTTTATCTATTCTCTCCCTCCCCACCGCCTTCATCCCCGCCTTCTCCAGAAAGAGGGAAGGAAGCCTGAAATCCCTCAGTTCTATGAACCCGACTGCCAAAGTAGCCGTTCCCTGAGAGGGGACAGACCTTGGGGCCAAGGAGACTGCTGCCACCACGTCCAGATGACAGGGACCCATCAGGAAACTCTGACGGAGGACACTAATCGTGGGCCCCTGAAGTTGTTATTATGAACCACCAGACAAGAGCCTGTGCTCACCAGCAATTTGTCAGGACTAATTTTGTTTTTCTCCAATAATTGAAAATTAATGTCTTGAAGTGAAAGCAGATGTTCATGTCATCTTCTGAATTGGGATGTAAAATGGGGCTCTGTAGATGGGCGCACTAATTCAGCAGCAATTTTCCTCCCCCAGCTAATGGGGGTATTGGGGCTGACGTCACCGAAGGCCTGGGGCTCGGGGATGAGGCAGAATGGCACAGGTGGGGCCGTCGGAGGGGCACGTGCCCCGGGAATGAAGGTGTGGGGGGAGCATTCGTTTTGGAAGGAGAATATATAAAGATACGTAGTTTTGTGGACTAGGAAACTTGGAGACTGCATGCATGGTTTGGAGTCCTCATTCTCACGAGAAGTACTTATTGAGATAAGTCAAGACCTTGTGCTGGAAAGGGGGAAGCGAACCTGGGTTTGGGGAGAGCGTGGATTCATCGGCTCACTTAGTCTCAGCGGGGTCTCCCTCACCTTCACCTGGAAGAAAGCGGGTTAAAATGGCAGGTTCTGGGCCCAGGTCCCAGCGACGCTCACCCCGCCCATCTGGGGAGGGACTCAAGGCTCTTCATTTCTTTCCCTCTTCAAAAACTGAGGTAAGACATTTTAAATCTCTAGGAGGCCCTCCTTAAGGTACAATTGTACCGAATATTCTAACAAAGAATGTTTTGTAATGAGAAACACATTGGGGTAAGACACACCTAACGAAATGTACCGTTGTAACCATTTGAAGTGTACGGCTCGGGCATTCAGGAGTTCAGGTTGTGTAGCTGTCACCATTCTGGACTCTCAGTTTTAGTCAGCACCCAGGTGGTGTTGGTGTGGGGACCTCCCCCTCCCCCCTACACACACACACACACACACACACACACACACACACACACACACACGAGGCCATACACTTCGAGGCCTCCATTTTTCCAGGGAGAACTGAGAAATAGACCCGGCAGGTGAAATGACTCTGGGAGCTGGGGCTGCTTTTCCTCACCAGTGTGAGAGGTGAGACTGGTGTGCCCACAGCTGGCAGATTAAGATGTCATCAGGCCTGGTGGGCAGGGGGTAGGGGGCAGGGCAGGAGGGGTGCTTAGAGCTGTTGAGTGAGCAGGTGACCATTCTCAGGCTTCGAACATTCCTTCTCTCCAACGCCCTTGGGGACACCGTTCCTCTGGACACTGAGGCCAGCTGGGTGTGAACTTGCCCAGTGGCCCTGGCAGGGCAGATCCCGGTGGCCCCCGCACCTGCCTTCCAGGATCCAGGAGGGCCCCCTGACTCCACCGGCCCTGCAGGCTGCAGGCCAGTTTGTGATGAGCGAAGGAGAGGGTCAGCTGTTCTGGAATGACCTGCTAGTTGCCTGGATTTCCAGTCCTAGAGCGCACACCAACGCTGGTCCGCAGGTCTGGGAACAGCAGACGCTTGGACTGTTCTCCTTGGAGTTGCCAGGCACCTCTTTCTCCCCTGGTTTTCTCTGTAATTGAAATTTGCCCTTTCGTTACCTGGGCATGAATTATTTTTTGCAGCGTTGTCATTCCCTATCCTGCTGTGAGGTTTATCTCTTCTGTTGATCCTAATTAAATAAAACACACTGCTCACCTAACTCCTGTTGCACTGAATTTTACCTGCCTGAAGGCAGTGCTGGCCATCTGGGTTTGTTAGGGAGCAGGGCATGGCTGGCCGAGGGAGCTGGGGTGGGGTGGGCGGCTAGTAGCTGCCACATCCAGGCTGGGTGGTACCCCCTTGGCCTGGGGGCTGCAGGGCCTTGTAGCCACCAGCAACATATATTTCTGGTTCCTAAAGCTGAGATATGACTTTGTCCCTAGCCTCCTGGGGCTGCAGGTCTGGACTTGGGGAGACAAGAGGTAGTCACCAGAGAGTCCCCTGGGAGAGGGTGAGGGAAGAGAGTGGCTCCCGCAGGGAGGGAGGATGGAAAAAGGGGCAGGCTCCTGTCACCTGGGGTGGAGGCTGCAGAGAGTGCTGGGTTCCCTCGGGAACAGTGAGCATTGACACGTTCTCAGTGCCCAGGACAGCTCTGCAGATGCCCTGTGACCCTCTGCGAGAGACTAGCTGGCCAGGGGCCTGGCACACATGTTGGGAAGATTCAGACCTTTCCTTTTTGCCTTTGAATTTCTCAGAAGCCTGAAAATCCTGGTTGAGAAGGAAACGGGGACATCACTTCCTTCAGATTCTGCGGGCATGTCTGTGGTGTCCTCGGTTCCATCCAGCCTGGACTGGCATACTGTCACGGGCAGGGAGCTCACTACCTCTGCTACCATCTGTGCAGTTTCAGCTTGGATTTCCCATGTTCTTCCCTCCATTCAGCTGCAGTCGCCTCCTGAGGTTTAGGTGCCCGGGTTCTGTCTCTGGGGGCCCCAGGGAGTCCCTCAGACCCCCAGACCCCAGAGCAGCCCTGCTGAGAGTTGACAGAACTTGCCTCCCTTGAAGGATTTCTTTGTATGGGCTGCAGTCAGCCTGCTGGGCGTCCAGGACCCCACACCCACTCGTCCATGGCCTCAACCCGGGCTTCTGGGTCCTACTGTTTAAAAAGGATTTTTTAAGTGGAGGAGTGAATATGTACACTGTTGAGGGGATAAATGAATGGGTGGAACAATGAATGAGTGACTGATTGATGAGTCAATGAATTCTTAAATGAGTGAACAGCCGGTGAACTGACAGGGAGCAAGTACGATCTTAGGCGTGAGGAAGGTGTGGGGTCACCGCTGGCATCTGTGGTGGTCCCTCCTGCCGCCCACCCTTCAGCCCCTGTTCCTGCTCAGGAGGTGAGAGCTGCTCCACCTGGAGGCTGGGAGCCCTCAGGCCCCTGGAGGCAGGGATGCTTTGTGCCTGTTCTGCCCCCTTTCCCTCAGCCCATTGTCACTCTCTGCTGTGACAGTGAAGCCACTGTTTGTGGAAAGCTTGGTGCTTAGCATTGTGCTATATTGTAAAACATTGTTTTTAAGTGGCCATGGCAATGTGAGATTGTTGCACTAATTTTAAAGAAAGCAGCTTTGAATGGATGCCCACCCGCCAGCGCCCAGCCCGACTGCCATCCTGCCTCATTGCTGAGGAGGCTTTGGCTTTGACATCGTTGGCCAGGGCTCTGTAGTCCAACTTCCATGAAGCGGACTTCAGGACCTTCCTCATCTTTTAGGGACAGTTTGCCCCCCCGAATAGCATAGGAGTGAGGGGTGGGGTCACGAGAGGTAGGCAGGAAGGAGAAAATGATGTGTGTTTGCAGGGGGACCTGCCAGTAAAACTCAGACTAAAAAAGGTGAGTTGCGATTGTTCGGGTTCTCTCATAAGGGAGGTTGTGGGTTGCAGGAAACATGCTCTGTGATCTTGGGCAAGAGAGCTTTCTCTGTGGGGGTCTCAGTTTCCCCATCTGTGAAATGGGATGGAACTGGTTGGACAAGTAGCTATACTTGTCTGTGATGGTTTAGAATTTTAATTCCTGGAACATGAAAAGGGGAAAACACAAGAAGCTTTGGCTTTAAAATATTATGGGCTAGAAAGCTGTTAGGTCTTTCCAAGTTACGTTTTTGAGGTGACCAGTCCACAGAGTGAGAAGTCCGAAGAGGCAGCTCTAGGAAGTCCTGCAGCAGGCGGCTGGGATGTCCTTTGCCCCCCTGGCCCGTTAGAGGGTTGAGGGGGTATGGGACATGAGCAAGGTCAAGGGCATCTTTTCCGTCATCTGTGAGTTCATCCTGTGGTGTCCCTGGCTCCTTTGCCTCTTGAGGCTTCGCCAGGCATTATTGGAGCAGGTTCTCAGGTGCTTCTCACATCCAGGGACCATGTGGGCCGAGAATGAGCAGGTCCCCTCTGTGGCCATCCCAAGCCACCAGCATGGCCCACCCTAACCCCCGGGCAGGACACGACCGTCATGACCCAGCACTTACTGTGCCAGGCCTGCCGTCAGCTCCTCTCATGGGTCCCCCCACTGCCAGTTCTCAGAACAGCTCTGATGATCTGTTTCACAGCTGCACACACCGAGGCACAGAAGTACCTGGCCCAGAGTCACACGGCTGGAGCTAGCGGAGCAGGGCTGAGCCTAGGCTGGGTCCAGCTCCAGCGCCTGAGTCAATAACCACCACCTTTACTTACAACTGCCTAACAGGCCAGAAAGGACAACAAAGAAAGCCCGATTTGTCCGGGGGCTGGAGAAACCCCCAGACTCTGGACTGGGACCAGGGGCCATGCGTGAAGGCCCGAGATTGTTTCTGCCCCCCACCCTCTGTGTCATGTGCCTTTTGGGCTGTCCATATTCACATCTTAAAAAAAATGGCTTATACATCCTAAAAAAGAGAAAAATGTAATCCCTTCCGACCCCAGAGATAAGCACTGTTATCCAGTTATCTTTCCTTCCAGACCTTTTCTGTGGTGCGTTTACACAAAAACATAAGTGTATATACCCATCCATGCATAATTTTCAACCTAGATAGGATCATATACTGCTTGACTACACTTTCTGTTGTTTCCTCTTTTCACGTGGCCCTGAGTTTGCAATCTTGGTTGCACGTTTTTATCATCTTTGGCACTTAAAGAAATAGCCTGACCCGGGTCCCACCACAGCCCAAATAATCTGGAGTCTTTGAGGATGAGGCCCCCGCTTAGTTTTTGGTTTTGTTTTGTTTTGTTTTTTAAAGCTTCCAGGGTACTTCCAGTGGGCACCAGAATGAAGGACCATTAGTCTAGGAGGTATCATCATGTCGTGTTAGAGACCTACTACTCCACTTCAACGGCCATGCTGCTCTAGAATGGATGTACGTCCTCGAGTTGAGTTACAGCCCTCTCCTCATGGACATTTACTTGTTTCCAGTGTTTTTATTGTTACAACAGTGATGCAGTGAGCATCCTCGTTGATAAAGCATTGTGTTTTTTCTTAGGCTAGATTCCTAGAAGTGGAATTGTTAGGTCAAAGGGTAGTCACTTGAAAATTTTGATAGATATTTCCAGATTGCCCTCCACAGAGGGTGTGCCTGTTTACCCGTTAATAATAATTGTGTGCACGCGTGTTTCTCCTAATCCTTGCCCCCGTAGGATGTGTTCTTTTTTTTCCTTTCTTCTTCGTCCCCCTTCTCTTCCTCCTCTCCTTCCTCTTCTCCTTTCCTCCCTTTTCATTTTTGTCAGTCTGACAGGCAAGAAATAGCTCATTGTTTTAATTCATATTTCCCTGATTCCTGGCGAAGTTAACCATTTTCCTTATGTTTATAGACCATTTTGATTTATTCAGGAAGGGGCATTGCACTGAATGTGGAGCTTGGAGTTTGGGCATTTCTTTCCCTGAGCTAGTTCTTTAGTCATGTCTCTTTTTTCTTTCCTTCCTTCCTTCCATTTATTCATCCATCCATCCATCCATCCATCCATCCATCCATCCATCCTTCATTCATCTGTCATCCATCCATCCATCCATCCGTCCTTCATCCATCCATCATTTATTCATCCATCTCTTCATCCATCTTTTCATTTATCCATCCATCCATCATCCATCTATCCGTCATCCATCCATTTATCATCCATCCAACCATCCATTCATCCTTCCTCCTTTTTCTTCCCTCCCTTCTTCTCTTCCTCCTTCCCTCCCTCCCTCTTCCCTCTGCCTCCCTTCCCCCTTCACCTGTAAGTCTGTGTTCAGAATACAGCACCAGGAAAAAAAAATACCTTACCTTTTAACCTGTCACCTGCTGGGGCGACCCTACCCTCTGGGAGGTGCCAGGTTGTGAATGAGGCCCCAGCACCCTCCATGTCCATTCTCTCCACCTCACCCAGGGCAGCTGCCCTTCTCAAGGGGCACACTGGCCAGACACAGGGAAGGGGACTTGTGGGAGTGCATATGCCCCAGAATGGGTGTACATGAATATGCCTGTGTGTTTATGTTGCACAAACGTGTCGGCATGAGTCTGTGTGCCTGTGGTGTGTGCATGTGTGTGAGTCTGTGTGCATGCCTGTACTATCTTGAGGTCGTCTGTGGGTGTACATGTATGCATGCGTGTATCCATGTGCGTGTGTGTGTACTAGCCTCCTGGGGCAAGAGACCCTTGTCATTGCTTGCATGCTTCAGCCTAGCAGTACAGGGGCAGAGGAAAGGCACATGGCTGGTAGACGTCACTTGTGAATTTACTTCATATCCACTCACTCGGATACTTTTGGGATGCGTACTGTGTGCAAGCACTATGTTAGACCTGACCTTGCAAAAAGACAGAAGCAAGTCCTTTCTCCGTGCTAAGATTCCGTTTACCATGTGCACAGCCAGAGTTGTGAGGGTGGGAAATGAGTGTTTCCCAAAATGCATTCCAGGATTTTGCTGTTCCACCAAAAGAATAAACAAAGTGTTTTCTGTGGCCAAACACATCTGGCAAACAATGCGTGAAGCAGAGTTAAAAGTTTTTAATTTTCATGGCTTCTCAGGGCATCACAAATGCTAACGTGGGACTCTCTCAGAGGTGTTCATACAGGTTTCCCCCAAATCCCAAGGTAGGGCATTCCTGTGAAACCTCTAGTAAGCCAAGATGCCAGAAAGCGAAGAGGCAGTTACTACTAATTTATATGAAAAGATTTTTGAGCATTCCCAGAACTCAAAAATACCCTCCCAAATCCTACCAAATGTGCTTTCTGTAACTACAGCCAGTTCTACGCTAAGCGGAACGCCCCTACGAGCTCTCTCAGGCTTTTCTGATACCTTAGTGCAGCTTGCTAATGGATGCACAAAATAAGTCGAGGTAAAGAAGCCCAGATGCTCACAGACAAGTTCAAAGCTGTGGGGCTTGATGCTGAGCTGCTGCGTGGGGTTCCGGGGAAGGAGCTTGGCCGCTGGGCTACTCTCGCTGCCCCGTTGTTTGTCCCCCCGCCCCCCCCAAGGTTAGCTGCAAATCAAACGCTGGACCCTGTTTTCACTCTTTGCCTTTTTTTGTAATAGTGAAAATCCTCTTTGGATTTTTTTCACTTATCGACAATAGGTACTAATGTGTTAAAAAAACAGGTACTAATTTCGTAAAGTGAAGTGTTATAACGTGAACTTTGAGAAAGTGGGGGAAACCTGTAGTTTTTGATTTCCAAACCTGTTTGATCGCTTGTCATGGAATTCTCTTATGTGGGTACAGGTTTGGTTTCTAGGCTTTTAAGCTTTAGTAGCATGACCTGTTTGTTCATTCATTGCTTTATTTGTTCAGCTCATACATGTTTATTGAGCACCTACTCTGTGCGGGGCACTGTTCATGGTGCTGAATCCACAACAGCAAACAGGCAGAAGTTTATTTTCGTGGGAGCATCTATCTACAAGCACATAAGTCAGTAATACAATTTCTGGGAGACAAAGCAGGTCCTGGGATAGGCAGGGAGTGGTGGGGGAGGCTGTCCAGACAGAGCCATCCAGGAGGTGACACTTGAGTCCGAGGCGACGGGGGGGGGGGGGGTGGATTATGAGGGGAGCTGGAGCCGGAAGCCTTTGTGATTGGTGATCTGAAGGGGTTGAGGGGTGTGGGAGGTGGGCTCCTCCCCTGGGCCTCTCCCTCCCACTCTGGGAGGACCCCACCTCATCCCACTGGTCCAGCCCTTTGGTTTCTAGGGCACAGTCCAGGCCTCAGAGAGAGGCTTCTCTGGGTGGTGAATCAGTTGGATGGGGCTTTTTCTGGACGAGGGCAGCTTCCTAATCGTGCCCCAGGAGCTGCGGTGGTACTCCTCGCCCTGCCCAAACCACGCAGTCTTATCCCACTGTAACCCCATGTATCACCACCGAGGGCTCAGGGGATGGTCCCTCCCGGGCAGACCGGCTGTGAGCACCACCCGGCAGAGCCCTGCCTGTTGAGTTCACTGCTGTGTCCCCAGTACCTGGCACTGGACCCACATTCCCCCCCCATCTGACAGATGGCTAAACGAGGCCAGGAGGCTCCCACAGCCCATTCCCTCAGAGGCCCAGCCCAGAATCCAGTCCTTTTCCAAGCCAGGGCGGTGACCCCAGGTGGGATAGGGGACAGCAGAGATTTCCAGGACTGTAGGTGGGGTCTGGGGGCCTCTAGGGCCCTCCTGGGTATGGTTTGGGTCCTGGGAAATGAGGACAGAGGGATGGAGAAATGGTGGGGACTGGCGAAGAGGTCCGGGGTGGGAGAGCCGGGAGATGGGTTAGGTAGGAGGCAGAAAAGGAGCTGGGGAGGGGTGTAGGGGAAGGAATTCAGGGCTGGGCTAGGGAACACGGTGCCTCCTGGTCCTCCTTGGCTGGGCCCTCAGGGTCCAGGACCCCTTTGAGGTAGCCGTCCTGGGAACTTGTCAGGCCAGCCCCCGCCTGGGAGGGCTCCATGGCTGCAGCCCAATAACTCGGGCCTGGATTTAGGCACAAAGCGTGCATGGCAGGAGGCCAGCTGGGAAGGCGCGGGCTGTGGCGCTGGTTCACGCCTCCCGCCGGGTGGGGCTTGGGCTTGTTCTGTTCTGTGGGCCTCCGCCTCTCTGAGTCTGGGGCTGGCTGGCCCAGCTGGCCCCCGCAGGACTCTAGAGTCCCAGGCCTGGAACTGGGAGCAGGGCAGGCCGAGGTGGGAGGAGGCAGTGCAAATGGGGAGCCTACAGCTGGTGGCCTCCGGTGGGTGAGCTGAGGCCCCCACCTGCCAGACATGCACCTTGGGGGAGCCCTCTGGGGCCCTCAGCTTTGGGGCGGGGCTGGGGGAGAGCAGTTGAGGACAGCGGGGGGGGGACTATCCCTGGGTGTATAATAAAAAAAATACATGTCATTGATTGTTCTGAGTACTTCACACTCATTCATTCATTTAAGCTTCACAGGAATCCAGTGAGGTAGGTCTTATGATTATCCCCGGTTTACAGAGGGGGAAACTGAGGCACAGAGTGGCAAATTAAATTGCCCAGTGTCCCACAACTAGGCCTGGACAGGATTTAAAGGCAGGCACTCTGGCCCCAGAGCCATGCTGGGCCCCTGCGTGCTGGCCAGGTGTGCGTGGGGGGGGGGCATGTGGGCTTGGGGGTGTCGTTTTGAGTGCATTTGTGTGTGTTCAAGAAATTACAGACAGAAGATTTGCAAACAGATCTGAGTCATGATTCTCGGTTTGCCATTTACAGTTCCCTCACTCATTCATTCCCGGGATGGATACTTTCTGACTTCATTCCTTCCCTGGATGCATATTTCTGACTCTGTGTTGGGTCTTATGCTATTTCTGGGTGCACATTGATGAGTGAAGAGGGCCGGGTCCCCGCCTTCAGGGAGCCCCCAGTTTAGTTGGCGGCAGGGTAGCGAGACTGACAATAAAGCGTAAACAGTTACACCAAAAGTCATTTTTCATGGAGAGACTGCTCTGGCTCATCAGCCTCGGACAGCATTGTCCTGGGAAGGCGTTTCAGAGGCGGCAACGTGTCAGCTGGCCTGGGTGGGTGAGGGAGCTGCAGGGAGGTGATGGTTTCCCTTCGGCGCTGAACTCATCGCCAGGGCTGCCTCCCCCTGCCTTGGGCCCAGCCCTGCGTGGGGAGAAGGGCGAAGGAAAGGCCATGGTCCCTGCCCGCGAGGACCTGATGACGCAGAATCTGGGGGAATGTGGAGTGTCTGTCTGTGTCTGGAGGGGCAGGGACAAGCGCGCCAGGCTCCTCTGGAAGGGCTGGAGCCCCGGAGACAGTGGAACAGGTGGCTGCGGATGGGCCTTGGATGACCCCAGAGATTTGCACCACCTCTGTGCCCGGCGTGGTTCCAGAGGTTCCCACGGGCTGGGCAAGAGGTGTCAGGGGTCCCTCCTCACTGCCAGATGAGGGAGGGCGTTCTAGGGGAGCCCATCGCCCTGCCCCACTCACACAGCACGCGTGCAGCAGAGTGGCCAGCCGTCACTCAGGCTGCTCATTTCCAGGGCCCCCATGTCCCATAAACAGGGGTCCTGACCCCCAGGCCTGGGCTCACCAGGGTCTGGGGCCCCCTCTGTGCACCATTAGGGTTGGAGGTGGAAGGGAGCTTCAGGTGCTCTGTCATTGTGACCGAAGTCCCTGAGCTTCCACCATCCCCGCGACTTCCAGCCAGGCCAGTGAGAGAGCGGCTGTCCCCGTGTGCCTGCTGTGTCCGCATTTCAGTCTGAACTGGGTATCTGACGGGCTTTATCCTGAATTTCCCGTCTCCACTGGCTCACAATGCCCATTGCCCAGGCTCGCCCGCGGTGTGCAGGCCTGTCATGGGTGCTGAGTCTCAGGTGGGTTCCCGACTTAGATGTGTGGGCTGAGCCTGGGCCTGTCCACTCCCTGCCTTCTTTCTGTGAGGAGGATTCCACGTCTGCTCGTGTCCGTGGACACAGGTTGGGCCTGGGCCACAGGGCATTCGTTCATTGATAATCTTTATGGAGGCTGACTGTGTGCCCCGTGCATGCTGAGTGCTTTATACACATTTTCTCATGAATCCCCTCAACAGCCCTGTGAGCTTAGTACTGTAGTGTTTGCCATCTTGCAAGTGAGGAAACTTGGAGGGTCAGCCTGAGGTCAAATGCCACAAGTCACAGGTGAGCTGCCTGACCCGCGGGTGCGTGCAGGGAGTCATGCCCAGGGCCACCTTCTGCAGGCCTGGTGAGAGCGGCCCCCTCCCCCAGGAGCCATGCTGGGCTAGGACAGACCCATAAACAGCCATGAACTCTAGGCTGGTAACATCTCGTTCCCCCTGAGGACCCAGCTGATGGCCAAGTCCACACCCCCCTGGTCCCGCCTCCCTGCCTGCCTGGGCCTGCTCCTCAAGTTCACTTGGAGAAGCAGCTTGGACAGGTTGGGGGTGGGGGGATGACGCCAGGTCCTTGGGACATTTAGGGTGGGTGGTGGACAGGGCTGTACCTGCTTCCTGGTTTCTTGGGAGCTGCACGCCCAGCCAGGCCAGCCCTCAGTGCTGCTCCGTGGGAGGTGGGAGATGCTGGCTTGCTGTATTTAGGGAGGGAGTCCTCCCTTCTGTGCCCCTACCGCCACCCCCAGGCCCCAAGAGTCCAGCTGGCTCAGCCCACGAATCTTGGATGTGGTGGTTGGGGTGGGTGGCCGTGCCGAGGACTCACAGACTTAAAGGGCCCTGTCTCTGGGCCTCTCTCTCTGTCTCCACACAAACCGCCCCTTGGGCCCAAGGCCTGTGAGTCTGCATCCTTCCCCTCGGCGCTTTCCCTGGAGCCTAAGCCGGAACCCCAGGGCGCATGGCCTCCTGGGCCCAGTTTCCTGGCTGCCCTTCCGTGTGCCTGTCCTGGCTGAGAGGCCCGGGAGCAGTTCCTCCCCTCCTCCCCCTGCAGTCCCTCTCCCTGGGCACCGACCCTCTGCATTCCCTGCCCTCCACCCCCTCCTGCGCGGCTTCCTGGAACCCAGGGACCCTGGAGGTTTCTGGACCATATCGAGTTGCCTGGGTGGTTCTTTCCTTTTTTTTTGGGCCATGCAGGGTGGGGGAGCTGGGAGAGGAGCTGATAATTGGGCCAGGGCCAGCCAGGGGTGGAGGCTGACCACCAGCCCCTGGCTCCCTGGGTGGAACTGTGGCCCACCAGCCCCTGCCCTGAACAGCTGGGGCCTGGCTTCCCCTCCTGGTAAGGAGCAGCCTTGTTTGGCATTTCCTGCCTCCCTCCCTTTCGTTTTATGCCCGTCTCCCCAAGGACACCCCTGGGGGGACGTGGGGCCCACTTTAACCATTCTCCCTGGTGACTGGGGCCTGACTTGGCCTGGCACCACCACAGTCGTGCTGAGCCTGGGCCCAGGATGGGTCAGCTAGATTGCCTCTCCCCACCCGCCTCAGGCTGCACCTCTTGGCTGGACAGCTGGGCCAAGCGGGGCCCATCTCTAGGTCTGAGCCAGAGGGCGATACTGACTGAAAGGGCCCCTCACAGAGCCCTTGGCGGGGGTAGGTGGGAGGGGTGGGTTAGGAGGGGTGTGAGGCTCTGCAAGAGTCTGAGGGGTTCGGGGAAACTGGAGCTCCCAAGTTCAGGGATGGGAGAAAGAGAAGGACCAGCCTTCGGGGGGCAGCCAAGTTAAGGCCCCCATGGAGTTACTTCTGAATTGATTGTGAGAAACCCCAAGTCCTGCACTGCTCTGCCCTGGCCCCCCAAGGCTCACTGCACACATGGTTTTGCTTTTCCAGGCATCTTCCCCTGGTCCCCTCCCTCTGGGTGCCTTCTGAGCTCCTTGGGCCCCTCCCCCAGCCCTCCTGGGCCCCCTCCTTCCTCCTTGACCCACTTTAGTCCCCTGTTGCTGGGGGAGGGGAGCGCACAGCCGGCGGCTCTGATCCTGGCTGCTTCCCCCAGCATCCCTTGGGGCGGGCTCTGGATGGAGCCAGCAGGCTGAGCGGCCTGGCCCCAGGGACTGGCACACGGCGTGCTCCGAGTGGCAGCCTCCCTGCCCCCTCCATGGACAGACAGTTCTGGACAGCTGCCCCTGTCCTGGCCCCTGGGAGGCCCTGCCAGGGCCAGGCTCTGATTTCCCCCAGCCCCAGGGAGCTGTGGCTCCAGAGGTCCCTCCTACCACCACCTCCTTGGCGAGTACTTGCACTTCTTCCCAGAGGGGCCTCGAGCAGGACCAGGCCTCTACCGTTCTTCCCCTAAATCCCTGCTCGGGAAACTGCAGCTCAGGTCAAGTTCTGTGCCTACAGCCAATCTCTGTGGGAAGCTTGGGAAACCCACCAACCCTCTCTGGGCAATGAGGGATTGGACCAGCTAACGTTTATTGAGCACTTACTGAATTCCAGGGACTCACCGAGCATTTACATGTATGGTCTCATTGAATTGTCCGGGTACCTGACACACACAAAGGGACAGTTACTCTCTTGGGCGCACACAGGCTGGCAAGCTTGATGAGATGATGTACTTTGCTCTTACATTCTCGAATGCATCCTGACGCTGAGGCTGTGAACTCTTCTGGGGGTAACGCACGGCCCCTTAAGGACTTGAGATCCTTTCCTGGGGTCCTATGTGATGCCCCGCCACTGTGTCCTCCCACTGTGTCCTACTCTGGTGTTGCCTGGGTCCCCAAACCTACCCCCTGCCCTGCAGCAGGCGGTGGGAAGTACCCAGCTGGGAGCTCACCCCATCCTGAGTTCTAGTCCTGTGGTCCAGGCCTGGCCCTGTGTGAGGACCTCCTGGCACAGGATGTGTCCCGGCTTCCAGCACTGCCAACTGCAGGGGCCTCGAGCCAGCAGGCATTTCCGTGGGCCTCCCTGCAGGACTACTGGCCCAGCCCTCCAGAACCGCCTGCACAGTCTCTCCCTCCTCCCTTCTGACACCCCCCCCAAAAAAAAACAAATGTAAAAAACCGGTAGGGTGGATCCTGAGGGGGCCGTGCAAATTTGGGAACCCTTGCTTCCCCAGTGTCTGCATTTTCTGTCTTTTCCACCTTGAGTCTTGACATCTGTCTGTCCTCTGGGAACCTTTTCATGTCACCATTGTCTTGCTGAATAAAAGGGGGGGTAGGCTTTGGGAGCAAAGTCAGGACATCTCTTATTTGCCTAATTTTGTCACTCAAATGTGTCTTGTGATTAAACATTTTCTTAGCGCTTGGTCAGAGCCCGGCCGAGTTCCTTGTTTTAAACCTTGGCAAGTGAATTTAACAGCCCTGTTTGTATTAGCTGGAGATTTCATTTGCATAGTGATTGTTCTTATGAAACAAAATAATCGCTTGCAGTTTATGAAACTGTATCAATACGGTGTGGAGCTGTGGGCATGTGCAGGCCTTTCCTCCCTCGTGGAAATCTGTCCTGTTCAGGAGAAAACTCCGGCTCAGGGAATAGCCAAGTGTGGTGGTTTTTCCCGGTGGACAGGTCCCATTCCTGGACCGTGGGTGTTACCTGACGGGGGAGCTTGTGAAGGCAGATAAATACGCCTGCATATGGGAACCCCATTGTCATCGTCCCATGCGAGGTCAGGGGGTAAAGCGGGGGTGGGGGGTCGCCCAGTCCCTGCGAGGTGAGCACAGGAAACCTGCGGACCGATGCGTGTGCTTCTTTCTGTTGCTCCTCCAGCCTGTTCGATTAAGGTTGCAAACTGGTGGCCTGAGGCCCAGCGTTGCCCACAGACGTGTTTTGATTGGGTTGTGCTGTGTGTAAAAGAAATAAACCAACATTTAAAATTCTGGAGCTTTCACAGAAAAAATTCATTCAGAGTTCTTCTCCTTCATAACAAATGGGCAGATCTGGGACTGCTAGGATTGTGATCTGCCTGGCAACAGTCCTGCTGCGGGGGGGTGGGGAAATGGAGGCTGCTTCTGCAGGTGGGGTATATTTGTCACGGTCCCCCTGCACAAGCCACTGAATGACAGGCCTACCCAGCCCTGGGGATCTGCGATCCTGATTGTTGCCTGTTCACCCAGTCTCCTGCAGGCTTGAGGCCCTCTGGGTGCCCTGGTCTGAGCAGTTATGAGACGTCTGCTCAGGCCATGCCTGTTTGAGGAGCTTCCCCTGGGCCTGCTGGCTCTTCCTGAGGGGCTGTGGGTGCCAGGCTTCCTGATGTCCCTCCTGGCTGGGGGCGGAGATGTGGGAAAAGAGGCTCTTGGGGACACCACCCTTATTTTCAGGAGCTTGTTCTGCGCAGAACACCCCTGGCCCCTTCCTTAGCGGCTCCCTTTAGAGCCCTCTGCCTCCAGAAGACAGGCGTTTCATGATCGCAGACTGTTTTGTAGACTCAAGTGGCATCGCCCAGCTTGGTCAGCAGGCTTGGCTGGAATAACTTTTTAGCTGATTGGAATACATTTTAAATTTAGTTGTGTTGGGTGGGCCCGAATGGTACCTACCCAGTAACGGAATAGATCGAGCAAGGATCCAGGCCCAAGTTTCCTTAACGCTTTACGACTGGACGGTGGCATCAAGCATACCTCTTTCTCCCCTTCTCTCCCTCCGCTAATCTTTATGGTTTGTCTTTTGGTTGCTTGACTGCTCTTGGATTTGGCGCTAAGGAATGGTGCCTGCCCCACACCCTTGGACACCTGGCTTCGGCAGCCAGTGCCCTCTGATATTTGGTTGCTTTTCTGGAGCCTCAGCTTTGTAGGAGGAAAAGTCAGAAGCAATAGCACAAGTGGGTGAAACTGATGAATTCTGGCAAGGCCTTCCATCTGCAGTGTCTCCCCCATGGCCTGCGTGTCTCGGGCATCCCTGAGGAAAGCAGGTCCTGTGGATCCCATGTGCCCCAGGCCTTCGTCACAGAGCCCTGGCAGGAAACCTCACTCAGGGCTCTGTGCCCTTTACGTAGTGGTCTCATGTAGTCCTCACAACAGCTCTAAGTGGTAGTTACGTTATGCCCATTTTGTAGATAAGGACACTGAGTCTCTGAAGCCACGGTCACGCAGCTGGTGAATGGAGGAGTCGGGATTTGAACTCAGGCCTCCTGGCTCTGGAGCCTGCCCTCCTCGCTGTGACTTAGGGAAACTGCTCCCACCTTCTAGAGGAAAAAGATGAAAAAGATAAAATGAGCAAAGCGCTATTTTATTGTGACCTGTAACCTCTACATATTAGAGCAGGTACGTGGGACTCAGGCACTTGGAAACTTTCTTAATTTGAGTGGTGACGGTGTCATTAAGCATAATTTTTCTCCCCTTCTGTCCCTCCCCTAATCTTTATGGTTTGTCTTTTGGTTGGTTGACTGCTCTGGACAGGACTCCCGCCCCGCCCCCCCCCACCCCCGAGTTTGTGAAATTTCCCTGGGAGAGGATCGCATCTCTGACCTTTTGGGGCTCCTCTTGGCAGGGAGTGGTATAGAAAAACCCAAAGTCTCTTCTAGAAGAAGGAAGAGCAAGCAGTTAGGCCAGACATTCAGTGTTGATAGAACTGGCTGCTGACAAGGGAGTGTATCAGTTGGGGTGCTTTGGGCTGCCAGGTATATAATCCAAGTTCAAAACGGCTTGAGCATAGGAAGTTGTATTATCTCATAGGACGAGAAGCCTGGAGGGAATGTGGCTACAGAGTTCTTAGTGGGGCAGTGAGCACTGTCTGCAGGGACCCAGGTGTCTTCTTTCTGCTCTGCGTTGCTCAATGCATTGCTTCTTGCCCTCAGATTTGTCTCCTCATGGTGAAAAAATGGCTGTTGTGATACCGGCCATCACACCCCCACACATCAATGTCTAAAGACCAGGGGAGAGAAACGCCCTGATACAGATCTGTTTTTTGTCCTAAATGGCCCTGCAGCCCCTCCCTTGTGTCTTGTTGATGAGAAATGCATCCCTTGCACATTCTAGACCAATCGTGGCCCAGGATATGGAGCATTGTCCTGCGGCTCTAGAAAGCCCAGCCTTCCTTGGATGTAGTAGCATCTAGGGATATCTGGACAACAATTTGAGTTGGGTCAGCAAGAAAGAAATGGGTGGAAAGGCTGCTGGGGAGGTACCCAGTGCTGTCTGGGGGCAAACAGTCTGTAAAAGGCCTGTGCCAGGGTTTGCGCGTCTTTCAGTGCAGGCTTCTGGGACACTTTTCTTGTCTCATTCTGGCTGTCCCCCACATCCTAACTTTCTAGTCCCGCTTTTTCGTCACCTCCTGTTCTAGGACTGCACTGTTCCTTTGCATCTTTTCCCCTCTGACTCAATCACTCTTCCCCCTTTCCTGCCTGGCTGACTCCTCATCCTTTTGGACTCAAGTTCAGTGTCACCTTTCCTGGCCACCTTTCCCCCAAAGAGGGCCTGTTGCTATTAGCCTCTCTCTCTCTGTTACAGTAGTGATTCTCGGTAGGAATTGATTTATGTGTCTTTGTTTACAGCCTTCTTTCTGCATTGGACTCTCAGCTCTATCTGGACAGAGACTGGGTTTGACTTGTCCACCCCTTGTCCTAGGGCTTCAGGAGAGAGGCCAGACGGGAGGAGGAGGGATTCCGGAAGCACGTGACGTGGAGTAGGCATTCAGTGAATACTCACTAGTATTAGAAGGACCTACTGTAGCCAGGCCGTTCGGGAGCTCCTTGTCTCCTTCCTCTGCCTCTTCTGCTTCTGTCTGCCTGTTCCCTGGAACCCCAATTCCCTTCTGTGCTCCTTGCTCTCTGAGGAAGAGGAGAGGTAAAAGGAAGAGAGCTGTCCCCATGAGCCTGTGGACCTGTTTTCTCTAAGGGCTACGTAGTTCTGCAAAACAGTCTGCATCTGGAGATTAGGCACCTGTGGGGCTGGTGGCCAAGGATGGCAGTCGTGGGTCGGCCTGGCTGGCTGCTGGGCCTGGTGGCTGAAGCCCGTGGGCAGCACGGATGCACGCCCGGACATCTGGACGTCTGGACCTGACCCTTGCCCCCGTGGTCATGTCACTTTCACTGCCGAGGACTCCATCCGCCCATGAGACAGCGGGGTCTGCCCATCTCAGGGGTGTCAGCCCATCCCACTCCCGGAAGGGCAGCTCAGCTCTCAGTCTTGCTGCTGCCAGATTGTAAGTCTCACGTGGGAGCCAGCCGGTCATTCTAGACACACGAAGGTGGAGAGAGTTGGCTGTGGTTCTTCTAAGTTTAAAGACAAGGGATCTGAATAATTTTGAGGAATTCCTTGACCACAATAGTCAGATGGACTGTTGACAAGGGCAGATGCAGTGGACGCTGGGACATGCCCACACGATGTGGATGCTGCCACATTGTCACCGTGGGTCGGGCAGGAGAGGAAAGGGCAGGCTTAGGCCAGGCTGGGCAGCACGGAGGGTGAGTGGGGTCCCAGAAGGAGTGGGGGGATTGGGCCGGGAGGGGAGCAGAACCCGAATAGGTGAGCTCGCCCCAAAGCTCTTGCTAATTTGGGTCCTCCGGCTGCCAGACAACGTTGCTCTGCAGACCTCGGCATAGAGGAGGAACGTCCGTGGCTCTGCAGACCTCTTCTCCGTAGCTGGCTGTATGACAGATGACGGCCTTGCTTTGTGCACAGGCAGAACTGTGGCGTGTGTTCATGGGCCACGCGGGCCTCGCCTGGGTCCCGGCACTCGCCCCTGGGACCGTTGGGGAAGGCGTTGGCTGCAGTATGAGCCTAATGAGCAAAGTGTTAGGTGGTGGGGCCGTGGGTTCCCCACCAGGCCTCAGTCTCCCCGTGGCCCCCAAAGTGGAGCCATTGAAACCGGCGGAGGCTTTCCTAGCTCCTGCTGCTGCTGTTTGGGCCCTTGCTTATGTTCCTTTTCTCTTTCAGTGGGAAGTGTCGGTGTGAGTAATTATATATATTTTCACAAACTCGAACTATGCTTCATTTAAACTTCTATAAACATGTCTGTATAATTCTAATTAACTGCTCACATAAAGCCATCAGAAAGTTACATGGGGAAGCTCATTTGCCAGACTGTTGCCTAAAAGCCAAGGAAAATATTATGTTCTTCCAACAAACGGACTATTCATGTCGACTGTTCCCAAGATAAACAGGAGGTATTTGAGGACAAGTGAGGTTTTAAGCAGTGATGGCCGAGCTTCTTGTAAGTGGTATTCACCAGAGTGTTGGCAGGGTGGGTGGCTTGATTGAGTGATAAATGCTCTTCAAGAAAAATGCCCCAGACTTGGAATGTGGGGTCAGGACCCTGGAGGTGGGCCATGTCCTGGTGCTCTTGTTAATGTCCGTGGGCAGGAGGCCACTCTGAATTAGTGGGAAGTCTGAATGAGAGAAGAGGCAGCTGCTTTCTGGTCAGCAGTTTATACTTGGGTTACCAAGAGTGTGGACAGAAGAGATTATTGGGGCTGCTTTAACAAGTGGGTGAGAGTGGTTTCACGCTATCCATCCATCCATCCATCCATCCATCCATCCATCCATCCAATCAATTCTTCTGAGCACCTGACAAGTGCCAGAGTAAGAGCTCTGAGTGTGACAGTGAATGAAATGGCTGGAACCAACGTTCTGGTTGTTGGGGGTGGTGGTGGGGAGACCTGTGTCTTAGCAGGGCTGAGAGACAATGAAGGAGGAGATGTGGGGAGCTGTGCTGGGGAGGTACAGTTTTAGACCGGGTCGGGAAAGGCCTCACTGAGGAGGTGACGTGGAGTGAAGACGTGAAGGACGTGATGGGAACAGCACGTGCAAAGGCCCTGAGCAGAAAACTGTCTGCCTGTTAGAGCGGAGCAGGTGGTGGGGAGAGGTGGTGCTGAAGTCCCAGAGCTGATTCGAGGGAAGGGAAACGTAATCAACTTTTATCCTCTGCAAGAAGATGCTTCTGAGCTGCTTGGCAGTTATCTTTTTGTTTCCTTTAAAGAATGAAAGAGGCTTTAACATTTTACAACACGTGCTCCATTGCAGGTGATGAGAATAATACACAAAACTAGAGACAGTAAGAATGCCCCCAAACCGCACTGTTACATTTGGGGAACCCTGCCTTCAGGTGCCTTCGTTTTATCTCGTCCGCTTTCCTTCCCGTGGAGAGACGCTCAGTCCAGCCCCTATTTGAGAATCCTAGGCGACTAACGTGGGTGTGGAAGGTTAAGGAAGTTTGGTTGTGCCCTTGAAAAAGTAGAAATTGGAGTCCAGGTAGTTCTGGAAAGTTGTTGACAACTGAAAAAACTGTTGAAAAGTGTGCCACTGAAGGGCTGGTGGTTTTGTGTGGACAACATTCCGTGGTAACAGCAAAACTTCCTACGCGCCCAGGCGCTAGATAGCCTTCAGTCAATTCTCTTATTTTTTCCCACTTTTTTGTTATTGTGGTAAAGTACACATAAGTTAAAATTTACTGTCGTAACCATTTTTCAGTATACAGTTCAGTGGCATTAAGTGCACTTATATTGTTGTACAATTGCCACCACCATCTGTCTCCACAGCTTTTCTCTTCTTTTGAAAGCAACACTCTGTCCCCACCCCCTACACCCCCAACCCCTGGCAACCACCGTTCTACTTTGTGTCTCTCCAGGTTTGATACTGTAAATCTCTCACAGGACTGGAATCACACAGTATTTGTCCTTTTGTGACTGGCTTATTTTACTTAGTATCATGTCCTCAAGTTTCATCCATGTCCTAGCATGTTACTGAATTTATTTTGTTTTTAAGGCTGAATAATGTTCCGCTGTGTGCATACACCACGTTGTTTATCCATTCATCGATGGACACTTGTGTGTGTTTCCATCTCTTGGCTCTTGTGAAGAATGCCGCTAGGAACATGGGTACACAAATATCTCTTTAGGACCCTGCTTGCAATTCTTTTGAGTATATATGCAGAAGTGGAACTGCTGGATCAAGTAGTAGTTCTATTTTTCATTTTTTGAGGTGCGACCATACTCTTTTCTATAGCAGCCGCACCATTTTACGTTCTCACCAACAGTACACAAGGGTTCCAATTTCTCCACATCCTCGCAAATACTTGCTATTCTCGTGATTTTTTTTTTTTAATAGTCATCCTCCTACAGGCTGTAAGGTGGTATCTGATTGTGGTTTTGATCTGCATTTCCCTAATGATTGGGGATGGTGAGCATCTTTTCATGTACTTATTGGCCATTTGTATGTCCTCTTTGAAGAAATATCTCTTCAAGTCCTTTGCCCATTTTCGCATTGGGCTGTTTGTTGTTTTGGTTGTTGAGTTTCAGGAGTTCTCCATATATTCTGGAAATACCATGTGCACATATTTTCTCCCGTTCTGTGTCAGTTCTCTTTTACGCTCCCAATGATCGTATGACGTGGGTGCCAATATCATCATGGACAGGAAACCTAGATTCAGGTTGTCAGCTTCCCCCAAATCACAGATACTCAGAGACAGAGCTGACCGTGGGAACTCAGCATTTGAATCTCGATGCTGGGCAGGAGTTTAGATTTCAGTGCCATGAGGCCACGCTCGTGGAAACCCACGTGAGGGCATCTGGTGCATCTTCTTGCCCAGGAACCTGACTCATTCTCCGTCCCTCAGTGCTTGCCGTGTAACCCCTGCAGCTGGCGGCTGAGATGTGTGCCTCTCTGATGTGCTGTCAGGAAAGGCTCTTGGGAGGTTGTCTTGGTCCTCTGGGCTGGATGGCCCAGAGGGGTGCCACAAGGCATGCCAGTCAGCTAAGTCCCCGGCATGTGGCAGCCCTTTTTAGTAAGCAGGCATTTTTATTATTAGCAAATTCTTCCAAAACCTTGTTGGGCCTTAGAAAAGGGACACCTGGAACTGCCTACGTCTTACAGGGCCGGATGGATTAGCCCTGGATATTAGAGTCTGTTTTCAGTGGCTTCATTCATTCACTCCCTCATTCATTCATGTCAAAGTGTGATTTTTCCTGCAAGGAGATTCCCCTGGTCTCAAGTTTCCGGAGGCACCCGGTACAATCTAGATTCCAATTAGCTTAATTGCTTTATGTTAGACTTCTTAGAAAAGAGTTTTTTTTTTTCCTGCTGATGGCTGTGGTTCCAGGAACGTCTACCCCCACTGTCTTCCTTCCTGCTTCTTCCCAATTTGTTTCTTTCAACTTTATTTCTCCAGGACAGGTCTACATTTCAGTCTTGTTACTTTCAGTGCTGGCGTATCAGTTTATGTTGGAGTGGCCAAAGCTAGGTGGAGAAGACGTAACATTTAAATATAAATTTTATGTATACTGTGTGTGTGTGTGTGCGCACGTGTGTGTATTTACATAGATCTTTTTCAATAGAAAATTTCATTTTAGGTTGTGTGTGCATGTTTCAGTAAAAGAACTGGACACAGAAATCTACCCTGAGTTTTGATCCTGTCCCTCTTCCTTTTACCATCAACACCAGATTTTTTTTAAAAAGTACTTTTTAACAACCAGAGGAAACAGTTACATCCTGATTGACACACAGGATGTCGGGGCTGCATTCTTGCTGTTAAGTGATCAGGATTTCAGCCAAGGGAATATAATGAAATCCACATAAAAATTTATTTACCTAATGAAAATCCTGGAGTAATGCATAAGTGGTTCTCTGATAATAAAATGCAAATCTAAAACTATAGCCAGGAGGACAATAATCTTCATTAAACGTATTGTCTAGAGGAAGCCCCTGACATCCACTTAACAGTGATTTGATTTGTTTAGTAATTTCCACGTAATATTTAAACTTTATTTCAAGCCTTAAAAACCCGCCCACGAGTTTCTTTCCTATCCGGGAGGAGGGCAGCTGCCGGTGGGTGAGGGTGCCAGCCTGGCAAAGACTCAGAAGCTCTGCTGCAGGACACCCTAGAAGGGTGTCCTTTTCTAGGCAGCTGCAGCCTGCCGGAAAGGTGGGGTCCAGGAAGAGAAAGCAAGGAGTCAGGTTTCCTTCTGTGCGGGAGACCCAGAAAAGCTCCAGTCCTGGGGGAAGCCATGAGCTCTGAGGGCTAGAAGTTCTGGGAGAGGGGCAGTGGCCTGCCCGGTTTGCCTGCTGCTCTGGCCCAGGGCTTCCGCCTCCTAGAAATGCAACCAGGGCCGAGGACTTCACAGCTTCTCTCCCATCACTCAAGTGCCACGCGGGCCTTGCTGCAGGTGCCCCCCCCGCCCGGGACCACCGTGCAGCCCTCCTGTAGGATGGCAGTGGCTGGCCTTTGGAAGCAGCTGGGTGTGCTTCGGAAGCAGGCTCACCTGGCTTGGAAACCTGGCTCGGCCACTTGTAGGCAGAGTGACAGTGGGAGTGGCCTCTCCCCTAGTGAGGCTCAGGGTCCTCCCCTGGGAAAAGGAGCTCGAATCTCTGCCTGAGGAAGGACCCTGAGGAATCAGGTGAAGGAGCCTGTGTCCGACAGGTCAGGTGCCTCATTGTGGGCTCAGAGCCCCTTGGGGAGCTTGGAAGCAAGATAGGGGAGACTGTGTGTCTGGGGCCTTTTGCTCAATTTGAAACTGATGATCTAGCGCTGGATAAAAAAATGTGCCTTTGGCATTTTTCATTTTTGACCATCATAAAGCCCCAAAGAAACAGCACATGAAGGCTGTCGTCTGTATGTGTGTGGTTTCCCATCAGACACAAGGCTAGTGACATTCCCCTAACTTTCTTTTTGTTTCCTCCTGCTCTTTTTTTCTATCGAGTTGCAACTTCTTCTTTCCTTGGGAATGTTGCAGAGTGTTTTGAAATGTATTAAAATGAAAAGAAGATAACAAATCCCTCATAATCTCGACCAGCATCTCCCTCCGAAGGCAGCCCAGGACTGTGGTGAAGAACGCAAGAGCTGCGAGCTTCCCCGCCGTGTGACCTTGCCTTGTGGAGCCTCAGTTTCCTTGCCCGGGATGCAGCATTAACACGGTTTTTCTGCGCAGGAGTGGAGATTAAACAAGATAATGTGTGTAAAGTGCTTGGCAGAGGGCTGGCACTTAGTCAGCGCTTGATAAATGGGAAGTGCTTTGTTGTCGTAGGAGAAAAGGTTGCGCTGAACAGAGGCCCCTGAAATGGAGAAGTGAGGCTGTTATTCAGGTGTTGATGCCAGCCTGCCGGCAGGCCAGCCAGCCATAATGCCCTGAGCTTCCATCCAAGGGCCGGCTCAGGTTTCTCCAGGCCCATTAGCGACGCTGGTCAGAGCTTGGAGCCTCTTAAGTTCAAGGTCAATCGCGGGCCTGGTCCCGTCACAGGCCTCTGTGCTCTGCCCAGACTCATTAGTCACCAGGGTGGTCTGATGGGAGAGTGGGGATGACTCAGTGCCGCCTACCCTGACTTCTGGGCCACACCCCAGGGCAAGGCCTTGTTGGCAGAGGGGCCACCGTGTCTGTCACCCAGAGGGTTTGAAGATCCATTCACATATTTGGAGACGCAGTTAAATCCTGGCTCTACAGATCACTAGCTGGGCAAGTCATTGAACCAATCTGAGTCTCAGTTTTCTCATCTGTTCAATGGGGTTAGCAGTAGCATCTTGGAAGGTGAGACTGAACATGTGCAGTAGCCTGCAGTTAGCAATCCTGTTATTATTCTCCCAAGAAAACTTCCTGGAGAAGGAGGGATCTGACCCTATATACGGAGAAATATGTGGATGGATGAGAAGAAGGGAGAACCGGAGGCATTGGGCAGAGCGATGGCAGTGGGGGAAGCAGGGTGATGGAAGGTGCTGGAAGAGCTCAGCTGTCACCCACAGTGTGGTCTCATCCCTTCTGGCCCAGCTGGCGGCCTTGCAATGGGACATGCACCTGCGATAGGGCTGACGAGGGAGCAGCATCAACTTGGCCTACGGTCATATGTCTTCAAAAATTCCTGCAGGGGTGACTCATGCAAACAAGTGACCTTTAGGCTCCAATGTGCCCACAGTTTCGTGAATTGGTCCCCGCCCCCTGCCAGGACCCCAGAGTTTCTGCTCATGCCCTCGTTGGAAGTGATTCACCAGTGAGCCAGTCAGGGACTGCCGGGGCCCTCTTTGCTCTTCCTTCCGCTTTCCTAGCTCTGCCGCCAGTAGGACAGGGATGTTTGATTTTCTCCATGGAACCATCTCTCAGGGAGGGAGAAACCATCCCAGGGCACTTGGTGCATCCTCCAGAGGCCCTTTTGTTGGTGTCAAAGCAGACCTCACAGCTGGCCTTTGAGGCAGCTTCCAAGGCTGCAGAGGGCCTGAGGCTGTGGGGGCTGTGATACCCTGAGGCCGGGGGAGGCCACAAAGGAGCCTGAGTGACAGCCAGACGAGGTCTTCCCACACCGGGAAGCAGAGAGAGGGAAAGAGAGAGCAGCAGGGGCAGGGGGGCTGCCAGCCAGGGACAAAGACAGAACCAGAGAGAAACAAAGGAAGAGAGAGAACCCCTCTGTTACAACCTGTGGTTTAAAGAATGCTGTGCTTGGTTGGCTTCCTCACAATGCTTTAGAATGAAACTCTCAGTTTATCCAATAAAAAAAAAACAAAAAATCCCAACAAAATCCAGGACCTTTCACCTTGCAAGCCGCACCCCAAGGCCAGGTGCTGACACCCTTGTCCTATGTGCAGTTCTGGGCTGGAAGCTTCCCCCACCCCATGCATGGAATGAATTTGAAACAAGAATCAGAGGCAATCAGCTGCTGCCAGATTTCGAAGCAAACATTTTTCTTTCTGGATTTAAATAATTGCATTGCATCCCCAGCTCTGCTTCTCCTCTAAAACCAGCCCCAAATGACATTTGGCAGGCTAACCATGGTCTGTTTTTCTCCCCCTCCGCCCTGTGGGGCTTTCTCAGAATATTTTCCTCAACGTCTGGGTAGCTGGCTTTTAAACCTGTTCATTTTTCTTTTTTTTTTTTTTTTGGGTTCAGGTCTCAAATTTTATTCAATTTAAATTTTATTCCATTTCAGGCTATAAAATCTGCAAAAGTGGCTTTGAAAGTGAACAGGTTTTGGCGTGCTGGAAATAGGTTACCTCCAATGCAAATAAAAGAGTCTAGCTTCCGAGGAGAACAAGGCTCCAAGGGTTGGGAAAAGGCGTGGAGCGGTTAGAGACTGTGGCATAGAAACGGTCAGAGACCAATTTAAAAGCACATATATTTTAAATGAAACATTTTGTGGACATATGGAACCAATAGCTTTGCCAAGAGCTCAATTTTGGGGATCAAGTCTTAAGAGCTAAACTTCAATCTGACTACACAAGGTGATTTCTAGCAGACAAATGAAAGCTCCTTTATGCTTTCTAGTCTAAGGGGACTCTTAATACATTTTTAAATTATTTGGCATTTTGAATTAATTTTCTTAGAATGAAACGAGATTCTTAAATTGGGATCTTGTAGAGAAAAGACAGCCAGATAATTAGTGAGCTGGTCTCCTTTCCTGACACACGGATGAGGGGGGTTGAACTCCAAGCAAGGTGCACGCAAAAGCTATTTTAGAGCAAAAATTTCAAAGTAAGCAACACCATCTGTTCTTTAATTATTTCTCCTTATAAAAAAAAAAAGTCGCTAAATTTATTTGGGTTACTTAGTTGGAAAGAAATGTCTTTAAGACACTCAAAACCAGAGCTATTGAAGGCAGATCATCAGCTCTTGTTTGCTAGGTATCCAAGAAGTGAAAATAGTAAAGGCATTTGAAAACTGACTTTCTTTTGCAATGCAGCTTGCTCTCAGGCCAGGTGTGGTTATCTACCACCCGGAGACCGTTCTCTGTTGCTCATGTTTACGGGCTGTGGGATTGAAGTCTAACAGGACAATCAGGGGAGGTGAAGTGTAAACCTTCACCTTTCCATCAGCTGATGGAGGTCTGTCCCGCCTCCCAGAATGGGGTTAGGCCACTGGGAGTCCCTGCCCCTTCCAGAATTCCATCCATCAATACATTCATCCATCCCATTTATCCATCCATCCATTTATCCATCCATTCATCCATTTATCCATCCACCCATCATCCATCCGTCTGTCATCCATCCATCCATCCATCCATCCATCCATCCATCCATCCATCCATCATTTCATCTGTCCGTCCATGCATCCATCCATTTATCTATCTATCCCATTTATCCATCCATCCAGTTATCCATCCATCCATCCATCATTTCAACCGTCCATCCATCCATCTATTTATCTATCCCATTTATCCATCCATCATCCATTCATCCATCCATCCATCCATCATCCATCCATCCATCTACCTATCCATCCATCCATCCATCCCTCTCCACCTCCATCCAACATATAGTTTTTGAGGGCTTACTGTGAGCTGGGCACAATGTTAGGACCTGTCCTCATGGAGTGTACAGTCTCACGGAAGAGAGGATAGTCTTATGGAGATGCACAGATGGGCCTATGATGACCAACAACAAGGTGCATCCTCCGGAGTGTAGACCAGCCTGCAGTAGAGCTCTTGGCGATGAAGGACATGTGGTGTATCTGAGCTGCCCAGTAGCCACTAGGCACGTGTGGCTGTGGCGCACTTGAAATGTGGCTGATGTGACTGAGGAGCTATTATACTAGTTTACATTTTATCTCATTTTAAATAATTTTAATTGAAATAGCCACAGGAGGCTGTGGCTCGTGGACTGGACAGCACAGGAGCCACACCAGCATCCCCTGGGAACTTGTTAATAACGTAGCTCCCCAGGCTCCATCCTACACCTGCTGAACTGGAAGTCTCTGTGAGTGGAGCCCACTCTAGTGCCTCCAGGGGACTTTTATGCAGCCTTGCTGTGAGAGAAAGGTAGGCCGTGGGTGTGATGCTATCACGTGACTCCCTGCGTGGTGGTGGTGGTGGTGGTGGTGGTGGTGGTGGTGGTGGTGGTGCATCTAGGAGTAGGGCAACTGGATCTCAAATTAACAGAAGGCTTCCCAGGAAAAGGGGTGGTAGAGCCAAGACTGAGCTATGGGGAACTTGGTGAAGATAGTGGGCCTGCGTAGGGGAGGGTGTGGGTGGTGGTGGTGGTCGTGCACAGCTCACCACGCCCAAAAGGGTTTGGCCCATTTGGTGAACTCTGGAAAGGCCTGTGTATTGGAGCACAGAGAACTGAGGTTAGAGAGGTTGGCACATAGAAGACGTGGAACTGCCGGCTGTGTGATGCTGGACTAGTGACTTAACTTCTCTGAGCCTTGATAACATGGAGATAACCATACTTTGCTACTTACTTATCTGATAGAGTCAAATGATAGATGGATTAAAGCTCATGTGCAGAGCACATGTGTACAGAGAAAAACCACTGGGATAAGGGGTGGCCTGGTGGTCTTATTTTTTATTTATTTTCTCTTGTTCTCTATCCTTTCCCCACGTTGCCTACCTCCAGGATTACAGTTCAGCCTGAGAATGCCCCACTGAGCATGCCTCTACCAGCTCTTCTCAGTCAGGATGAGGCACATGACAGTCCCTGTGGCTCTGGGATCTGAACCCTGAGTGAGGGGTCAGGTCCCTTTTTCCAGCTCCTGCTTTGCCTCTTGGGAAATCCTCTCCAGGCCTCCGTTTCTCCTTGTTGAGTTTGTAATCTTGCAGGCTCCTTCCAGCTTTCATCTGGAAGACCTGGATGGGCCAAGAGAGTGGACTTCTGCAAGTGCATTTTAAGATCAGATGTAACCAAATGCCTTTTGGGGAAAGACTTCATCGTAATTTTAGCAGCTTCTTTTCTGTTGTCTAGACCTAAGATCAGCATTTTAGGGAAAAGTGTTGAGATAAACTTTCCCCCGCCTCCCTGCACCCTCCTGTGCGTCTGCCCACTCCCAGGACTCCATGCACCCCCCCCCCCCCCCCGCCCCATGCCCCATTGGTCAGGTATCCAGAGCCTCAGCCCCAGCTCTTTGGCAGCCAAAAGTTTTGTCCCTGGAAGACGCCAGACTTATTTTGAGATCGCAAATGTGGTGGATGCTTTTCTGTTGGAAAGACACCAAATGTCTGATCTCAGCTGGGGGGCAGTATTTTGGGGGGATATTAGCAGCTTCTTATCTAAATTAGACATTGTATTTCTTCCTTCTCAGAGACCTTTGCAGTCAATTGTGTCCCCCAGTACTTGGGGGGGTGGTGGCCTGAGCATAGTCATTAGACAGTAGAGGTCAGTCATTGTTATTCTTATTGTTATTGTTATTAATTTGTTTTTCTAGGACTGATATGTTGCCCAGGTCTCTTTTCTAGACAAAGACATTTACAATAAATTGTTTGGAATCTTCTTTTTAAAACAATGCCCTTGGAGAGCACTGTTTGACTCAAAGGAACGAATAGCTAATGGTAGAATTTTAGCCACCTTAGTAAGACACTGATTTGTAGGGGACAGTACCTTCCAAGCCCCTCTCCTGTTATTTTGACTTAATGCCAGGGGACATACTCAGGACCTACACTGACACACTGGAATGGAGGTTGCAAACTGGTTATCCCAGGACTATATCCAGCATGAGAATATTTTGTTCTGTTGCCTGCTCAGGATTAAAATTTGTTTGGAATTAGAACTAACACTTAAAATTCAGGAAAGTTTGTACCGAAACCCAGATTTCTAGCTTTTCCTCAGAGTCATCAGAAGCTCTGCCAGCACTAGCCTTAGTTCCTGCACAGCAAGGATTGGCCTGGCACTGCCCGTTTCCACGAGGGCATGGGTGCTGTCGATGGCCAGAGTTCCCCTGTGGTTTCTCAGTGAGCCTTCCTCCCCCTTTTAGGTGAGCTGTCTGGCCCTGGAGGCCTCCAGCTTTGCCAGAATCCTAAGAGTTAAATGACAGCTTCTGGTCCAGCCCTGCCTCCGCTTGCTGTGTGACTTTGTTCCAGTCGTACCACCTCTCTGTGCTTCAGGTTCCTCATCCAGTGGAACATTAGCCTGGATCAGCGGTTTTCCAGTGTGTCTGGATGAACCATCCAGAAGGCTGAAAGGAGGGGCGTTGGGCCCCGCTGCCTCTCTTATCTCTTGTGAATTCAGGTTGTACATTAGAGTCTTCCCGGAAAGGTAGGGGAGCCCCACTGCTCAACACAGGGTTGGGAAACTCTGAGATCACTTCCTGTTTGGATCCTGTACCATCTCCCTTTGTCTAGCTGCTGCCCAAGGGGCTTCCTATTTTTTCCCCAGGAGAGTGGTTGATGGAGGCAGGGCAGGGCAGGGGTAATAATACTTTTATTAAGAACGATAAGGGCCACATTTACTGAGCGGCATTATTCTCCCACGAAAGTAGGTGCTCTTCCCCCCATTTTGCAGATCAGGAAACTGAGGTTCAGAAAGGTTGACTAACTTGCCAAAGGTCGCATCGTTGTGGGCCTGGGTTTGTTTCATTCCAGACCCTGAGGTCCTGACAGCATGCTGCTCCACCTGGGGTGGCTTGGGAGGGGTCGTTCTGATGTCCGTGTGCAGGACAGAGCCCCTCAGGAGAGAGGCCTGGCCTGTGCGCTGTGGCTGCTTCATCACAGACCCGCCCCTCTTGCCCCAGCCCTCTCTGGCCATCCACATGCCCCGGGACGTCTGGCCTCCTCCTGGCTACCTGCTCACTCACTAGGCTTCTCTCCCCAGAGCCCGGTCTTGGGCCGTGCTCCTGGGTTCCAATGTGATAGAGAAAGGGGTTTCTCAAGCTGCAAGGTGTGTGTGTGTGTGTGTGTGTGTGTGTGTGTGTGTGTGTATGTGTAAAATGCTAGTTTGCAAAACTCTCTGGATCGAATTGTATAGCCAAGCCCGTTCATGTGGTTGTTCAGCAGGAAATTGGAGGTTTGGGAGTGGTCGTGGGAGTTCTGAGAACCAAGCATGTCTCCTGTCTGAGCTGCAGGGTGCCCACCCGAGAAAGAATCGCACCTCCGTTCCTGGTTGTCCTCTAGACCCTGCACCCTTGTTGGTATAACTTTCCAGGGGTCACGATGTGCTGGGAACTTCATTTACTCCCCAGGCAGCCCCCTGGGAAGGCAGATGAATCGCGTCCATTTTACAGGTGGTGCCTGAAAAGGTTGTGGTACAGGCTCTGAGGTCCCACAGCTGCTGAGGGCCTGACAGCGACCATGACGCAGCTCTCTGCCCCTGGCAGCCTCCAGCCTGAGGCCGGCCCCGCCTCATGCCTTCCCTTGCTTCCTGAGTCCTCCGGGGTTTCCCAGGGGAAGAGGTGGGCTCTCAGCTCATCCTGCTGGTGTCCTTAGCAAAGAGGCGGTCCTTTTCTTTCCTTGGCTTCTGGGGAAGCCCAAGCGAGACCTCTCTGACTTTCCAAGGTGTTTATGCGAGGAGGGCGGGTGTGCCCCCTGGCTCCTGCCTAGAGAACTCTTGGCCTTTCCCAGTGGGTTTCTGGGCCGGAGACCATGGTGGGACCAGCCTGATGGTCTCAGCTACTGTGCTGCTTTCCTGTCCATCAGGTCTCAGTGGTTGCACATAATGGAAATGAACTCTGGACAACTCAGGCCAAAAGGGAATTTGATGGGAGGCTAAGGGGGAGCTGATAAAATGAAAAGGAGAAAGAGGATCCAGAGTAGCTTTGGAGAATATGGAGCAAGATGAAATGGCCATTCTCTTCTGGAAACTTCCACTGGGGGAAGAGCCCCCGCCTCCTCTGTCCCCTGTGTTGCTCTGCTCAAGGGTCAGTCTCCGGGAAGATCTGAGCATCCACTAGGCCATGGCCCAGGAGGGGGCAGGGCATTTTGACTGACAGTCCGTTGAGGTCCAAGTAGGTGAGAGATGGTTCCTTAGGGTGCTGAGAGCAGCGGCTGGGGCAGTGCATACCTGGCGGGCAGTATACCTGCCCGACTGTCATGCTGCCCTGGTAGGACGTCCTGCCATCTGGGAGGGCTCCAGCCGCCCGGGGTCAGCCTGCCGGGCGGGCCGGGGTGAGCTGGACCATTGCCCGTGCTTGCTTTGGGCTGCGGGTATGGGTTCACCATGTCATGACTTCTAGGGCACCAGGATGGGGGAGGCGTTGGGGAGCTCTGGGTGGCATCTCCCTTGTGGACATGGGGTCATGGGAGTCCAGGAAGCCAGGGGCGTCCCCAAAGGCCCACAGCCCAGCAGGGCCAGACGTGGGGCGGGGACAGGGGCATGGCACAGTGCTGCTTCCCAAAGAGCAGCATGGGTACCCCTGGTGGTGTGGCACGGGATTTTAAGTAGAACACATATAAACTTAAAAAAAATTAATTGCTAATGAATGCACAAGGCACAAAATTAAAAACGCCCCCAGCCACCCACTTCCCTTCCCTGGAGGCTACTGGTGTTACTAGTTCCTCGTGTGTAGTTCCAGAGAAATTCTTGTGTGTGCACACATAGGAACAATCTATATATTTCTCTCCCCTCCCCTGTACAGATGGAAGCAACACTGTACGTTTCCCTCACTTCTCGCTTTCCAACCAGTTAGAAGTGATTCCAAATCGGGTCATTTCGCTTCAGTGTTTTTAAGTTAACTTTTTATTGCTGAAGTTTTGCATACCAGGCATAGTGTTCAGCTCGATGAATTTTATAAACGGCACACGTCCGTGGAGCCAGCGTCAGATCCGGAGTCAACCTGGCTGGCTTCCGAGAGCCTGACCCCCACCCCCTGGCCCTGCCCCAGGGTCATGGCCATCCTCACAGGAAAGTTTTAGGTTTGAATACCTATGTGTTCATTTTAATGTGTTTTGGAAAAAACCGTAGCACATCCGACGTGAGGCTTCCCAGGTATTATTGCTCTGGATAAAAAGTGTTGCACTGAATCCCAGGGCCTTAACTGGGGAGACATCAGAATGGCCTGGGGTGCTTGATTTCAGGAGTGACGGTGGGACAAGCCTGAGGTGACCCCGGGGCCATTGAGGGGTCCCGCTGCCGCCGTCCTCAACCCTAGGCTCCCCAGTTTCTTATAAGACGTTACTCATCTGGTGTGGACATCCCCCTAGGACAGGTGGGGGAACCAAGAGAAAGGGCTCGACATCTGCTAGCCTAGTACGACCCAGTGTATACCAGTAACGTGCTGCTGCCCTCTCTCCCCTCTCATAGCCAGTCAGGTACCACGTACCTGGAGCTGTAGAACAGGATCAGGTGGAGAGGGTATGTGGATGCCTGGGAAATGGGAGCCTCTGACCTCGTGGTTTGGTGTGAGGTTTTAGAGTTGGACAGGTCTGGATTCGAATCCTAGGTCTGCCACTTGTTGGCTGTGTGACTGTGGGTGAGTGTCTTAACCTCTCTGAGCATATGGTTCCTCACTTGCAACGTGAAGATGCTTTAAAACTCCCCTACAGGGTTGCATGAGGATTATATAAGCTCCCTGTGTGTTGGACACCCAGCCCCGTCCATGGTGTACATGCTCAGTGAATAGTCACACTTATCGCAGTTTCAGTTACTGTGGCTCTGAGGTCTTCTCTAGGCTTAGCGCTACAGGGGAAGTAGGAGAGGAGAGCCGGACAGAGGTCTGCTTCTCTGCCCCCTATGGCATCCATCCCAGTGAGCAAATGGCTCTCAGTGGGGCGTGGGGAACAGAATCTCTCCCTGGCTGCCTGTGGCTAGCCGGCTCCAGGACAGCTGTCCTGTTCCCAGACCTGGGGTTCCAGGCTGGGTGGTTGGGGCGGGCAGGTTGGGCGGGGGCCTGGGCAGCTGACAGAGCCTGGGGGGTGGGGGTGCGGGGATTGCTAGGAGGCCAGCTGCAGCGCTGGAGTGGAGCAGAGAGCCAAATCATTTCTTAACCCATGCTGTTCCTGTGGGGTGGCTGCTCTTCCAGGCCCCGGAATGGCTACCTGTGCTGCAATGGCCTCACTGCCCTGTGAATTGCTGGTTAGACTGGGGTCTCCAGCACACACTGAAACGTGTACTGGGCCCGTTTAAAGATTGCAGTGATTCATAGAAACGTTCCCATCTCTGGCCTTCTGGGGAAAAGCAGAAGATGTGACCATGCTGAGCGCTCTCCAGTACCAGTGGCAGGTTTGCCTCGGCTGGGGGCTGGGGGCTGGGGTCATTCCCAGCCCAACTGCCCCCTGCCCCGCCCTCATATTTGTCTCTGGTCCCCCTGCGGTCATGTGACATCTTGGCCTAAGGAAGCCCGTCAAGATCCCCTCTAACCCTTCTCCCTGAACCTTGCATTCCCAGGGGGGTCTCTGGTCTGCTTGATCCCCCCACCCCCGGCCGGCAGCCTCACTACCTCCCAGCGGAACTTCCCTTGTAGGCTCTGTGGATGGAACCACGTCTCTTCCTCTCTGTAGTGACTCGCACTAGTTGGTCCTGGTTTGACCCCTTGAGGCCACAAAGCGAGGTCTGTCCCTCTTCCCTGTGACAGCCCTTCAGATGCCTGAAGACAGCTCTGGGGGCCCCCTGAGCCTGCCCCTGTGCACTGAACAGCGTTTGTTCCTTTGCTTCCCCTCCTAAGATGTGGTTTCAAGAACCCCCACTACCCTGGCGCCCCTCCTTGGCCACCTCCCCCTGGGTCTGTGAACTTCTTGCAGCCGGACTTTGCAGCACTGACCTGTACACCCCGAGGGCCGTGACAACGCACCTGGGGCCTCACCTCTGTTCAGAAAAGGAAAGTATAAATGCGCGGAGAGCGTTTTGTCAGGCTAACCGCCCCAAAATGCCTCTGCCATCTCCAAGTGGGGCACCATGTGTCAATTTTGTTTTTCTCTGTGGTCCCCCTGTATTTAAATTTTTCTTCTGCGATCTCGGGATTAGAAAAAGTAAGAAAGCAAGGGGTTGGGATCAGTTTGTTTTCACCAGCTGATGGCGGGTGCCTGCTGAGACGAGGCCCTGGCCGGGAAGGAGGAGAGAGAAGAGGGGGCAGGAGTGGCCCTGCCTTGGGGAGCTCACGCCCAGGGCAGCGTGGAGTGGCCAGGCTGAGTCGCTGGGAGAGGATAAGGGGAACCAGGGGTGGGGGCGGGAGGAGGGGCCTGCTTCCCTGGGAAGGCGTCTTGGACAGCAGCGGCCAGGTGGGGCCTCCGACATGGCGGCGCGTTTCAGGTGATGGGAGCACCAGTAGCAAAGGCCCTGGGGCAGGAACGTGTGCCTGGAAGGGGTGGGGGTGGGGATGCACAGGCTGGAGCATCAGGTGGTATGAGTGGGAAGGGTCCTCGGGGCGAAGGGACTGGGGCCAGGTGGTGGCAGGCCCTAGACCCTGACGAGCACCCTGAAGGCTGTTCTAAAGGGGACAGGAGTGGTGATAATGGAACAGCAGCAGCCTACTGGCCCTGGAGGCAGCGCTGGTTACACTCGGGCTTTCCCTGTCTGCAGCTGTGTGACCTTGGACAAGTCATTTCCTCAGGCCCTGGTTTTCTCATGTGCAGTGGTATAACAGTGCTCTGAGGCTTTGACAAGCTGATGGGCAAAAATGGCTTCAATTGGTGCCCAGGACCTGGGGCCACCCCGGTGATATTCTGCCATCTAGAATGGTCTTTAGTGTCCTCGTCGCTGCTTTTCGTCGTATCCAGAGCTTACCCAGTGCTCACAACTGCCCAGTGACAAGCAGGTGCTCCCATTTTACAGATGTGTATACTGAGTCGGAAGTGCAGGACTTACGTCGGAGCCTGCTGGGCTCCACGCCTGGGCTCTTTCCACTCTACTGCCGTCTCTTGGAAAGCTTGGGGGTGGGATGCTGGCCCTGGGGGTTGTACCTGGCCCAGACCCCTTTCTAGGCATCTGGTTTCCAGAGAACACTTTTAACCTAATGAGGAGGCTGCAGGGCTGGAGGGAGTCGAGTGGTGGGTGCCAGGCCTGGGTGGGGAGTAGGCTCTGTGAGCATCCGGCATGAGCAGATGAATTGGGGGGTCCATCCTCGGCCTCTCTGAGGTGCTCTCTGGGCTGGAACAGCTAGAAGAGCGGCCTTAGGCTTCTGCTTTCTCCTGGCCCTTGGATTGTGTTGGTGCCCACCTGGCCTAGGTGGCCGTGGCACACCCACCCCTTTGGCAGGGCTGGGCTGGGCTGGGATTTCCCAGTTCTAGTGGTGCTGGGGGCCTCCTGGGGGAAGTGGAAACGGCTCCAGTCCAGTGAGGGACTGCCGGCCGCATTGGCTTCTGGGGCCCTACCTGTCCGCATCCCCAAACTCAGCAGTGAGCAGCCCGGCCAGGGCAGTTGTCACAGGGAGACGCCACGGGGCTGGACAGAGCCTGGCCTCGGGGTCTGGGTTCTGGGTTCCGCCAGACGCCACGTGTGACCTGGCAGGCGCTTCATTCCTTGGGCCCCGTGCTTTCCTCTGTGACCGTGAGACAGGTGCTGCGTGACCCCATACCCTCGAGAAGCCTGTGTGATTCCTGCAGGGTGTGGAAATGTATCTGTGGAACACGGCCCTGCTCCGTGCAGACGCCAGTGGCTTTGATTGCTGAGGACTTGGCTGGCCTCGCGAGCTAAGACCACCGCTGCCGCCCCTCGGTGGGCACTGTGTAGGGGTGTTTTCTGTGCACCGGGCACCGTACTCTGCATGCTACCACATCATCTCGTCGGTTCTTCTCAGCGCCTCTGAGTATCACCCATGTGACCTATGGGGAAACTGAGGCCCGGTTTCACATGTTGGGTAGTGCTGCAGCCCGGGTCTGTCTGATTACAAACCCTGGGCTCCTGGCTGCTAGAGGTTCCTGACTGGGGACCTCATGGGCCAACTACAGGAATACACTTCCTTGCAGAAGCTTGACAAAGTGGAAACTGAGGCATGCCAGCCAGAGAGCTGAGCCCCCACTGAGCCCTATGCTTTAGGGGCTCCTCTCTGGGGCGAGGAGGCAGGTGGATGTGCCTGTACTTCCAGACAATTCTCCAGGCCCCCAGGACACCCCCTGCTCCTGTGCCCCCAGGGCACCCTGGTCTCTGTGGGCCTGGCCTCCTCCTGTGCCTGTTTTCTGAAGGGTGGGCCCAGCCTTCAGTGTGCGTCTCCCCAGGGTCGAGGAGGGGACAGGGGTGCTATTTGCAGGGCGTGGGGCCTGCACCCGCCTGAGACATGGGGGTGCCCCTCTCGGGTGAGGGAAGGAGCTGGTGGGGAGAAAAGAAGGGGGGCCGCAGGCTGGGGGCCTGCAAATGTCAGAGGCGGGCCTGGGTGAAGCGCTGGGTCCTGCCAGCTGGTGACTGCCTGACGGACAGGTGCACTCGGTCCTGGACGGGCCTTCCAGACTTCTGGTGCCCTTGTCCCAGCCTCAAGGTGCCACGGGGCTGGGGAGAGGCCCCCAAAAATCGTCTGTAAAAGCAGGGAGCATGAATGGTTTCTTCGGGCTGTGTAAACACACCCACACATCCCCACCTCTGCCCTCTGGGAGCCTGGGCGGGTACCACAGAGGGAGGAGAAGGAAGCCATGTCTGTATTTGCAGGTGCAGGACGGAGACTGCGCCCTCAGGAGCCTTTCCCATGGGCAGGTCCTTTGTTCCTCTGTCCTTCTCTTACCGTCTTAGGCTTCTGGGGGCAGAGGGACCTCATGTGAATTTTGGTCCCATTACCTGCAAGCATCACCGCTCAGCGACCCGAGACCCCTCTGAGGGCTGCCTGAGATACGGCCCCTTAGGAGCCAGGCCCTGGGGGGGCACGCGGAGTGTGTGCAGCAGCAGTGGCCACCCTGCTTTGCACCAGCAGCCTCCCGAGGGCCCTGAGGCCGGGCCCTGCCAGCAGTGGGCCAGATGTGGTTTGCTGGATGATGAAGGGGAGCTTCTCAGTGTGGGTGTCCTCGCGTGATGTGTGGGCTGCTATGTTTTGATCAGAGGGAGCCAAACTGATTTTCCTGGCCCATCTCTCCACCATCCGAAGCAGAAAGTTAAATAAACACAGCCAAGTATTATCACAGGACGCGAGGAAAATGAACTCGGTCCCTACAGGCGGCCCACATCTGGCAAGTGTTGGGCCTCTCAGGGCTGTGGGATGAGACAGATGTGGTTGGGGCAGGAAGGGCTCTGTGTACCCCAACCCGGGACGTGCCTCCTCCCAGGGCTCTGCCAGCCTTGGGCTTGGGGTCGGGGTGCAGGCCGCTGCCTCCAGCTGACTCCCTTGCCATCGCCTGGCTCTTTCTGGGGTCTTGCCTTCAGTGGGGGCTCCCCTGAGCCTTTCTGAGGCTGGTTCTCCCCAGCCCAGCCTGGTACGTGCCCTGGAAGAACAGCTTGGGAAGCAGCCTTACTTGTCAAGACCTTCCGTCTGTCTGCTGAAGGCCGTAGTGGGCTGGTAAGCCACATGCTGGGGTTTGTAGCTGGCATGTACCCTGCCGTCCTCTGCCCAGCACACCCCTGTCAGCTGACACTCAGCCCTCCCTGAACTTAAATGGGCTGCATGGAACCCAGAGTTCCATATAGGACGATCCGTAGGACTTGGCGGGGAAGCAGTAAGGGTGTGCCCTCTCTCCCTCCCTTCCTCCTCCCGCTGGCCCTCTTCATTCACTTATTTATCAGAGGTTGCCCAGCACAGCCCATGCCCCCGGTCCCCACATGTGGCACTCTGCCTTCCTGAATCTTGTGATGCTTCTGGTGGTTGATAGGTGAGTGAGTTTTTTCCCCCTCTATACCTATATATTTATTCTACCGTCTACTAGGAAAATGTCACTTTACATGTTTATTCTAATATCTATTAGAAACAGTGTTATTAACACACCAAATGTGTCATTTTTAAAAGTCGTACTGCTTAGTAGGAGGCTGGAAGAAAAAGTATTTAAGTAAAAGAAGGGAGTTCATGTGAAGAAAATGATTCTGGAACTCTTACTGCAGGGGTGTGTGCTCCTGGCCGTGCTCGCAGGGGAAGGCAGGGGGGTCCCTGCCAGCCCTGGCACCTGATGGCAGAGATGCCTGGCCACTGGTTGGGGGCACAAGCTCAGGGAGGCCGCTGCATCCCCACCTTGGTGGTCGTGGGGGCGGGTTTGGATGATGTCAGGCCTCCCTTGGCAGGGCCAGCAGCCAGGTGGAGGTGCTCAAGGTCCCCAGGAAGGCCTCCACGTGATTCTTACCACGGTGGGTGGGCGATCGGCCTGAGCTGGGGGACACGTTTGTACCAATGAAATGTCCCCTTCCAAGTGAGACTTGTTAAAAGTATTGACTTCGTGAACAGTAAAGTATTATGATCGCCCCTGCCTCTGGGACACCCATGTGGAATTACAAAATGTTCATTACGGTTCATTCCCGTGGAAAGCTTGGGGCTTTTGATACAAAGAGAGAGACGGAGGGCTGGTCTCTCTGTCCAAAACCAGATGAAAACACTTGTACAAACACACACACACATGCATGTGCCCACGTACACACACATCAGCTTTCAATAAGAGACTCAGTTTCCTCTTTGCTTGTGTTTCAGATAAAGTGCACGTTCCACAAGGTGCTGACATTTATTTACAGTATATTAGCATGGAGGGTAAGTCGTTAAGGGGCCGTAAAAAACATTAGTTTTTACTTGATGGTGCTTTTCTTCAAAGGAAAGAGGTAAAAAGGAAAGAGAGTGGGATTCTGGTCTTACCCCCTCTTTCCTTTCCACCCCAAACAGCAAACAGGTCTGGGCAGGTGCTGTCTCCTTCTCCCCGGAACCCCAGGCTGATGTGCCCTCACCCCCATGGACCCGGCGCCCACCTTCAGGTTCCCAACACGCCGGGGGTCCCTTCCATCCATGCTTTGTGTGGGATAGTGTTGTGTTGCCTCTGTGCGTGGCAGAGTGGACCCTCGGCTTTGCCATCTGAGTTGGACAGCTGGTGGGTGAGCTGGGGGGTATTACCACTGAAATGAGACGTGGGAGCCAGGCCCCATCGTAAATCCACGTTTATATGCTGCACGTTTCTGGTTAACGAGACCATGCAGGAGTGACTTATGAAATGAAATATATATGTATATATGAACGAGGAGATTAACCTCAGGAGGAGACGGGATTAAACATGACGGCAGCTTGGGAGGCTTGGGGCCCTCCAGGGTGAGGGCCCAGGCAGGCGGGGCCCCCAAAAGGGAATGTGCAGGAAACATCCCAACGCTGGGTGGATTTGTTCGGGTGCAGACACAATTATCCTATTTCGTCTTGCTCCCTGTGTGCCAAGCCCTGGCTCAGCTCTTTGCAGTGTTATTTCACTTGGTCTTCAAATCAAATGGGGATTTTTATTACCCCACCTTTATAGGCATGGAACCGGGATTCCAAGAGGTAAGACATTGCCCTGGGTCACACAGCACAGGGGTGAGGGGCGAGAGTTTGTCATAACTTTTGTGGGCGCACCCAATGTTGACGTCACAGACCCATCTCTGTAGGTTCCAAAAAGAGGAGCCGTTTCAAACCCGACCTGCCCCACCAGCGGTGGCTTCTCCAAGAGGGTGCAGAAGGCCGGGGAATCTCCACCTGTCAGTTTCTGCTTGTTCTGCACAGGCTGGGCGAGGCAGGTGGGGGTGGTGGTCAGCGCCTGAGCCTTGGAGCCACGCAGGCCCGGCTTCAGTCGGGGTTTACCTCCCATTGCTTATGTAATTTAGCATACTTAAAAATTCATTTAGGTCCTGCTTTCCCTACCTGTAAAATGGCCCCAGCATTCAGCCCCTCTCTTGGGCCAGGGGGAGGATGAAGCATAGACATGACACTGTGTGAGAGCAGAAGTGAGTGTTATTTCTAGTGTCATTGCTGTCAAGCGAACTGGAAGGTGGGAGAAAGAGGAGTTGTAGAGGGTCTCCCTGAAGGGACGACCTGTTTGTTATGCTAGAGGATCGTGGTTGCCCTTTGCCAGGCACCTGAGTACTGGGCTCTGGACCGGTACCTTTTAGGTACCTTCGCATTTTATCCTCAGAGCTGCCTTGCAGGGTCACTGTGCACAGAGAGGTTCCCTAAGTTGCCCAGGTCACAGAGCAGACCACGGTGGATTGGGATTTGAGCCTAAGGCATCTTGCTTTGAGCACCCTGCTGCGATGCTGACATCTGCCTGGGCCTGGGGTGGTCAGGGAGAGCTCGGAGGAGGGGAGCCTGCGCTCTGGGCAGTGCGAGGAGGCGGGGAGGAGGCTGGCTCTGTGGCCAGTGGTCCGGCTGACCCTGGGGGTTTGGGGAGAAGCTCGAAGCCCTGGCCTGAGTCTGGCTTTCCCCACAGGCAGAACCCAAAGTGGGACTGGGCCTTGGGGCCGGGCTGGTCGGGCTGCCTGACATTCCCCCCCGTTTATATTTCCTTCCTGAGCAGAATGCAATTTGATTGGATTTTCCTGAACTTCATCTTGGAGCAAGAACATTTTTGTTTACATTAGAAAAGAGACCCACAGACTTGTAAGATTTTTGTCCACGATTATCATTCTTCCTAAATGGGATTTGCATGTTAGTGTGAAAGGAAATTGGAATTTTATCTGTGGTTGAAGTAGAGACTCCAGGCTGCTCCCCGTCCCCTGAGCCCTTTCTGGGGCCGGGACTGTGGACAGAAGGGCTGCACCCCTGAGCTCTGGGCTATGGGGGCCCGGTGGGCCCTGCTGTCCAGGGGCTGCCTTTCACCTTCCCTGGCTCCCACCACTCCTGCATGCCTGCTCTCCAGGTCTGTTTCTACTTTGCTCTGAGATGTGGATTAATTTTCGAACCATACCTTAGTCTGTTCCTTCCTTCGTTTGCTCATTCATTCATTCATTTATTCATTCATTCACGGAGCTATTATGTGCCCGCTCCTGAGGGGCACAAGGAGGGTAATACTTGTCACACTGTGGAGTTCGCAGTCTAACGGTTGAAGGTCAAACTCAAAGTCCCTTTCCACATCTCTGTCAGACCGGGAGTACCTGGCTCAGCGTTCTAGGTCATCTGGTGGTACACATTGCTTATTAAAGGAGGACACAGCAAACACAGGTTGGCAGCATGTCTCGAGAGCCTACACACAGGCAAATTCTTTGTCCAGCAATCCAGCTTCTGGAAACTGATTCTAAGAAAAATCACTGACCAGGCTTGTCGTCATGTACGATGCGTGTGGGTGTGTTTTGCAACATGGCTTTTCTTACAGTAACCTGGGTGTCTAGGGACAGGGCATCAGTTCATTTAGTCCTGGAGCCTCCGATGACAGGCCAGGCCACCATTAATAATGACGGTGTCAGCCCAGGCTTTTATGTGAAAAGATGGTCACTGTATGTTGCTGAGTTAGAAAAACAGGTTCCAGAACACTTTGTGTTGTTCAGTCATGTGTATTGTTACAACCTTCTGGAAAGTTGTAACAATGTATTTCTCTGCACAGAGAAAGTTGTTTGTGCTTTTAGTCTCTTCATTTTAACTCACATATATTTCCTAGTTTGCTACATTGTACATGAATTCCTTATGTCAGACACTTTCATAAAAAGGAAAAGACGCTTAATGTAGGCAACGATAAGAAAAGGAAAGGACAACTCTTGAGTGGATCTGGGGTTCTGATGTACGTGGGACCTGGGGGTAGAGCCTGTCCAGGGCCAGTGGGGTGTGTGGCCGAGCCTGGAAGGTGCAGGGAGCCATGGTCTGGGCTCCCTGTGGCTTCCAGGGCTGCCTCCAGCTCCTGCCCCTGCCCCGCCCCTGCCTGGTGCCCCTCCCTCCCTGCCCCTGCTGCACTGTTCCTTTGTCCAGTGGCTTCTGAGTGGGCCCGTCTCTTCCCAGCTCCGCAATCAGCATCCTGTTTAGCAGCTTGCAGTTGCCTGTGCTGGGAGTATTTACATTATAGAAAGTTGCAAACCCCTTATCTCCCTGAGAGCCACCTGTTAACACTGACCAGCGCACCACCTGTCACCCCAGGAACCTCTGTTGGGGAGCCCCCAGAGATGCATTCCCCTCTTCCTAGATTCCTCTGGAACTGGCACAGAGAGGAGCTTAAGGAATCTTCTGTAAATTCGAATCAGGGGACGGGGGAGTGGAAAGGGAACCGAGCCTACTCTTTTGTCGGCTGACCCCACTCCATCTGGAACCAGAGCTTCTGCTTGCTCAAGGTGGAAGTAAAACAAAGGGCTTAGGCATCCCATTCCTGGCTCCACCCTCTCCTAGCTCCAGACCTTTGGCCAATTCCTTAGCCTCAGTTTCCTCATCTGTAAAATGGGGTCAATAAATGTACTTATCTCATAGGGTTGTGTAGGCCAGCTAGAGTTTTCAAACTCGAGCACGTATCAGAATCACCTGCGGGGTCTTGTTAAAATGCAGATTGCTGGGCCCGGAGATTCTGCTTTTGTAAATCTGTGATGGGGTTTGTGATCCTGCATTTCTAACCGGCTGCCTGTCAGATACGCTGCTGGTGCTGGTCGGGGGCTGCATTCAGAGAAGCAGTGCTTTGGGCCATCCCGGGTGTAGAAAGTGCTCATCATACGGCTTGGAGCCTAGACAGGGCTCAGTAACCCAGCTGCTTTTTCGGAGAACCTTAGGTGGGGAACGTTGTCTGTGAGGACTCAGGGCCTGGAAGCTAGAGTTCTCGGCTTCCAGGCCTGCCTTTCTGACCTCTGGGCCCCAGGCCAGCCATGTCTCTTCTCTGCGACTTTATTTCCCCTTCTGTGAAATGGGTCAGTAAAAGCTTGACTTATAGGTAGCAGCTTAGGAAACATCTGTAAAAGTCCTCTGATGCTGGGTGATTCTGGTGAGGGTGGTGGGGGAGGCTGTGAGGGGCCCCAGGATGCGCTGGCATCTTGGGACAGGCACAGAGGGACAGGCAGTGGGGAACATACCAGGCCCCGGGGACCACTGGCTTAACCGTCTGGCTCCTCTTCCGACAGAGCTACAAGGGACTCTTTCAATAGAAGCAGCAGCAAGTCATTTTAATTCTCTTGGGCACCTGGCTTGGCAGTGCTGTCTTCGCTTCTTCTCAGTTCCTGATTCTGTTTTCCACTAAAATGGACACATCAGGTGGCTTTGTGAGACTCAGTTTCCTCTTCTTTTCCTGCCCTGTGGAGCAGGGTACCCTGAAGGGAGTAGCTGGGTGCTCTGAGCTTTGAGCTCGAGCCGCAGAGTCGGGAAGCATCTGCGTGAGGGCTGTCTCAGAGCAGAGCTGGGAGGATGCGATGGGAGCCCGAACGTGGGACGCTGCCACGGTGCCTGGGGCCACTGGTGCTCAGGGAAGGTTGGCTTTCCAGGGACAAGCAACGTCCTTGCTTTGGCCCAGATCTGCTGGAGTGAGACACACACCCAAGTGAAGTTAGCGTAAGGTATGTGTGCAAATGTGTGTGCCCTGCATAGGCGCTTGAAGGGGAAGGAAGCTCTGTGGGCCGGTTGCTTGTAACCTACTTCACTGAGCCTTTTGCAGCTGCGTGCGTGCCCAGTGAGGAGGAGTGCCCTGATTGGTTAGCAGTGTCTGCTGTGCGGGCAGGATAGGGGAGCTGGGGCAGGTTTGCCACATGTATTCTAGCCCCGGTCTAGTGAAAAGATCATTTTCTAGAACTTAAAGAAACTCCGTTTCACATTATTGCCCTATTTTTATCACCATCATCATCATCTTTACTTTTTGCTTATGGAAGAGGGGAGGAGAGGAATCAGATTTCTGTAAGGTTGCCCAGCAAAGATTCTGCGCCTTTTGCAGGCATCTTCCAGCCCTTCTCTCCTGGGGTGTGTTCAGGCAGTGTGGGGTGATGGTGGGGGTTCGGGGAGGGAGAGGGAGAGGAGCTGGCACAGATGCTGAGCCCCTTGGCTGTGACCTCCGGGTGCTTCCCCATTTAGAGACACCCTCCCTGCACAGTGGCAGGACTGGAAAGCAGTGATGCCCCAGGACCCATGGCGGTCGCCGGGCCCTTCCTGCTGGTGGGTGGGGTGGGTGAATCTCAGTGGGAAACTTGATCTCACTGTTGGAAACTCAGGCCTCCCATCTTTCCAGGCAGAGTGAGACCTCACTGAGCAGCCAGCCAGGACCCTGGAGGGGGAAAGAGCAGCTTGAATTACTGCAGGAATGTGCACGGATGGTGACTGGTGTTTATCTTGAACTCAGCGTTAGAAATGTCATCTCTTTTAGTCTCTGCCAGTCCTGTGGGGTGGGTAGCAGTGTTCTCCCCATTTTACAGAGAAAAAGAGTGACAAGGAGAGTAGACCGGCATCTTGTCCCATATCTAATGGCCCCTAAACGGCCGAGTCGGGGTTGGTTTGGGGAGCCTGATTTCAGGGCTTACTCCCAACCCCCAACACCCCCCCGCCCCCCCCCCCAATTTATAGCTTCTGTCCCGAGACCCTCATCTAGCTCATCTGTCCTGCTCCATGAGCTCTGTCAGGTGACTCCTGGAAGGGTTACTTTTCTGGTAAGGATGGAACAGCTTCTCTGGGGTTCTTGGACTATTACTGCATGCCTTTCTCTTCTCCCTATTTGACAGATAAGCAAGGCAAGGAGAGAAAGGGAAGTCGGGTAGAGCAAGACCTGGGCTACCCGGGATTGGCCAGGGGAACAATGGATGAAACTTTTCAATACCATTGCATCTTTCCCAGCTTTAAGGGGAGAGTCAAGTATTGCCCAAACGGCCATGAAAAGCTCTTGAAACCGAGCTGACTTGGAGGCCCACCTCCCATCAACGAGCCCATGGAGTAGTTTTTCTTTCAACGTTGGAATAACCCCTTTTTGCAAATAAAAGCAGTAGTTTGGGTGGGAGAAGGCTTCTGGTTAGGAGCCATGTTGTCCAAAAACGAGATTTCTTTAAACCCCTGAGCCCCCTGCCTGGTGGCGAGGTGCTCACGTGATGGGGGTGTGGACGGGGCTGGTGAGAGGGATGCAGACCTGCTCGCCCTCATGGCACTGCTTCTGCTTGTCGAGGACAGTGGCCTTCCCTGCGCCGTTTAAATTGCTAGCATATTCTCTTTTCGGCAAGCGATCCAGGGCTTGTGAGAGTTACATACATGGGTTTGTGATGTGACCTGTCACGGGGTCTCGGTTTCTCTGAGTCCCGGTGCTTGGTGCCGACCCGCTGGCCGTGGGGGCTTGGGTGGCTGTAGCTTTAGCTGCAGAGAACCTTATTTTGCCCTGCCATCACTTGCGCTGCCCGGAACCCTACCCCACGTGAGAGGAGCCTGGTGGTTGCGTGTGTTTGCAATTGACCCTCGTGACTGTGCCCTGAAGCACGATGCAGAGATGCTCACGATAGCACATTTATGTGTGTTAGAACAAAATCAGCTTTGCCTTTGTGGGCACCCCTTCTGTGGGCATTCTCTGCCCTGCACCAGAGCACACTGCTTGGTGGACAGAGTGTGGGCTAAATTTCAGCTCCCTCTCACCACTGCTGCTAGGCCCCTTGTGCAGTGCACAACCTGTACAACTGTACACGACGCTCCTCCCTGCTTTGGGCTTTTTCACTCCTTGGGGTTGCTCATAAGTCAGGCGCAGCACCGCTCCACTTCATGCTTGACAGTGAGGGTCTGGGCTCGCGGCACATCCTGTAGCGTCCTGAGCCCCGCGCTGGTTTGGGGAGAGGGATTCCCTCAGGATGAGCCGACGAGAGGCGGTCACACCCCTTGCCTGGCTCGCCACCTCCGCTGGGACAGGGATGCCTCTAGGGAGGCTCCATTGGGCCAAGGTGGGCCCAGACCCCTTAAGAGTGGGGTGATCCCTGGGGCCAAAGCTGGCAGAGCACAGAGGTCCCCCCAAGACCTTGGCAACACCAGCCAGAGGTGGGGCCAGCTGAGAAGACTCCCCAAATGAAATCCATTCGTCCAGTGGGTCTTAAACCTGTCTTTTCTTTTTTTTAAGGAGGGGGGATGTTCTAGAAATTTTTGATTTCTATGAAATCAATAGATCCTAGACAACTATGGATCCTTTTCTCAGAAAAAATGTCCATATGCACACCCGCCTGGAAGCTGACAGCCGGGGTGGGGCCTTCTCAGATCCCCAGGCCAGTGGAGCAGCTGGCCCTGGTGTGGATTTGGGGGAGGGGAGGAGGCCTTCTGGGGCCCTTGGATCAGTGCTCACCTCTGTCTGTCTCCCTTATTCACCTCCCGGCTCTGTCTGCCCTAGAACTTGTCCCGAGTTTTCCTGCCTCTGACCTGCATCTTGTCTGCCAACCCGGGTCTTGCCTGACTTTGACTAACCCCGGGTGGGGCCCCAGCCCTGTCCTGGTTCAACATTTGGGTTCTGGGCCCTGTTTCCAGCCCCCCACCACAGCTCTTCACCTTCCCTTTCTGTTCCCTTCCCCAGCTCCATCTCCTCTGCACCTGTGAGGTGTTGGGGAGCCCTGGGAGTGTACACTGCTCCCCAGGCCAGGAGCTAGTTCCACGGGGGGTGAGGGGGTGGTTTACACAGGGCCCGGCTCATACCACTTGCTCCATGCTGCTGGGTTACCACAGTCCAGAGGCCCAGCTCACAGGCTTTGGCTCTCACTGGCATGGCCCTGATGGTGGCAAGGCCGTCCTGGTGCGTGGGGATGAGCTGTGGGCAGGGAGTGGGGTCATGTGGGAGCCTGCTGCTGAGCTGGGGAGACAGCGTCGCGTGCAGCTCACGGGCTTTATACTCTCATGGGACAATCAGCCATCACAGCGTGTGATCCCACAGCCGAGAGAGTACGGATCTTCTGGTCTGTCTGAGGCCCTGACGGAGCCTCGAATCCTTCTTAACACACCCCAGCGACCATGCTTCATACGCTCTGTGCCCTCTCCTGTGTGAACACTGGCCCTGCACCCCCTCTCCCCGCATGCGTACTTGTTCCTGTGTACACCCTGGTAGCTGCACCCCGACCCTGGGCCTTCAAGTGTACTCTGTACCTCTTCCTCTGTGGACACACGGGCACCCACCGTATGCTGACAGACGTCCGTCACTCACAGGAGTGGACGTCCCCGTGTTCCCCTGGAGACTGCAGGGTGGGAGTGTGTATCTTGGCCTCAGCGCCGCCAAGCATCTTATACGTTAAAAGGTGAGTGGTAGAGTCTGGGGACATCTCCAGAAAGCCCCTACTCCCCTGGCCAGCTGGGCAGCCCCTTGCGTGTGGTGCATTTTGGCCACCATGCCGACTGGGGTTCCTCTGAGATGCTCAACCTTTGGTGCTCATTGTGTGTCTGCAGCAAATTCCTCTTCGGGGATGGCTCATCCCCCGGCAGGCACCTGGCTGCAGCTGGAGGGAGGCCGGCCCTCCTCCGCCCACTGCCCTGGCCACTCACCTCCCCGTGGAAGAGCCCAGTCTGGCCTGAAGAGTACATCCAGCTGGCGGGGCAGAAACCCTCTTCACTGGCAGTGTTGGGTCGCCCAGGGGCTCGTGGTTGGGCGCCACTTTTTCTCATCAAGGATGTATGAAGGCTGGTGTGTTTATAGCTTCAGAAAACACAAGAAGGGCAGAGGGGTGGGGTGTTAGTGGTGTTAGTGGTGAATGCCCACAGCCCACAGTGGGAGAATGCATTCGTGCCCAAGCGATTTGGCGCGTCGGCCCTGGAGATGCGGTGTGTGATGTGGCCGCAGGCCCGCAGCCATGTCTGCCGCTTTGACTTCCCCAGCCAGCCGGTGTCAGGCCACTGTCCTCTTCCCACCTCTGCAGGCTTGTCATCCCCGGGACAGAGCCTTGAGTCCTCCTAAGCGCTCCCAGATGGCAGATGTTTTCACGTCTCCTCCCCATGATGGCTGAAGCCAGGTCTGAGGGAGGGAAGAACTGGGCATCTTGGGGACATCGTCGAGTGCAGTGACGTGCGAGGTCACACGTCTCAAGCAAAGAGCATTGAGTGGGCCCAAGTATGGGGGCTGTTTGTCCTGACACCTGGGGCACACTCGGGCTAAAGGAAGAACGAGGGCCATGCCTTCATGTCTTGGTACCTGCTGTTGACCAGGTAGAGACCCACGCAGACCTTGTTGAAGGTTCCAATAAAATGGCAGCTGGGTGACCGTACAAGCTGTCAGCAACCTCTTAATTGACGCAAATATATGTATATGTGTGTGTGTGTGTATGTGCATGTGTATACATATGTATATATGTGTAAGGAAACGAAGCAACGTGCAGGAAACTGATTTTCAGACATGGCAGTGGGAGCTGTTAACAGCTGCTCCTCTCAGGCATAGCTTGCTTCTGATTGCTTTAAGCAGCCTGCCTGTTTCCAGAGGCTGCCTGGTTGGAACTGGCTTAGCGAGTAATATCATTTTTGTCTGATGTGTGGTCTTACTGTTATTTACAAAGCTGCATGTTTGCACCCCACCCCAGCTGTAACTAGCTGGGAAAACAATAGCTTCGGTACCAGCCCAGATTGTGTCTGCATTTCATAGTCTTGATTCCGAGTTTCTGCTCTCAGGATGCAAACTTGGAGAAGAGAGGACACTTGGTTAGCATTCCTCGTCCTGTAGCTCACGGATGTGGGTGTCCCCTCTTGCTGTTTCCGAGGGAGAAAGTAAAGCACATTCTGCAAGGCTCTGGTGGGGAGGTGGAGGGGTATAGCGCCAGGCAGGGCAGGACTGGTTAATTCTGAGAGCTGTTACACCCCGGGGTCCGTGGGCCACTGCCCAGCTGGTGACAGCCATCCTCCCAATGACCCAATGGCTCAGGTACCATTATTATCTCCATTTTGGAGATGGGAATACTGAAGCCTAGAGGTTAAATCATTCGCTCAAGGTCATGCAGCTAGTTCAAGACAATTGGGATTTGAACCTAATAGGGATTTGAACCCAATTGGGATTTGGCCACAAGCCAGCCGGCTTGCCCCTCTCACGGCTGCCCAGCAGGCTGGGTACCTGCCTTCCTGGGGGCCGGTGGGGATGGCTGCTTTCCAGTCCCGAGTTGCTCAGATTCAGGACTGCATCCTCTGCCTCAGTATACAGCAAGTCTCCACTTTATGTCATTGATACGTTCTGTGACTTTGAGTGAAACGATGTATAACGACACCAGTTTTACCATCAGCTAATTGATATAAGTAAGAGTTAAGTTCATGATGGAATGACATCATTTGAGGACCGGCTGTACAGTGGTTTCAGGAGCAACCTTTGAGACAGCTGATCGATCCTGGGTTTCGGCCCAAACGCTGCCTGGACTCTTTCTAGCTGTAAGTCCTCGGGCATGTCTCTGCGCCTCTGAGAGTCTGTTGACAAGGATGAAACGCAGGGAGGCCTGAAACCCTGAGCACAGTGCCTGGCTCACAGTGTGTGCTGGTGCAGAGACAGCCACAGCGCCCGGACACTGGCGGGTCCGTGGTAGCTTCAGCCTGCACGTGCAGACCTTGAGAGCGGGACTCTAAATCTGGAAAACACTGTGTGAGCACATTTTTGGCTTAAACAAAGTTCCATTTTACACAGCCCACCACCTAGCTTTAATGTTATTACATGCCCCAGGCTGGGATTAATCCTAGGATAAGAGCCTTGTTATGCTGTTTAGAGTTTCTCCATGTTCTCCTGGGGCGTGGCCGCCCTCGCCACCAGCCTGGCCTCACGTGCTGGGTTGTGGGGTTCTGGGGACACCCCATCCCTGTCCAGCCTTGTTCTGGGTGCTCTGGGGGGGAGTGGACAGGTGAGTGGCTTTCTGACGTCACCGGCTCATGACTGCTGGCCCCATGAGAGCTGACTGCAGCTTGTCCTCAGGCCTGTCTGTGGGTCAGGTCTCAGCGTGGAGAACAGCACCCCTGCTCACCATTCTCTGAGAGTGACCTTGTTCATCCCTTGGAATAATCGAGAGACCCTTCACATCTAAGGGGCTCTTGGTAGGAGGACGATGTCTGCGGGGTCACAGAGAATCTTTGCTCTGTACATGCGACTGGCAAATGTCTTCGTCTCAGGTGGTAATGGCCAGTGCACGGTGTGGAGACAGATTCTGAGACAGTGCGGTGATTGATTTGTGATGTCTGCCGGGGCAGAGAGCTGGGGGACCAGACGGGTACAGCGCTTACTGCTAGTCATGTCGTGTTCTGATTATTTGACACCTCTGTGAAACCGATGCAGGCCTCTTCGTAGGCTTTCCCCGCTCGCCTTGATAGGAGCCCCCCACAAATGATTTGTGTTTGTCTGTTCCCCACCCTGATGATATGTTTGTGCAACTTGAAAACTCACAGGCTCGTCTCTGTTCTCTCTTTCAGTCGAAGAGGGGGAGGCGTCGGACTTCTCGCTGGCCTGGGATTCCTCCGTGACAGCATCAGGTAAATGCCCCAGGGGCTGGGGGACTGGCTCAGGAACTCCAAGCGCTGGTTATGGGAATCATATTCTTCACCTCACATTCCTGTCTCTCATCCAGACTATCCCGTGCAACACAATTTTTATATCAGTTCCATGGGGTCAATAAAATCTATTACATACGGAGACTGATATGCCCTGATTGTCCAGGGGACAATGTTTCCTTCTTGGGGGCACATACAGAGGGGCCCCAGTACTCCCACAGCACTGGCTGGGAAGCTCCCTGTCACGGGCGTCTCTGCACATTCACTGCGGTCTAATTGCGTAAAAGCCACGTTGATAGGAGGTTTAAACTCTAGTCGAAATCGGAATTCCTATATTTCCCTTCCTGGAAGGGGCTGCTTTACACTCTCAGGCCGGCAGACCCAAGCCCATGCTTCCAGGGGAAGACATGGGGGAAGCTCAAGCTGGTGGGGTGCGTGGCCATTATGGGGTGATGGGGTGACTTGGCAGTCAGGGGACTTGGGTTTTCAGCTGTGTTCTGCCCTTGCATAAGCTCCTTCTCTGTGCCTCAGTTTCCCCCGCTATAAAAAGAGGTGGATGAATGAGGTTTTTCTAACTGTGAAGTTCTGTAATCTGGGGCTTGAGATTGGAGCTGGCTTTGGGGTCTTTGGGAGCTCCTGAGCGGAGGGCATGGCTCTCTTGTTTGCATCTAGCCAGCACCCCTCCTGGTAACAGGCTCCCTGCCTGTCCCCTGGCAGCTGGCTCTGGCTTCATGGGGGTGCTGGGACCAGTCCAGCCTTGTAAACGCTTGGGCCTGAGGACACCTACAAGGGAGTCATTTTGTCCAACCCCCTCCTCTTTTAGATGTGGAAACTGAGGCAAGGAGAGAGAGATTTGCTCTGGGTCAGTAGTTCCAGAAATGTGGTGTCAGGCCTCAGGCATATGGACATGTAACATTCGAATGGTTACCCATAGAATTTGTGATTTTGTGGTCATTTGTGACTTAATGATGCTGCTACAGTCATGCAAGTGAGAAAATTAAATTGGTGAAGTTTTAAGTAATAGCACACAGTACGTGGACTCAGCAAACATCAGGAAGATGGTTCACAGATGGCTGAGATTTGGGAAACTCTGGTATGGACTGGACAGAGGGAAGTGGAGAGCTGGCACTCGAACCCAGGTTCCTGGACTCCTGGTCCAGTGCCCTTTCCAGCAGGATCTAGACGCTGCTTGGAGAGTCTGAAGAGTCCTGCCTGGGTCCTGGCTGACCCAGGCTTGGGCACTGTTGTGTCTGCGGGAGTCTGAAGCCAGAATTGGGGGGGGGTGCTCATTCCCAGGAGGAGAGCCTGGTGGTAGGGCACACCTTGGGGTCGGCACTGGGAAGGGGACCGGAGGGGGCTATGTAGCCCCCTGTCCTATCTCCGTCTATGTGGGGGCGATGCATTCCCCATGGTTGGAGGAAACACAATGAGATTAAAGGCTCCGTGTCCCTTCGGGCACCCTGGCAGTTGTGGGGTGCATGTGCTCAGGCTTGCCGCCAGTTCTGAGGAAGATCCCCATGTGGTCCAAAGCCCTGAACCAGGAAAGCACCGAGCCTGATGGCGTCCATGGAAGGTCCTCCCTCTTCCCTGCTTTCCCAGGGGCACTAGAGGCGATGAGGACAGATGGGGACAGCAGTAGGGTTCCGGAGGGCACTGGCAGTGCTTTTGGGGGCTGGAAAGCCCCCGACGGTGCGTCCCTGGCAGTGAGGTGGCTCTGGTTTGCAGAAGGCAGGGGCAATGCCAGGGGCTGTCTGGGGCCTTGTGGTCCATAGTTCTCTGATTTGTGGGGCCCATTTCCAGCCAGGAGCCGAGTGCGCTCTGCGTGTGTGCGTGTGCACGAAGAGACGTGTGCCTCCTTGTGGGTCCTTCTGGCCCTGGCGGCTCCGTGGTGCCAGTCAGCTTTGGACTTCCTGCTCGGCGATGGGGCAAGGGAGGGCCAAGCTGCTGGGCATTGGATCATCCACAGCTGGGCAATGGATTATTTGGTTTTCTTTGGCCCTTTTTGATGATTTTTATAGTGCATGCATGTGATAAATCGTCCTTCCCAATTTTGTTGGGCTTGGGCTGTTAACGTCAGCTTATATTCCCTGAGCATGGGGCTTGTGAGATGGCGGCAGGACACAGTTTGGGAGGCAGTCCTGGGCGTGGGGGATGTCACATTCGTCGAACACTTTCTCGGTACGTGCCAGGCGTGGAGTAAATGCTCTGCCTCCAGTATCACTGAGCCAGCCCGACGCCCTGATGAGGTGGGTGCTCCTTCCAGCAGCACCTCCAGGATCTCTCCATGGGCTATGTCAGGGGCAGCCATCTGGTGGAGGACAGGACGAAAGGCCTGGCTGACGCTGCTTTACTGTCACGCTTTTCATTAAGCTGAGAAAATGTCACTTGGCCGCATCAGGGAATGGGGGCAGGTGCCAGGGAAGATGATGGGGAGCAAAGCCTCCCCAAGCCGCCCTTGGCACTGCTGTTGAGAATCGCCGTCCTCATTTGGCGGAAGAGGGAAGGGGGTTTGGAGCAGAAAGTAGCGGGTCCACAGTCCCCAGCCAGTGAGCCGTGGAGCCTGGACTCGAACCCAACTCCTCCTGCAGCCAGAGCCTGAGCTCTCACCTCGGCAGCGCCTGGCACGGGGAGGTAGACAGCTGAGCAGAGACCTGAAGGCGCGGCATTGTAGGGGTTTCGGGAAGGTCCCTGGCATTATGGGATGCAAGGTGGCCACGGAGGGTCTTGGCTCACCAGACCAAAGGAATGCAGGGTGAGGTGAGCAGGGTGGGCTGGGAGTATTTCACCAGGAGGAGGGCAGGGCTGTAGGCACCGGGCAGCTCGTCTCTTTGGGGTCCCAGCCAGCCCCGAGTGCAGGCTTGTCATTCTCCCCGCCCCACACCTGCTTTGCCCGGGCTTGGAGTGTGATGGAGAGCCCCGAGCAAGAGGCAGAACACAGTGTGCTCTGCTTACCCTTGGCCTTCCCAGCTTCCCCGCCCGTGGGGACTCTGTGGCCACCGCCCCCAGGGACTGGCCTGCTCTGTTGTGCCCCCGAGTCAGAGCCCTGACAGTGATGGAGAGCCTGGCCTGGCAGGGAGGGGACAGAACCACCAGCTCACAGCAGTGTCTCTGTCCGGGGGTCTTGGGAGGGGACCCCTCAGCTGGCAAATCCGGGGCTGCTGATAGCCGAGCCCAGGAAGGAGCACGGCATTCGGAGCTGAGGGCTAGGGGTGCCTAGGAGGTGCACAGTTTGAAATCATCTCCCGCTGGTTTTTCTTATCCATAAAATGGAGGATGAGGGGTCAGTACCTATTAATGAGACGGTTTAAGCAGGAGACAGTCTTAACCTGCTTTGAGTCACAGACGCCTTTGAGCGGCCACTGGAAGAGTGTGGATTCTCTTCCCAAACACACAGAGCGTTTTGCATGGGATTTCAGGGGCTTCACAGATTCTTTGCCCCGCCCCCCCACCTTCTCCCTGCCTTGCCAGGCCATGGGTTCAAACTCCCTAGGAATGTGAAATGCTTTGTGAAGTCCCCACAGGGGTGGGTGGGTGGCACAGGGGAGGGGCTGCCGTAAGCTGCCACCCAGCCCCTGCTACAGGGGCAGCTGTCTGAGAGCACCGGCCGGCTGGCCAGGGCACCTGGGCCCAGAATTGCCACATCTTTTGAGCTTTTAAAAGGGAAACCAGAAAGCTGGATTTCATATGAAATCATCAGATTGAAAAAAATATAGGAACCATGTCTTCTTAAAGAAGCTTTATTGATATACTTCCCCTGTCATACAGTTGGTCCACTTAAAGTGTACTCTTCAGTGGATTTCAGTGTGTCCAGAGATATGTGCCTCCCTCTGTACAGTCAACCTCAGGGCATTTTCCTGACCTCAGAAATACATCCTGTACCTTAGGAGTCACCCCGTATCTTTCCGTCACCCCAGCCCTAGGCAACTGCCAGTCTGCTTCCTGTCTGTGGATTTGCCTAGCCGGGATGTTTCTTGTAAATGGAATCAGAGCACATGTAGTCTTCATTGACTAGCTTCTTTCATTTAACCTAATATTTTCAAGATTCGCCCATGTTGTGTCAGCCCTTCTTTCCCTTTTATGGCCCAATGCTCTTCTGTCTGGATATGCCACATTTTGTTCCTCCAGTCACGTGTTAATGGACATGTGGATGGTTTCCACCTTTTGGCCACAGTGAATAGTGCTGCTGTGAACTTTGTGTACAAGTTTTTGTTTGAACATTTGTTTTCAGTTTGGGAGTGGGGGCATATATATACCTAGGAGTGGAATTGCTGGGGCATATGGTCACTCCATGCTTCACTTTTCGGGGACCTGCCAGACTGCTTTCCATGGCTGCACCATTTTACAATCCCACCAGCACGTACGAGGGTGCCAAATTCTCCATATCCTCACCAGCACTGGTCATTTTCCTTTGTAACATCTTGATTTTTTATTCTAGCCTTCCTATGTGAAGTGGGGTCTCATTTTGGACCACTCATATTTTTGAAAAACACTGTTCAAGACAAAGAAAGTCCTGCCAGTGGGTTTCAGCCTTGGCCACCAGCTATGAGGTTGCTAAGTGTGGCTTTACCAACGTTCCAGGCCTCTGTTTCCTGCGCCCCCCCTTCTCCAGCCCAGCCCCCCTTCGGTGGTCTCTCTCTTCCCTCAAGCCCTTTGGAACAAGGTCTATAAGTGCCAGGTGCCAGGACGGTTGTGAGCCCGACAATGTGGGGTTTTAGGGAAGCAGCCCAGCCACACTGCGTTTGAACTGGGAGCTCTCCAATCTCAGTCTCACTGGAACCTCCTACCTCTCCTGGCTGAGTTTCTGGACAGGTTGGGCTTCCTTCCAACATGGCTGATTTGGACCAAGCCTGGGGGTGCAGTGGGCGGAGGGTTTGGAGGGTGGTCTGGAGATACAAAACAGTTAATTTGTTAACAAATGCTCATTGTCAATTCCTGGGCAGCTTAGCCAAGTTTATTTCTGGCGTGGTGGCAGACACGCTCCTGGTGGGAGAGAAACACCGATATAAGCAGTTGTTTGCGATGGCCCCGAAGACTGAGACCTTACTGGTGTGATCAGAGTATTAGGCCTTTTTGCCACGTGACAGGTCTCACTGTCCTGGTTCACGGAGCCCTCACTCCCATTTACAAGCTGCTTGTAGGAGCCAGGCCTCCTCCTCAGTGCTTTTCACACAAGGAAACTGAGGCACAGAGATGCTTGTGACTTGCTCAGGGTAACACAGCCAGGAGGTGCAGAGCCCAGATTGGAACCCAGGCAGGTTACGCGTGAATGTAGCACATACACTGTAAGTGGCAGACCCGCCGGTGGGAAAGTTGGTCCAGGCTCTTCATTTGAGAGCAGACGCAGTGGCTAGGTGAGGGGTCAGCTCTGTGTCCTGGTCCTTCCTGGGTCAGGTGGAGAAGCCTAACCAGCGCCAGGCCTCCTGGTTTGCTGCCGGGAAGGAGGAGAGTTGAATGTTTTGAAGGCCTTGCACACATTTCCCATCTTCAAAGGCTGAGCCTGGAAAACATTGGGCCAGGCTCTCTGCAGGGACTCCCTCCTGCCTGAGCCCAACCGCCTCCCCATGGGCCCCTGCTGGGATGTGGCTGGGAGTTGGGCGTGGGTGCAGTTGGGGGGGGGGGGGCTGGCGTTAGGACTCTGGGCTCTGGGACCTGCTCAGGTGGGAGATTTGAGCGCTGGCTATCAGATGTCCTGGGGGCCCCTTGCAGAGGGGTGCCAGGGACCTTTCATTTTCCTTTTGACCAGGTTCTGGGTAAGGAGTGGGGTAGGGACGGTGGTCAGTGTTCCACTCCTGACAGAGGTGCAGCCCCCTCACCCCCTGCAGCCTCCAGGTTTGGATTGGATGAGAGCAGTGGATGGAAATGTCCGAGACTGCAGCCCCTCTGTGCAGCCCAGCTTGCACTTCTGAACCTTCTCGGAGCTGCCTCCCCCCGCCTCCCCTCACCCCACTTGTGTTTTCCTAGAGCACGTATTTATTGTTTCAACTACTTCACAGAAACTCCACCCGCAACGCTGTACTTCTGTACACTTTCTGTTCGTATTTCTCTCGGCCCTTTTTCCAGCTCCATCTGAGTGTGCACAAACCTTCTACCTGGGTGAAGTCTGGGTGAAGGGCCGGTGGAATCCATGGAGCCCCCATGAGGCCTGAGCTTCATGTAACCCCCGTACCTACAGATCTTTCCGTCTCAGTAGCTGCCGGGGTCACTGGGTGGCTGGGTATTTCTTTCCTACACACCCTCCCCTATTGGACACCTGGGCTGCGTTCAGCTCGGGGCTGTTATAAATAATGCTGTGACTGACATCTGCGTGCAGGGGACCGGTCTTTTTCTCCTTTGGAATTTTTCTTAGGGGCTCTCAGCACCTTTCAACTTTTTCTTTCGATCCTCAGATCAAGGCTGGAGAGCCTTTCCCTATCCCCCTCCTCCCCGCCCGGCTCCTTCCAGTTCTTTCCTCAGTGACCTCCTACCTGGCTCTCCGGTGAGGATGTCCTGGCCTCCCTCTGTCCCCACCGTCTGGTGGCCAATGCCGGCAGCTGCCCAGGCCCTTTTGGCTCTGGCGGGCTTGGCAGTGCTGTCCACCCCTGCACGTAAGCCCCCAACCCAGTCATTTTCCTCGATGAGGACCAGGGGACAATTTAAAGGAGCAGAAAAGTTCTAAATAGATGTAGAATTTCCCAGCATTTTAAAGACTTATGAAATGCGTTTTTATGTGGGGCCAGCTGGGGAGTTTCTCATTAGCTCTGCTGGGGCATCTGCGGGGAATTGAGCTAAGTGGAGCCAGGCAGGCTGGGTAGGAAGACTTGGTGGCCCCGAGCTCACCGGGGGAGCGTGGCAGGCATGCGCCAGCTGGTCTGCACGGCGGATCCCCGGCCAGGCCGGCCCGGGCTGTGCCTTTGTTAGAGCTGCTTCCCCTGGCACAGGAGGCCTCAGAAACCTTCAGGTGGTGACTGGAGCCGAGACGTGGCCACTCTGTTACCATGGTGAGCAGCCCACGAGGTAGGGCATCTGTGCCCTGTATGCACTTGTGTGTGTGTGTGTACGTGTGTGTATGTGTGTGTGCGCACGTGTGTGTGTCTGTGCGTGCGCCCAGGTGTTGCAGCCCTTACTCATTCCTCCGGGGGCCCCGGGGCCTCTGCGCCCCTCCGTGTGACATCCTGGGCCCCGGGGGCTGACTCGGACTAGTTCTCCGACGGGGTTGTGGTGATTCCTGCCCACCCCTTTCCTCTGGCTCTGGACCAGCCAGCGGCCCCTGCGGGGCTGCACTTTATGTCACTTCCTTTGTGTCATGTCTGCCATGCACGCGTGTCCACGTGTCCAGGGTGTGTGCGAGGGCGTGTGTGGTGTCTCTTCTCACTCCCTTTTCCTCCCCTCTGGCCTGGCTGATGGTTTCGGTTTCACGTCCATGGAATAGGGCTTGTCTTGCTGACTTTCGCCTCTCTGGGCGAGCTTGGGGCTTCCTCAGACACAGGGTCTCTGTGTCATTTGTCTTGTACCCGTAGGCTGGCACACAGCAGCTGCTCTGGTATCATACCGTTGCTCTGCGGTGAGGTAGCCTGCTCCAGCCCTGCTGACTCGGGGCTGTTCACCCCCATAAACCCCCTTCTCAGCCCCTGGCGGCCCCCTTCTCCTCTCCTGGTGCTGTTGGGCTTTTCAGGGGCATCAGTAATGAGGGAGGGCTGGTCCTGCTTTCTTCAGGCTTGGGTGCTCCCTGAAGGTAGGGGCATGTCTCCATGGTATCTGACCCTCCCTAAGGCCTGAACACCCACTGGGGTGCTGTGGAAATCAGCAATCCTTTGGTGATTTGAAGCCTCGCTGTAAACCAGGGAAGCGTGTCTGTGGGTGTGGGCGTGATGGGACATTGCTTCTCGTGACTTTGGGGAGGTCTCCTGTGTTGTCCAGGTGTGGTTTACACCAGGTCTGCTCAAACTTGATTGTTCATGTAACTCTGGTGATCTTGTTAAAGTGAGAATTCTGACTCACAAGTGGGGCCTGAGATTCTGCATTTCTAATCAGCTCCAGAGTGGCGTTGATGCTGCCAGCCCACACAGTGCCCTGGGTACCAAGGACTGCAAGGGTTTGCTGAGTTGAGCCCTCTGGCCTGCTCCTCTTGGCCTTCATCTGGCTGGGCTCATCCTTCGAAGTGCAGCCTAAGGGACACCTCCTCCAGGAAGCATACCATGATAGCTCTGCCATAATTTTTGTGCCTTCCTTTGTGCCCCTGAGCCTTGGGGGTTGCCCTGATCTTGGTTGGCCCTCTGCTTGGTCATGATGTTCCTTGTTTTGGGGCCCAGTTCCCTTGCTGCTCTGCTCACTCCTCAGGCAGTGACCATGTGATTCTTTGTGCTCCCAGAGCCTAGCCCTAGCTTGGTAACTGGCAGGTACCTGACACATGTTTGCCAAGGTGGAGAACTTCACCTCTGCCTCTTGGCCTGTATTTGCCCATGGCAGTTCAGGGCCAGATCTTTGTTCACTTAGTTAAGAGCAAGAATTGGGTTTGAGGTCCAGATGCTTATTAGCTGTGTGACTTTGTGTAAGTTACTTAACCTCTCTGTGCTTCCATTTTCTCATCTGAGATGGGGATTAGTGTCCTGCTTCCTAGGAACTTTGTGAGGATTATACGAGAGCATCCATGTGGGTTGGCCCTAGCCCCCTAGGGTGGCACCTGGTGCTCTGCACTTTTATTCTTGCTATTGAGACCACACTGAGGGAAGCTTGGAGCCGGGCTTAGCTCTGACCCTGGATCTGTGCAGCGACAGAGCAGGCTCGGATGGACCCTTCCTTTCCTCCCTCCCATGCCTCCCCCTGTCTTGCTTGACTGGCAGTCCCTGGGCGTTGCCACAGTGGGTAGGGAACTCTTGCAGGGCTGAGGTGAGACTGAGTCCTCAGGGACCATCCTCTCTCATGCTGACCCTGGTTGCTGGGGCATGGCTCATTTCCCAAGTGGAAAGGCCAGGGTGGGGTTGGTGCGGGCTGGGCAGGGTCCACTCTGAAAGGCAAAGGTCCTGAGGCTGTCATGGGATCAGTTTCCTTCCCTGGGAGGGGCTTGATGCAGACTGGGCCGCCGTGGGTCAGTGCCCAGTGGGGAATGGCCAAGGTCAGCCCAGTCATGTCGCCTGGCTGGTCCTGGCTTCCTGGGCGGGCACATCCAGGGCTGGGTATGGTCAGTGCTGTGGCAGTTCACAGAGATTAGGCTGTTGTCATCTCAGCTGACATTTCCTTAAAATCCTGGAGTGTCCAGGCAGGTGTGAGGCAGGTGTGGGTGTGCGCGTGTGTATATGTGCACACACACACACACACACACACACACACACTCCATGTGTGTATAGGCTGAACCGGGCTAACTGATGCCATTGTTTTGATAATTCTTTTCCCCTTGGTTGTGGCTGACTGCTTTTACTGATGGCTGCTGGCCCTAGTGGTGATAGCACATCAGACTGATACTGAATCCAGTAGAGAGGATACATTTTTGCTTATGCTATTGTCTTTCTCAGGGCTAAATGCTTTGTAAACCCTACAAGTTGTGGAAGCAGGGGCAGTTACCTGATTTGCTCACTGTTGTGTTCTCACAACTAGCTATTACTACAAGCGACTGTGATAACTATAAAACAGTATTAACCATCTAGTGAGCATTAACTGGTGCCAGGCTGTGCACCTGACATGCGTCATCTCACTTAACCCTGTTTAACCACAGGTGGGAGGAAGCATCATTCCTGTCTCATAGGTGCGTAATTGAGGCTCCGAGGTGGATAGGCTGGTGCAGGTTTCACAGCTCGTTGGGGCCAGAGCAGAGATTTGAACCTGGGTTGGTTTTGTCTGAGTCTAGGACCCACACTCTGCAGTTGCTAATTCTCAGGGACTGGGACCCAGTAGAGACGTCATGTGTCCTTGTGGAAGGGCGTCCACGAGGATGTGCTAAGAGCCCTAATGCGGTCGTTATAGTGACGCCCCATTAGTGAGAGGCCGCCGGGGCCAGTGTGGGACTGCACGACTGATGATGGGCACGAGTCTGAGCGTGTTCTTCAACGGTGCACGTGCACACACAACACACACTCGCTCACAAACACGCACAGGCACACATTCACACGCACACACTTACACACGTACACCCATACGTGCGATACACAGGCACATACACATGAGTGCATACACTGGACATATATTCACATGTACGTACACCCCAACAACACGTACTCTCACTCAGTGCACATACACATTCACGTATGTGTTCCTCCAGACCTCACACATGCGCACACACCCACAAACATGCACACAAAGAAGTGTGCAGACAGATTCACACATGCATGCTTATACAGTTGGCCCTTCGTATCTGTGAATTTTGCATTGCGGACTGCAGATTGGAAATATTCAGAAAAAAATAATCCCCGAAAGTTCCAATAAGCAAAACTTGAATTTACCGAGCAATACGCTGAATCCCTGAGAGTGACGGGATGTGCAGGCAGACCCTGCTGTAGTCTATATGCATGTAGACTACAAATGCTCTATACAAATGCTCCCCATTTCAGGTAAGGGCTTGAGCACCCAAGGATTTGGGTATCCGTGGCGTCCCAGAACCAATCGCCGCGGATACCGAGGGAGGACCGCGTGTGTGCCCACACACACCCAGTGCACATATGCACACGCTTACACCCGTGCGCACATACCTGGACATGCGCACACGTGCCCCCCACGCCCATCGACACCCTCGGCTTGCAGACGGGCAGCGAGAGCCTGCTTCTGGGATGTCTCTGCTCCAGGAGGAGAGCCACGCTCCCACCAGGCACTCTTCAGCATGCCCAGCTTGTCTCCTTGCTCTTCGTTTACTTTGGTTTCTTTGTTGTACCCCTAGGGCCTCAGACATTCTTTCCATCCAAAGATTCACACTCCTGCTGCTGGGTCCTGGGCTGGGCTGACCGGGTGCAGACGCAGAGACCAGCGCCCATCTGTCTGCTGGCCTGCACGGCCAGCTCTGGCCCACAGGTGCCCCCACCCCCAACTTGGACATGACTTCATTTCCACCCTGCACCTGCCCCTTTAAGAGCCCAGGGGCCTGGTGGGCCTGTCTCCAGGGTTGGGCTGGGGGAGGCTGGACAGCTGTGGTGGGGGAGAAGCTTTGTTAGCTCCCAGGGGCCTCTTGGAGCCCGAGCAATGCTGGGGAAACTGAAACAAAGGCCGACAATGGCCTCCTTCCCTCCCTGGGCGGCTGCGGAGCAGGGCCTGCATGGGCGGCCTCTGGGGGCCCCTGTTATTTCCTGTGCTGGCTGCGGGGCTCCTGGCCAGCCACAAATGGGCAGGAAGCAGGCTGGGCATCTCCTCCCCACCCGCCGGGCTGGCCCTCGCAGGCCAGAGTAGCCGCTGCTGTGAGCGGGGCCAGTGCGGCGGCGTGCCTGCTCCACCGTCGGCTGCTCCAGCCTTGGCCTCGGCCTGCCCAGCTCAGGTCTGCCCAGGCTTCCCGGGAGGGGCCCCTGACCCCGGCCCGCCGACCTCTCCCTCCTGCAGACCCCACGTGCTCCCACCATCTGTGCTGGAGGCCGTGTTTCTGTCGCCCGAGCCTTTGCGGCCAGATTGCCGCACCCACAGAACGGAGGATAAAGCCGGGCAGGAAGCAGTGTATTGGTTATTAATCAGCTCATCTGGGACTGTGCTAGAAGTCAGCTTAGGTCTCGTCTTACGGTTTGGGTTACGTTTCAGGTTAAGGTTAGGCTTAGGGTTACCAAGCCCTAAAGACTCAGAAGACAGGAGTTGGGACGTAGGTGTGGAAGCACACACACTCTTGTTGGAGTCCTGGATTCACCACCAATGCCTTCATCACCTTAATCACAGGAGTGTCCTTGCGCCCTGCTAGGCCAAGGACCCAATGGTGTCCTACCCTCCAGGACTCAGCCTCGAGGGACGAGACAGTGAGCCGGTGAACACTCAGCAATGCTATTCGCTTATTAGCAGTGAGGTTGCACTTGATGAGGTTCTTCGCCTTCCCAGGCCTGTTTCCTGATCTGTAAAGTGGGGAGACTGAAGCCCCACCTGGTGGCATTGTTCTAAGGACACGTCAGAGCACAGTGCCTGGCACACAGCAAACACCCAGGACACGCCAGCTCTGATGCTGATGAATGAGCTGAGGTGAGGTGGCCCATGTGTCACAGGGCAGCTACAGTAATCAGTGAAAGAGCTCGTTGTCGGAAGCCACAGGTGAGGGTCGCCGTTCAGGTGAGCTTCCTGGCAGCCTCGGCCCTACGAGAAATAGGCTGGGGGGGGCAGCGTGGCCACCTCCATCAGATCCAAGTACTCAGGACACAGGAACGTTAAGCCCTGGCACTAAATGCTGAGGAATTTGCTGTGTGCGTCCTCATTAATCATTGCGCAAGCAACAGGCGCTGTCTCAGTCACAATGTGGCACACGGCGCACACCCGTCTTTCCAAGAGGTCTTTCTTAACCGGACCCTGGAAACACGCTCAGGGCCTCGGTGCACACCACAGCAGTGTGTTACACGCGGGGTGGCCTGGACGGATCTGAGCCGAGACTGTCTTGGCCACCTGCTCAGGTTACTTCCCTAAGTGCCTTGTTAAATGCGGTCACACGGCTGCTTTCATGTAGGACCTCCGTGCCAGTGGTCGCCCGCTGTGAGTCTTGGGGGGTGGCTCTTCCAGTGCTTTAGACCTCAGCAACCACCTCCCTTTTTTGGAGTACCACCTATCCCCAATTTGTGGAGTCTTGGGACAGTTTGGGAAGCTGTTTCTATCCTTATGTTTTGAGCTCAACAGCTCAGGAGACACCTCGCCGACCATGTCCCGGCTCTTCTGCCCAGACTGTAATCTGGCCACGGTTGGAATGCTTGGGCCTGAGGGTTTTCATCCGGCCGCTCCCCACCCCTGTTCCCTTTTTCAGGATTTTCATCTTTCCTCATCTTATGGGAGTGGAATCCAGCCTCCAGGGGGCAGAGTCAGGGGGACTGAGGCTCAGAAAGGTTAAGAGACTTAGGGTCGGGGCTCCTAATTCAGTCTCTCCATAGACACACACACACCTAATGCAACCCCCCCCGCCCCAGACACTCAGCCCCACTCTGCTCTGCACGTGTGTGTGAATATTGTTCTATGCCTGAGACATAAAGACCTGCTGGAGCCCCTCCTGACCCCTCCCTCCTCCCAGTTGGCCGGACTGTGGGCCCCCGGAAGGCCTGCCGTGGCCACTTGCCCCTGTGTCTGGCGGGCGCCCTGTGGAGTTTCCATGGTGAGCTCTCCTTTGGGGGCCCCTGTGTGGGACTTTCCATCTGGGTGGAAATCTGACCCGCAGGCCTGGGCAGGAGGAAATGCCTTCCCCAAATGTGGAGAGACAAAGAAAAGAGAGGCGGCCAGCCTGGGATTCCAGCCAGAGCCCCTGACTCCTGCAAAGCCACAGAGCTGGGGACCCCCAGGGGCCTGGGGCCAGGCTGCCTAGGACCCGCCCCTTAGGGAAGGCCCCAGCTACGCCCTGTGGGATGGCGCTAGGGGCTGAGTGTCCTGGGCCCTGTGGTCCTGGCCTTGACTTTCTGTGTGTTTGTACTTGCGTGAGCAACGTGCTCCTGCAGAGATCAGGGTCAGCTGGTTGCTAACCGCCTGGGCAGGATTCGAACTCGAATCTCTCCGTCCCCAAGGCCCATTGTGCTTGTCACTCTGCCCCCTCGCCTCCCTCAAATAGGCATTTCCACAGGCATTACCTCAGTGGATCCTTGAGCAGTGCTTTGACCATAGGTGTTATTGTCGTTCCTGTTTCCCGTGGGTGGAAATTGAGCCTCAGAGAGGCTGGGGGTGTTGCCCAATGTCACACAGCAAGTGTGTGCACATGTCAGGTCATTGCTAGCTCATTTAACGTCTCCCCGTTTAGATGCACACGTGCCCCAAAGAGGGCAACACCAGTTTAAACAGGGTGTTGCAGTTAGTGCGGCTGCCTGCGTGAGCCCAGGATGTGGGGGACCCCTCATGGGGCAAGTGGCTGTGACTCGGGGGTTTTGAGATGTGTGTCTTCATCCCTCGCTCTTGATATAGGAGCCTGGCAGCTCACGGTGTGGCCCCATCCACGACAGCTGTAGCTCAGGCCAGATGACGGTTTGGCCTCATCGGCTGACTTCAGAACCTGGCTCCCGCCCCCGCCCCCATCCTGACACCAGGGATGGGCTTGTGTCTCACCCACAGGTTTGTGAAGGGACCACAAGGCTGAAAGGTGGAGCATGTGCCACTGTGCAGGGACGGGGAGTGTGGTGGGTGCTGAATTGTCCCCATCAGGGGTGGTACCCTTGGTCTTCCCCCCGTGCCCCCCACTTCCCCTGGGCACCATCCCCAGCCCAGTTCCTGGGCCTGGCCAGGTGGCAGATACCTGCTCAGGCCATGGCGAAACTCCCCTTCAAGGAGCTTGTCTGGTTTCGGGGAGATTGGCTAGTCTGCTGCTTAAACCTGGCCCCGTGGGGGCTCAGCCAACCAGCACCCCCCATCCCTAGCCTGGGCAAGGGGACGGCGGGGCCTGGGCACCTGGGCCTCCTGCTGCTGGGGAAAGGGCCCTTCACCTCGTGCTCTGCAGCACCATGACCTCCAGGGCTCAGGTCAAGGTCTGGGCTGGTAGGTTGGACGGCAGATAAGGGGGAGCTTAGGGAGTGGGGAATGGCTGGAGCACTGGACTGGGAGTCCGCAGCCCCACGCTCTGGGCCCAGCTCTGTGGCTAGCCAGACTCGGGGACCACCAGGAGCCTTGGGAGGTCATGGTGCCGTGAGGCAGGGTGGTCCCAGGGAGGGTCTCGCTGGAGCATTTTGCTGGGAGAGTCGAGACTGGGGTGGAGGACTCAAGCCCAGGAAGGGTCTTTTACGGGAGTCTCCCCGTGTCCTGTGTCCGCATTCTAACCCCATGCCTTCGCTTGGGCTCTGTCCGCCTCCCGGAATGCCCTCGTCTCCCCCATCACCTACGCAAAGCTGCATGTTTTTCAAGCCCAGCCTCATGCCGCCCTCTATGAAGCCTCTGCACATGTGTGTCCTGGGGGCCTGCTCTTTCCATGAAGTCCCATCCTGCCCTTCGGGAAGGATGCCTGAAAGACCATGTGCTGGCTTGTCCCTTTTCCTTAACTGTTCATAGGCTCCATCTCCCCTGCCACTATGGACCATTTCTCTCCCTCCCTGCTAGTAATCCAGTAATGAGGCTCAAGCTGTGCTTCTTTCACTGGGGAACAATTTCTCAGAACGTATATCACCAGGAAGTGCTACTGAATGTCTAACCGCCTGCTCAGTTGCTGCTGGATGAACCTCAGTGCTGGTATTGAGCAGGACCTCTGCTTGATGGCCCGTGGTGGCTGTGAGCCTGAGTCACTGCTGGCAAGATCCCGAAAGGCTTCATTCCGTCAGTCAGAAATATTCTTGAGCACCTACTAAGCGCAGGCACTATGCTAGGTGAACAGGGCCGATAAAGTCTGTGTTTAGTCCAGTGGAGGAGATGACACCCAGCAAAGTAAATGCATAATACGTATATGTTTTCACTGGGAGGTGGCCAGTTAGAGAGTGATGGGGTGTGGGCAGGAGATCGCTGTCTGGATGGGGCGGTCAGGAAAGCCTCTGCCCTGGAAGGGCCAGAGCGGGTGTGAGTCATGCAGGGGTGGGAACGGTGTTCCAGACGTCCCCGCCGTGGGAGTGGGCTGGGCTTGCTGAAGAAGGAAGAAAGGACATGCCTGTGGCTGGACTAGCCTGAACCAGGGGCAGAGGGAGGCAGCAGCTCTTGTAGGACCTCGAGTCGTAGTGGGCACTGGGGGTTTCGTCCTGAGGTGAAGGGAAGCGGGGGCAGCAGGGGGGAAGGCCCCCTTTAGCTGTGTGTGGAAAGAGTGAAGCACGTGCTCATCCAGGTGAGAGATGGTGGGAGCTGGGACCAAGGTCAGGAGGTGAGAAGAGGTCAGAGCAAGAATTTCTTTTGGAGGTAGAGCCAACAGAATCAGTGGCTGAATTGGGTGTCCGGAGGAGAAAAGGAGAGGAACCGGATGACTCCGAGCAGCTGGCTGGCTGGAGGTGCCCTGCCTGTGACGGGGGTCTGGGAGGAGCCCCTCTGGTGCAGACGGTGGCGGGGCTCAGGAGTTAGGCTTTGGACATTTGTCTGAGATGCCTCCTAGGTGCTGAGTGGGCGCTGGAATGATGGTCCTGCGACCGGGGGAGGATGGGACCGGGCATGAATTTGGGTGTCACGGCTGTGTAGTTGGTGCTTGGAGCTGGGAGGGACACACTGCATGGCCAGTGAGCCCGGATGGAGCAAAGGAGCGGAGGTGAGCGCCCAGGCAGGCGTTCAGCACTGAAGATTGTGTGACGAGGAGAGACTGAGTTGGCTGGGTGGTCAGGGAGCTGGGAGGAAACCCAGATGGGCCAAACCCAACGAAGACAGTCCTCGGGAAGGAGGGGTCACCGGGCAGGTACGAAGCTTTCCAAGGCGGCGTGCTATGACCTTGCTGGACCCAGCTCTTGCTATAGACGCGGCCAAGTTGCTTGAGAGTCGTGCAAATGGGAGGGAAGACCGGCCGAGCGGCTCTCGTGCTTGGCGGGAGGCAGAGCTGCTAAAACAGCCTTTGCTGGAAACATCCTGGGGCGAGCAGAGATGGGGTTCAGGGGTTAATGAAATGAACTCTCACCTGCAGACTGGCCCATCCGGGGGCATCTGTGCTGAGCCCCCCTTCCAGGCTCCCGCTCGAGAAACGTACCCGCGGCCAGTCCAGGGGTGTTGTCTGGGAGCCGCAGACTGTCCGCGGCGGAGTCCAGCTGTGAGCGAGCCCTCAGTGCTGAAATTGCCAGCCCCGCACAGCCCAGAGCCAGCCCGAGGAAGTGGGCCAGTCGCACCTCGTACAGGATTAAAGGGATGTGTAATGGATTAAAGATCAAAAATGTTAATTAAGAAACGGTCTTTTCTAATAAGATGCCTTCAAGGGCACAGGCCTGAAAAGGAGGGGCTTTCTCATTTTGGCAACACGGTTTCTGTTGTAATGAAATTGGTTCACAGACAGTGGGGAGGACCCGACGTAAGTCTCGTTTTAAAGACATCTCCATCCAAATTAATTAGCAATAAAAAACGGAGGGCAGAGCAGAGCGTCAGGCTGGCAGGCAGGCGTGTGTGGACTTCAGAGAATTCTGTGTGTATCCGGGTGCCCGCCGGAATGTTGTCCGAGGGCACGTTTCGGGGGGCCTTCGTGGGGTCTGGCTGCTTCTAGGATTGAGGGATGAGGCCTGGTTGTTGCTAGACCTAACTCAGTGCGGGCTTGCTGTGTGACTTTTGGCTGTTCGTGCCCCTCTCTGATCATTCCTATACTATCTGCCTTCCCCATCTGTTGTATCAAATAGACTCTTAGATATGAGGGATTTGAAAACTCAACTCTCCAGGAGAATCAATGGGATTTTTGCTAAGGGATGGTCTGATCTCTGTGTGCCTCATCTGGCCATGGCGATTCTGTGTCCTGTTTTCCCAGGCCTTCCCTGGGTGCCAGGCTGTGAAGTCCCCCAGGTTGTTTGAATACCTCCCAACGGCACCATAGCCTGACAGTTAAGAATTGGGCTCTGGAGTCTGCCAGGTCATAAACTTGAATCCCAGCTCAGTCCCCTGCTTGGGACCTTAGCTTAGTCACTTGACTTCTCTGAGCCTCAGTTTCCTCATCTGTAAAATGGAGCCAGTGTTCCCTGCCTCATAGTGTAAAGTGTGAAGGGAGAGAAGCAAGCAATAAAGAGCCAGGGCTCTGAGGGAGGGGCTCGGTAGGCAGTGCTGAGGCTGGGGCTTTTACTGCTAAGAAGCAGACGAATGTACGTGTCAGTTCTAGATGGGTCCTTGCGTGGAGGCTGCCTCGCTGCTCAGGCCCTCCAGGGTGCAAACCCTCATTTTACAAAAAGTCAAAGGAGGGGAGGTCGTTCAGAGCCTGGGACTTGTTCTGAAGATTTCAAGACTTGAGAAAAGTGTGGATGAAATGGCCTCGATTCAGGACTAGGACGTGCTCGGTCTGACTAAAGCCGTTTGCCTTCTTGCCCAGCACAAATCTTTTCTTTCTCCGGCTGTGGTGTTGGGAGCCAGTGAGAGAAGGGAGAGGAGGCTCTTACTGTCCTTTCTCTCCGGTTGGCAGTTCTACGCCCTCTGTGTCTTACTCCCACTTTGGACTTACTGCGGCTGTAAACCCTCACTGATTTTTTAAAAACAGAAAACGATTCTCATTGTCTTCTTTAACGATATTTGCCTTGAATTGCATTTTTGTCTTATATTAATGTCACGACTTCTGCGTTAGTTTTTCTTGTATCTGCCTGCTGTTCCTTTTCTTAGCATTTTACATTTTTGCCCATTAAAATGTTTTTTTTAATTGTGGTAAAATACACATGACATAAAATTTACATCTGAACCATTTTCAAGCGTACAGTTCCGTGGTCTTCACACTGTTGTGCAACCATCACCTCTTCCAGCTGCAGAACTTTCTTCTCATCCCAAACTGAAACTCGGTCCCGAGTAAGCACCAATTCCCTCCACCCCCAGCCTCCAGCCTCTGTCAACCTCCGTCTGTCTCTATGAATTTGATGCTCTGTGTGCCTCATATAAGTGGAATCGCACAGTATTCATCCTTTTGTGACTGGCCTATTTCATTTAGCATAATGCCCTCAAGGTTCATCCACGTGGTAGCAGGTGTCAGAATGGCCTTCCTTTTCAGGGCTGAATAATATTCCACGGTAGGCACAGACCACATTTTGTTCACCTAGTCATCTGTCGGGTTCACCCAGCCAACTTGGGTTGCTTCATGTTTTGGGGAAGCGCCACATTGTTTCCCACAGGAGCCTCACACAAAGCTCTGTCTGCTGGCGGAGTGAGAAGGAACCTGGAGAGCGTGGCCTTTTCTTGTCCTGATCTGGTAAAAGGACACCAGTGGCAAATGGCCGAGGTTTGTCAGGTGCTCTGAAGCTGGGTGCAGGGCGAGGGTGTGGTGAGGCTTCCTGGGTGGAGAGGAGAGCCCGTGCCAGCCCTCCTGGCTTTGGCTGAGATGAAGCCCGGCCTCCTTCCCGCCACGTGTGGCCGTGGGACCGAGGGACCCCCTCCCCCCCACACAGCCCGTTCCTGACTCCCTCCTGCCCCTGAGCTGGCAGCTGCCTTAGCACCAGTGTCACTCAGAGGACAGAGGGAGCTCTCTCAGTGACGTTTGGTTGCCAGACGTGGAAATGGAAATGCTTTAAAGCTCAGACCAGCGTGGGACAAATGGTGGAACAGGAATCATGGGATGAGCTGGTCTGTGGTCCAGTATCTGCCCTTAGTGACACAGATAGGGAAGAAAGGGTTGGATTGGACCTGACCTTTAAAAAAAAAAAGAAAAGAAAAGCATGAACACAACAGTCAAGATGCACAACCCAAGGTCCCACTTAAGGAGCTGGTGAGTCTCGTGGAGGTGACATGGGCAAAAGAAGCCAGACACGAAAGAACGCACTGTATGTGTCTGCGTGCCATTCAGCACTGGCCAGTCGTGCCTGGCTGTAGAGGCCGGGCAGTGGCCCGGAGGGGCGTGTGGGGCCTGCCAGTGCTGGGGACGTCGCCTGTCAAAACTCACCACCCAGTAGGCTCAAGATGCAGTTAAACCTCAATAGAAAAGGGACAGGAGAAAAAAAACACACAGGAAAGAAAACATTTTCATTTTGGAAATAAGGAGTTCGTGGGCTCTCTACTTAGCTCATTTCCCCCAAATGATTAGTGTCGTATATTCCAAAGCCTGTCGTGGGCTTGGCTCAGCCTGCTTTTGGAACTGAGGGTGAAGATATGACACAGAGGTCAACACAGGGAGCCCCGAGGGCAGAGGGCACTGGGGGACGCTGTGTGTCCTTTTGATGTCCTGAGTGGCAGTGGTGTGGGGAGGGGCTGCGAGCTCTTCACTCCTCCCACGGCACCTGGGAAGTCAGGTTCAGGCCCTCATGCCAAGGAAATTGTTCTAGAATGGGCTCTAGGACACCGTCTTTTCTGCTCTTCCCGGCCTGGTCTTGGGGGACTCGCTTGGCCCCTGTGAACTGGGGTCGTCTGGTCTAGACGCATGGACAGCCTCACAGAATGCATCTCCAGGGGTCTGGGCACTGGGGGCTCCGCTTCTGGATCTCAGCCCTATTGCTGAGTGGGCTGTAAATAGGAATTTCTTCATTCATTCATTCATTCATTCATTCATTCATTCATTCATTCATTCTCTTGTTAACCCTTATTTGAACACTGTTACTGTGCTTCTGGATGGGGGTGTGCCAAGATGAATACGATTTGGAATAAGCTGTTTAGTGGGAGAAGAGGAGGGTGAGAGGCAGGGAGGGGGTGTAGCATTTTCTCAGCAGCCACTATGTGCCTGGTGGGTGCAATGAGGAAAGCAAGGCCCCAGAGAGGTTAAGTCACTTGCCCCAGGTCACACTGTATTTGGAAGGGAAAGAGCCGTGTGTGTGTGTGTGTGTGTGTGTGTGTGTGTGTGTGTGTGTGTTGGAGGGGAGGTGGTGGTAATGGCACAACGTGGGGAATTTGGGGAGACGACTCTTGGTGGAAACAGTATATGTGGCAGATGGTCTGGGAAGTCAGCAGGGGTGCGGAGACTTCAGCCACCTCCTGCATGGGCTCTCCTGACTCCCACTGGGGAGACTGGCCTTTCCTTTAAGAATCGGATCCATGCCCTGTCTTCCTGGAGCTGTCCCTGATTTCCCCTCACAGTTCGTGGCCCCCTCCTGTGTTCACATCACCCCCTGCTTACTTACGCCTTCTCTGTCATCACTTGGGTTGTTTGTGCCTGTCCTGGCTGGATGAGGAGGGACGTCCTTGACAGAAGGACCACGTCTCGGTCCTCTTGTGTTCTCCACGCCAAGCGCAGTTGGACCTTCTTTCCTTCCCTCCTTTCTCCCTTCTTTCCTTCCTTCCTTCTTTCCTTCCTTCCTTCCTTCCTTCCTTCCTTCCTTCCTTCCTTCCTTCCTTCCTTTCTCTCTTCCTTCCTTCCTTCCTTCCTTCAAAAGCTTCCTTCCTTCCTTCCTTCTTTTCTCCCTTCCTTCCTTCCTTCCTTCCTTCCTTCCTTCCTTCCTTCCTTCCTCTCTCCCTCCCTCCCTCCCTTCCTTCCTTCCTTCTTTTCTCCCTTCCTTCCTTCCTTCTTTTCTCCCTTCCTTCCTTCCTTCCTTCCTTCCTTCCTTCCTTCCTTCCTTCCTTCCTTCTTTTCTCCCTTCCTTCCTTCCTTCCTTCCTTCCTTCCTTCCTTCCTTCCTTCCTTCCTTCCTTCCTTTCTTAGATTTGGAAATTTATTTACTCTTTTTTTTTTCCTTAATCCCTTGCCCTTTTTCACCCAGCTCCCTCACCCCCTCCCCTCTGGCAACCATCAGTTTGTTCTCTGCATATATGAGTCTGTTTCTGTTTCATTTTTTTGTTTATTTTGTTCTTTAGATTCCCCATATAAGTGAGATCATATGGTAGTTGTCTTTCTCAATCTGACTTATTTCATTTGGCTCATTTGTTTATTTCATAAAAATATACTGTGTGCTGAGCCCTGGATTAGGCACCGATGGTTCCCTGGTAAGTATGTGGTTCCTGATCCTTGGAGTATAGGCTAGAGAGGAAAGCTGTTGGGAAAAGTTCATTCATCAATCCATCCACCCACCCACCAACCCACCCACCTGTCCGTCCGTCCATCCATCTATCCACCCATCCGTCCATCATCCATCCATCTGTCTGTCTTCCATCTGTCTATCCATCCATCCACCATCCATCCATCCACCATCCATCCATCATCCATCCACCATCCATCCACCATCCATCCATCGTCCATCCATCCACCATCCATCCGCCATCCATCCACCCATCCACCCATCCATCAAACGTTAGGCCCTGGGGGTTACAGTATAAGCAAGTCAGAAGTGATCCTGGCCCTCACGGAGCATCCATCTCGGTGAGGGAGCCACGACCAGAAATCTGTCTTTACGCACAGTGCAGTGAGAGGGACTAGGACTCAGGGGCAGGGTGCAGTGGGGCTCCTGGCTCTGCCTGGGCAGACAGGGCAGCTTCCTGTGGGGAGCTCTGACGCCTGAAGGAGGACTCCTTGAAAAACGGACTTTTCACTTGGGATGTCTGGTACCCATTTGATTCCAAACCAACACTTTCAGAGTTTGGAGCACAGTGGTTAAAATGGGAACATTCGGTATGTGACAACTGTGTATGCGTTTGCCTCAGGGCAGTTGATGCTTTAAAACAGCCACGACCCGGCAAAGCTTCTTGCTGACCCAGAACTTTCACAAGCCATGTGCCTTGGTGTTACCCTCCAGCCATTTGCTGGCCTTTGGGTTGCATCACCCCCATGGAACAGCAAGCTTCCCTTTTATTGGTGTTTGAAACTTTTATTGTAAAATGAAACACAGATACAGACACTGCACAAAACAATGTCAAACTGAGTCAATTCTTACAAGGTAGGAGGACACCTCCTGGGTCTGGAGATAGAACCTTGCCAGCCACCCAGAAGCCCCATCTGCATTCTCCATCCTGGTCACAGCCCCCGTCCTCTTTCCAGAAGTAACCATGGGCCTAACTTTTATGGTTATCACTTCCTTGCATTTCTGTAAAGTTCTGTCACCCAAGTGTGCACTTGTCAACACTACACGTTAGTCTTGGAGTGTCATTCTTTAAGGAGTATGAGGGAGTACTGCGTTTTGAAAGGATGATTATTTAAAAAAATCCTTTAAAACAAATCCCTGAAGTGGATCCTTCTGCTGTTTAGGCTCCTGGATAAACCATTCCCACTGTTGGCAGGTGAAGGTGGGGCAAGAAGAACATTCTAGTGCCTACCACATAGCGGGCGTCCACTCAGGTTTTGACGGGTGGCTGGACGAGCCAGCGAGGTTTTACACTTGTCAGGAAAAGAGGTGACGCAGTCCCACACCAGGGTGACGATGGCTGGGACGGACCGGCAGGGTGGAGGGAAGGAGTGACGGGGCTCTGAGTGGGGAGTGGAGCACCCTTCTTTACTCGTCACCTGTAACCTGTTTCCCCTTGGGAACATTTTGGGAAATGAACCTTGTACCTGCTGTGGCAGGTAAACCCGAGTTTGCCGTTGGGGCTGTCCCTGCCTCGCACGCTTGTCTTTCTTCGTGGGAATTGATGGCAAGGGAGTGTTTCCCGCGGAGTCCGGCTCCTCACCACTCCACCCACGGGGGGACTTGGAGGCAGGTGGTCACTCAGTTTGAGCTCCCACGAGTCCCAGTGGCTTGTGGAAATGTGCTGAATTCTGGAAGTTACGGGCAGATGAGTTCTATGGGGTTGCGCCATGTGATTTTAAATTACTGGGTAATTAAACCATGTTGAGCTTTGGCGTGGGCTATGCAGTCAGCACGCAGGGCTCCTCGCATCCTGGAAACTTGCTTCCAGTGGGTGATGACAAAGCCGTCCTCTTCGCAGGAGCCATTCACCTTGCAGACATTTACGAAGCCCCTTGCCCGTGGCAGGGAAGGTGGCAGTGACCATGTACGCACGTTACGGAGGGCTCGCTTCCCTACAAGTTCGTTAACTCCCAAGTGAGGGCACATAGAAGGAGAACATGGGAGCTGTTAATAGAGCAAGGTATTAAGTTGGGTGAGTGAGAAGCATCAGAAACCCCTGGAATCCCCAATAGAATTCTGAAAGGCAAGAAAAATGTGACTTTTGAGCTGGGAAATTTGTGGCTTCGTTTATCCACAAACGTCGATGGGAAGTCTGTGCTCTTTGCTGTGGCGGACACACAGGTGCTGGATGCGGTCCCTTTCCCCAAGGGGTCACGTGTGCCCAGCGTTGCACAGTGGAAGGGGAAACTGTCATTGCAGAGCGTGGTATGTAAATGATAAAAGAAACAGGCCACCCAAGCACGAGGCGAGTCATTGATTGTGTATTGGTGACGCGGAATGAGAATTCTCACCTACGGGACTTAAGCCTGGAGCCCAGAGCTGTGACATATTTAGGTGGTGTTTCTGTCTTTCACCAGGACTTAGGCTTTTGAAACGTCTCACGTGCTTTAGACGAGAACTCAAGTGATCATGCAGCCCCATGGTCGGGGGTTCTGAAACCCGGTCATGTTTACCTTACGTCTGCCCTGCTCCCCCCCACTAGGAACTTGTTGCCAAAGGTATCCAAGCTCAAGATGGGTGTTGTCCCTATGTTCCCATCCCGTACAGCTGATGGGGAAGACTACCCTGAGAGACGGTGGCGCCCAGAGTGGGCTGGGACAGCCCAGACGCTCCTTGCCTGGCCGTCCGCCGGACCCCGGGAGGCCTGCTGATTCTCTCTCTCTCACGCAGGATCTGGCTTCCCACAAGGCTGTCCCCCGAACACTGGCTTATTGTGTTGCCTTGATTCTCAGATGTGTATTTGTCATAGTCTCACATTTCTGAGATCGGGAAGTATTTTCGTGTCCATGTATATGTTTAAGGAAATGACTGCCCTCTCTCCCTCAAAAAGCTGTCATTTAGTTGGTGGGTGTCATGCATTCTTAGACCCGAGGGGCTATGGTAACTGCTGATGGATGGATGGCCGGGGCTGGTGCACACTGCCTCCCGGGAGCCAGGACCTCTCGGATGTGAACACCTAGCCCTACACTTGGGTGCTTATGGCCGTGGCATGCGGGGGCTCCGTCTTTCCGAGACACAGCTGCTGACACAGACGGCGGAGGCGGTCAGCAACGGACGGACAGCTAGTCTGTTCCGAAAACCCTGCACATCGCGACTGTCCCGGTGCCTCTGTGAGCAAGCTCGGCCATGGTCGTGCTTCCCTCCCTGTCTGCCTCCCTCCCAAACCCTTCAGCGGCTCCCTGTTCCTTCCACCTCCAACCCGACCGTGGCCTGCTTCCCGCCTGGTCCCTCTGCCATCATTTCTGTGTCAACTGGCCACTCACCCAGTTCCTTTCCGAGTGTCCCAATCTCCTCCGAGGCAGGGCTGTCTCTGGCTCCGCTGGTCATCTGTGGCGTGCCTCGGGCTGCTCAGGGCCAGGCTCTCCTGCAACACGTGTTGGCTGATGAGTTGCTGTGGTTGCAGCTCAGAAATGAAATCTTTCAGGCATTTCATAACTGTCAGCATCCGGGCAACGCAACCCAAGGAGTAATAGGAGTTACAGGAGAGAGTGCAACTGTAAGAGCGGCTAATTATTATTATTATTTTTTAAGCAACTGCAATTTACAAAGGGTGCGAGGAGGGCAGGAGGCACAGAAGAGCACACCCTCTAAACGAGGGTTAATTAGAAGTCTTCCGATAGCGAGGGCTTCGTCAGCAACAGAACAGCATGTAAATAAATCTAATTTCCCTCCACCGCAACTCGTCACAGGCTTAATTACAGCAGCCACAATGTGTGCTTGTGTGTGTTTTTTTCATTAGCGAAAGAGGGTCGTTATTAGCCATGTCTGGTAAGAAATTATTACGAAGAGCCCGGTTCCACCCTCGATAGGTGTCCTCAGAGAGCAGAGAGGAACTTTCCGTGCGAACTGAAGACTCTCCAATTAAGGTGGCTTGGAGGGAGCAGGAAGCGGAACTGCAAATTAGAGAAAGATTACAGAAAGGGAAAAGGCGGGCTCCCGGAAGGGTTCTGGGAGCCTCCGCTAATTCCTGAGTGGGAGAAGAGTTCCCTCTGGGGGCTGGACCCTTTCCCCCCCATTGTCACTTGTCTGCCCCAAAATCTTGGGTCTCCAAGACCCCTCTGCGGTCGTCTCTTGCATTCTGGCTCCAGAGGCTGAAAATGAGACTTGGACTGGGGGTGGGGGGCGGGGTAGGTCTTGACCACTTCCGCCCACCTCTTTCAGGTGGCTTTTCATACCTCTCTCCCCCTCCTACGAGGGGGAATGTTGGGGGTGGGGGAGAACACTGCCACTGCCGGGAAGATTGTCACACTGGACGACTGTTGCAGTGAGGGTATTGTTCCAGAAATAAATAGCTGAAAACCTCGAGTCAGAAATTAGTTAACACAAAGGAAGTTGGACCCTACAGGCTGAGTTCCAATTGTCTGCAGGAAGTGCCCTACCCAGGGGGGCCTTTGAGGGAGGATTTAAGTCCATTCCGCCTGGCACTCAATGCACAATGTTGGCAAAAAAGTTCTTTCTTTTCTTCTGCCCCCCCTCCCCCAGCCCCCTCCCCCCCAATCCCCTTTCCCCTCTCCCCCCCAGCCCCCTCCCCCCTCCCCCCCAGTTCCCGTCCTCAGTCACCCCTAATGATCACATCTCTCCTTCAGCAGCATTTGCATTTTGTGGTGCTAATAAACCTGTCACAATCCAGAAATCGAGGCAGCTGCCGGAGTTCCATGCACGTGTGTCCCTGCTGTATAAGTCCTTGGCTGTCCAGCAGGGGTGGCAGGAGCTGGCTGCCCCCAGGCACCGGGCAGAGGGCAGATCTGTCAGTTCTTAGAGTGGGAGAGAACCTGGAAACCCCAATCATCTGAGCCCTTCCCAGTTCCAAGAGTCCCCAACCTGTGTTCTCTAGGTTCTGCTTGAATGCCTCCAGGGGTGGGAGGCTCATCTCCTCTCAGAGCAGCCTGGACCCTAGTGGCAGCCCCAATCATCATGTTTATTGAGCACTTACTTTATTAAACAAACAAACAAACACTATTGAGAACCTCTAGGCCTAGCAGTAGGCAATAATCAACGACCCATCGTGGAGATCCCTGCCCTTCTGGAGCTTACATTGGATTGGGTGTCAAGAGACAATAAAGGAAAAATGGGAGCTAACAGTAGACAGGGTGCGGGGGTGGGAGCACAGTGTCGCTGCCCAGCTGGGACAAGGGGGAGCTATTAAACCCAAATGTCTGGCCCCGTCTTTGTAAAACTCCACCTGACCTGGCCCTCAGCCACTCGTGCTTACCTTTCAATTGCTGAGCTCTCCGAGCTTGCTCAGGGCCTTGGCACTAGCTGCTCTCCACCTGGAATACCCTTCCTCATCTTTCCATGCCTCGCTTCCTCATGCCATTCACTCCAGTGCCCCCTTCCCAGGGAGGCCTTTTCTGGCTGCCTGAGCCCCCGCTAACGTTGCCTCTTTGCCTGTCATCACTTCCACCATCCCAGTGAGCCTGTTGCAGTTCTCCTGAGATTTTCTGACACTGGATTCCTTGTTACCTCGTGGGTTGTGTTGGTTCTCTTGACTCCTGTGTCCCCAGCCCAGGGACACACCACCCCCACCTGTGGCACAGGGGCTCACAGCCATGGCCTGCTGGGGGGTGAGCACATGGGAGGCCCCTGCTGGCTCTCCTTGTGACCTCCTGTCATCCTCACAGCAACCTCCTGCCCTGTTCTCCCCCCAATTCTAAGAGGAAGAAACAGGTTCAGAGAGGTTGAGTCGTGACCCTGGGATCACAGCTCATCTGAAGCCAAAGCCACGCTCTCAGGCTCGTGAGGCATCGCTGTGGGATTTCTCTCCTCCTCATCAGCCCCATCAGGTCTGGTCCTGTGACCTCCCGGGTGACCTCCCTGGTCAAGCCTGCTCTCTCTGTGTTCCACCTTCACTGGCCTGGAGACAGTTTTCCCGCCCTCCTCCTGCTGCCCTTTTTAAAGGACGAGATGCTCAGAGAGATAGCCAGGGCTGGAGTTCTCAGCATGTCGCCATTGTCAGAGGTGGGACCAGTTCTGGGGAACCCCAGGCCTGTGGATCTGTCAGACAGCTGGTATGGGGCCTGGGGCTGGGGACAGGCTGTGCAGGAAGGAGTGAGCGTTGCAGCTCCGTTAGGAAGGGCTGCAGAATGCCCCCGCGGCCTGAGCCTGACAGGGCAGGGTGTGGGGAGGGCCCCCAGTGTTACCCCCGTGGGGTGCAGTTGTCAGCTGGGGTCTGCGGAGGCAGGGTGATACACCAGGCCACCTATTTCAAATGCCTTCCTGGCCTGAGTCACTGCCACATGCGCAGAGTTCTTGGATTCCTGGGCAAGGTGGTTGACGTTGCCACACGTTTCTAGGCCCCTCAGCCCAGCTTTTTTCTCCAGAAGCTAGATTTGGATGTGGGCACCCTGACACTGGCTAGGCGAGCCGGTGGGCAGGACAGGACTAGGGGTCTGGAGATGAACCTGCTGCCCCCTTGCCCTCTGGGCAATGAGTGGCACCTTTCTCCTGCCACGGCTAAGATTTAGTGGTTCAGGAGTTCAAAGGGAGTGACGCACCGCCGCCTGGGCCGGCAGCCCCAAGTGCACTGTCCAGCCCAGTAGCTATGCTTTGGCCAGTCCATCATTATTTCGGTAAGCAGAGGCCATGCGTGCGTGATATGTTACACTGTCTCCTGACACTTGGAATATCAGCATGGTTTTAAATATAATTCCAGCTTTGATGAATCAGAAAACTCGTTGGACTGTGGTACCGGGGGGGATTCGAATCCAGGTCTGACTGCACTGCCTGTGCCTGTGCCGAGGCACTTTGCCCAGATCCAGGGGGCGTCCTGCTCCCGTGGCACTGTGATGTCTGAAATGCGTGTCGGTAAGATTTGACCAGGTGGGGTTTATAGCACAGAGGCTCTCGGACAATCTTTTATTTGTACACATTCATCCTCATCCGCTTGTCTGGCCTGTTCATGTTTGCTTTGAATCAAGATATTAGCTCAGATTCTGGGCTCCTGGCCAGTCAGTGTCTGCGTCAGGATTTGGTGGTGCGTCCTGGCCTTCCTCAGGTCGCATGCTGTCCCTCTGTGCTGTGCACGCACTGCCTCCTGTGCTCCCTGGATCGGCCGACTCTCCATCACCTCGGGTCCTTTGTGCTGCGCTCCCTGGTTCCTTCTCCCGCTCAGCGCACTCTCGCCTCAGCGAGGCCCCCTCTGACACCCACTCAGGCCTCGTCCTTCACCCCCTCCTTCCTTCAGAGCGCCATCACTCACAGGAATGGCTTCGTTGCTTTCTGTATTTGCTTTCTGTCTTCCTCCCTGACTGAGAGGGTGTGTCCGCCTCCTTCCTGCCTGCGGTGTCCTAGGACAGTCCCTGGCATGACACATCATAGGTCTTCGTCAGTGTTTGTGAGCAAATGGATGTGTCTTAAAAGCTCTTGTGTGTCTCTTGTGGAGAGGCGCGTGAGGCTGGCCCTGGGGGCCCAGCTTTTCCTGTGGCCGCCGGTGCTGTGCTCTGTGATTCAGAGCTGGCAACTGGCAGACAGGGGACCGTGTCTCCCAGGGGACCCGGGTTCCCAGAAACAGCCAGCTCACTTCCCCCACCTGTGCTCCCCCAAGGGCAGAAGAATGCAGGGGCTTCCTGGAAACCCTGCTGGCCGGGCCCCTGGAGGGTGGGGATGACTGTTTAGCTGTTAGTGACCAAACCCAGGAAGCATCCCAATTTCGTGCCTAGGAGGGGAAAATGCTGCTTTGCTGTCTGGAGAGAAGAGAGCGAGCTCCGACTGAGCATTCCCAGGGTGGGAATTCCCTGAACTTTCCCGGGGAGCAGCGTGTGTGAGGAAGAGGCTCGGACTCCACTTCCTCTGAGCAGGAAGTGATGATGAGTGTGCATGCGTGTATATGCGTGTGCACACGCGTGCGTGACGCCAGAGACCGGGCTCGTGGGCCACTCCGCAGACCTGACTCCGTGTCCTGATGTGCAAAGCACGTTCTTTTTCTCAAGTCACTGTTAGCTTTCTGGTTCAGTGTGGTGGTCCCCAAACTGTCATAAATCATTACTTCAATTCTATTTTAAAGACATGAGAACTGTACTTAGGGAACAGAGATACAGAGGCTTGCTAAAATACAGATTTCTGGGCCCCATATTCAGAGAGCGGCTAACCTATCACCTGCATTTTAACAGGGCTTCCATCCAGGTGGTCCTTTGCCCTGCACCTCCGGGGACTTGCATACACTTTCAGAATGTTTTAACCTGAAGGCCGTTGGGGTGAACCCATTTCCAGGGCAAGGCAACTTTTTCTAAGATAGAAAAATGTCCTCCTCTCCCAGTTCATTTCCTGGGACTGGTTTATATTTAACGAGGTGTTGGGAGCCTGTGTGATCCCCTCCAGATGAAGCTTTAAAGGCAGACTCTCAAAACGATTCCTAGAAGAGATGATCGCCGCACTGAGTGGAGCCGCACAAAGTGTGAAAAGGTTACACGCCGGCGTGTGGTTCAGGATCCCATTCTTGTAAAATGATTGCTGCGTGTGTCCGTACGTGCGCGATCTTGTTCCTCAAAGTGGCCACAGCGCGAACCTCAGGGCGTGAGATTTCCTGTGATTTTTACTGTTTTCTTTGTACTTGTCTGTACGGCTTGTATCTTCCACATCAGCCGTGGTTTTCTGTATCATCAGAAATAGCAGCAAAGCTTCGTTTTTGTGGGAAAGATAGATACTCAGAAATACAGAAACTGTTCTGGGGAGAAAGCTAGGTGGGACCACTGGCTGCCCTGGTGTGTGCCCGGCATCAAACATGTGGGTTCCTGTTGGCTGTCTGGGCAGAGCCCTGCTTTGGGCATCTCTGGGCTGGGCCCAGGTCCCTGTGCTCTGCGTAGTCGGGGTCTCCCATGGGACCTCGCTCCCTGGGCTCCAGCCATGTCTTTGGTGGACCTTGGTGCTTCTGGTCATCCTACTAGGGTGGTGCCCTGGCCTGAAAAGGAGATGACAATCCCTCTGCTTCATTTCTTTATTTAATGCCGTGGAAATGGGGTGGCAGCACCCAGACCCTATGGAAACTCGACGTTGTCCATGTACAAAAGCTGTAGGCTGTGGTCTTGTCCATCGTTGCCATGGCCGAGATTTCACCACTGGCCCCTTTCTGCACTAGAGGGTAAACCCCAGGGGGCGCAGAAGCTGGTAGCCTGGGAAGCCCCTCTGTGCTCAGATGGAGCAGCAGTCTCTGGGAGATTGGAGTCCCTGCTCTGCCATGCTCCAGCTGTGTGACCGTCCCCTCCTGGGTCTCAGTTTCCCCATCTGTAATTGAGGCTGTAACAGCACCTACATGCGATTTCTTAGCAAGCAGCTGCTTCTGGTCGGCCGGCCCTCAGACGCTGTCCTACAGAGACAGCATGAGTGATTTTTTTCCATGTGACATGTGCTCATGGAAGGGGGCCAGGGAAGATGCATTTGGGGCAGTACCTGGCTTCTCCTTCAGTTCGACTGTTTTCCATTCTCATCTCTCTGAAGGTGATTTTCCAGACTCAGCTGTGACTCATAAGCTTAGCCCACAGGAGGGTCAGAAAATTGGTGAGAAGTCAGAATTGGAGCATGGATTCTTTTTTTTTCTTTAAGACATGAAGGAGGAAAATCTGCATTTGCTTAAAAACGACTAACTTGGTGTGTTGTCCAGCAAAGAGGTCCTATGCCACAAGGTCTGCTTTAAGGAAAGGATGTGCACAACTTTACTTCATCTCAGTCTTTATTCGTTCATCCATCCATCCATCCATCCATCCATCCATCCATCCAGTCAGCAAATAGTTATTATGCACCTACTATGTTCATTTCATCTCAGTCTTCATTCCTTCATTCGTTTATTCATCCAGACATACATACATCCATTCATTCACTCAGCAAATAGTCATTATGCACCTACTATGTGCCAGGCAATGGTCTAGGTGCAGGGGATTCCACAGTGAACCAAACAGACCGCAGCTCCTGCTTGGTGGAACCAAACCTTTAGGGGCACTTATTTTCTCAGGCCGGGAAGCTCCCTTCCCTCCTCCCGGTCACACTGGGTGGAGAAGAAGGAGCGCAGGGCCAAGATGGGATTGGGACCAGCCCTCGCGCTGCCACTAACGTGCCATATGTCCCGGGAACAATACGTTGGGTCTTAGGTTCTGAAAAAGCTGTGGATGGGATCGACTCCTTTTTGGGGAGTCTTCTCCATCTATAATCCCCCAATTCATTCACCATCTGTCCTTTAAAAAGTTTTTATCATTCAAGCAGTTTAGTGGCTGAGCAATTTTTCTTTTTTATTGTGAAACATTTCAGATATATAAAATAATGACCACCGGGACGCGCCCTTCAGTTTAAGGGAGAGAACACCCGTCAGCCAGCGGGGCTCCCAGTTGCCCTCCCCCACCCCCACCCCCACCCCCACCCAGGGCTTGACATCCGTCATTTCCCTGTGTATCTTTCTTCCAGAAATACGAATGCTATATAAGTACTGTTACTGCAGATGTTGTAAACTTTCTGCAAATATCATATTATACATGCTGTATTACCATAGCGTATCTTTAGCAAGTTGCTTTTTTTCCTCTCTCAACGTTGGAAATATTAATAGCTCTTATGCACCTACGTTCAGCAAACAGTTGACGTGTAATCTTTGTTCACATGTGTGGCTCTGTGCTATTCGTTTTAATTGCTGGATGCTGTCTACTCTAAAGGCACCACAGTTTCTCTCTCCATCTCCGGCTCATGGAAATATCGATGCTGTCTTAACGTTTTTGGCTACGATAGATAATTCTGGGATGGGTGTTCTCACAGGGAGCTCTCAGGTATAGGAGTTTTCTAGCATATAAAACTCCACGTGGAACACCTGGGCCCAGGGCCTGGCTCAGACACCCCTTGTCCCCCTCCATCTATCTGTCTGCTCTGCTCTCCTGCTGTCACTTTAAGAGACTTCTTTCCCACTGGTTCCAGAAAGTGTCTGGGGATTGTGTCTCAGTAGCCTGTCTTGGGTCCCACGTCCATCTCTGACTGGCCAGGCCTGAGGTCCTAGAGCTTGGAGGTGGGTCCAGCCCCACGTGAGCCCCCACGGTGGAGTGGGGAGGGTGGGCTACTGGGAAGGTCGGGGGCCGGGGTGGGATGGCTGACCCCAGCACTGCCCAGGGTAGCACGGCCTGTGCTGCTAGGAGAAGTTGTTCTCTTGCCTTTTGCCCCGAGCTGTCTTAGGAAGCACCTGTCTCTGGCAAGATCCATGAGTGAGCAGGTTCAAGAAGCCCCGCTTCGTGTTTCACTCTTTGATTTACCAGGACACACCAGGCCAGTGATCCTCAGCGTGTCCATTTTGGAGATGGGGAAAGTAAGGCTTGCACGGGTCTCACTAGGTCCCTGAGGTGACTGTGGGACCTGCTGAATCCTCTGTTCTTTGCCCCATGCTTTCTCCCTGCTCTCAGAGGCCAGGCGGTTCCTCGAACGGCTCCTGGAATCAGTCCTGCCGTCTCCTAGGTGGGAGAACCAGGCCCGGCAGAGGACGTGGCTAAGTCCTTTTCTGTTTCTGGTTACTCCTCTAATACCCTCACCACAACATTGAAGCAGGATGTTGTTACCAATGGGGAAACCGAGGCTCAGAGCCTGGAGGCAAGCAGACTGACCAGGGTCCTGCCAACACTTGGGGACAAAGCCCGGGTGACCGTGGAGCTTCTCCTTAGTGCCCGCAATGCCGCACCCACCTGTCCTCATCTGAGGCTATTTCTCTGCCCCAAATGGAGCTGTACCTTCTACGGGGCGAGGAGATGGTCCACTGGGTCCCCGTCCCTCACTTATGTCTCCGGGCGCTCTCCACAGCGAGTCCTGTTCCGCCTCTGATGCAGATTCTCGCGCTTTCCTGATAATATTCTAGGCTCTTCTTAACGCGAGGGGGTCAGCTGCGAAGCGTCTCGGCAATTTATAATTCTTGAAAATTCTGTTTGGTGACATGAGGTAGCATTTAATAGACACCCTGCCACCTCCTCTCTCCCTATTGTGACAAGCTCCTGGCAGAAGCCTTTAGAGACTCCGGGTAATTGCACCATGCTGGGAAGGGGACGACGTTGTGCTTGAGTACTCCTCAAAAAACGGCTCACAATACACAGTCAGGTACGCGTTTGCTGGGCTTCAAGGTAATGATTTAAACTTAATTTGACCCTTGATGAGGGAGCGCATGTGTCTGGTCGGACGCAGGCTTGCAGTTTGGGCCTGCCCGCCATGCCTTCGGTGGTGACACAAGTAATTCCTTCATAACAAGTGCCTTTCAGAGGATGTCTGCTGCTGACAGCTAATATAGAATTATTGCCCTTGAATGCATTTCTGTAATTACTTCCCAGAGATGTGTCTTTGTGTTAGAAGACATTTCACACTTTAGTAACATAAGTGTTTTGGGAGAGCACGAGCAATAATTACGAACAGTCTTTCCATGAAAATAAACCTAAAAAAATTATAAAAGCTAATGCTAAAATTGGTTAGAGTCAGGGAGGGATTTCATTTGATTCATGTATATTTATTCCAAGTATAATAACCTTTCCTGTATGGGAACTTTTTTTTTTTTTTAAACTAAAGCAGTAATGACACAGACAGCCTGCTTTCTAATTTTTGAGTAACACTGAAACTGAAAACAGATTAAAAGTGACAAGTTGCTTGAGACTGAATAAAGAAGCTGTAATCGTGGAGCCCCGATAGGAGACATTTGCAGTAATGGAAAATGAAATGATTCACAGTGTGATCAATAAAAAATTAGCAGCATTTAATAAAAGGTTTCTGCTTCATGTTGACTGAAGACCATCGTGAGCAGTTTGAAATCCAAGTTAAGTGACTGGGCGAGGGTGGTGGGGGGGGTGTGGGGGGGTGGGTGTGCCTGTGCATATAGATCACTCCGATATTGGCCACTGCAGACGAAGCAGCCAGGCCCCTGGGGGAGTGGGGTCTGGAAGTTTCCTTTGCGCGGCCCACTTGACCTTTGACTTGTGGTTAAATCCTCTTTGTGTCGGAATGTGCCTCCATGAGTCCTGGGCACCGAGAAGGACTTGGTCTCATTGGCGGGTGTGGGCCCAGTGCCCTCCCCACTTACATCCATCCCACCCAAGGGATGGCGAGTTCCTGCTGTGGCCCCTCAAACATGTGTCTGGGCCCTTGACGTTGTGGTTTCTCGAGACTTCCGGAATGCCTTACAGCCCACTTGGGGTACTCGACAGCCTCTTGGGGGCTGGAGGGAAATCAGCAGAAAACCGGCAGCCTGAGCAAGTGGATGAGGTTAAGCCATGGGGGTGAAGAGCACACAGTTCAGTGGGTCCACGGGGGAGCTGGGGCCACCCCTTCCCTGGGTGGGGGCCTGGGTGGGGGTCAGTGGGAGGTGGCTTCTTGCAAGCTGACTGCGCCACCATTTGGCCTCTTTCTCTCAGAAGCAGCAGCGTGTTGCAAACCACCCCATCACACAGGCTCCCTTTTCTCCAGCTGCTCCTTCCTGATCCCCGGGACTCAGCCCGCCTCCAGGCAGCGACTTGTTATAATGCTTTTTCCAGGCTTTCCACAGCCCCCTGGCTGTGGCTGGAGGGAGTGGGGCTCCTGGCCGCCCAGGTCCTCCCGGGGCTGGATGGGAGACCTTAGGGTGGAGGGTCACTGGGGGCAGCTGGCCCCTGGGTTGCAGCAGCGCCCGGGAGCCTGGGCCAGGGACTCCTTTCCGCTCCCTAGTCCCGGGGCAGCGAGCAGGCCCTGGGGCCTCTTCTTGGCTTTGTCCCCAGTCTCGTCCTCTCCAGAGACACGCAGACCCGTGGATGGATCTTTAAATGTCAGAGTAGGAAGGCCCTTCCACAGGGCTTCCTGCACTTGTTCATTCAACAGGTAGTTATTGAGCACCTGCTGTATACCAGGCCCTCTGCTGGTGCTGGGTGGGGGCCGAGAGGGCAAGGTGAGCAGAACTGATGTTCACCCGCTTGCCTGGAGCCGGCTCATTGGCACAGGTGACCCTCAGATGTCCCGACAAGAAAGGACCAAGAAAGAGGGAAGGAGGGGCACCCGTGAGTACCTGACCCTTTGGGGGTGCAGGTTCACTGAGCTGTGACCTGGCGGTGAGGAGGACTCGCTGGGGGACTTCTGCCCACTTCCTGGTCTTCAGCAGGCAGAGCTGGCTCCTTCAGTGCAGGGCTGAGGGCGGTGCTCTGCTCTTGGGCCTGCCCCTGGCACAGCGACCCGTTGTGAAGGGGCACTGGTTCAAAAATGGCTGCTCCGTGGCCCCCGTCTTAATTTACAGATGGAGCAAGCACGGCCCAGAGAGGGTGACCGCGGCGTGGCCATGGGCCCTGGGCTCCGTCTGCCTTTGACCCCGAGCCGCTCTCGCTCAGCCTGGCCACTGGTCCTGTCTTTGGGGTGCACACCCCTCCCCTGTCCCCTCCTCATCCCCCATGGGGCTCCTCTTTCTGCTACAGCTACCAGGGGATGATTTGCACCCCAGCATCCTTGCCTTGAGCAATTAGGCGTGCCAGGCCACGGGTGCTGGCCACAAATTAGCCGGCTCTATCGAGCTCCCCACGCTGCCCCGCCATCCCCCTCACCCCCGCCTTCCTTCAGTCTGCGCCTCCATCTCCACCTTCCCTGCTGCCATCGGAGACAAAACATGACAGCAAGGAGAGGGCAGAGTGGTCACGGCCTCAGGAGGTCACGAGGAGGTAACAGTGCACAATTTTCATGGTTCCAGGGGGGCTGTGTCCGGCTGTTCTTCATTACTGCATGCGGCGAGGTCAGCTTTACTAAGACTGGGGGGCTCAGAGGGGCGACACTGTTGACTTGCTGGAAAAATAGCATTTTTTCCTTTTCGGTGGGGGTGTTTGTGATTGCTTTTTCTCCCCCTTCCTGCTCTGCCCCTCCTTTCTCCCTTCCATCCACCTACCACCTTTCCTTTCCGCTCCTTCCAAGCCCATCATAGTTGGGAACTGGGTTGGAGGAAGCTGCCATGTCCGCCTTTGTGGGTTGGGCTCAGCACTTGAAGGTCCCTGGGAAGGGGGACTCGTGCTTCTGTTTAGCAGATATTCATGGACACCCGCAGAGGGCAACGTGCTGGTGACAGGGCATCAGCCTCAGCTGGGTAAGGAGCTGTGCTTTGTTTTTTGATGCATCTACAGCACCCAGAACAGTGACTGGCGCATAGTAGGTGCCCAGTAAATGTTTGTTGACTGACTAGATGTGGAGTATTTGTGTCTGATAGGGCTGGAACTTTGGGGGAGCTTACTGCCGACCAGGGCGTGGGTGGCAGAGACCGGGGGGCGAGATCCCCTGGAAGGCGGCCCCCATTGGGAGGTCCCACAACCTGAGGAGGTGACATCATCCCCATTTCCCAGGTGAGGAACCTGAGGCTCAGAAGTGTAAGTAAAGAGATCACACAGGAGTGGACTTGGACTTGGGCCCTAAATCTCCAAGGAAGGGACACTTTCATCAGTGCCCAGCTAGCCTCCCTGTCTGGGCTCAAGGTGGCCTGACGGCTGTCGCTGGATGTGCCCCGTGGCAGAGACCCTCCCCTCAGGCTGTATCCTGTCCTTCGAGGCCTGTTGTTTTCTCCATGCTGTTACCTGAAAACTTGAAGTCAACCTTTAAAGATCCAGAGATTTCTCATAAAAATAGGGATTTCCTTTAAAAAAACAAACAAACAACTAATGTGTCTGCACTGGGCCTCACTTTTTTGTATGGCAACTACATAGAGGGTTTAGCAGGGGCCACCCCCGTGGGTGGGCCTATGTGCCCCTCCCCTGCCCCGCCCATTCTACTCATTTGCACAATGATGGGGGGCGGCTGCCCCTTCTGACTGTGGGGGGGGGGCTGTCCCACCCTCTGACTCTCAGTTTGCCCTCTGGAAAGCAGGTCTGATGGTAACTGCTCCTTTACTGGGTCACTGGGTGAAGGTGCAGAGGAATTGGAAGAGCTGGTCTGAGGGAAGGGATTGCCCTCATGCGGCTGATCCTTTTGGCCTCAGGTTCTAGAATTCCTGACCACCGAAGAGGCATTCTCTGGAAGATTGTAGGCATTTCTGTGGTCAACCACATGCCTGTGGAGACGGGGGCCCCTGGACCCAGTCCTGTACTGCCAGCCAGGGCGGAACGTCCCAGCACAAGTCCCAGCAAAGCTTGTGCGATGCTTGTGTGATGCAGCCAGGTCACAATCAGCATCACACTGGCCATGGCTTTGAAATTCTATCCACAGAAAATAGGCACTGAGAGGAGAGCAACAGGCACACCCCCCCCCCCCCCCCAGACAGCCAGCCGGAAGTTGCTACCTTACTTAAGAAGTAGAACTTGGACAGCAAATTATATGTTAAAATATTTGCCTACAGCTCTGCCGCCAAAGGGACCCTTTAGGCTGAGTGTTAAATGTTACCTCGCTGCCCACACTGCAAATATTCTAAACCTGAAGATAAATAGTGGCCGCCTCACGGAATTTGGGGCCCGCCATGGATACACAAGCAGAATGTCTAATCGGGGCTGGCAGGCTCCTTGCCCAGCCCTTCGCGTCCTGCATCCCCCAGCCCTGGAGTGCGAGAGAAAGTGTTCACAGAGCCATGTCCTTCTCTCCAGTCGGGCCCGAATGCCGGGCTGAGGTTAAGCCTGGGGCTTGACCTGGTGCCCAGGTCCCACCGTGCTTCCTCCCCTACTCCCTCTGGCTCTCGGGAACGCTGCTCAGGAAAGAGTTAGTAGGAAACACATGATCTGTGAGGAGAGGGTATGCGTTTTCTATTCAAAAAACGTTTCTCCAGTGTAAACACTTTGAAAACGGTAGACACCTTCCTGGGTTGTGTGTTCTGTTGGGAGACCCCCCAACTACGTACAGGGGGGCAGTGCAGGAAAAGTGGGCTTGTAAATTGCAGGGTAAACATGTCTGTATTGTCTCCCCAAGGGCTGCCTGGGGCAGACCCTCGGCAGAGGTCACGCTGTGTCTTGGAGGAGGTGGACTTGTAACTTACTCAGTGTTGCACAGCATGGAAAGTGGGGAGACCCTGGACTTGAATTCAGGGCTTCCCTCACCTGGTCCAGTGGATGTTTTTGTCGCTGTGGACTTTTCTGTGCCTTTCAAGGGAATCCTCCTTGTAGAACGATATCTTCCACCCTCACCTGAGTCGGGGCGCTGCCCCCACTGTTTGAATGGCAGTAGTGGCAGTCAGGGAGTAATCAGACCTACGGTTTTCTCACGTTTGATTGTGGGCCAGGGACCAGGTTTTGTCTGTATTCCTTCATTACAATAATTTCACTTCATTACATTTTTCTCAGGAAGGGTAAGTGACTTGTCCACGATCCCCCAGCTGCTCAGTGGTGGCATATAGGTTTGAACCCAGGCTGGCTGGCCACAATGTGTGATTCCCTCCTATTCTTTCTCGGTTATCTGGACAGTCCCTGGATCGTGACTCTAGCTGTCTGCTGCTTGTCTTTGCTTAATAACCATCTGTGTTGCTACCACTTGGTGCCATCAGCCCTCTGGACTCTCACACAGGCACCCCCAATGCGCCCTGTACAGTTGTGTTCCGAGGTCAAGCCCTGGACACGCCTCGAGTTCATTGTCTGGTGATTCTTATTTCTATGGAGGTAGATGGTACAGTCTCCCGTCCCGGTCTGACTGGGAGAAGAAAGGAGAAGTGGGGTGCCTCCCAGGCCTCGCTGGCCTCCGGCTCTGACTTTCTTGCCTCTCCACTCTCCACCTGGCCCCGTCCCTGGCATTTCCTCCACTTCACCAGCCACCCCTGCCCTGCACCCTGTCTCACCTTTGCCCACACCCTCCGCTTTCCCACCTGCCTCTGCGCCAGCCTCCACTTGGCTCCTCGAAACCCACAGGGCTCCTGGACTTGCAGGTATCTGTGCTTAGCTGTGTACCCGGTTCTTCTCGTGCAGGGGAGCCTCACCCCCACCTTGTGTGGCAGGAGAGGACGGAGTCCCTCGTGATCAGGTCCTTGCTGACATGTAAAGAATCAGACTCAGGCAGGAGCAGTGACTTGCTCAAGGTCACTCGTGGGGCTGGGTGAGGGGGTCCTAGAGCTAAGACTTGAACCCAAGTCCACGGCCGACATTGGCCCACGATGCTGGCCTTTCTGCTTTACTTCCTTTTTGGCGTTTACTCATTCATCTCTTCATTCCTTCACCCACCTCTCATTTATTAAGTATCTGTTTTGAACCAGGCTTTGTGTGGGCTTTGAGGCCACCAAGATGAATGGGACCGGGAGTCTCCTGTATGTCATAGCAAATATGTGTGTGTTATGCCTGGCACAAAGTAGACATTCAGTGAATGTCTGTGGGGTGAGTGAAGGAAAGAATGGGTGATTATTGGTACTGGGGTATCTCACGCTTCTCAAACTCTGCCCCCATTTTCTCTGTCCTGGGCGTAGCGGGTCTCCTGCCCCTACTGGGCAGCTACTCAGCCCTGCAGCCCCAGAGGTGGGACCCCTGCTTGTCTGTGGTTAGTTCTCAGGGCACCCAGGGCTCCCTGCCATCCAGCTGATCCCCATGGTCCCTTCCAGGAAGGAGACGGGGCAGCCTTCTTGGTGGGGTTCTTTCTGACTTGCGTGCTGGTGGGGACTTGGGTCACAGAGAAGAGACCCTCACTGGTGTCCTTGGGCTGAGCTCCTGTCAGCTGGCCCCTGGGAGGGGTGAGGCCCAGATGACCCTGACTCACGGGCTCGAGAAGCCTCGCTGAGAAGGTGGGAAATGTCTTGTTCCCAGACCTGGCAGCCCGTGGGCAGCCTGGCCCCTGAGGCCTCTCCCTTTCCCTTTTTCCTGGCTGGACTCAGCCAGCTGTCCCCTACTCAGCCTTTTGCAGGCCTTCCCTTTTTTGCCCTCCTGTGGAGAAATTAGGAGTTGGAATTTAGAACCAGGAGTGCTGGGTTTGAATCTAGGCTCTGCCCTTCCCAGCATGTGCCCTGTGGGTGTGTAACTGAGCCTTGGTTTCTCCCCCTGCACAGTGGGGATGTCAGTCACTCCTACCGCCTGGGGTTGCTGTGGCGATGGGATGGGATGAGGAGCGTAGAATGGTACCAGGAAGTGCTCGCACCCTGTCAGCATCACTTAAGGTGCAGGAGAGACTGAACCACCTCTATCCACCCCTGACTAGGTCTCTGCTGCCTCTTCCCTCGAGGACGTGGGGCCTCGTTTCTGGCTGAGTGTCCCTTGCTGCACGCCCTTTCTGCACGGTCCTACTGTCTTCCTTGTATCACCATCTTGAATGAAAGCTCTTTCTCAAGGGCAGTGAGTGGCTCAGTGGGGCTGGTTAGTCCTGGGGTGGGGAAATTCACTACTTTTTAATGAAAACCAGTGAAATTGGAGGGTTTTGCTATTGCCTCTCCTTGCCCATAGAAAGTTCCTCAAGCTCATCTCTTGGGTTCAGGGACTCGGGGATGTATGGGCGTGGTGTCGTGGGGTTCGCCAGTGTAGGTGTACCCTCTTCCTCCTGCTTTGAGAGAAAAGCTGGTGGGACAGGGTGGCCCCATCTCATGATAGGTTGAACCATTTGAGATTCCCAATATTTGACTTTGTTGAAAAGATGGCAACTTCCTATGGTTCAACCTAATACTTACCATCAGACAGAGCAGTGTAACCTCTTCCTCTCCCCCTGGGTTGATATTCAGACACTTGTTTCTTTGAAACCAGTTCATTTATTCATTCGTGTTTATTGAGTCCCCTCTGTATGTCATTCTGCAGGAGGGGTCGGGGAGATGATGCAGAGCATAAACAAACACAGTCCCGGCCCTCCCGGAGCGGACGGCCTGCTGGGGGGGTGTTCCACCTGTGCATTGATGTGGGACAAACCACCCATCGCTGCCGCAGTTATGATTTCACCCTGTTCTGCGCCTGAATGGTCTCAGCCGGTGGCTGCTGTCACCAGAAGGCTCATGTGGGTTGGATGCCCAAGGTGGTGCCCTCCCATGGCTGGCAGTGGGTGCTGGCAGCCGGGAGGTCAGCTGGGCCGCCAACTGGAGCACCTCCACTCTCTGCATGTGGCTTGGGCTTCTCATACATGGTAGTGTCCAAGAGACCCAGAGACCGAGGGGTAGCTGCAAGCTTTTTCCTGACCTAACCTCAGATATCCTAGAATATCATTTCCGTTGCATTTTAGTGGCCAAGGGAGTCTGTAAGGCCTGCTAGCCCCGGGGGGCATTGTGGAGCAGAATCAGATCTGCTCTGATGGGAGAGTGAGCGTAAGCGCTCACTACGCAGGAGCAGGTGGGATGGGTGGTGTTGGTATGGTCGTCTTGGGGAAACGCAGTCTGCCCCAGGGAGGCAGAGTACAAACAAACTCGCCCACAAAAGTGTGAGGGCACCGTGTGCCAAGTGCACTGACTGCAAAGGGCAGCGAGCTATGGGGAGGGGAGGAGGGGGACATCCGTGGCACTGGCACTCGGGCCTGTGGGGAACCCTGCTAAGTGGGTGAAGAGTTGCGGGAAATCTTCCAGGTGGGGGAATCGGGTGAAGCCCTTGGCGGAAGAAACGTAATTCAAGGGACCCAAAGAAAGTCTGTGTGGCTGTGAAGATAAGGGACGTCAGAGAGGTCAGCAGAGTCCTTGCTGGAGCCCAGGAGCCATGGCGAGGACCCTACATAGGACTTTGAAGCGTGTTTCAAGTTCCTTGTCACTTGGCTCCTGTTTTCACTGAGTCTCTGCGGTGGGAAGACCGTGCCGCAGAGTGGGTGGGTCAGACGCAGCTGTGTTTGCAACCTGCCACTCGTGGGATTGCTTAAGCTTTGTCACCTCAGAGAGCCCAAGTTTCCTCACCTGTAAAGGGAGGATATGACAGGGCCCAACTCAAAGGCCTGCCTGGCTGGCTGTGCTCGGAAGGCACCTGACATACAGCAAGTGCTCAGTAAGGGCTAGTTGCTCTTGGTGGACCCCCCAGGCAGAAGGAGGGAGGTGTGCACATCGGGAAAACACTAGGTTGTGAGGTGTCCAGGCTGGAGTGTGAGGCCCACTTTTGAGGTCAGTTCTGTTCCCTGGCCGGACACGTGGCCCCGGGGCCGGGGACACTATTCAAAATTGTTTGGCTTGGGCCTTCCCTGAGTGAGCTGCTAGCTGCTCCAGGCCATCCCCAGGAGAACGTGGCTGGGGACTGGGGGAAAGGTGCCAGCGGCCCATTATCTGGAAGTCCTTCCCAACCCCAGAAGCCTTGATGGAGAGAAATGAGCTCCCCGCCCGCTGACTGCTTCGTGGCACCTGGGGTGGTTGGTGGGTCAACTGTAGTGCAGGCCCAGGAGGTCACCAAGTGGGAAACAAGAGGCAGCATGGGCATGGGGACCCAATCAGGTGGCCTCTGGGCTCTGCCTCCTGCTTGCTCACTCAGGTAAGGACCCCCGGGGGGCCTCCAGGGCAGGATGTGGGACTGGCAGGACGGCCCCTGACTAGCCACAGCTGGGTCAAGGGAGTAGGGAAAGCCCATTCCGTCTCCAGGCCCTTAATGAGCAGCTGTTTGGGGTGGGCCTGGAAACCAGGTGACTCCAGAGAGCGCCCTAGGGGGACTGGCGCCCTCAGAGCTGTCTGACCTCAGCGCTCTCACCTGCGGGTGCAGAGCTTGGGGCTCCTGTAGGCCCCGGGCCTGTGTGCTGCTTACCACAGACTGGTTGGTTCAATTCCTCCTCTGGCTTTGGGCCACCCCTCCGAGCCTCCATTTTCTCACCTGCAAATGGAAAAATAACCCCCTTTGCTCTTTTTGCCAATCACGAGGCTCAGAGGCTATAGGGCAGGAGAGCGCCTTGCCAAGAGCAATGCCCTCCAGGCGTGGAAGCCTGCCTGTTCTCCAGGTCCCAACGGTGCTGACACAGCACAGGGGCCACTGGGGATGGGCCCCATCGGGGAAGCCCCCATCCCCCAAACTTCTTCCCTCTCTGGCTTCCTGAGGGTCAGGCTGGCCAGCTGTGTGACCCCATGGGACCCCAGATGATGAGGTCCCCACCTTTGCCCACCTGCCCTCTCCTGCCCCTTTCCACACAACCAGCTTGCCTCCCCATTAGTAGACAGCGGCAGGGGAGGTGACAGTTCCTTAAAACAGATTTATACTCTTGGATGACTTTATGGGTTTTTGCCTTATAAAAACCCAAGAGTTGACATTCTGATTTATCTACTCCTGAGTCAACAGGATGTACCAGATTTAAAGAGATCAAATGCATTGTAATGTTTGTGGTTCCAGTTGTGGATGAGATGAGCTATTATGGAAAGTGCTGCCAAGTAAATATGGCAAAAAAATAATAACAGGGGGTAATTTAAATATGTCTATTAAATTGTGTGTTAAGTAAAGTAGCACAAACGTGGTCCTGAACGTAACTTATTATCTGGAGAGTTGGTGTAGTAGATAAAGGTGGAATTATGGCTCCCCCCCACCCCCCAGAACATTTTTTTTATTATTAAGGGAAGAGACTGTAAACTAGGAATTTCAGAGCCAGCGCTTGACTGTGTAACCATGGTTGTACTATGACTTACAATATTGAAGCCTCCAAGTGATATTTCTCATTTCTTTGCTTTCTATTTCTTGCTGTCGCTGTAGCAGCTGATCAGATTTCCTGAGATAAATATGCTGCCTGGCTTTTAATGGGATTTCTGTATTGCCGGGAGTTGGCGTGTTCTGATAATAAAAGAGCCTAAAAATTGTACATCCCTTAATTGGTAAGAAGAGAGATGTTTTGATAGGTCACAAATGGAAACATTGATTTTTACTGCCTCCGCGCAGTTCCAAGCGGGGTGTCATGCCACGTTCCCCTCCACGGAGGGTGGCCGCTCGCTCTCCGATGAGCTGATTTGTGTTTGCCGGTTCTTGGTGCCAGGTGCTTGGAAGTGCAGGTTCTGTGCAGACAGGAGAAATAGAGAGAGCCCTTATAACAGTATTTGTTTCTAACTTGAAATATTTATAGGACTGTGGCTTCCACCTTGAATCGAATGCACTCTTTGCTTCGTTTCTCTTTCTTGCTTTGTCAAGCAGCCCTTGGAGTCTTAAAGGTTGTGTACTGAAGCCTTTTTTCTGTGACTGCAGTGTTATGTGTGACTCACACATGCATGCATACACGCATGCAAACACCTTTGCATATGCATATATGTTTGCCTCAGTATCTTTACATATCAGAGCGATTTCTCTCTTTAATTTAAACCACTGCTAGTTTCTGAATGAGTAGATCTAATTTCCAGGACAGACTGTGGGAAGGGACCACACACACACTTCAATTTTCTAGTCGGAGTCTGTGTATTTTAATGGGTAAATTTAATCCACTGACATTTATTGGAATTACTGAACGATTCTGTGTTACACACCTTTTCTGCACTTTGGTTTACAAGTTCTTGCTGTGTCCTGTTAATCTCTCAGACTGAGGCTGTGCTCCATTTCCCTCCAGCTGTTCAGGGAAGGGCACTAGGCAGGAGCCAGGGGGTCGAGTTAAACATCTGTAGCGTGCTGGGGACGTTGCGCCCACGAGCTGATGCCACGTGCCTTACCTGTAAAATGAGGATAACAAAGCTGTCCCACTCTGAAGGCAGGCGTGGGACCACGTGATCGCTTTTAGCTGTACGGTGTGTGAGACTGTGCAATGCGTCTACACGTAGGTAACTGTGCAGAACACTACGCAAATGCAAGCATCATTATCAGACCATGAACTCCTCTTCTGTACCGATTAGCCACATGTCTGCACAGTGATTAGCAGAGAGTAGGTATTTTATTTGAAAGAAGTTGGTTGAATGATTCGAAGGCTGGTTCTCACTGTCTAGGCTGATACCAGGGCACCAGGGAAGGCTCAGGTGCATTTGAAGCTTGTGATTTGATTAGCCATGGTCCTGCAAACAGGTGTGCTTCCTGGATTCCAGAATCAGGACATCTTTGCAAAGAACCTAGCCAACATCATCACCACATCTCGAGGTTTGTTGTGTGGAGGATGAAATTGGCTACGAGATCTCCCAGCTCTGAATTGCAAGGCTTTGGGGGAAACGAAAAGCGTAGGTGTGTTAGGAACAGCTGCTGGGGGCTCTGGAGACGTGTGTAAGAGAATTGGTTTTTAGGAGACAAAATGCTAAGGCATTTTCACCTCCCTGATGGGTCACAACCCCCGGCATCCTTGCACAGAGGGAAGATGACCGGAAATCCCCATAGAAGATTTGCACCAAGAATTAAAGACTCTAGTTGTGAATTATGGCACCACATGCTACAAAATACCCCCCTACATTAATATACTGAGAGGTGTCAAGAATAATGGATCCTGGGTGGTAGAGTAATTAAATGTATCTTAATAAATACCGGGCAATGCTTTTCAAATCCTTTCTTTCCCAAGACCCCGTCAGCTGACATGACTGTATCCTTTCTGTTGGCAGGAGGCCTAGAAGGAGAGCCCGGGTGTGATCAGAAAAGCAGCCGTGCACTGGAAGACAGGAACAGCGTGACAAGTCAAGAAGAGAGAAATGAGGACGATGAAGACATGGAAGATGAGTCAATTTACACCTGCGATCACTGTCAGCAGGACTTCGAGTCTCTGGCAGACCTGACGGAGCACCGGGCCCACCGCTGTCCTGGAGGTAATGCTAAATAGCCCCGGGATTCTGACAGGTGGTTATATGGATAATTGGACATAGCAACAGCTTGAAGCCTCAAGTGAGATTAAAGAATTAATAATGTAATTTTACAGTTAATGTCATTTTATTGTGGTATCTTGGGTACCCTGTATCCGCCTCTTAAATACAATTAAACATAAAAGCAACAGCTTTCCGGCAGGCAGGAATTCGGTGGGGGCGCCATGTCCCTGCTCCCCTCGTCTGTACTCCGTACCACGTGGGCCGTAAGTGGACGGGTCTGTCTCCCGGATTTCTGGAAGGCGTTTTGGAAACCCGGCAATTAAAAGGCTGTTAGTGCAAAGTTAAGCAGCTTAAGTGTGGAAAGCTGCGTGAAGGAGGGAGCCCTGAGGCCGGGTTTGTGATGGGACGGGGAGAATGTCACAGGCCAAGAAGAGCCCGTGCAAAAAAGGACCCACTTCCACTTCTGTGCTTGGCCTCCCTCGTCTCTGAGTGGCTGGGAACTGCTAGACCTATTCTGTTTCTCAGTGCCTCAGAGAAGGCGGGCAAGGCCACGGCTTTATAGGAGTGATTTAAGACTTCAGGGGTTATATGTGATTATATGTCTGGGGCACTGGGGGTGGGGTGGGTGGGTGGGGGAATTAGGGAACAGGGGCATGTGCATTCCTTGGGGGGTGGCAACCATGATGCAGGGGTCTGAGCAGGGAGTCTGAAACATCTGTGTTCTTTACACAGTTACCTCCAGATACCTCCTTCTATCGTGATTGTTGATGAAACTTTTTGGATGCTTGTTTGTGGAGAGAGGCCCTAAAATCCCAGACCTGTGTTCCAAAGGGGGCTTGCCTCCTGTTTTGGGGGGGTAAATTTGTTGGTAGGAAGTAGGTTGGTATACAAAGCCCTCACTTCCCTTACCTTTCATACCATCGTGGAAGTTTGAAAGCCAAGTGTTTAGGGGAACTGCTATGACTTTCCCTCTAGTGATGCTCGTACCTGCACAGCCCTGGCTAGACCAAGTGCTTGTCAACCTCTGAAGGGAACAGATACCCCAAACAATGTGTCCAAGAGGACTCTTACAGACTTGAACTTCTTAGGCCTCACCAAGTCAAACCCCAGTCTTTTGGAATTTGTGATATTTCAACCAGGGGCAGAGGCGATGGCTGACTTATAATCTTAGAATTCTGAGGCACTGAGAGGAAAAGGTGATTGTTCTACTGAGGTCACTTAGTGATTTTGGTGGCCGAGCCAGGACGTTTTCAGGACCCTGGGCTATGGACTCTGCCCTACTTGAGAAAATCACAGATGCTGGTGTATTTCTTCCTTTAGCCAAGAACTGAGGTGGATGCTAACACTATAACAGAATGAAATGTTGTCACTCAACTTTTAAAACAATCAATGACTTGATCTTCTAATTAAAAGCCATGCTCTTTATTTCCGAAACGTCTAGTTATTAGAGCAGGGCCCCTCAGGACCCCTGCTAAGTGTCACTTTGTTGAGTCTGTAGCTCTTGCAGTGGGGTCCCATCCCCAGCACTGTTACGGCTGACCCTCCCTCCAGTTCTCTTGAATCAAGGAGCTTTTTACGTTTCCGGCCACACGTTTGAGAATGGCAGCATTTCTAGGTGGAGAAGGAAAATGTGAGACTTTGGGGGGGGGGTCTGTGCTAGAAATAAGAAGTGGTAGCTAATTGTGCTTCGGTCCCGAGCAGCTTTCTCTTCCCCGTGGCAGTTTCTTCTCTCTACAGCCTCAGACTTTGGCTGAAATCATGGCGGCCCATTTGCAGGGTCTGCAGCCATCCTTACTGAGGCTGGTGGTATGTACCAATATTCCTACTTGCTTCCTGACGGGACCCCACTGACGACCTCCGTGGGGACGTGGGAACCAGGAATATCCCCCAAACCTGGAGCATTGGAAGGAAGTCAGAAATTCCTAGAAAGAGTATGGAAAAGATCTGGTCTCAGAGCATCACTGAGAAATTCATTACCACCCAGTAAAGCTGTGACCCAGTCTGGGAGTTTCCCAGACAAGGACGGAAGAGATAAATGAGGAGTTCTTTCCCCCGTGTCAGAGGTTCTTAGGATTACTCAGTGACAGGATAAACCGCTGGGATTGCATGTGTATTATTCAAAATAGGTCCCTGCCTAGGACACCTCCACACCCTTCGATTGTGCACTGGTTTTCAAACCTGTTCTCAGAGGTGTCCGTGGGGCTATTGGGTGGACACATGGGACATACACCCTGGAGGGTGAAGTGGACACTCGACAGCCCAGCAAAGACCATTTCAGAGAGGGTCATGGTCTGCTGAGGCCGGATGTGCTCCGGGCGCTCAGCAGATGTTTCTGAGGGAACAAATGAGTCCTGTTTAGAGGGAAGGTGGGCCCTCCCTGCTGTGGAGAATTTGGGGCCTGAGGGCAGTGACACCTGTCAATCCCATGGTCTGATTCTTGAAAACACCCCAGAGAGGGCTGTCACCCCTGGAATGTGGAGGCGGCACCCCCTCCCCGCCCCCAAGCAGGTGTGTTCTGGGGAGGTTGGGATGAGGCTGTGTGAAGGGGGTGGGTGTGTTTGTGGTGGTGATCTTGAATGTGGTTCTTCTCTAAAACGACTTTAGCAGAGTGACCGCTGGGCTCTTTCTGTCACAGTTGAGGGGGGGTGCCTCGTTCCCTCAGAATCGGGGTGAATAGCTGTGAGGTCTAGATATTTTTCTGAGGTTTGAGATGGTCACCATGGAAGGGGAGTGCCTCCTGCTAGAGTGGCGGTGATTGCATTTGTAAGGAAGACCCCCTTCCCCCCGGAGCTGGGACTCTCTGCACCCAAGAACCCTCACTTCCAGAGGTTCTGGATCTTGAGAAGGTGCCTCTCCATTGTCCCTCAGCAGGAGTGGCAATGCCAGGTCCTGGAGAAGTTGTTGAAACGGGGACTTCAAGAACTCAGGGGCGGCCAGTTAGCTCAGTTGGTTAGAACACGGTGCTAATAACACCAAGGTTGCTGGTTCGATCCCTACATGGGCCACTGTGAGCTGTGCCCTCCTTAAAAAAAAAAAGGAAATGCAGACAACTCCAACCAGTCCTGTCCATATTTCTCTCTCACTGTCTCTCATTCGTACCTAAGGAGAAACCAACCTTAAATCCACCAGGCATCAGACATTGCGTCTTTAGGACCCGAAATGAAACAAGCAAGAAGCAGCCGGCTCGGTGGGCTCGGTGGACGCTTATGTCCCGACAGCTGTTTGGTTTCTCTTTGTCCCCCTCCAGCCCCTGCCCACAGGGTAACAAGTGTTTACATGCTTGGAGTCGTGGGCACTTAGCGTTTTGTGTTCGGCATTTGTTACTGAACATTTTCTGCTTTGTTTGGAACCCTCCTTTTAAACAGCAGTGCTCAAGTGGATGGGACTTGGGTTGTTGGTTCTGGTCCATCGACTGTAAAGATACCACATTTAGACCAATATGCCCATCGATACGGAGTTTTGCAACAGAGCAGATAAAGGCTGACTTGCTAGAGCATCGTTTGTGGGCACCATGTGAGGAAGTAACCGGACCATTTGGTGACCGTCTGAACCGATGATACAAAGTTGCCACTAATTCCGGTCCCACCAGCGCCCGTAGTGTCGGAACAGGGAGCAAGCTGAAGTTACGTTGACGCAATTTGTGCAGTGTTGGCCAAGCACATTTGAGTTCTAGAAGCGGTTGCATGGGGTGCTTTCCATCATTTTCGAGGACTTCAGCTGCTTTAGAAAGGGTCTCTGGGAACTTCGGGGGCGCCATGGAGGCAGGTATGAAAGGTTGGTCTTCCCTGGGACTGATCCCAATTTTTTATGTGCTCATTGAAGCAGGGTACCCGTGGACCTCCAGTCTGGACTTGGGTGGAAGATTTTACCACTTTCTGGCACAAAGACTACCTTCTATTTAGACCGACCGCCGCGTTGGTCCCCACCGATGAGGCTGACGGCCCCCGCAGACATGTGGGGGCTGGACTATGCTGTTGTCATGCTTTAGACCCGACTTGCCTACTAGCGACACTCCTGACTCTCAGGGACGGTGCGCAGTGTGTCAGTCCTGGGACGTGGCAGGTGCCCAGGGCTTTGGAGGTCCCAGGCTGGTATGATTGGGGTTTCCGTTCTAGGTAGGGAGTCTCTTTAGCAGGACTGAGGTCTCTAACTGTGGGCTCCAGGCACTCGCTCCAAAGGACAGAAATCGCCTTCAGGTCCAGGTTGGAGCTGAGAATTGGCTTGTTCTCTTCAGGCCCCATTCCCTGCTCTCCGACTCAGGCCAGGCTCCTCGCCGGGCGGCAGGGGCAGCCCTGAAGTACACGGGTTGCCTGCCCCTCCAGGGGCTCACCCATGGGCTGCAGTCCTGACACTTTGCACAGTGAGCACTTGCTCCGTGTCAGGCCCTGTGGGACTTGCCCTGGGGCGTGGCCTCTGCAGCCCCCACGCCACACACAGCCCACAGCACTCACCAGTGACGAGTCCGTGATTATTCTGTGGCGGTTTCCAGCGTGTGTATTGCCCATCTCCCCACTACCACTGGGCTTCGCGAGGACAAGGGCAGTGTCTGTTTCGTTCCCTGTCGTGTCCTGGCTCACAGTGGTGCTTGATACATGCTTGTTGAGTGAAGGAATCTTCACCACAATCCCAGCAGGCAGTCCTATTTTTCACCATTCCTCCCCATTTTACGCACTGGGCAACGGAGACTCCGAGAGGTGGGGATCTTGCTTACGGTGACAGAGCGTGAGCGAAGCGTCGAGGTCTGAACATAGATTGGGCCTGGTGAGCCATTTCCACCTAACCTCTAGCTTTTTTGAATGCTCAAGTTAAAAAAATAAGCGGAGGGGAATTTGTTCAAATAGCAACAGCAAAAACACCTGCTCCCTGTGGGTTAATTTCGCTGCTCACCCTTCGGCTGCCCCACCTTCCCGAGGATTGGGACCAAGGAGTGTGTCCCCAGCCCCTCTGGAAGGGCAGGCCCCCCCTTTCTGGCGAAGGTGAAATGCTGCTGTGTAAAAAGCCGGGTGGAAAGTTAATTACACCCTGGTTTGTTCAGCTGTGGCCAGAGTGACCTGTGGGCCCTAATTACAGGGCTGGGCTGCGTGGAGGCTGCACCCTGGCCAGCCGTATCCCTATCTGCCGGCTGGCCAGAGCTCGCCTTTGTGTGCCGGCTCAGGCCCTTTTCTTGCTCCAATTGTGTGGGTAGGGCCTTCCCTGCCATACTGCGTGGGGCGTCCCTCGTACTGGTTCCATTTGGGCAAAACAGTGGGCACAGGCAAGCCGCTGGCCGTGTTCTGCCAAGAGCACAGGTGCAGGGCACGAGTGCCTTCGGCCCGTGGGAGCGTGCACAGCACCTGGTTGTCAGCCGTTGTCTCACAGGGCAAAAGGCTTGGGGGCTCGAGCCCAATTAATAACCCCACTGGAAGATGTTTCCTGCAGGCAGAGAGCATCCAGCTAGAAAACACCCAGCAAGAAAGGGCCCCACTTCCGGTAGCCCAGCATGTATGAAGACCAGGGAACCAACCGAGGAAGTAATATCTAGATGTTTGTGGGGGGGGGACAAACAGAATCAACTACGGGAGCGGGGGTGGGGGGTGGGGGCACAAAAGAGACTTAGATAAATGAAAAGGCAGACCTTATTCTTGGGTGGAAAGAGCTAATGTCGTAAATATGTCAGTGTCCCCTAAATTACCTGTTACCCTTAGCCAATGAAAGGGATGATGGGATTGATGCAGAAACGGATGAGCTGATTCGAAAGTTCCTAAGGAAGACTAACCACGTAAGGATAGAAGGAAAATTCCAAAGAAGAGGAATGACGGACAGGGCTGGTAACCAGGTCAGATTTTAAAACATGTTCTGAAGCTGCGGAATTGTAAGTGGTGAGGGACAGACCAGGGGAATGGCAGACACCAGACATGGACCCCGAATAGATGGAAATGTAGTGTAGGAGGAAAGTGTCACTGCAGGTCACTCAGTAATTGGGGTTGGGACGAAGAGGGCAACCATCCTGAAAAAAGGAAATTGGATTCCTTCCTCCTCTTAACACCAAACAAATCCCCAGTGGATCGGAAATCTAAACATAAGAAAGAAAACTTAAAAATACTAAAAGAAAACAAGTGAGTTTTAAAAAACATATAATAGTGTCAGAGAGGGGAAGCCTTTTCTAAATATAACCCTAAACCCAGAAGCCATAAAACAAAAGACAAATATTCAACTACATAAAAATAAAACATTTCTGCATTGCCCAAACCACAATAAATCAAACCAAAGACACATATCACAGGCAAAAGATATTTCCCTTAATGTGTAAAGCACTCCTACCGACACTAGGAAAATAACCAATAAATCAGCAGAATGCAGGGCGAAGGCCGGGCTGCCCGAGGCCCGCGCCCGCTTGGATTGGTTGGTTTTTAGGTATTTTGAACATATCCCATGTGCAAAGGACAGAAATGGAATCAGAAAAAGAAATACTAGTGGGATCGTAAACATTTAGAAAGATTCAGAAGTTCCTGTAGATAATAAGAGACCTGTACATTTAAACCACAGGCAAGTACCATTTTTTTACCTACCACGTTGGCAAAGATCAAAAGTTTGCCAGCCCATTCACTGTTGACGATGTGTGTCTTTGATGCCAGGACTACAGGTCTTGCTCTCTTCTCTGTCCCCAGGGTTGCCTTGGCCTGTGGCTAGGTGCTAGGTAAACGTTTATTGATCTTGTCCCTCTGTGAAGGACAGAGGTATCTGCAATAAGGCAGACACTGGAGGTGCCATGGATAAAGGGCTTTGAGGTATGAGATGGGCTTCGGGCATAGTAGGTCTTCAGTTAATGTGGAATAATCAGAAGGGGGAGTTAAGAGCAGGAAGAGATGGTTTATTCATTCAACAAACATTTATTGCACATGGAGTCTGCACGGGGACTGTGCTGGGTGCTAGGGTGGGGTTACTGTTTATTTAGATGAAAAATAACTCAGTGGAGAAAGCAGTCTCGTCACAAAAGCGTTCTTTGACATGTAAGATGAAGCGTCATCAGCCGCCTTTCCGAAGCCGCCTTTCCTAGTGTCTTTGAAAGGTGTTTCAATGTATAGAGATGTCATTCCACACAACCGTCCTGGGAGATGCCGGCTGTGTGTGTTGGCCTGCTAGCACGCTGCCTTGGGAAGAGACGCGATGGGCCAGGTGGTCTGCCTGGCCGGTGGCCCGTGTGAAACCGTCCCCGAAGTGCTGTGCCCTGCGCTCTGAGTCCCCATCGGAAGGTGCCTGGGCAGCCGGCAGCTGCATGGGACTGTGGTTCTGTCTGGGCTTGGGCAGCTGCGCCCGGGCTCCCGGCAGTAACGTGGAGGGCAGTTGTCTGAAAAAATGCTGGTGCTGTGATTCACCTCCGGTGAGTCTGCAGGTTTACAGAATGTGTCCCCTTGACTTGATTGTGTAGAGGAATGCTATTAGCACATTGTGGGGCCTGCAGGCCTTTCCAAAAGTGGACACCAGAGGAACAGTTAGAAGGCGGGGCCAAGGTGGGAAGAAGCCACCTGTCGTTTGGTTTCCACAGGAGGAAATGTGTGCTGTGCATTCCTTGTGGTTTCTGATTGCTCTCCACCATGGAGGGGGGCTTTTGCTTCTTTCCCACCCAGCCAGCTTGACCACCTTGGTGGTTTTCTGAATCACTGTACCTTCTGGGTTCTTCGGTGTCCAAGGGTGGGCCAGCGTGGGCTCCAGGGGTGATGCCTGATATTGGGGCTGCTTCTGGTGCAAACACCCCCCAGGACGAGCCTCAGTGGAGACGCTCTGGGGAGGGAGGGGCCTGGGCTGCCCCCACCAGGCTGGGCCCTGGTTTCTGCACCTTTTCTGGAAGCAGCCAAAGCATCTGTTGGCTTCCTGTGGTTGGACACCCAGCAGGGCCTCTAGGTCCTGGGAGGAAAAGACACACCCCTAGCTGGCCTTCAGGCTGGTTGCAGGTACATTCCTCGTGTGGTCTGGGTCCAGCCTGTTGGCATCCGTTTCAGCTCGGAAGTTCCAGAAGGCACATGTCACATCAGCAAGTATTATACCTATTATGTGCCTGTGTGTGTGAGTGGGTGTGTGTAGGAGAGTTCTGTTAACAAGGAACGTATAACCTAGCTGGAGGAGGAAGTCACCATGACCCTTTTGGTTGCCGGGCACACAGCAGGTCCTCAGTTAATAATGTGCTATCTGCATAGAGACTCAATACAAAATGACAAACAGGAAAAAGTAGACTCAGTGGCTAGAGGAACTGAGAAGGCTGCTTTCAAGTCCCTCCAGCCCTCGAAGGTCGTCTCCACAAACCCCATCAACACGCCTGCAGACGCAGAGGTGTCCCAGCACCTCCGGGCTTGCACCCTCCTAAGTCTTTCTGACTGTCAGGACAGAAGTCCTAAGGGTAACTCCTGGTGGAGCAGTCATGACCGAGGCTCAACTCCCAAGGCCACACTGTCCAGGGGGGACAGACATGCGTATTAGCAAGGCTGAGGGTGGCCGGAGTTGGGCAACTCCATACAGACCCCTGAGAGTTGGGGAGGGGCTCCCCGGGACGGTGGCCAGGAAACACGGATGTCTTCTTTAGGAGGAAGGAAGTATGTGCAGGCAGATATAAGGAGCAAACTAGTTGCATCAAATGCCAGATTGTCAGGCATCGGCTGTTCAGTCCATTCACTTTGCTTTTGATAGCGTGTCATCATTGCATCTTAGAATTTTAGGGAAGCAGATTCCTCAAAGGTCATCTAGCTCAGTGGTTTCCAACCTTATTCTCAAACACAACCAGTGTATAAAGCAGATAACTGCAGAGCTCTCTGTTAACGGGTTTGGCAGGTTCTGAGCTCCACCTGTCACTCCCTCACCCCAACCCCAAACCTCCAGGAAGCCCCAGGGTATCTGAAAGCACTGACTGGGCAGGCTCTTCCGTGATGTGGGACCTGGCCAAGGTCACATGGGGAGGTCATGGCTGAGCTGGCACTCCCCTCAGCCCCAGGGGGCATTTTATAATTCTTAGGAGGCAGGGCAGCCCCCGGGGTGGTCAGAGCACTGGTGCTGGCTCCTGGGCACCCACCTGTTCTCTGATGGGTGGGGCCTTTGCACAGCTCCTGCATGGCCCAGTGGCTGTTTGTCGGGGAAGGTGGGGGGACCCTACATGAAGTCTGCCGTTGCTGAGTTCTCCAGACTCACCAACCTCACACCATTTAGACTGGACTTTTCTTTGTTTGCTTCTTGTGCAGGAGAGACTTTGACCTTGAATGCTTATAACTTTGTGGAGGTTGTGCCCCCACCTTGGGGGGGGGTCCCACCTTCCCTCCCCCAAACCTCTACCTCGTGGTCCTTTGGGGGTGGAGCTCTTGAAAAGGGGCAAGTCATGCCCTGGTGACATCCCTCTGCTGCTGGGCCTCCGAGGCATCGTGTCCAGGCCTTGGGCAAGGCTGGCGAGAGGCTAGGTGACCACTGGGTTAGTCCTTGTAGCTGAGGGCTCAGGTGCCCAGGTTGTATGGACAGGGTCTGTGAAGCCAGTCTGCTATACTACAGCTCTGCATCCTGGTCCTGGGACAGTGGTGTTAGCAAGAAGTCACATTCCCTGTCAGCTTCTAAAATCTTAGTAAGGTTTCTCCTCTTGATTCTGTAGGTATTTCAGTAATAAGCACCCCCCAAACCCCCAAAATATGGGACATGTGTACGACAATTAAGTTCATGAACTTGTTGCAACAATGTTGATAACATTTTTTGATACGAGAGGAATTATTCATTATGAATTTGTACCAACTGGACAAACAGTTAACCAAATTTACTATTTGGAAGTGCTGACAAAGCTGTGTGAAAAAGTTAGACGACCTGAACTTTCTGCTAACAATTCATGGCTCTTGCATCACGACAATGCACCAGCTCACACGGCACTGTCTGTGAGGGAGTTTTTAGCCAGTAAACAAATAACTGTATTGGAACACCCTCCCTACTCACCTGATCTGGCCCCCACTGACTTCTTTCTTTACCCAAAGATAAAGGAAACACTGAAAGGAAAACATTTGATGACATTCAGGACATCAAGGGTAACACGACGACAGCTCTGATGGCCATTCCAGAAAGAGTTCCAAAATTGCTTTGAAGGGTGGACTAGGCACTGGTGTGGGTGCATAGCTTCCCCAGGGGAGTACTTCGAAGGTGACCGTAGTGATATTCAGCAGTGAGGTGTGTAGCACTTTTTCTAGGATGAGTTCATGAACTTAGTTGTCTGACTACGAAAACCTCACTGTCACCGAGCAAACTCAGGGCGAGTTACATGGAGTTTTGGTCAACAGCCACAGCTTTTTCTCTCCCATCAAGGCCTACAATTTCTTTCATCCATGTCCCTTCTTACCTCCGTGAGATGGGTAGGAAACACAGAGACCAAAGCTCCTTAGCCCTGTTGCTTTCCTTCTGGAGGTGCTGGTGCTATTTCCGAATCTTGTTGGGTGTAAAGATCTGAAAGTTGTGTTCCCTGAGAAATCAGTCTCGGTCACCTCCACTTGGAAGTTAGAAAAGGCTTTGAGACATGCCTGTAGGTGAAGATAGGAAAAGCCTCCAGCGGCATCCTGGCCTGATTTGGGGGTAAAAGGTAACGAGAGGAGAGTTGTTCTACGAGAGTCCTTTATCATAGCTGACAACCATCGATGACCTCTTCCCATGTCCCTTAGTGCACAGCTCCAGGTCCCCCAAAGAACCAAGCAAACGGCCAGAGGGCCTTCGAACGAGAGCATCGCCTGGCGTGGATTCATTCTTTCATTCACAGAATACTTTTCCACGCACCTACTCTGAGCGAGGAAGTGTTCTAGACACGGGGGATAGAGCAGTGAATGAAACAGATACCACTTTTGGCCTTCGGGAGCTTGCATTTTAGAAACAGCTGGCCCCTCACTGACTTGGGCCGGGAGATTCCGAATTGACCTATCTGTCGTTATTTGGTTCTAGAGAACGGGTTGGTTCCCTCTGTGGTCTAGCTGCGGACTTGGTCAACCCCGCACGAGCAGTACGGAGGGAGTGACACAAGTAGCCAGGTCACTGCCAGAATTGTTGGTGGACACCGTGGCTGCGTCCGCCTCAGCAGGATGAAGGAGATAATTGCTCTGTTCCACGCGTTGCCAGAGAGACCACAGCAGGAGAGGGAGTCAAGGGAAGACAGAAAGGGAGGCCTCAAAGTCATGCTTGCAAGTTGGGAAGTTAGGATTCTTGGTGGCCGGTGTCAGAAAATCAAACCCTAACGTGCTTATGCCAAGCAGGGGAGCTAGTGGCTCATGGGAATAGAAATCGAGATGTAGGACTAGTTTTGGGTGCGGCTGAGTCCAGGGACTCGGGTGAAAGCTGCAGGACCCAGTCTTCCTGCATCTCCCGGCCGCGAGGAGCTACGTTGGCTTTTGGCTCAGGCCAGGACACGTGTTCCGCATGGCAGACCCAGAGTGTTCCCCAGAGGAAACCAGGGTGCTGCTAGCAGAAGAAGGGAGCACAGATGGTGTGGCAGAAGGAAGGAGCTTGGGTCATTTAACTTCCGGCAGCCAAGATCCCAGAGTAGGTGAGCCGACGTTAGGGATAGGCCGCAGCTCGGCCAGTCCCACCAGTTCCGCTGCTGTCCGTTCCTGTGATGGTGAACCAGTGGTTGGCAGTTTTATCATCACCTCTGGATGAGGCTATCCAGTGGGAGCTCCACGCAAAGCAGTGGGAGAGTGGGGAGGAGACCCTGATCCCTGTGTCCATTAATCTTGCTGCTCCAAGAGACAGAACCAGGACCAATTCCAGAAGCCACAGGGACCCCACGTATAAGGAGCAACTTCCTGGTGGCGAGAGCCTTTTAAAAGCCTGGAGATGGACACATCAGACGGATGCAGGGGTGGGGCAGTGGGATGTAGAGATGGGGTCAAAGGGCCGGCAGTGGTCAACACTTCAGGTTCCTCTGAACCCCGAGATCCTGTGATTGGCATCCCTAAAATGACACCTTCACACAGAAAAATGAAAAACATCCCCAAACAAAATGAGAAACCAACCCAATTTATCTCCTGCTGGCTGCTGGGCGTGAGATTCAAGGAGTGCAGCCAGCAGGGGACCCGTCTTCCTCTCTCGGCTGCACCAGCCTGGCCAGGCCTTACGGCTGGGGTGGGGCTTCATAAAGGCTGGGGGTTGGGAGGGATGTGGAACAGGCAAAGAGCAAGGAAATCTGAAATTTAACTCTGACGCTGGTCTAAAATAAAGCGAAACGATTGGTTGAGTGTTTTGGCAGTGTTTTTAAACTGCCAGCTCAGGGAAAGAATGTACAGGGGATTATAAAATGCTTCATTTTGTGTTAAACAGTTTTATTTTGGAGTTGACTGGCTAGAATTTGGCTGTCTTTGGAATGGCATCATTGTTCTGGGGTCGGGGGAGCATCTGGGAAGACAGGCGGTGAGGCAGCTGGGCAGGTAGAAGGATGGAGACTGGCTTGGGGGGTGGGCATGCACCCCCTGGCCCTTGCCCCCACCCACCCACCACCTGGGCTGCTGGAAGTGGTTGTGCATGTCAGTGACAGGCATGATGAGGTCACATCTGTCCCAGCACATCTGACCCCTCTGAGGGCCGGTAGGGGCTGCGTGGTGAGAAAGTGGGGAGGGAGGTGGCCGAGGGCCAGGCAGTGGGGGGCTGGGGAGGAGAGATGCCTGCCCGTGGCCTCCCAGGCCCTTCCCAGCACCTGTTGCCAGGGCAGCTCTACCTGACTGCCCCTCTCCCGCTGCACTTAGAACCAATGCACCCCACTGACCTGGTTTCACTTCCTCCTAGTCGGCTCTCCCTCCTGAGCCTTGGACGAATCTCCACCACAGGGCCTTTGCACCTCCCCCCGTCCACCTGGAGGCCGTTTCAGGTTTCACTGGGATAGCTCCTTCACCTCCTGCTGCAATGTCACCTCCTGAAAGCGGCCCTCTTTGCCACCCCGCCCCAGCTAAAGTTGTTCTCCTCCACTCTCTATCGGACCACCCCATTTGATTTCCTGCATGGCAGCTCTTGTTATTTCCAATTTCTTTTGCTTTGTTTTTCGATGATTGTTTTGCTGTAGAAGGTGACCATCTTGAGCGCACTGTCTCTGGCCTGCCACGTCGTCGTTGCTCAGGAGCTATTATTAAATGATCTGTTGGAAGTGACCTGTGTGTCCCCTGGTCACTCCCTTGGGGGGCTGAGAACCAGCAATCCTTGTAGGCAATCTCCATTGGTCTGGAGACTCCTCCTCGTCAGACGCCACCAAACCTTACCTTCCTCACACCTGCTTCTTGGGGGCGGGGAACAGAGACCTCAGAACAGACTAGGGGTGCCTCCTGCTTTTCCAGAGGACAGGGACACTGTGTTTGAGACCTTCAATTTTTTATTAAGTCCCTGCTCTGGGCCAGGCCCTGCCCTCAGGGAGCTTTTGTTTTAGGGGGAGACAGATGATAAAGGGGTGAGTCAGCCTGGGATGTGCATGGAGCCAGATAAATACAGCTGGGTTCTGCCCCCAGGAGCCCACTGTCGTCCAGGGGAAAGAGACCCTAGGGGGTTGGGGTGGGATTTCAGGAGCACCCATGGGGTGGCAAGTAAGAGACCTGGAGCTGGCCTTTAGAAGGTACCATGTTGTGGGCTGGCACCGGGCTGGCTGTTTTCCCCGTGGAAGGAGTGGCCGAGCTGCAGGGAGACATGCCACAGTCACGGACAGCCATACAGCCAGGCCACAGAGGGCAGGGGCTGGGGACCGGGTGGTGGGGGGAGTGAGTCATTAAAAAGGCCCTGCCCTCTGCGGCCTTGCTGCCGGCCACACCTGTTGTCACTGATTTCTCCATCTCTCGTTCTCACTGATGCTATATTTTACACTGTTTTCTCTATCATCTTTTTGTTACAGTCTTAACAAACAACTTGTCAACATATTTACTTAAAAATTGTTTAAAGGACACCGCCTTCGTCACGGTCCCAACAGAAAACAGATGGCATGCTCTAACTCCGTAACTGAGCATTTAATAAAGGGCCCTTTCTAGAGGTGGACAGGGTAAGGGGCAGCCAGCAGGGACGGGGAGCATTTTGGGAACGTCCCAGTGACAGTGGTGGTCCAGCACCTAACGGGGGGTGCTGACCGGGCCCTGGAGAGAGCAGCGGCAGGAGAGGCACACTGCAACCTGCAGCAAGCCAGGGAGCAGGCCAGGAGAACACTTACCCTCCTGCTCTGTCACCTCCTGGCCATCCCCGTCTCTGCTGGGACCACTGGCTGAACCGCACAGGACACCTGAGGCAGAAGACCCTGCTTGTCCGCCTCCCAGGGCACAGAGCCGGGCAGAGAAAGCGGGTCTGGAGGGGCCGATGGCAAACGCCCTTTGCATCACCGGCTGGCTCGGCTGCTGCTGCAAAGTCACATTTTGGAGACAGTCCCCATTTATGGAAGGGGAGGTTTTCTGTACAGATTTGTGTGGGGAGTGGGAGCCGTTCCGTTTTGCTTGGAGCTTGGGGCTGTGTCAGGTTGCTGTGTGGGTTTTGGTTTTGGTTTTGCCCCCCTTTTTCTGGGAGATGATGTGGGCTTGTGCTGTAAGGCCACAGATTGTAGGAACAGAGAGCAAATTGGGCAGACGCGAGGCCTGGCCCCTGGCAGGTGTGGCTGTTCAAACCATGGTCTGAGCTGCCAAAACTTTACTTGCATAAACGGAGAACTGGATAGGTTATCCTTCCAATTAACGCCATTTACTGCTTGACTACGAGAGAGATTGGCAAGGAAGCACCCTGTGGCCGTCACCTCCCTTGACGGTGTCATTTCATTTCCGGCTTCACTGGGGACAAAGGCAGGGGAGAAGTCAAGGAAAGCAGGAAGGTCAAGGGTGCTTCTGAGGAGCCTCTTTGTTCATTATGTATTTATATCGCTCGAGCTTTCCATTCGCCGGCTGCGCGGCCTGGGACCCCCAGAGGATAAGGCAAGGAAACCTGTGCTCCGAGCGCCAAAGCTATTTTTATTTGTGCGCAGGGCACGGTGACGCGGCTGCTGCAGGCCGAGGTTCAGCTCTCCCTGACACACAGAATTGGATATTAAGGCGGAATTAGAAGCTTGAGTCTGAGGAGGTCCCTTGTGAGCGGTGCGTTCGGCATGGCAGCATGACTTTCCAAACTGCTGTTGCAGACAGCAGCAAGGGTAGATGGCTGTGCCTTCTACCCTTTTTTGGGGACAACCCAGGCCCCCGAGTAGCCCTGATGCTCGTCTGTGAGTAGATTGTGAATTGTTTCCCCAAATCGAATTCTCTTTCCGTTGTTTCTTTTTTCCATGACACTTTCCCCACTGGATATTCCTAAGCGCGTCCTTCTCCTCTTTACAAAGCTTTGCAGCATCCTGGCCACACGGCCCCACCCTGACTCAGCACTGTGGAAAGTCCCTATTTCTCCTGTGACTCATGCCCTGGTCCAGTATTATTCCTGCTGCTTTAAGTGAGAGACGGGTGAGGCTTTTGGTCATTCTTTATTTTAAAAAAAGTTCGACGTTATTGGATATCACTAACACATCAGTGTATTCTGTCTGTCAGAATTTCAAAGATATACTCATAGCTGAGGCTAAATTCTGCCACCTCCCTCGGGTTAATTGCGGTCATCTTGCATGCTTCAAGACCTCCTGCTACAAGTTTACATAATGCCGTGTTTCACAGATTCTAAGACACACTTTAACATCTCTGAAATCGAGATGAATCTTACAATTGGTGGCTTGTCATGGTTTAATTGATAGTGTTTTGTGTGTTCTTTTTCAGTGGTGCGTAATGGAGCATTTTACAATCCATGGTATCTTAGATTTGATGAAATACGGCGTAAGCGTATCCTTAGAAACAATGTCATATGGATTTTTGATTAAAAAATAAATGGTACCATATTGGATCTATCATTCAGCAGCTTCCCTTTCTTTCACACAATACTATGCCTTGGAGAGGTTTTCATGTTGGTACATAGATCCCCCTTATTCTTTATTAACTACTACGTGGCATTGCACAGCACAGGTGCAGCATGGTCTATGCAGCCAGTCCCCTGGTGAGGGGCATTCAGGTTGTTTCCAATCGTTTGCTGTAGTGAACGTCCTTGTACATGTCTCCCTATAGGAACACTTTTTACGTGCTTGATAGAGGGAAGGGGCGTTGCTGTGTTCAACCTTTCTTCCCTCCCCTTCCTACTCATCCCACCCCACCCATCCTACAAGCATTACCCCAGGACTTTGTATCAGACACTGTGCCTAGGTCAGTATTTTGGAGCTTGAAGTGTCTACAAAAGGGAGTCAACCTGTCTTCTCAGCAACTTACAGTCTAGTTGGAAGAGAAGGCCTGAAATGAGACTTAGGTAAAAACTCCAGAGCATGCCCGAGTTAAGCCTAGTGTTAGGGGTACAGGTATTGGGGGTACAGGTGTTCAGAGGAGGACATTTCAGCCCTTATTTTATACTCATTTTGGAGTCCTCTCAGGCTGGCAAGACCCTCAGGAATCATAAAAGAATGCTTTTGTACCGACACGTCACCCCTTGACTAACCTGGGACAGAAGTGGGAATCTCCCCAACTGGGTTCCTTAAAGGCTGACACGAGTTTGGGTCGTTATGGGGGACCCCTCTCTCGTTGTCCCACCTTTGAGCTGAGAAGGGAGAAAAGGGCCACACACCTGACCTGTAGTACCTGTTCTGCGCTCCGTGAAGATGCTATGCCCGGATGCAGAGGACATGGGGCCGGGGGCTGGAGGCAACAGAGGTGGATGGAACCTCCCTGCCAACTCTGCCTCCTGGGGAGTTTTGAACAAAAAGTGCCCCGAAGGCTATCCCGGAACGGCCTCGGTCAGTGCTTCTCAAACTTTAAGTGCATACCGATCACTTGGCATCTTGGGAAAATGCAGATTTGGGGTCAGCCGGTCTGCATGTGTTGTGAGCACCCAGGGACTGCAGGGGCTGCTGGTCCACAGACCACACTTTGAGTAACAAGGACTTCAGGAGCACTAAGCACACTCTGGAGGCAGGCAGGACCTGGGAAGTGGGGGAGGAGAGTTTGGAGGGGAGCTGGAGGTGTCTAAGGGCCAAAGCTGCATCTGTCTGGCAGACCGCACTTCTTGGGACAATAGATGATTTGGCTGCACTTTGGCTCACTGCTCTCCAGCTGCTGTACGCAAGTCAAGGCAGGGGTTTGGTGTGTTTATAGCTGACGGATGTGTGCTCGGGTTTCCAACCTCAGGGTGGCATTTACAACAGGGGAGTTCTTCATTCTGAGGGACCGGCTCTTTGCAGGTCATTCGGCACCCCTGGCCTTGCCCACTAGATGCCAGCAGCAACCTCCCTGATTATTGTAGCACTTGAAAAAACTGCCCCTGAAGGGCAGGCAGTGCTGCGCCTGTCCAGCCATTGAGCTGGACACGGCCCTTGCTGAAGGCAGGGACCAGGGCCTGGTCACTCGTTCCCAGGCTGGTACCGTGCCTGGCATGGAGTAGGAGCTTTGTCCGTGTGTTGTATCAAGAACACACACGCAGTATGCTGGGCACTAAGGGGATACAAGTTCTAATCATCAGGAAAAAACAAAGCCGAGGCATGCGCCTCTACTGTACCTGGCCGGGTGACACCTGCTGGGGACAGCAGCGTCCTGACCTTCAGGGACAGCGTGGGGAGACCAGGCACGGAGGCACTGGAGCATGCTAAAGTTCATCTCTGCTCCCTCAGCTTCCCCCAGCACTCCGAGGCTCCGTTTTCTCATGGAACGGCTGCCAAGCATTGGGTTTTTGATGTGTCTTGTCTTTCCTGGGCTGAGCTGCTGGAGGATAAGGCCTGTCGTGTTCATCCTGTGCCCTCAGGCCCGGCTCTTAGTAGGCATCTTGTACATGGTTGCTGGAAGGTCTCCTTGAATTCTCTATGGAATCCGCTCATCCCAGGAGCTCTGCGACAGTTCCTTTGGGTTCATTGATGATTGCGTCTGTAATGTGAACCAGCATCTCTGATTCATTCATGCAGTCATTAATCTATTCATCCTTTCAACAACGATTTCTTGAGCGCCTGCTATGTTCTGGGTGCTGTGTTAGGCAGGGGCTCGCTGGTGAGCAAACTGGGCATTGTCTTCTCGGAGGAGCTGATGGTGAGCTGGGGAGTAGTATTACCTTGAGAATCATACAAACAGCGGGAAAATTGCACCCGTGGTGAGTGCTTCTGGGGGAAGGTACATGGTGCGGTGAAAGTGCGGAGAGGAGCCTCTGCATCTGGTCCTGGTGGGGGGTGTCACGGAGGACTTCCTGAAGGTGGTGAGGTTGGGGCTGACATATGAACTGTACTGTATCCAAGTTAGTGCTTAGGGTACCAGTAAGGCAGGGCCATTCCTACGTGAAAAACAAATTCTTTTGCAAGAATGTAAGGTTTTGTATTATTTTTTTTTAAGCATTAGAGGACGCACAAATAAATATATCAATCAAAAATGTCAAGTCTTCTTTACACTTATAGTTTAGTAGTTTTTCTATTTTGAATTATGCAAGTGTGACACATACTCTCTTTTGTACGTAGGGCCTCTAAAAGTCTTGGCCCTGGATCTGCGATGAATAAGAGCTAAGTAGATGAAGGCTATAGAGAAGAGCATATGCAAAGGCCCTGGGGCAGCACAGGTGGTACAGCATGTTGGAAGACCAGCAAGGAGGCCAGGGTGGTAGGTACCCAGTGAGCAGGAAGCGGAGGGTGTGGGATCAGGCTGAAAGGTCTTTTGGGGCCAAATCTTGCCGAGCCTTAGATGCCATGGGAAGCAGTGGGGATTTTATCCCAAGACTAGTGGGAAGCCATGGGAAGGGATGTATGTTTTTGAAAGACAACTGTGGCTGTCTTGTGGAGAGAGCAGACTCATCTGTGGGTCATTTAGGAGGTTGTTGATGGGTTTTTCTTCGCGGGCCATCAGTCATGTGGCCTGGTGCCACCCATGCTGTGAAACTGAGAGTGCCATTGCATCGTTGGTGCCCCAGGCCGTAACCCCACTCTGCTCTGCATTTCTGGACTCCCTCTTCCCTTTCGGTGTCAGGCAGACCTGGCCTTCAGAAGCCGGATGGGATCCGAAGACCTTCCAGTGATGTTTAGCTTTCTAACTCGCTGTAAATCTCTCTGAAGTGACCTATTTTTCTTTCATCTCGCTCTTCTATTTTTTATGAATGGGTGATAAAAAATGTGGCAGGGTCATTTGTTTTAATTTCTTTCTGACACCTGGACTCTGTTTGGTGGCAGCTGTCCCTCCAGTGGATGGAAGTTGGCCTGCAGGGAGTGGGTCCCTGGGTGCCATCACACTGGGCTCTGGCGGGCACGGTGGGGCAGCTGAGGCGGTGGGCCCTGGTCCTCACAAGACAGCTGTCCTTTTTAGAACTTGGCACCGGAGGTTCAGTGCCTGTCCCAGGGGACAGGACAGGTCCCAGCGTGTCTGTCAGTTTGGCCAGACACGGAGGCAGCGATTGGCCGGGAGGTAAGAACCTGAAGGTCCTACCTCAGCTGGGCCTGCAGCCCTACTGCCCGCCATCTTATTAGCTGTGTGATGATGAGTCTCTCAGAGGCAAAGTGTGGCCTCACATTTGATGGGGAGTGGTGATGGGTGGGTCAGAGCCCCGAGGGATGCCAGCCTCCGATGCCCACGAGACCAAAGTCACCTCTTTACTCAGGTGGCCATTTGTGGTCGGGTCTGTCCCTACTTTCCAGCCTGTCTCACTACTCTCTGCCTTGCCGCTGCCCTTGGAGTCTGTTGTGCCCTTGCCATGCCATTCTCTCTGCCTGGCACCCCACTCCTCAGTTTGCTCCCCTGGCCAAGCCAGACCCATCCTTCTGGCCTCTCTTACGTCTCCCTGACCTCTGAGCAGACAGCCGTCCGGCTCCTTTGGGGCTCCCAGGAGTACTTGGCCCACTCCCTTGTTTTCAAATCTTTCTGTCTCATGATTGTTAGACACATTTGTTGTAGAAGATCCAGTGAAGACAAACAAAAGAAGACAATAAAATCCCATCATAATGCCGACGCCGGGTACAATGTTTTGGCATTCGTCCTTGCAGCTTGTTCTGCAGTCTGCTTTCCCCTCACTTACCTATTGATCGTCAACAGCTTATCGTGTTGTTCGATAGCGTCCGAAAGCCTCCTAATGGGCGTCATAGGTCCCATTGTATGCTTGCGCTCAGCTGTGTGTTGCAATGCCCATAGCGCGGCTGGGCACACCCATCCCAGCAGCGCCCCCACACCAGGAGGGAGCTGGGAGGTCGTGGATGGCGACTGCTGCTGCGGTGAGCGGCAGGGACTCCAGGGAGGGGAGGAGGGCCCTGCCAGCTGGGCAGCCTCAGGCCTGGCGCCAGGCTCCGGCAGCCACGTCTGAAGGCCTCAGTTCAGCCGAGGCGTGCTGCTGCCGTTGGAGCCTGGTGCATGAGCTCTCGGGAGCCGTTACCTGGGCGTGGAGCTTTGTCCTGTGTGCTGAGACACAAACTCCCTCAGACCAGTGGAACCCAGGAACAAAAGTCTTTATTTATTCATGCATGCATAAATTAAACGAAAATTTATTGCACACTGTTACGTGTCAAGCTCTACGCTGGTGATCATGGTCCCCAGGGAGCTCACAGTTTGGTGGTGAGGATGGAGGGTGGCCAACTGTCCTGAGTAGCCCGGAACGGAGGGGCTTCCTGGAAAGTTGGATTTTTAGTGCTAAAATTGGGGAAGTCCTGGACAAACTGGGACACGTTGGTCACCCTAGTCAGATGTAAACATAGATTCCTGCCATCTAAGGAGAAAGGGGTTGAAACCTTCCAGGCAGGAGTGGGGTACTTCGGGACTCAGAGAAGGGGGGTACTCAAGGAGGAAATCTCCTGTTACGGGACTGGCACGGTCAGCAAGAGGTGTGATGGAGCTGTGACACCCTGGAAGTGTTGATACCAAAGTTCTTCCCCTCCCTCTCAGTTCTTCAGGGCCTTTGCCTTGCTCGGGTGGTTCTCCTTGGCACAACATGGCCAGGTGCCAGGGCAAAGGCAGCTCTCTGGACAGTAGACCCCTGGGGTCTGGGGTTAGCGACTTCTATCAGCCTCCAGGACCAACTCTCCTCTTTGAAGAAAAGGGTTCCCCAAAGTCTGCTCTGAAGGAGACACGTGTCTTTTGTCCCTTAGGACTAAATGAATATACCTACTGAGGTCCACTGTGACAGCCCCCTCCATGGCCTGGGCGTATCATTCCTCCATTTCTTCATTCATTTCTTCACACAGCACAGTGCCTTGGGGCAGCCTTGAGCCAGCCAGTTCCAGAAGCTTTCGGATTTCTCTCAGGGCTGCTGCTGGAAGAACTGCATAAAGTCCTAGAGCCTTAGCCATCCCCCGGTGGCCTCCCCCAGGGCTGACACCCTGGGCGGGGGGCTCCCCTGCCAAGCACCCCTCTGGAGCTGTTGTCCCCAGAAATCTGTAAGGGGGCTTGGGAGAATGGAATCTGGCACCCTTTTCTTGGAAAGGCCATTTGTCCATTGAAATGCAGTTTACTTCTGAAAGGAGCAAAAAGTCTAGAAAGGTCACCAGGGGAGAATGTGTTTCTGGTACCTAGAAGCCAACTCCAAAGTCAGTTTCCAGCATGGAGGTGAAGTCCTGGGAAAGTAAGTGTAGGGCTGGGCCGGACATGCGGTGGCCGTCCTGTGACCCCCCTCACCCCTGATTCTGAATGCTGTTGTGCCAAGCAGTCGTGATTTTTGGTCCTTAACGTGCTTTAAAAAACTTCAGTAAAGGAAAACGTCAAGCCGACAACGTAATAGATAGTACGGTTCAAAGAGAATAAATTGTAAAACAAAAACCACCACGAAATTTCTCGATTTCTTTGTGTGTACCAGCGGCCGTGACGCGGTGCAGCAGGTCCCCTCTCATCCTGGCGCTCGCACGCACGTGTGGGGAGGTGCTAACGGCAGCAGCAGAGCTTGGCATGGGAATGTGCTTGCGTGTGTATTGGTGTGTGTGTTCCTATCAACACATGTACACATTTATCAAATTACATCTGCTTTTACCTTTAAAATTTTATGAACACAGGCATATGGTGCATTATCCTGCCACGGAGAGAGTGTGTGTGTGTGTGTGTGTGTGTGTGTGTGTGAGCGCGCGCGCGCGCACGGCGGGCCTCCTTGGCGCTCACTCCTCCAGTGGCTGAGAAAGTCTGGGAGAGGCGAGCCCGGGAGCGCGCGGGGCGGTGGGTGAGCCGCCCTCCCCAGGGCCCCAGCCTGGCCCTTGGCCCACCAGGCCATGAATACATTTCCATCCGTCTCCGGCCCCCATCACCTAGGCAGCTAATTCCTTTGAGCCCCTCTGCCTTATTAAAGTCACAGATCACTTTCCCAGCTTAACGCTGTCAAGACCAGCGCGCCCCAGTTCAAACGCCCTCCCCGCCAGGCCGCCTCTCCTGGAGGGCTGGGGGTGGAGGTGCTAGTCCGCCAGCCCCTCCCCCCGCCCCGCCCCCTCCCCGGTTCGGTCTGCCCGACGCCTTGCAGTGATCAGTGAGGTGGCCTCAAGATTCCTTCAGTAAAGCCCTTGGCAGGGATACAAGGGCCGTCACAGCTGTGCTGCGCAGACCGGCTTCCAAAGGCGAGGACTGGGCCGGCCCACTCGAAGTGGCTCCGCGGCGGAGGGGTGCGAGGCTCGCTGCTGGTTCGGAGAACACTCCTCCGGTCCGCGGCTGCCTCGGCCTCCCCCGTTATGAAATATGGATGGTACCGGTTCCAGCGTTCGGAGACTCGCTGGCAGCGCCGAGCGTCTCCAAAGACCCGCCTTGTGCATGCACCTAAACACTTCACTGAGCAATCTGTCAACATGTCAGCAACACATGTTTTGTAAAAAGCTTCCAGTGGGAGTAATGACTCCCACCAGGACTTCCAAAATGCTTTGAATTCAGCAGATTTCTATTGCGGGCATCCCCTGGGGTGCCTTTTACAATGCCTACATTTCAGAAATTTGAGCCACAGACCCCTGGGGGTTTCCTTTCATAATGCCTCAAAATGTAGGGTTATATTGTTGGAAGTCCCCATGGGGTCTTTATTAATACCTGAATTCTGAGGAACTGGAAATTACACAGGGCACTGCAGGGGCCCAGATCCACACCAGGAAGAAGAGAAAAACTCTGTGGGGAGATTTTTTTTCTTCATGCAAGAGTGAAAGAGAAGAATTTGCTAAAGGACAAAATTGAGTGTGTTTGAGCTTCCTTCATTTAATCTGCCTTCTAGAACGCTACAGTAAAATCTGCCACGGGGAAGGGGGGAAATGACTCTTCTATTTTTAAATCGCACTTTGATATTTTAGGGGCCGGAATATATTCTCTTTAAACACCCAGTGTGGAGGGGTGTTGTTTAAAAATAAATTATTTTTCTTTTTGGTAATTGGAAACACCTCTGCCTTGCCCCTCTCCGGGGCCTCCCCTCTTCCTTAGAGATGTTAAACTCCTGTCGTGCGCTCCCAGCTCATTATCATTAACCGTTTGGGGTCGGTTTGAGATCTTGGACGGCTAGCTCTCCTCTCCCCCTCCTCTCCCTCCCCTTCTGTGCATTGAAGATGAGAAAATCAACCTTGGAGACGGTCCAACCCCCATGCGAACTGGTTTCAAAACCTTGCTCCCAGTTGGGGCCATCGGAATAGGAAATGCCGAGGTTGCACACTACTTTTTTGCAAGCATTTTTGTTGCTGAAGTCTTGAAAAAGACAGAAGGGGTGCCCTCTGTCCCCCAACACACACACACACACACACACACACACCAGTGTCAGCGTGTGACTTGTTCCAGCTCTACCATCTGCACAGTCACCTTCAGGATTGTTTTTTTTTAAAGTTACAAGACTTGAGCGTGTTAAGCCTTAGGGTTAATTTAACCTGCTTTTTCCCCGTCTGAATCTGGTACTCACTGGCTTGCTGAAAAGAGGTCTCTCGCTCTCTGTTTCTATTAAGGTCTCATTGACTGGGACAAGAAAATAACACCGGGAAGGCTAAGTGGCAGCAGCCAAGGCCCAGAAATTCTAAGTTGCTGATAAGACCCTCCCTCATCCCTCATCCCTCATCCCTCCTCCCTCCTGCTCCCTCCTCTCTCCCGCCCGCCTCCTTTCTGCCAGAGTGACTGGATCACACAGGGGACTTGGGAACTCACATTTTCCCCCCTTGGTGAGACTCCCAGCCGGTGCTCAACCATCTGTGGTCCCGTGGGCCCCGCAGAGGGGGCCTGAGGAGGGGGGTTTGCCCATCAGGAGCTCGTGGGGTCAGACACTCACAGGGATCCCCGCACCCACCCTGAGCGGGCTGATTAATTAAGCAATTGCATCATTGATTCAAGGTTTGTGATTTGGTGCCAGGGCGCTGGCTGGCGCGTTCCTCAGCTCTGCTTCCCTCCCCGGGGCTGTCAGTTGTAAGATCCCTTTCTTTTTTTTCCAGCCGATTTTGTGTCAACACTAGGTGCTCAGTGAGGAAAGGAATTGGGCCCCGTGTATCCCAGCCGCCCCCGCCCCCCAGCCAGCAAGCAGTGATGGCTTCTGGGGTGTCTTGATGGGGTGGGGCTGCGGGCTCACAGCCCTGGGCAGAGCCCAGGAGGGGCCTTTGCTCCTCCAAGCAGGCCCCTTGGGTATCAGCAGGGCCTTGGGGACCAAGGGACAAGGAGCCCTGTGGTGCTGACTTGACATTTTTAGCTTAAGACCTTTGTGCAGACCAATTTCCAAGTAGCTTTGGGTCGAAGTGCATTCTGCTTTTTTCCTTTTTCTTTCTTTCTTCTTCTTCTTCTTCTTCTTCTTCTTCTTCTTTTTTTTTTTTTTTTTTAAATTCTGGGCCTATTTTTCCTTTTTCTTTCAAAGCGATGAAATAGAGTCTGACCCCGGGAATCCCATTCTTGCCATCTCTTTTCCCCAAGCTACCTCTCTGCCTGACCGAGGCCTGACTTTCCCAGCAGCCTCTGGGTCTCAGGCCATCCTCTCCCGCCCCCACCCTGGGTCTTCTGAGGGCTGCAAACTCCCAAGAGAGCCCAGTGTCCAGCTTTGGGCCTGGTTCCGGGGCTGCAGGGTGGGAACTGCCATTTTCCTGCCCTCCTTCCTCTTCCAGACTTTGGCCTCATTCAGGGGAGGGTTGAGAGCCATAGCGGTGGGTAGGAGAGTGGTAAAGGAAGAAAATTGAACCCACTTCTCAAGAATACAGACTTGTTCCAGGGGAGTCCTGAGCCATGTGACAAGAACCTCTCAATAGTCCTTGGAAGTGGCATGATTAAGAGCCAACCCCCACCCCCCCCCAAAAAAAACACAAAACAAAAACGGAAACATAAAAGCAACCAAAAAACAGAACAATAGAATTTTCTTCTCGTGCACCTGAAAGTAAACAGTGAAGACACTGCTTTTGGGAAAAGAGGGGTTTGCAAACTTAGGTTCTTTAGAAAACCCATCCTGTTTGCCAAAATAGGTGGCAAACCTCCTTCCAGGACTGAAATCCATGTGTTTCCAGGGAGGAAGGGTGGGGGAGGCGGAGTCCTGGAGCCCCAGATGTCCAGGGAGGGGAGGCCAGAAAGCCGCCTCTGTGCAGTGATTTATTTTATTTTTTAGATCTATATGCTTTGGCCACATTTATTTATTTATTTCCAAAGGGCTATTTTTGGCGTCTGCCTGGGCTCCTTTGTAGCAAAGCCCCCTTTTCTAGAATTTCCTCTCCTTTATTAGAGTTACAGCTCAGCTTTGTGCGGCCCCGGGGGAGCCGGCCAGCCGCTGGCAATTTCTCTCAGACACCCAATTACCCCCTGACGTCAGTGCCTCCGCCCTGCTCCCCTGGGTGCCTGCATTTTTTCCTTTGTAACACTAATAGCTGACTAGCTAAGTGCCTGTCGGTTCCTTGGCAGAGGAGTTGATTGTGTTTTCGGCTGGATACTAAATCCAAAAACTATGTAAAAATGTCAATAGGTGAGTGCACATTGATTTTGGTTAGTCACAGTGATATTTGAGCCCCTTTGGGGACTCTGTCTGGGGAAGTATTTTACAAGAAAGATAATATAACAGAAAATTACTGGAGCTCCGCGGGTCTCTGGTGGGTTTCTGAGGGGCCTGCTAAATTGCTGTAGAATCAACAAATGCTTTATTAATCTAAATTTGTGGTTTTGTTCTTTCTTCTCTTCAGAAGGTTGGAGTTTTAATGATGCCGGTGGCCGAGCCGGGCGGCGCGGCGCGCACCTTGGCCGCGGGGCTGGGTACCCTTGGCTGGGAATGAACTCCCGGAGGCTTCTGGGAGCCGGCCGGGCGCTCCTCCCGCCGCGTCCTGGGGAATGCGGTCGGCGCCGGCCGCCGCTGGCCGGGCCCAGGTCTGTGCGTGCAGATAAAGTGGGGGCCGAGGGCCTGGAACAGCTGTGCTGGGCCAGGCTGACTGGCAGAGGCTGATAAGGGCCCAGAAAGCGCTCAGGCGGCCGGCGTGGCACTGCCAGAAATCGGACGGGGTATCGGGACTGGCAAAGAAAGTTAAACACGGCGGGTGCCGGGCCATGGCTGGCGGACCTGCGTGGAAAGATAATGGTAATTGATGGAATCAAAGTCACAACACAGCCTGTATTTTCGTGGCAATTAATCCCCCCCACGCCCCCAATTGCTGGCCCCCTGGCATTCCCAGAGCCCTGGATGCCCGCGAGCAGCCTGCGCGCTCAGATAATCAGCACGTGCCCTCCTGGCTTTGTGGGGCGGCAGCCGGAGAGGCTGCCAAGCACAGACGCGATTAGAGACCGGGTTTGCAGAAATACTTACAGACAAACAAGTCGCAAAAGAAAACCGGTTGCAAAGTTAAGGACGCGTCACTCCGGGAGCTCGTGTGATCTTGTTTGGGAAGGGAAGGAGGAAGATCGCTGTCCTCGTGAGAGCGCGGGCCTGTGTCTCTCGGCCGGGCAGGACAGTGTGCCTCGGCCGGGCAGGACAGTGTGCCTCGGCCAGGGCAGGACAGTGTGCCTCGGCCGGGCAGGACAGTGTGCCTCGGCCAGGGCCCGCACACACGCACGCCTCCCACGTGCTGCTGTCCGGGAGACGGTGCAGATAACGGGACAGCACTTTGTGCCCTAGACAGATGTGCCTGCCTCTCCCGTGTGGCTTGGCCTGCTCCCTTCTACCTTTTGTCCCTTGAAAGGCAGCCCTTCTCAACAATGGGCCAACCAGGCGGTGTTTGCGGCTCCCGCTGCCCGCCTGCTCCATAGGTGAGGCTTTCAGCGGCCTTTTGTTGTGCACACGCTGGGACACACCTGCTTGCCGAGACACGCGTGAACGCACAACTCCAGCACTGACACTCACGCCACTGCACTCCTACTGCTGGTTCCTCAGTAAGCCCCGCTATGCCCTAGGGAGTCCCCGTGTCGGCTCCAGGATCTTAAGCAAATAAAACACTCCAAAAAATTTCCCTGGAGCCTTTTGAAATGAAAATCAGTGCACAGTAAAACCGTGTGTCAGTCCAGCATGCGTGGTACAAGCCTCCAAATAACTGCAAATCGTGTAGGGGAGGCAACTTTCCAGGCGACTGTACCTGGTGCTTGGCGCAATTACCAGGATCCAACTTGGTAGGTGATTAGTACTGAGGAAAGGAGCCCTCCGATTGGAAGATGATGCCATAAGCTAGAGGGACTTTTGTCCCCATCTGTGGCTAGGTGACATGGATTCTATACCAGAAGCCAGGTGACAGAGGGACCCCGTGGGGCAGGACGGAGAGGCTTCTGATATTATGATGTCCCCTGCTCCGGTCTACCCCATCCTGCCTTGGGGAGGGGCTGGAGGCAGGGTCCAGAGCCTGGTCAGAGGGAGGCCAGCCCTCCCCAGCCAGCGTCCTCCCTGGGGACCGACTGCATTCCTGTATCAGCCCACAGCAGCTCCTCCTGAGCTTTGTCTCCTCCACTGGGTGAGAGGAAGCAGGTCGGAAAGGAGCCCCCCTGGTGACTTCTGAGCCATCAAAGCCAGGGACAGCAGGCCTCCAGGCCCCTCAGCTCCCCTCCTGAATGGGCTCTGTAGGCCGGCAGCTGTTTTGGGGCCTGGAGAGGAGGAAGGGGGCTGGTTCTTTGTCCCTAGAAGGAGGCCTCCCGGAGGCCCAGGCCTGCACTGCGGGCAGCCACGTTAACCTTCCACCCTGGGGGGGAGGGGGCTTGCCTGAGGTCAGGCACATAATGAGGCCAGGTCCCTGGCTGTCCCCTGCCTGGGCTCCAGCAACAAAGGCCCAGTCAGGCTGCACAATGAGGGGGAGGCTGCCGGGTGGGGGTGGGTAGGTGCCGACACAGGGCCTCTACGGGCCAGGGTTTCCTTCCAGCCCACCCCATGCTGGGCACTTCAAAGGGGCAGAGGGGAGAGGCCAGCCCGGACAGGCAGGCTTGGGCCTCCCATTCCCAAAGCCGCCACTGGAGGTGGAAAAACACCTTGAGAACGGCTGATGGAGTCAGGATTTTGGAATCTGGCGCCATAGGGAGCCCTTAGTATGGGGTCTTTCTCAGGCAGCCTTGTTTCACGTTCTTTGTTTGAAGCCAGAGTTCAGTACGGCCCAATTCTTTAAATCAGAGCCTTTCAAATCAATAGTAATAATAACACAGTCCCATGTGTGATGACTCATGTCACTGAATTCAGAGCAAGCTTCCCCCCTGCCTGCCCCCCGCCTGGTTCAGTGATTTCTCTACCTGCTTGGTGAGGTGGGAGGGTGAGCAGGTATTGGCACCTCTGTTTTCCAGGTGGGAGGAAAAGAGGAGAAGAGCAGTTTCTGGGACACAGTTCTTGGTTCTTGTCTCTTCCTGGTATCTGAATTCTCATAGTACCACTGAGAGTCGGACATTTGTCCCTTTTTACAGATGAGTCCATTGGGAATTCCTGAAGGATAAATAAACCGGCCTGAGATCACACGGCTTCATGGCTTACAAACTCTGTGACTCTTGTTCATTTACTGAACATCTCTGTGCCACAGTTTCCTCATCTGTAGAATGGGGCTAATAATAGTACCTACGTGGTGGGAGTGTTGGGAGGATGCACTGAAATACCGTGTGTCCAGGGCTTGGAGTATGCACAGCAAGGACTCCATAAACGCAGCTGCTGTTATGGCTGAAGGTGTCCAGTCTGGATTCCAGTTCAAGCCCTCTCGGCTCCAGAGCCAGTGATCCTTTTGCTTCATGACTGAAGAAATTAAAACTGTCAGGTCGTTGAGGGTGGTGAGTCTGACTTGCTTGGTGTCGAGCTGGGGCAGAGGCCCAGGGAGGGAAGGGATGCTTCCGAGCCACATGAGTGACTGCTCTGGGAGCCAGAGGTGTCTCAGACGCCACATCTTCCTGTTCAGCAAGCGTGGGGAGGCGGATGCCGTATTTTGCCAGCTTTTGCTTAATTACAGAGACTCATTTCTTCACATGCTACTGGACCATATTTTGTATCTTGGAAATACTCACGAGGATTTTCCAAGACCCCCCAACACTACCCCAAAAAGCCATTAGGAGTCACTAAAAATTGCCTGCCTGATCCCTTCACCCTTTCTGTGGCCCCAGGGATGCCTCCTTTGGCCGAAAGGCAGGCACTAGAGTCCTTCCTGAGAGGAGGAGGGCAGGGCCTCCCCTGCCTTCCCTCTGAGGCCAGCTTGGGTGTGTGGAACGTGTCCTTTGTGGGAGAGGAAGGTACAGGGGATTCAGCCCTTGGAGGTCTGAGGGGTGTAAGGAGATGGAAGGAGGGGGCGCGCTAAAGGACATCTCAGTGACTGGACAAGTGCAATTGGCCACTCCTGGTTGCAGAGGAGCAGAGATTATATGTTTTTACCACGTGGGCAAAAAAAAAAAAGTGCTTGGAGAAGTTGCTGCAGGTACAAAACCACATGTGCAGTTAGGAGTTTGACAAATCAAATTCCATTGAAAATGCCCGTAGCAATTAGGATTCGGTGGAAACCTCTCCCTAATCATTTGGCAGAACAAACACTCATCCTTTGCTATGGGCAGTCACTCTTCCACTCGTCAGATTTTTTGGGGGGATCCCATTCTCTGCCAGGCACTGTGCTGAGCACATGGTGATGCCAAGACGAACGAGAACAGTATTTGACGTCCCAGAGTTTCATCATCCTCCTTCTCTCCCACTGTCCCTTCCTTTTGCGCTCCTGTCCATTTATGAAATAATTTATATCAAATGTATTATTATCCTTATTCCCTGTGCTAATAATAGGGGTCCACAGACATGAACACACATTATGGGGAGACACACATTAGACAGAGATGGAGGAGGGGTGCTTGGGATATGGGCAGAGGGGTGCCCATGCGGCGTGGCTCTCTTTGGCCTTGGCCTGACACTGACGGGGGGAGCTGGCTGATGTCACTGACCTGCCCGAGCCCTCATTCACAAAGTGGGGATGTCGGTCAGGAACCTTTCAGTTGCGAGGAGTGGAGGCACATCTCAGACTGGCTTAGGAAGAAACCGCAGGCATGGCTGGATCCTCAGGCGTCACCTCTCACGTTCTCTCGTCTCTGTTCTCCTCTTTGCTGGCTTCTCTCTCACCAGGCTCTTCCTGAGAGGAGGCAGGTGAATCCCTTTCCCTGCAGCGGCTCCACACGTTATCCTCCTTGCTGAGGTAGACCGTCTCTTTTCTGTGGTGTGAAAGCGTCTCAGGATGCGCTCTGATTAGTGCAGGTTGGCCATGCGCTCATTCCCAAACCAGTCTGTCTCAGGATACATTCTGATTGGCCCAGATTAGTCATCTGCTCAACCTTAAACCAGTCTTGGTGGCTGGGAGGTACAGTGCCATTCGGCCAGGTCTGGGGTTCCTGAATCACATCGGGAGGGGTGTTTGCTCAAGGCAGACAGGGCTGTTCTTACAGAAGGTGGGGGTGATTGCTGGACAGGCTAAAAAGCACTGGCAATCCACCTGTCACCGGTCAGCAGCCTTGAAGTTTTGTTCATTTATTGCACAGGCTCTACAGCCTGACTGGTAGGCTTCTAATCCCAGTTCTGCATGTTACTTACTGTGTGACATTGGGCAAGTTACTTAACTCTCTGTGCCTCAGTTTCCTCATCTGTAAAACGGAACTACCACTAGTATCCACCTCATAGGCTTGTGAGAATATGAGCTAATCTATGTACAGAGCTCAGAGCAATGGTTGGCACAAAGTAAGCACTTAAATAAATGCTAGCGGTTACTGTTTTCATTAATTCACTCACTTAGACACGAATTCTCAGATAAGCTGTGAATAAATCAGTCTCTGTCCTAATGGAACTTACAGAGGGATTCTATGATTATTTTTTTACTCTTTTATTCAGGAAATATTAGTCAAGCCCTTCCTGTGTGCCAGGCACAGTACTAGGCTCTGCTTGGACGTAGGGTGAGGGATCTTCACTGATTCTTAGTTTCTCATCTAAACAGGGACAGTGATATCTCTGCAGGGAAACTGCATCAAGAGAATAGGTTGGAAGTGGGTTAACAAAATGAAATTGGCGTTTTATCTGGCATCTTGTCAGTGGGGGGGCATCTGTCTGTCAGGGGTCGTCAATCCCAGGAGTTTAGCTTTGCCCAACTCCCTCCTTGTGTCTCTTTCTGGAGCCTTCACCCTGTGTGGCTGGTTCCCTTAGCTTCTGCGTTTGCTGCCAGCAAGATGGATGAGGTGGCTTCAGGGCTTCTCGGCTCCAGCTGGGGGAGAGGGGTCACACTTGGATCCAGGTGTCGGTCCTCGATGGGAGCCCTTGATGGGAGCCCTGGGTCCCATTTCCTGGCCCCACGGGGTTGCTTTCTTGTGAGGTCCCGGGTCTGGCTCTACTGTTGTCTTCTCGACTGCTTCCGGCAGCTCTGTGCACAGGGAGGCAGGCTGAGACTCCAAAGGACGAGAGGACAGCGAGGGAGAAAACCCCATCATTCTCTCCCTTCCAGGCCCTGAGTGGGGATTCTCACGTGTGAAGTACTCCACATAAGAAATGGGGCAGTGAGGCAGCAGGTGCTCAGTCGTAGCATCAGGAGATCGCTGAACAACTGTTCTGTGCCCCGCCTCAGGCTAGTAATCGGCACAAGGCCACTCACCTGTGCCAGCCACCCTGCTGACCCCTTCTCGGACACCCCATCTTTTAATACACTCAGCGTCTCTCTTAGACGCGTACTTTGGGATCTTTTGTTTTTACCTACGAAGAAACTAAGGACCAGAGATGTTAAGTCACTTGCTCAAGGCTCCCCAGCCAGGATGTGGCCGGGCCTGATTCTGTCTGACCACAGATCCCAAGTTCTTGGTCACTGAGTTGTACTGTCCCACGTATGGATGTTTGCATAGAGGCCCAAAGGTGGCTGACTTCCTTTCTGTAAGTTAGAAATTTCAGAGAGCAGAAGGGCCCCAAAGATAGAGCGTGTCTTTGTGCATACTCTTCATACGTACTCTTCGTGGGCTGTGTTCCCTCCTTTCTGAAGGACCCCTGATCTCGGTCTGGCCAAATGCTTCCCCCCTTAAGGAACGGCCACCCTCCTGGTGACCAGAGGCCCAAAGTCAACAGCTGCGGCTGCTTCTGAGAAGGAAGTCATCAGTGACCCTGATCAGATGCCTGTGCCTCAGGCTGGAGCCCCTGGCTTCTGGTGTAGACCCCCCTCCTGTCTCCACACGCTCCCGAGTCTGTGTCTGGCGAGACAGGATCTGCTCACAGCGTTCATTAAGCTGCCCGCAGACCTCCAGGCCCTTCTCTGGAGCCTCCTCCTCATACCCGCCCAGCCTGCCATCTCCAGCCTGGGGGCGCTGGGGCGGACGGACCCCTGGCTGCTCTCCTGGGCCACAACTGGTGGTTCTCCAGGGTCTTCTCCAGGCCTGGGCCCGGCCACACAATTCAGTCCTGGGTGGTGGAGGATGCGCCCCTTGATTTTCCATTTTCCTCCTCGGTGGCTGACATGTCCTGTCCCCTGGGAGGGAGGAAAAGAGGCACACGGCCTCCTTGTTTCCTAATGCAACCCCCGTTCTCCCTGGGAGCCCTGCCTGGAGCTGTTCTCCCTGTGCCTTTGTGGGGTGGGTGGTTGGTGAGGCGTCCGACAGGCGCGGCTCCAAGTCCTGTTTGGGGCACGAATACCTCGTTTGCCTAACCCGACAGAACCTCCTTGCTGCTCCTCCAGAACCCGTCTGGTGTGCTCCTTTTCGTCAAAGGCGTTTATCATCACCGTCATCCTTATTGATAGGGATGGATGCTCTAAAGAGTCTTTGGGAGATGACAACCACACCATGGGAAGAAAAGCAGATGATTTGGATCTTGACAGTCCTGTGTTCAGGTTTTTCTCTCTGCCCAAAGTCTGTGATCTTTAGCAATTAACTTCTCTGTGAGCCTCAGTTTATCCCTCTGTGAAATGGGGCCACCGAAGCAAATCTTGCATGGGATTTGGAGGGGTAATTAATGAGTGTGAAGGGCTAGCACAACACCTGGTGCTGTGGGGCTGTGGTCAGTGGATGGTGGTTCAAATTCCTTGGCCTGGAACAAGACACCCCCAAAGGGATCCGGTGGGGTAGACTAGGGTGTCCAGAGGGAGCCTCCCTCGGCGGTTGGTAGGTGGGGCGGTGCGAAGCAGTCCAGGCTGCAGCACCCAGTGGACCCAGTACAGGCGCCATACACAGTCCTTTGGCCGTAAGAGTTACCTTATGGCAGAGCTGGGTTTCTGCCCTGGAGATCTGGGGGCTTGTGGGGCTCAGAGATATGGCCCCGTCTGGGGAAGGACAGCCCTCCCTGCTTCTCACAGACCCATCTCCAGCCAGGCTCCACCCCCTCTGGTGACATCCTAGCCTGACGCTGTCCTCTGTAAAGTTATGCAGAGACGCCAGCAAGGGCGCTACATTCCTTCAGGACCCCCATGTGTGCCACATGGAGGTCACTCACTCTTAGGGACTGCAGGCCTCTTCCTGGGCATTCCAGAGTGAAGGGGGAGTGGCCAGGTCTGGGCTCCGTGTCACTGACACAGTAGCACCTCTGTGTCACCTCTAGGAGCTGGGAAGAGCAGAGGGTGGAGTCATCCTGGGCACGCGCGCTTTGGGCATGTCTCTAGGGAACGTCGTCTGGGAGAGCAGCATACCCTTGCCCAAATTGTTGATCCTTCACTCCGTCTTGGGCCCATGTCCTGGGCCATCACACACAGGAGCAGATGCCCCCCGTCCTGCACTCAGACCTCCACCCTCGCCTCGGTGCCTGTGTTCTCAGCCAGGATCTCTTGAGGTCCCTGGTGTGCTGGTCCCAGCCCAGGCCTCGCAAGCCCCAGGAGCCACAGGGCTGCCCCGAAGGTGTTGAAGGAAGAAAATCTTACAACTTCAAACTCATCTTCTGCTCCACCCCCACCACCTGTGAATTTGTGTTTCTTCTTCAATGAGTTACTCATTTATTAGGTGAATAACAGAGTTATACTCCATATTTGTGTAGGTGTTGGAAGGGGTCAGTGCTTTATTTAAATCATTCAACATTTCCAATGTACTACGGTTTTGTACCCTGTCCTGGCCTTTCTTCACTTAAGAAACCTACCTGGATCCTCATAACTGGGGGAGTCCTGAGCCTCATTCTGCTTCCAGGGAGCTGCCTGCCTGCCAGCAAAGCCTCTTCCAGACGGGCTCCCGCCTGGGGCCTGTTGTTTGGCCTCCTGTGCCCCAAACTCGAGGGACTTCCCTCCATGGAGCAAGGGGGCGGGTTCCCATGGGTCTTTTCTGTCGAACGATCTCCCTGGCTCCTCCCCTTGATACAAAAGGCCCAAATCCAGGTCCAGAGTAAGTTATTTGTAATGCATTTTTAGAGTCCATATTGCAATATTAGCCATGACTGTCTGCTGTGTAGAAAAAGGGGGAGTTGGCGTTTGAAGTTTAATCCAGCTTCTACTTAAGCTCAGTCCCTGGGCAATCCTTTTTTCTGCCACTGAGCTCAGACAGCCGGTTCTCAGGTTTGATCTGCTGCCCCACGGAGCCCTGCCCAATGTGAATTTGAAGAGTGTTTTTCCCCCCCTCTCCACCAGGAAGACTAGCAAAAAAAAAAAAATTTGCCATGCTCCATGGCGTCACTCCCAAGGTGGGTCCCTGGGTCCTTCCTGGAGGCCCTGCGGCTGCTGGTAGGTGGGGGCCCACCTGGCTTCAGCCCCTCAAGGGGGGGGCCATGTCCATTCCTCGGGGTCTCTGAGGAGCCCCTTTGAGCCCTCTCTGCTGGTGGACGGTGAGCACTGGGGGAGTCTGGGAGTCCTGTCTGGCATGTGGGGGGCAGAGAAAAAGGAGGGAAAAAAGGGAGGGAAATGAAAGGCGTGAGTTTGTCGGGAACTGGTGCTGGCGGTGGAAACAGGAACCGCAGCAGGACGGAACCTGGTGGCCTTCAAAACTTTTCTTCTCCCCTCTCGCCACATGACTTGGACGGTGCAGGCAGTAATTAAAGCACCCCCCTGGCTCCCATTTTCTGTGCCCATGCCTTTGATCTGGCTCATGTTGGGCGGCTATTTTCATTGTTCCTGCCTTTCTTTCATTCTTTTTTGATGGCAGAAATGATGATCTTTGATTCCAGAGTCGGAGGTGGGCAGGAGAGTGTTACGGGTCTTACATAATGCATCTTTCACATCTTATTTTTAAACCGCATAACCAGGGCTGGCCAGAGGCTGGGCTCGGTTTTAACCCGCGTTCAGGGGGAGGCAGCTGCCTGGCCTGGGGGTAGGTGGGGACAGGCAGTCCTGTGCAGCTGAATGAAAATTACTAGAGGAAGCATTTTTCCCCCTCCACCCCTTTCTAAATATAACCTGGAGGGAGTTTTTCCTAATTGTTCCCTTATGGCCAGAGAGAGATGTGCTGAGAGCAAGCAGGACAGGCTTCTCCTGGAGGCCTGTGCGCTGTTTATCAGTGGGTGTTAATAAACTGTAAGGGACAAGCCGCAGGAGGAGGTATGGAGCCCGTAACTCAGGTAGCCGAGACATAGCAGAGGTGCTGTGCCAGACCAGGGGCAGTGGGAGGCAGAGCACAGTGTCACTGTCTGATGCATTTCACACCCTTCCTGCTCCTCACGTCCCCCTGGGCAGACTCCCTGCGGTCAGCCCTGTGGGGTGGTCAGAGGGCAGAAGATGAGGTCTTGATGCTAAGATGCCCGAGGTCCAGGCCTGGGAGGGGCGTGGGCGGGGTTTGCAGGACCAGGGGATGGTGGGTGTCGGGCAAGGGAGGGACCCATGGGGCTGGGTGATGGGTACCCGCTGAGGGTACAGCAGCTCCTCAGTCCCCGTTGCCCTCTGCTTGCTGGAGGCAAGATCCAATGTGGCACAAGCTTCCAGATGCCCAAGAGAAGCCAGAAATTCTGGTCTTTATGGGAAATCTCTGGAAGGAGATGAGATGGAGGGAGTCTTTCTTGGTCAGTGGACAGCGATGGCAGGAGTGAGGGGTCGCTGGAGCATGGTGGACCAGCAGGAGAGCCTGGGAGGCTCAGTGTCCTGCAGCCTCTGCATGGGGCAGAGTGGGAAGGGCTGTGGCCTGAGACGGACCAGCCCCTAGGTGGACGCAGGGCGCTTCCTGGCAGTGAGTCCCGCTGCACATGCTGTCTGAGGCCACAGGTCACTTTCCCTGAGTGCTTGGTGTTCATGAGGGGGTGGACCCGTCCTGCCACCAGGGGGACAGGACCCTGTGAGACCTGTCTCGTCCTTTGGCCACCGCATTTCTTGGGAGAGCCCGTGGCTGGGCCTCCTGCCCACCTCCCTGTAGCTCAAATACCAGGATTCTCAGGCAATGAATGTGTCAATAGGTATTTAGTGAGTGCCTACTGTGTGCAGTTCTGTAATGCAGTGGTCCATGGGGAGAAGGACAGTGCCCAAATCAGAACAAAGCTACAAACATCGTTAGGTGTGGGAGCCTTTGGAAGGAAGAGTGTGAGGTGGGAGAGCGAAGAAGAGGCTTCTCTGAAAGACTGATGTTGAAAACGAGGGTGGAATGGTGAATAGAAGTAATGGGGGGTGGTAGTGCACAGAGAGGGTTCCAGGACCCCAAGTCAGGAGGGTGTTGGGCAAGTTGAAGGACTGTCAGCAGGCATTGTGGGAGCGTGATGTGCAAGGGGGTACACTGTGGACAGAGGTGGGGACAGGCCCTGCAGGGACGAGGTGGGGACACGGGGGTCTGGCATTGTCAGATGTGCTCTTTGAGGAGCTCACATCACTGCTTTGAGGAGGAGGGGTGAGGTGGGTGGGGAGGCTGGAGTGACGGTGCAGGAGGTAGAGATGGAGAACAAAGGGCATCCTGGAGAGTCTTTCTAGGTGGCAGACTTGACAGGACTTGGAGGAAGATTGAATATTGGGGGCAGGAGCGTGGACTGGGGGTGCTGGGATGACCCCTGGGTTTCTGGCTTGGACATGGGGTGAACGGAACAGTCTTCCCTGAAGTGGTGAGACCTGGAGGAGAAGCAGGACTGTTTTCCCAACAGGGGGCCAGGCCAGGGGGCTGGGCAGAGATGGAGAGGACAGTGCAAGCAGCCAGAGCCTGGTGCCTCTCTGCCCTGCAAGACTCCACGCTGCATGAGGGCAGGGACCTAGCCCATCCGCGTGTGTTAAGGGGAGGGAGTTGCTTCATGAGGCCACAGGGCAGTTAAATCACATTGGGACCAGTATTGCTTGAACCCCTGGGCTGCACCTCCCCTACCCTCCGGTCAGATACCCTTGAGCTTGCATACCTGGCTGGGCTGCATGGTGCCCAGATGCAGGCAGCCTGTCCAGTACTCCTTGCTCCTTTGTGAATCTTCTCGGCCGGCCCGGCCTCTGATGTCAGGGACGGCCAGCAGCCATGTTGATGGCACGTGAGCCCCTGCCTTTCTGGGCTAACGCGGGAGGGCTGTATATTTCTATCTGCTGTCCAGGCTGCACACAAATCTGCTTTGCCTGGTGTATGCAGACGTGGCAGCCAGCCCTCAGACTCCCAGCACTTTTGGCAGCTCCCTCTCTCAGCTGGGTTTGGGTGGGAGTGAGTACTGCCTCGCCTGGCACAAGGGGCCGAGATGTGGCTCAGGGGATGAGTTCTGGGTATTGGGGTCTCCTGGGGAGTTGGGCTCCAAGGTGGGTTTCATAGTCTGCATGAGCTGGATTCCTGTTGTCAGTCCAGGGCAGCTGTCCTAGATTTGCTACTTGGGGTCCAGGAGCCTGATGTTATGGGACGACTCCCATCCTGATTGGCACCGGGGGGAGCTCAGCAGCCCCTTTCTTAATCTTCATCCCCAAAGCAGACTTTTCAAGAGAGACGTGCCCAGTCTGGGCAGGCATTGGGGCGGCACAGGTACCACTTACATCAATGGTTTCTTGGCCCGCAGCCTGGAGTCTTTTCTTCTCTGTCTTATTTCTCTCACCATCCAACCTTTGGACTAATTAATGGCATGAACTTCCGCATGATAGTTGATAAATGTCCCTTTGATTTCCCCAGGGCAATTTGAGAATCTAAATATCCCTGACATATCTGGCTGTGTTATTATAGTTTTTCAACCTGGGAATTCAACAGATGAATCGAAGATAACAGCTGAAATTTGAGGGGGAAAAAAATCCTCGTTATCCAAACATCCTATTTTCCTCTTTACATCCTTTCTCTTGGTTCTGTCCACACACATGTGGGTTTACAGGATTATAACAGAGGGCATCTCACATACTCTGCTCTTTTGCCCAGTGAGTTCGTGGTGTGACCTACCTCCAGGGTCCGTGGTCAGTACAGCTGCCCTTTACGACCTCGTGGGCATCCAGCTGAAGTGCTCGGCGTCACTGCTGACCACTGGTGTGACACAGGAGGCCTCTCTTCCTCCCACTTTGCTTTTGGACCCTGGGCCCCTGAGGGGACTGCTCTCCATGTGCCTTGTGGCACAGAGGGGAGAATTCTGAATTTGGGGCCAGGGGAACTGGCTTCTAAGCCCTGGGTGGTCACTGAGTGGCTGTGAGTGAACTTGGCCCTTTGTCCCCTGGGCCTCAGTTTTCCCATCTAAAGACAGTAAAAGCGATGGTGGTTTTCATCCACCTCTGACATTCCCAGATTCAGGATCCCAAAGAAGGAATATACTTCTATCAAGTGTGAGTATCAAGTGTAAGAATGTACGTCTTTGTAGCTCCCACCCCAGTCATGATTTTACACTTGCCTGGTATAATTTTCCGATCATCGTCTGTTTCCCTCACGACATGGAAGCTCCGTGAGGGGCCCCCAGGGCTGCGGCCACCACTGAATGTCCCCACGATGACATGCAGGACAGCTCAGTCAGTACTGTTGAATGAAAGGTCAGGTGGCAGTGAGTGGCAGGTGCCTGTCCACGAGATTCTGATGGGTAAATACAGATAGCTGGCCAGGGAGATTCCCCGGTGCCCGCCCGGCCCTGCAGCTCTGTGGCTTAGAGAGGGACCCCTCCTTATCAGGGTCAGAAGTGGGTGGACACGTTGCTGGGCCCCGAGGCTCCCTTGCCTGACACGATGCCCGGGTAGGAGGCGGACACCCAGGGGAGGAGGGGATGATATTGGAGATTGATGCTCCACTGGAGCCCTGACACCTACTCAGAGCCACGCACGCAGCGCACGGCTGCAATAGTTGTCATCACGACATAAAAACTGCCCTTTATCGTGCTCACGGCCTGCAGTATCCCGTTCCATCATCACAACAGCCCCGTGAGATGGGTATTCTGACCCTTGTTCCCATTATACAGATGATGAAATTGAGGCTCAGAGAAATTATAAATTGCCTGAAGCCACACAGCCAGGAAGGGGCAGAGATGGTTGTTGAATTTCGCAGCCCTCTCTCCAAGTTCATGCTCTCCTTGACTGACCCCTAGTGCTTCCGTCAGCCCAGCACCCCCACAAGCCTCGCTCTCTTCTCTCCTCCAATCTCTCAGGCCCTCCTGCCGTGTTTGGTGACATCCCATCTGTCAGAAGTTCTGTTCTGGCCAGATGCAGTGCCCCTCCTGGGATCTCAGGCTGGGGCAGTTGCTACAGAGGGAAGTGTGGGGAATTCTCAGTCCTCCTCAGTGCTCCAGACCCTGGCTTTGCAAGGATGGCCTGGGAGGGTCTGGCAGCGCTAGGCGCTCCCCCATGGCTGGGCCTTCTGTGCCCGCGATGAGTCCCCGGCCCACCCCCCTTTCCCTGAGCAGGTGGGGTAGCATTTGCTTGGCCAGCCTGTGAGCTCACAGCAAGCCCTAGCAATCTAGTCCCTTCCTGGCTCCTTTCTCCTGTGGTGGAAAGAAGGGCCCAAGGAGTGGGGTGGGAAAGGGGAAAGGAGTGAGAGAAAGAGGGGTGGGATCAGAGCACCAAGTGAGGGAGCGGGCAGGGAGGTGGGACAGGCCCTCTGAGGGTGAGGAGAAGAGGAAATGGATGAAGAGTCAGCAGACAGGGGAAGAGGGCAAGAGTTGGCTCCTGAGAGGGAAGAGGAGGGAGGAGGCGGAGACAGGCTGGTGATTGAGGAAGAGAAACGGGGGGGGGGGGGGGGGGGGGGGATGGAGGGAGGCAGAGAGGAGGGAGAAAGGCGTGCAGAGGTGGGTGGGTGTGCAGGGGGCTGTGTTAGGTGCAGAATGAATTCCGATGTTGGAAGAGAAGAGAACTACCACGTGGAGACTGGGAGCCCAGCGTTAGGATCCCACAGCCTCCAGAACCCTGGGCGGGCTCTTGGTGGTGGTGGCGGAGGCCGTGGGGCGGGAGCCTGGCCGAGCGGGTATGCCCGAGGGCTCCCCTCACTGGCAGACTGGGCGGGGAGCCGTCGCTTTGAAGTTCCTGACATTTGTGGTGAAACCATCCAGTCTGAGGTCTCATTAGCCTCTGCTTTGCTGCACACACCCTGCCATTTAATCTCCCCGTCCCTGTTTCCAACCCCAAGGTTTGTAAATCTGCCCCGTGTGCATTACGAAGTCCTGCCACCGACGTGAATGTGACAGTGTTGTTACTCCCGAGTTTTTTCTCCCCTCTCCACATCCCTAAAAGCACTCGATTACCAAAGCTCAGCTGCCCGGGGTGGGCGGTGGGGAAGAAAGCTGCCAGAGAGAACCAAGTTTCATTTGCCACTTAAACTTGGGGGTAGTAGCTTAGTCTGGATGCTGGTGGATTTCGTTTTCCCCAAACTAGCGCAGCTGCTGCCACTGCTCAGATAAGGGACGCGTTTGGTGCTCTGCTGTGTTCCTTGCCTCCCTTCCCAGTGGAAGTCCCCCGGGTGGTTTTTCTGCTCTGCTCACCTGAGGCCTGAACCCTGACCCTCAGATTTTGGGAAGCCTTTTGGTCTCCTCACTGCACATGCCTGTTGTCCCAACGCTGGGGTTTCACGGAGTTGTGGACACACAGTGGGATGTGAACATTTCTTAGAAATTCCCTCTACCCGTGTCTGCACACCGGCCTTCATCAACACGAGTGCTTGTCTCACTTAAAGACTGTGCTTTTATGAGTGGCTGCTGTCTCCAGACCTGCATCCTGACGGCTCCAGACCTGCATCCTGACGGCTCCAGACCTGCATCCTGACGGCTCCAGACCTGCATCCTGACGGCTCCTGACCTGTATCTTGACGGCTCCAGACCTGCATCCTGACGGCTCCAGACCTGCATCCTGATGGCTCCAGACCTGTATCTTGACGGCTCCTGACCTGTATCTTGACGGCTCCTGACCTGCAGCCTGACGGCTCCTGACCTGTATCCTGACGGCTCCAGACCTGAATAAACTAGGAAGATTGAGACCCAGGGAGGGCCCCAGTGGGCTCTGGAGCACCTGGGCTAGCATTCTTGACCTGGTGGCATTCCCAGGCATCTCTAAACATGGGTGTGGACTGAGGATTGAGCTTTGTGTCTCACATCAGATTCTCATGATGCTTCTCATTTATTTATCCATCCATTCATCAAATAAATAATGGAGATTGGTGTCCTCAAACTGTGTGCCAAGGCACCCCAGGGTGCCACAGCCAACCCACAGGAGCTCTGTGGTATATTTAAAAATTTCGAGGGGAACACAGCAACACTCACCATCTGCTGGATATGACATGGGGCCGTCCACTGTCAACATTAGAGTGCTCCGTATTCCTTTTGATGACGTCATATTTTTGCAAAGCTGGGCTTTCGGTGGTCACTGTGGATAAAAAGCAAGTCTGAGGTGAAAGTCACTATGGAAAATGAAATGAGGATGTAGGGTCCAGTCCGATTCCAAGGTTGGAGAAGTTGCACGTCGCCAAAGGCAAGGTGACTCCACGCCTGTGGGGTGAATTAGGGACTTCACCTGGGGGCAGTGGAAGATGTCAGAGGGATTCTGAGCAGGACAGGGACGTGAGTAGAACTGTGTCCCACAAAGATCCCTTGGGCTGCTGTGTCTGGATTAGACTGGGCGTGGGGAAAGGTGTTTGGAGGCCACTGCTGTGGTCTAACCAACCAACCAACCAAGATGGCTTGGACTCAAGTGACAGCAGTAAAGGTGGGGACTCGGTGGACAGATGTGAGACCTGACCTGGCAGGATGGACAGGACTTGGTGACTAGCTGAATGTCGGGGTGAGAGAAGAGGGAGGAAAGGTGTCTGGCATGGAGACCTGGTGACATGGAGAGAACACAGTAGGAAATAATAGATGATCAATAAACCCCTCACCCTGCTTTATTTTTCTCACTGGATTCCGGTTACCTAACATATAGTCATGGGATTACACGGTTACTGTCCACCGCCCCCATCAGACTGTCATGTCCGCGAAGGCGGGGAGCTTTGCTTTATCCGCTGTGGTGTCCCCCTCACCCAGACCACACCTCATACAGATTTCAGGGGCTCCCAACTTTCCTCATTCATGGTGCCTTAGTGTCTGTGATGTCTCCAGAGTCACACAGCATGTTAGTAAACCAGCTGACTTGTTCATGGCACCCCTGAACCAAAAAGAATACCTGACAGTTTCCTTCGTTAAAGCAGTCAGGTCCAAACAACAAGTATTTGTGTCCTTACTACTTAGTAGCCGCTTGAAAAATAAAACACATAAATTCAGAGAAAAAAATATTTGCATTCTTTAAAAACCACAGTTACTAATGCAGTGTGCTAAAAGGTAGATTCATCGGGGCAGGGCAGAGTTCTGCATTTCTCTCAAACTCCCAGGCAGTGCTGAGCAGCTGGACCGGGAGTGAGTGGCCGAATGAGATGCCTGCTGAGTCCACTGTCTCCACTCCTTCCCAGACACCCCTTCCCATGTCTTTTGCTCTCTGCAGAGAGCTTCGCCAGCCCCACAGCATGAGTTAGAAGGTCAGCTGTCCGTGCGATGTGGTTTGAAGTACCTGGCACAGCTGCCTCCATCTCCATGAACGGAAGTCCTTGCCATGCCTTATCTAGGCTCTAAGTGGCCGAATTCTGGCATGAGTGTCAAATCCTCATCAAGAACACAATTGTTGGTGGTTCTTACCGGCAAGGTTGTCTTGGTGGACCTGGAGTGCTAAAAGTGCTTGCTGGGGCCGGATTGCCAGCTGTTTGATCACCTATAGGCACCTGCCTTGTGATAGCTGTGTACCCACCTTAAGCCCAGAGTGCCAGGAAACCCAGTGGACTGCCAGACACTCTCTGCCCCCTGTGGGAGTGCTTGCCATCTCCTGGCCTCAGCGGACAGAGCCTCTCTTGCCGACTCCTCGTTGTTATGGCTGTCTCAGTCTGGGAAGGTGAGTGTTCAGGGCATGCACAAGTGGACGTCACAGGTGCAAAGCCACATGCGTGTGGGCGTATCCCAGTTAGCGCCTGGCAGAGCTCTGCAGTGCAGGGAGAAGGGCAGGAGGTCATCCCTGTTCCCAACCTACCTGTACTTCCGGTTCCCTAGGGAGTTCAGTCTGCTCTGCTGATCCAGTGAGCATACAGCACTGGGCGTGGGGCCAGAGCTGTGCTATCCCCGTTTGCTCACTGCGTCAGTGATTCGTTTGTTCGTTCGTTCGTTCATTCATTCCCTCTGTGTTACAAGTGTTGACTCACTAACCATGGCTGCTGTTCTGAGCTGAAGGGCCAAAGTAGCTGAAGAAGACTTCCTGCAGGAGGGAGCACAGTGGTGTGTATGCATGCACACGTGAGTCTGTGCGTGTGTGTGTACAGAGGTATGTGTGCGTCATGCACCTGTACACATGTTTGTGGGGAGCGTGCATGAACGTGTATGTGTGCACGAACATGTGTGCACACGCACAGGCCTGCGTACAAGTGTGTGTGCACAGTAGGACTGTATGATCAAAGCAGCGTTGGAAACCTCCCTTGCCTGTATGCACCCCCGGCTGGAGAAGAGAAGCTGCTGTTGGATAGAGCAGATTTTGTAGCTTGACTTCATGTGCGTGCGAGCACTTGGGTGTGTTTTAATTAACTAGAACATTTGCCTGGAAATGAGCAGTGGTGGCAGCAGGCGCAAAGGCAGCTGGAGGCGGGGCGGAGGCTGTGGCAGCCAGGCTCCTGAGTTTTCATGTGCCCAATCCTGGCTGATGGCACCATAGGGTGGTAGGGTGGCAGGCTGCCCCAGGTGCTGGTCATTGGCCCAGCAGGGAGGGGATTCTGGGGGTGGCTGAATTCTCTAGAATTCCCAAGACTCCTCTCCATCTAGTCAAAGGTGACCAACGTAATTGTTTTAGTATGTGAGAGGGGACGTGCAACTGCTGACGTGTATCCAGGGTGGGCCTTGGCCCCGTGAGCCATGTGTGACTGACGGACTGTCCTCTCTCTAGCCCCAGCCTAGCACTTGGCACATAATGGGTCCTCTTGTTGCATTGATGAATCAACAGATAGAGGAAACTAAGGCTCAGAGAGGTTAAGTGATGTCTCCAGAGTCACACAGCATGTTAGTAAACCAGCTGGAAAGGTTGACTTTTTTTCCGGTACTCTCTCCACAAGCCTGTAATGCTGGCACGAGCAATGTATCATTTCAGGGGCAGATGAATACAAACACCACAGGTGTGGGCACCTTGCCCTCTGTCTTGACCGGTTCCTCCAATCATCTACCCGCCTTCCTTTCCATCTGGGTGTGGGGAAGGATGCTGTTCCCACCATGGTGGTGGGAAGGATTTGGAGTGGTAGAGTTTTCTCCCTTCTGGAGAGGTGGGGAAAGGGATGTGGTGGCTGGAGGGGAAGTGCTGGTCATCCCTTCCTGAGAGAAATGAGCCACCAGCAGCTCACAGGTGGGCTTGGACACAGTCTCTTAACCTAAATCATAGGCTTCCCCCCAGACCTCCCTTTCAGGCCATCCAGTCTGTTCAAAGGCGTCTGAGTGTCACCTATTGCTGCAGGCCCCCCTTTGCCCCTCCAGAGTGGGTGTTGCCGTGGCTTCCTCACTGGTCCTCTGGCCTTTGCTTTCTCTTTGTCCCATTCCATTCAAGGGCTCTTGCCCGATGATTTTGCTGAAATACAGCTTTGTTCATGTGTCCCTCCTGTCTAGGGGTCCGGAGATGAACTCTGCAGCCACACTGCTTGGGGTCAGATGTAGGCTCTGCCCCTTATTGGTTTTGTGATTCAAGCGGAAAGACATCACCTCTCAGGGCTTCGCTCTCCTTCCTTGTAAAGCAGGACAACACACTCTCCACATTTCAGCTGCAGTTCATCACACACACACAGCCGGAATCCTGACTGTCATTAGAGACGTAAACTGGGCTGCTCTCGCCCCAGAACACTCGACGTACTGTGCACGCACGGACCCTGAAAGTCTCTTGGCACCTGGAACGTGAACCGATGGGAGGAAAAGCGACGTTCTGTTCTCATCTCTCACTCTTCCTGCTCACGGGGGGAAATAGCTGGGGATCACCGGCACTGCTTAATAGTGATTTCGCTGTCTTTTTACTGAAGGCAAAGCTAAATTCACATAGATTAAAGGTGCACGTGGTAGCACTCCCACCGTATCTACATTTACTATTATCTGTCTATCATTTATCTAGCTATCATCTGTTATCTATCTAGCATCTCTCATGTCTATCTATCATCTATATTTACCTATCATCTATATCTATCATCTCTTATCTATCATCTCTAATATCATTCTGTTATCTATCATCTATCTATATCATCTATCTGTCTCTCTATCATCTATCTATCTATACATCCATCCATCCATCCATCCATCTATCGATCTATCTATCCATCTATCTATCTATCTATCTATCTACCTACCTACCTACCTACCTACCTACCTATCATTTATCTATCCATTTATCCATCTATCTATCATCTACTTATCATCTATCGTCTATCCATCTATCCATCTATCTTTCATCGACCGGACTAATTTCCATTCTCATGCCAGCTGCCTTTTCTTGCTTTGACCTTTGCATTTCCTCGGCCCAGAATGTTTTCTACCCACCCCTCGGCCTTTTATCTTTTCCCATAAATTAAGACCCAGCACAAGGCCTGTCCGCTCATGGCGGTGGCCCCAATCGGCCCGTCAGCGCCGAGCTTCCCGGGCCTGCCGGGGACCTTTCACAGTCCCACGGCGGTCGGCCCTGCCTTGCGCGCTTCCCTCAGCCTCCTCTGAGGGCCGGGCCCTGGATCCTTCTCGGACATGCAGAGTGTCCAGAACGTGGTGAGTCCTCATCAGTGCTGACTGAACCGATCATGGCACTTGCAGGCCAGGCGGGGGGGAGAGTGTGTGCATGCACGCGCGTGTGCGTGCACGCGTGCAAAAGTATGTGCATGCACATACACACGGGTACCCACGTGTATGGGCACACACGTGTGTGTTTTGGCCCGTCAGCCTGATACTCCTGTCTAATTGGGTTTCTGAAGAAAGGCACTTTCTTTAATTTTTAATTAGAAATCAGAGCAGGGAAAGAATGGGCCGGCACTGCAGCTGGAGTTCTCCTTAACAAGCGCGGGCCGTCCAGGGTGGCCTCCGTTAGGGCTGGATGCTGCCGCTGGCGCTGGTGGGAGTGTTTTAATGCCTACGAAATTCTCGTGTCGTTATTTGGTAACGGAGCATCAGGATTTTGCCTATGCAGCAGTCTTTCCCTGCAGTTGAAAAAATTGCCGAGGAAGAGTGGTCAGAGATGACTAGGGGTACACCTGAGGTTCCCACAGTTCCGTGAAGAGATGGGGTCCCTGCCCCCTGGGAGTCCTGCTGGAAGCCCTGGCTTCTGTCCAATGGGATTACCCGCGGCCTGTTTCTCCCAGGCTGGGATGTGTTTAGCGTATTTGTTGTAGGTAAAATGATCTGTGTAGACTGTGTCAGGTGGGGAGTAATTAATTACCTGAGCACTAGGGCGGGCCGGGAGCCTCACCTGCTGGTGGAAACCTGCCCCTGGTCTGCTGGGCTCCAGCAGGGCTCAGACAAGTGTGCGGACGCCACCAGGGTCTGTACAGCCTCTGGGCAGGGCGCCTCCTGGCGGGGGTTGGGCTGAATACCACGTACGTGATGGGCACGTTGTGGACTCGCTTGGGGATGTGCGCAGATGCTTGCGTTTTTTTCAGGAAGTTTTTAACTGTGGTTCTGTACTTTGGTCAACTACTAGACCCCTCAGGCCAGACGAATGCAGGGCTCCCCACTGGTGTGCTGTGTGACGGTGGGGAAATTACTTAACTTCTCTGTCTCACTTTCCGCTCTGGAAAGCAGGAACAGCAACAGGATTCCCCTCCCGTCCTGGAGTCAGAGAGGCATTATCGGTCTATAATTCCTGTTCACAGTTCTGAATTCCAGAAATCCTGAAACCTGAACTTTTTTTTTGTTTGTTTTCTGGGGGTTTTTTTGGTGTTTTTTTTTTTGGTGACTCATTTGGCGGCAAAATTTGACTTGGCCGATGAGAAGCTATTCATAGTTTTTATTTAATTCACACTGGTGAATAGCTATGTCTATGTTTTGTGGCAAAAAAATAAAATATCAATGCCTGATTGCTTCTGAGGTACTCCCAATACTCAGGAAATGTACTGCATTACCTTCTAGAACCCACAAAGGTCTGAATTCTGGGACCGGTCCGTCTGGCTCCGAGGGTTTCGGGTGGGGCATGCGGAGGCTCAGCGAGTGGGGTGTCTCCCCAGAATCTGTGCAGTGGACCTCATATGGAGGCGTCCTACGAGCCTCATACAGAGCGTTAGTACCCGACCTCTGCCGTTCCTGTTGGTCCCCTCACTCTAGGCGGGGCAGGCTGGCCTGTGAGCCATCCTGGCATGGCCGGTGTGTACGTGCACGCTCACTGGTGCCATTCCTCCTGGGCGGGATTTGTGTTTGGGACGCAGAGGAAGAGCCAGCACCTGGCCGGCCCAGGGGTCGGCCGCAGAATTGATGCCCATGGTTTGTCTCTCTTTCAGAGGTGGCTGCTGCCAGATGGTAGCTCCCTGCGAGGGGCCCAGAAGAGACCCATTTATTCCTTGTCCCTCTGCCTTTCCCCGGGGCGGGATACGGCCACTCATCCTTGTTTGCCCGGTGCCTTCTGACGCAGTTTCTCCTGTGCCCCCTGGGTGGTGGGTCACAGCTAATGAGGGAAGCACCACCGTCCTAGTCCTGGGGAGCCTGTTGGCTCTGACACCACCTTCCAAAGGGACTGCGGGGGTGGAACCACATCTGCCTGCGAAGGAAGGCAATTAGGAAATTGGAGGTGAACCTCCCCTTAGTTATATATTTATTTTTTACGTCCTGATAAGACATCTCTTTTGAGATGCTTGCCCCCCTGTGTTTCCAGCCTGACTCCCTAAGGAAAGGGAACAATTCTCCCAGGGGCAATGCTTCTGCTGCTGTCCTCCAGGTACCATTCCATTTATACTGCACCAGCTTTTTTTTTTTTTTTTAAGATTTTTTTTTTTTAATTGGGGAAGGGGAACAGGACTTTATCGGAGAACAGTGTGTACTTCCAGGACTTTTTTTTCCAAGTCAAGTTGTTGTCCTTTCAGTCTTAGTTGTGGAGGGTGCCATTCAGCTTCAAGTTGTCCTTTCAGTCTTAGTTGTGGAGGACGCAGCTCAGCTCCAGGTCCAGTTGCCATTGCTAGTTGCAGGAGGCGCAACCCACTATCCCTTGCGGGAGTCGAACCAGCAACATTGTGGTTCAGAGCCCGCGCTCCAACCAACTGAGCCATTCGGGAGGCAGCTCAGCTCAAGGTGCCGTGTTCAATCTTAGTTGCAGGGGGTGCTGTACCAGCTTTTGAAAGAGCCCTGACCCCCACCCCAAACACACACAAGATGCCTTCGGTGTCTTGCACCAAGCCAGCACGGTCAGCAAGCAGCAGTTCATCTCTTCTGTTTGGGTTGTAAACCTCAGCCATTAAGAAAATCGCACTTTCGGATTCCTTGTAGCCTACACTGGCTCGGAATGAGTCTGTGCCGTTTCACTCGGGTTTCACAGCTTTGGGGGCAGAGGGAGCTGGCGCACTTGGGGAAACTGAGTCTCAAAGGCGATTCCCTGATTGGAGATGGCACAGGGCAGAAGTGAGCCAGGACTGGAACTCAGAGCCCTGACTCGCTGTGTCCCTATTCCTCCACAGCCAAGCGGTTCCCTTCTCTTCGTCCTCTCTGCTGGCAGTTAGGCAGTTAGGGGCATCCCAGGTGGCCTGGAAAGGGGCTGATTCCCGCTCCTGTCCTGCCTGGGCCAGGGCCCTGAGGGTCTGATGCCTGGCCGGCCCCCTGCCCGAGCTTGGACAAGCACAGATGCAGTCCTTTTTGTTTTTCACGGAGCGATCTGTTTTTTTTCTTGCTTTGATCTGTGGGCGTCTACCCTGGTGTCTTGCAGAAGCAGGTTGTCTGAGGGTTGGGGGCTGGGAAAACACGGACATCAACCAGTTGACGACACCTACTATGTGCTGTGTGCTGTGTCGGGTGGCCATCTCTCCATGCTGGCAAAGGGGGAGGCAAGTGCCCAGCTGTAGCAGCCACTACCTGCCTGGGGCTCCGGAGACAGCGTCCAGCTCCAGCGGGAGCCTCGTCTCCTCTGGCCGCTGCCCAGCCTGAGGGGAACAGCAACGTCATGCTTGTTCTCAGAGTTGCCGCCCCTTCCTACCCCAGTGTCCCCAGTCGTACCACCTGTGGCCGTGGTACTTTGGAGGTGGCAGCCATTATTCTGTGAGGTATGCAGAGGCCAGCGGGAGGGAGGCTGTAGGGCCGCACGGCTGGGTGCAGGGAAGCAAGGGCCGCCGGGCTTCTGTGTGTGCGGTGACACGCTGGGAGGGGGCCAGTACTACCAACCATTTCTCCCTTGTGGTTCTCCTTGAATCCTTATAGTAATGGCAAGAGAGTGACGTTTGGGGCTCTCTGAGGGGTTTCCGGGTCCAACGCCTGCCTCCTGGGCCCACACCCCATGAGGAGGAGGAGTCTGTCCGGCCCAGCCATGTGCTGGGCCAGTGGTGGGAGTGTGAGCCTGAGGGGAGTCCATGGGGGCTGCTGTCCTGCTGGGTCCGAAAGAAGGGTGTCTGCATGCTGCCTGTCGGCTGTGTTGGCTGGGCCTCCATGGAGCCTGTGGGGAAGGGGCAGACTGGAGACCATTCTTTGCTCCCCTGGCCTAGTCCCTGTGCTGGCTGAAGGCTGCCATTTGGGGGTTCAGGCACCGCCGGCACTGAACCAAACACTTTCCAGACATCATCCACTTCAGTCCTCACGTTGGGGAGGGAGGCATCCATTGTGACTGGCTTCGTTTTACAGTTGAGGTTTGTGGCTCAGATAGGAGAGCTCACTTTCCCCAGGTCACGTAGCATGTATGTGGCAGAGCCAAGATTCAGCCCAGGTTCATGCACTTAACCTCCATAGACCACACTTCTTTCCTGCTGGGTGGCCTAGTGCTTGCTGGTGCCAGAGCTGGGGGAGTCTACGTGATGCGGGATGTACAGACATTAGTGAGTTAGCAACGGAGCTGTTTCCCCAGGCGCCCTGCCCACATCACGGCTGCCTCGGGGGGCTCTGAGTGTCCTGCCGCCTGACTGTGTTTTGGCTGGCCTCCAGGAAGCTGGGGGTCAGCCTGGGTCCTGCCAATCCAATGGAGATGGGGATCCCTAAATAGGACTGATCACAGCCACCACCAACCCACTGGGTCCTGCTGGATGGAACCCCAGTCCAGAGCCCTTTTTTCTGAACACTCTCTGGGGGTCCAGATGTACTGCCCATATGATGGCTCCCAGGAGGAGTGGCCTGTGGGAGGGCAGGGCAGGGGACAGGAGTGCCAGCCTGGGAGGAGCCCAGACTTGCAGACTCAGGTCCCACTGGGAGCCGGCCTGGGAGTTGTGGCAGCTTGAGCCTCCCATCCCCACCACTTCTGGGGCTCGGTTTCCAAGTCTTGAAATGGGGCAAGGTCCTCGCCGACTCTCTCCCCGGCATGGGGTATTGGAGCCTCGGTGAGCCATTGCGTGGGAGAAGGCTGCCCTCCTGGGTCTGGGTTGGGGAGTCTGAGGCGAAGTCCCAGGTGCAGCCCCAGGCCTGTGCACACTAGATTGTCAGCCTCCCCTTCCCTTCCCTCCGGGAGTTCTTCGAGAGGAAAGTTTGCAGTTTGGAGAGCAGAAACCGTTGCCCAGGGAAGGAAGGAAGCTGAGCAGGCCCTGAGCACCAGGCTTTGATCCAAGTGGACTCGTTGGCAGCCAGCTCTGCCACTCGCAGCTCCACAACACCAGCCCAGGCTCCTCAGGTCGCGAAGCCTCAGTTTCCCTTTCTGTGGCTTGGGGAAACAGTTGCCCTAACCCAGGGCATTGCTGTGAAAATCAGATGGAGTAGGCATTTGGAAAATGTCGGACTCGGGGTCATAGGCCTTCCAGGGGTTCCCATTGTCCCGGTAGTTTTATTCCTTACACCCATTTAAATTCTTTGACTTACTTTTTTATTCCCCCTTCCTCACTGTGGGGATTAGGGGAGGGGAAGAAATTGAAAGCTATAAAACTACTAGCTCTGGTCTGGTTTTTGTCACTAGCCCTCTGTCTGACCATTCTCTTGGCCTCCGTGCCCACATGTGTGAATGGAAACAGCAGCGAACATTTATGCCGTTTGTTCTGCTGGGCAGTTTCCTGGCACGCTCTGGGGTGAGCGGCACAACTGTTCTACCACGAGGCTGCTACTGTTTTCCATTTTGTGGAGGGAGGTGAAGGCTCAGAGCCCGAGAGTTGGGGAGCCAGGATCTGAACCCAGCCTGGCTGTTTCCCCGTGGGGCTGAACACCTAGGGCAGCTCTGGGCTGGAACCCACCGCTGCAGTCGGCTGGCTCGGAGGCTGCGGGATGGGAAAGTGAGCTCAGCGTTGGCAGTGGAGCCAGCCTTCTGGCCTCCCCCCCAGGCTCCAGGAGTACCCAGTGGCTCATGCTCAGCCTGGCATCATGCACCCCCTTTTCTTCCCTTGGCCCCTTCCTTGGCCTTTTGTCCCCTCTCAGTTGCCCTAATGACTCAGTCCAGGTGGCAAGTTGTGCAGAGAAAGTACTCCAGGGAAATAAGAAGCCTTGCTACCAGCCCGGGCCTCAGGTGTGCGCACAGCGGCCCTCCCTGGGGGCCTGGTGAGCTGCCCCTCCCCCTCCAGTTGTTAGACAGGACCTGGAGAGCTGTGTGCATTGTGTGCCTGTGTGTGGTGTGTGTAACTGTACCCTTACCACCACAGTATGTGACTGTGCACGTAATTGGGTGTGTAACTCTACGGTTGTGTGTTTATAACCACGGTGTGTGTAGGCGCCTGCGTGTGTTGGAGGCTGGTGGTGATTGGGGGGGGTGTTGACAACAGTGTGGGGCTTGGGGCAGGGGCCCCAGGAACGCATGGTGGGGGCTAGAGTTACCTCCTTTGCTGGTTGAACCACTGTTTGTAGAACAGAGTTGCACACATGTTTAGATAATTAGAACAAAAGCCAAAAGAACAATCCTGTTCAAAGAGCTGAAGCTGGGAGGTGGGGGGACTTACCAGGATCCAGGGGGTTCGGTCTCCCCAGCTCTTCCCTGCCTTCACTGCGTTTTGATCGCACTATTTAGACAATCCCTTTGTTGTGGGATAAACTGACATCGGCCTGCGCGGTTCTGCTGTGAAGTTTGCTGTGTTCTGGGGCCCACTCGGGACAGCCAGGCCATTAGGAGCTGATTAAATGAGCTAATTTTAATTTGTTCAGTGGTTACAGATGCAGAGACCTTTCCATGCCCTTTTCTTCAGGCTCTATTTATTTATTAATTTTTTCTGAAAAGAAAAAGACCGGCAGGACTCCCTCTTCTCGTCCCATCCCCCTCTGAAAATAAACATATGAAAACATTTTTAACAAGAACTTCAGCTGGGAAAGACCGATGGAACATTAGAGGTGCCAGTGCCGGGGTGGGGGTGGGGGGTCTCTGAGTCTGTGAGGAGGGGCCCCCCAGCCTGGCTGAGGTGAAGAGAAGAGATTCAATGGAAAGACTTCAGTCTTACCTGCAGGCCTTTGCACGTGCTAATTCTGCTGCTGGGCCTCAGTTTCTGTCCCTGCCTCATTTCCTTGGCTCATCCGTACTCATCCTGCTCATCTTAGCCTGGAAACCGCTTCTTCCGGGAAGCCGTCTCACACCCCAGCCCGGCCCCGAGGACATCACCTGTCATAGCAGGTATCACAACATATAGAATGGCTGTCTCCTTCACGAGGGCAAGAGCTGTGCCTCCCTTCGAGCCCCCCAGGGCAAGAACTGTGCCTGCTTGGTGCCCCCTTATACTCCTAGCACCAGAATGCCCAGTGGTCTGTAAGCATGTCACTAACAGCTTTCGACTAACCGAATGAGTGAAGGAAGGAAGGAATGGTGGATGACATCTGCGCTTCCTGAACTCCACGACACACCAAGCTCTTGGTGGCAGATCCCAGGGGGCCCTCCGATCCCCAACGACCAACCATACTCGTGTGTCCCTGGGCCGTGGGGTAAGGATTCAGTGCTGAGTCTCCTGATGCCGGCCCCAGAATGTAGCTCGGGCCCCGCTCTGCTGGAAACCTGAGGGGAAGCCCGTGGAGGGAAGCACGGGGAGGAAAGCTCCGTCCTTTGGCTTTTGCCCGCACCGTGGGCAAGCGGGCCTGGGGAGGATTGATGAAGGGCGCTCAGAGCACAAACGGGGGCACCGTGTGGCTGCAGCCCCACCCTGGTCTTGCCCAAGCTGCCTGCTTCGCTCCCAGCTGGCATGTTGAGCACCACCTTATCTCGGGTTGGAGCTCCCTTTAACAAGCAGCGGGGTTTTCTCTGGTGCCGAGCAGAGCCCAGGGCCTGGCCACTTTCTGAGGCCTGGCTTCCATTTGTTGAGCGCTCTTTCCCACAGACGCCACCCCACCCACCCCACCCAGGGGCCTCTGAGGGGCTGTCCCCCACCCTGTCCTGGCAGCCCCTGGGCTGTCTCTCTGTGTTCCTCCTTTAACCCCAACCTCAGGGACAGGCACGAGAGTGGTGCTGGCCCAGGACCCCCATCCCCCATCTCTGCACGAATCCCAGAGTCCATGGGGGAGTCAGAGCTTCCCGGGCGCCCCTGGGGCCTGGGGCCCTCAACTGGGTCAACATCTGGCTGAGTGGCCGAGCCTTTGGCCTCCTGTCTCCTCCTCCCCCGCCCCCTTCCCCGAGGCCCTTCCTCTCCCCACTAGTTGGATGCTCCGCCAAGCTCCTCGGCAGGAGCAGCACACGCTCAGCCCATCCTTCCCGGTGGAGGGTGGGGATGCGTCCCGGGGCTGAGGTCACCAGTGGGGCAGTGGGAAGCGCCTCTCCAGCCCTCGCCTGCCCGCCGCTGGGTGCTGGGAACAAGGACAGCAACCTACTTGTCCTGGGGCACCCTGGTGAGCAGGGGAAGAGGTAAGGGGGGCAGAGGTGGAGGGGGACGAATGAACAAAACAGGCTGGTGTCTGCACCGGACGCCAGGAGTCCCATTAGAGGCTCCTGCTCGTCAGGAAGCAGAGTGGAGTGGAATCCAAGCCAGGAGGAAGGAAACTTTTCCTGGAGTGAGAGGCAGAGTGAGGGCCCAGGAGGCTCTGGTGGCCAGGGTGTCAGAGCTGCGTTGGGCCCTGCAGTGTGGGGGTGGGGTGGGCCCCTGGGGAGCACCCCGATTTCTGGGCCTGGTGCCACTTTTTGCTTCTCCTTGCCCTTCTCTCAGTGCATCCCCTCCTGGCCCCTTGTCTCCTATCAGGGGGCCTGGCTTGTATCCCTGCTGACTGGCTCATGCGCCCTCTGGGCTGGTGTGGCCGAAGGGCTTGATGGCCCCTAAGTGCCTTGGCTCCCGCCCCCTCCCAGCCCTTCTAGTCTGTCCCACTTCCTGCACTGTGGTTCATGGCCAGGGAACGGGAGGCTGCTGGAGTCGGCTTCTGCACCCAAACTTGCCACCCACAAAGCCAGCGTGGCCCTGAGCCATCACCTCCAGGCATTGGTCTCCTTGCCTGTTGCAGAGGTGACACGCCAAGAGGATGTCGACACAGGTCTCTGGACTGCTGATCGCAGACCACGATCCCTGACGGATTCCATTGGGGCCTCACGGGAGGGGGGGGGGGGCTTTGGTGGTAAGCCGGGGTTTCTCGTCGCCAGCCACTTGTTCTCCTTGGGAAGGAACTGGTGAGTTTCTTTCTGTTTATGTCGTAACCAAGCTACCGAGATGGCAAACTTGGGTTCTGCAATTACACAGCGTTTCAGAAGCAAATTGATAGAATAACGTGTTATTATTGGCTACTGGGTTAATAGCTATTTTGGCAGGAGTACCAATCCCGCGTGGTGTTGCTGGCGTGGGTGTGAGAATGGCGCGATGGGGTAGAGAGCAGTGGTCGTGTGTCTTGTGCAGCACAGCAGACTTACTCCTCTGGCAGTGCCTACGTGGAGGACGCTCAGCCCTGATTAGCTGTTTGTGAAACCAAAACCAGAGAGGTTGAGAGACCAGCGTCAGGTCACACAGTGAGTTGATGCTGCAGTTGGGTTTGAGGTCCCCCTGGGAGTGAACAGCTTGGCCTGTGACCCCTGAAGGCAGGACAGGAGCCTTCACTCTGAGAGTCATGTTGGCATCGCGGGAATTGGACATTTGGAACATGCCCAAGTCAGCCCCCTCTGGCTTCAGGCCTCGGCACCTGCGGGGCCCCTGCCTGGATGCTCTTCCACCAGATTCCACGTGCTTCCTTATTGTTCTGGTCTCTGCTCAAGTGTCACCTTGTCACCTGTCTAGAGTAGCGCCCAAGCCATCTCATCCTGCTCCACGTTTCTTCCGAGTGCCCCGACTTATTACAGAGGGATTTGGTGCTTTATTTTCAGTCACCTCTCTTTACAGTGGAGGCTCTCTGTGCGCAAGGACTTCCTTATGCTCACGATCCTGTCCCCAGAGCCTAGAACACGGCTGGCATGGTTGGTCATCTTTGTTGAAGGAATAAATGAATGTAAAATGCAATGTCATTTTAAAAAATGGCTGCCATGTCACACGTGGCAGTTTTTCTGTCCTCTGAGGAGATAGTGGGAGTTGCGGGATCTTGTTATTCTGTCCTCAAGGGGCAGCCCATGGGTCCTCCCCTAGGGCTCAGGATGACACCATTTCTTCTACGGAAGCTCAGAGGGAATGAGTTCCCTGCCACCGGAAGGGTCCAAATTCATTACAGAGGGGACTTAAGGACCGGGTGGGGTGGGGACATCGGGTTCCCTGGAGGGCCCTTCTATGTGGGTTCCAGACTGGGAAGATAGTGAGGTCGGCTTTCTCTGCCACGTGACGTTAGCAGCCCCTCCTCCAGACCCCGGGAATGGTGGTATGAGGACGTAGAAAAGCGGGGCTGCTCATGGGAACGTGGGAGGTACGGCTCAGCAAGACCGGGAAGGCCTGTACTGAACCAGGGCTCTTCCCAGCGGCCTCTGCTCTTGCTGCCACTGACCTGGCAATGACACGTGGTCATACGTTCATTGAGCATTTCCCGTGTGCCCGACACTGGACCAAAGTGCTTAATCTGGATTTTCCGATTTAATCCTCGCCGCCACAGAGCGGGCAGAAGGTACTCAGAGAGGTCCAGTGATGGACCCAAGGTCACACAGCTGGTCAGTGATGGAGCCGAGACGTGAACCCAGGCTCTCTGTCTCCGCAGCTTCCTGGACACGACCCTGATGCCCCTGGGACGCAGACTGCGTGGGGCAGGGCTTCACCAGGGGTGTTCGCTGCCCCAGCACCTGAAGAGAGCCTGGCACAGCCTAGGTGCTCAGTAAATACTCGGGGAACAAATGAATCAATGAATGTGAGGAGTTTCCCAAGAAGAAGAGGAAATGCTCAATTGTCCTTGTTGGTCCCTTTGGGCAAGGAGGGAGAAAGCCAGGGCAGTGGTGGCCCGGAAGGGGTGACACGGTGTGTGCTTGGCTCCCAGAAAGACTTAGAAGGGGCTGCTGGACGGTGTGTTCCTAGTGGGAGGGCACACCTGTTCGTGGGTGTCGGTGGTTTGTAGGGAGGTGAGTTTTGGAGGTGCGTGCTCACACACACACCCCCCCTCCCCCTGCAGTGTGTTGTGTGGAAGGAGGCTTCAATTTGAGGGGCTTTACCAGACACAAATGCAAAGCCCCACCCCACCCCAAATCACGTTGCTGAGCTGGTACCTTTAAGAGCATGAGGGTCTCAGATTATTGTCTTATTAAATCTATTTGTTCTGCTCTGCTCTGAATAAATAGAAGCCTCCCCACTTCCCTCCCTGCCACCCCCAGTGTCTCCTTTGTTTTAATGCCATTTCTCTGGGGATTCGGGCTGAGGCAGGAGAGCTGAGCTCTACCTCCATCTCTGCATCCCCCCGCCCACCCCATACCCTTGCTTTCTGTCTGACTCCAAGACGTTCTTTCAAATAAAAGAATGACAAATGTGGGCCACACTGAAAACTGGACTAATTGCATTCTGGGCCCAGGCAGTCAAGCTGGTGGTCAAGCTCATTAACTCTTCGGCTTCCAGCTGTGACCTCCACCTGACAGGGGCCTCCTTCAGTGGCTCCTGGCACCTTCTTTCTGACGAGCTCATTCATTCATTCATTCATGCATGCATGTATTCATTCATACCATAAGTTAGAAAGTGCCTTCTTTAGACCAGGCCCTGAGGCTTCACTAGTCCATCCATCCATCCATCCCATCGTTCATGTATTCATGCCATAGTTACCAAGCGCTTCCTCTAGGCCAGGACCGGAAATGCACCCATTCATCCATTCATTCATTTAGTCCATCATCACGCAGATAGTTATGGCCAGGCATCCTGTGGGAGCTCCCAGGGATCCCAGACTTTGGGGCTTCTCAGCACTGTCTCCAAGCGTCGGGCCTCGCACAACCCTCAGGGGAGTCACTCACCTGAGCTGGGTTGGGGCAGCATCTCCTTTTCCCAGATGCCCCTGGGAGGAGGAAGTTGTCTCGTCCAGATCATGCACAGGGTCCAGGGTGATGGATCACTCTCCGTCAGGTCGTCTCTCTCAGTTTGCAGCTCTGCATTCTGTCGTCTTCTCAGCTTCTTCTTGGGTGTGTGTATGTGTGGGGTCCCGTAAATCCAACCATGCTGACGTGCTGGGAGGTCGGTGAGCCAGGCAACCTCAGTATCCCCACACGCACAGGGGCCGGTTAGCTGGGCAGCCCCAAAGGTCTAGTTCAGCATCCTGAGGCTCAGGCTCCTACTCTGTAAAATGTGTCTAGTGAAAGGATTATGTGTGGTTTAAATGCATTAAGACAAGCCAAATGTTTGTGACTAATACAAGTAAATGAATAACATGCAGAAAAATCACCTGGCATATACGCATCGTCAGTGCCCAGTGAATATATTTGTGATGATGATTTTCAAGCTGCTGAGAGTCGGCGCCGTGTGGGGTGAGATGAAGACCTGGTTGCAGCGGAAGGAGGTGTGACCATTCAGGCCGAGACAGCAGAGGCAGGGGCATGGGGTGGTGTGGAGGCGCCTAGGGAAGGGTCAGCGACGCCCGGGACAGAACAGGACACCATGCGCCCCCGCCGTCATGTCAGGGACTTCAGCTGCTCTGCCCACACCTGGAAATCCAGTCGGGGGATGCCCCGCCACAGCCGCCTCCAGGGAGGGGCCTCACATGCCAGCCCAGCAACTCAGGGCTCGCCCTCCCTGTGGCCTGGGGCCAGTGGCCGCCTTGCCAGCCGCTGCCCTTGCACTAATTCCCACCGCGGGCAGGCTGGGCAGCCTTCAGCCGCTGAGGCTCCACAGCTCGGCAACAAAGCCCACGATTCTTCTGGAGGCTGACACATGAAAATCCAGGGAAAATGGAAATTTTGTCTGCTGAGTCATAGATTTGGATGAGTATAAAGGGTAAGTGGGACGTGCAGCGTGGCTGCATTGCTGGTACCAGCACATGAGCGTGAATTTTGGGGCTCTTTCCTCACTGTGGGCCCCAGCCCAGCTCGTCTCCCTGCCTGCGTCTGGCCAGGTGCCGACAGGAGCACACGGCAGCCAGGGCGGCATGTCACTGCCCCGACGCAGCCTGGACAGGAGAGAGGGACCCATGGGGAGCTGTGGTCTTGTGTGAAGCAGAGGCCGGAGCCAGGGCTCCAAAGTGGGGGACCTGAGCCACTTTTTGGGGATATGCAGCCCAATTTTATGTGGTTCACGCACTTTTTAAAAATTATTGGTATTTATTTTAATGGGCATTACCAAAACATCATACCCATAATTTCATCACGATAATTATTCAGGGTTACGATCAGGTAGGTAGCATCATTAGGCCGAAGGCAGGTGAAAGGACAACGCCGAATGTGACGGCACAAGTCTTAAAGGTGGCTTCTCTGGTGTCGCGGTGTGGGTGGGTTTCCCTGAACATAGAGCCTGCAGCCAGGAGTTGGGTCCCAGTTATCTGACGGGGCACTGCTCCCAGGAGCAGTAGGGATGGGGGAAGGTCAATATTGGGGTGCAGGTTGAGATCGTTACTGCGGACCCCGGGCTTGATTCTGCGGGGACCTCTGTGCGTGACGGATGCCCCAGGAATGGGCTCTGAAGGAGCCCACTGGCTCCAGCCCCTCTTCTGTTAGGGTCACCTTGGGGGGCATTAGCTCCCGACCTTCTGGGCTGAAGAGAAGCAGAGACCTGGAGGTGCTCTGGCTGGAGCGTCAGGCCCCGGCGCGCTCAGACGTCTATGCGTCCACAGCGCCTGTGCGGCAGGCCCCTTCTTCTCTCCTGCCTCAGTTTCCTCTTCTGTAACGTCGGACCCAGCTCTTGACTGCCTCCCGGGGCTGCAGGGAGGGCTCCTGGCTCACTGTACGTGCGAAGGGAACAAGTGTTGGTGGGATTGCCTGCGTTCTGCCAGACGCGGGAGTGTCCTCGGTTCTCCAGATGCTGGGCCGCAGATGATTTGACTGAGAGAAGAGCCGCGGCTCTGTGCCTCCAGGTCAGACGGCGGCGTGCCTTGTCCCTGCAAGGTCGGCCCACCAGTCTGAGGACTGTGTCCCCGGGAGGTGTATGGGCTGAACGTGGGGACTGCTCCAGGAGCCTTGGTTGGGCCTCCAGCCACAGCTCTCAGGGAAACCGGCTCTGTGAAGGGGGCGGGGGCGGGCGTATTCTTGCCCCTAAGTAGGTGTCACCCTCTCAGCTTCTTCCGTCAGATACGGTGGTTCACAGAGGCGTCCCACGTGGTTAAGAGCACAGACTCAGAGCTCAGGCGACTTATACTCAAAGCCCAGCCCCGCCGTTCTTTTCTGACCTGTAAGACCCTGGACATGTTCATTCACCTCTGTGAGCCTGTTTTCTCACCTGCAAAATGGGGCTGGCAATAATAACTGGTCAGACTGTGGTGAATATTAAATGAGACACCATGTGTGGCATGGAGCAAACACTAAAGAAATGTTTCATACGTAATAAATGTGACTTATTGGATGCATGTTATATGCGTTTATAGCATATATGTACATACATGATATAAAATATAGCACGCGTATGAATCATTTTCAATGTCTTCTCTAAGCTCAGTTCTAGATTAGAGGTGCCATGTGGCTTCCTGTGATGTGGGAGTTTATGAAATTTATAATATGAATCTGGTCGCCTGTTTGTTTGCTTGCTCGTTCTTTACCCTCACTGTCCACACCTCCAGTAAGAAAGCCACTTGTACTGCTGCATTCTGGTATAAGATGAGGCAGGAGAGCCCAGGGGCCAAGGGTTTCCCCAAGGTCACACAGGTGCTGGGGCTGGAAGCAGCCCCAGAACCAAGGCACTGCCCGGTGCTGGTCCAGCCCCCAGGAAAGGCCCTGGGCTACTTCCGTGAGTTTTGCTGCCTTCTGCCTGGAGCCAACCAGACTTGGAGGGGAGGGTGGCAACCCTGTGCCCATGACTTCTGCTTCTCCCCGGGCCTCCATCAGGGAGCACGGAGCTGCTGAGACCTCCTGAGCCTGGCTCAGGCCCGCCCCCCCCAGGACCTGTGCCCTGCTCATGACCTCCCCCTGGCACCTGCCCTGGTTGCTGTGAGCTCAGAGAGCTGAGTGGTGGCTCCAGGGACTGGGGACAAGGCCTGAGGGGTGGGGGACTGCCAAGGCGGGGCCAGGTGTGGCAGCAGGCTCTTAGGACAGGTGTTCCCCAGCTGCAGCTCCCAGACCGGTAGCTGGCGCCTGCTTTCCCTTCATCTGGTCCCTGAAGGAGCTGGGGCTGGGCTTGCTGTGACATCCCCAGAGCCCCAGGGACCTAGTTCCCTGGGTGTGGACATGGGGTGTCACGGGGGTGGGGTGGGGCACACCTGGATGGGTGCATACTGTGCCGGGCACAGGGACCCAGCCTGGGCTCTGTGTGCCTATACAGAGCCTGAGAAACCCCCCAGATCTGGGCATTGTGGGGGAGGGGAGCTGGGGGCTTGATTACACACACCTCACCTGATCAGGTGCTACTTAGTGGGATTCCAGAAGGCGTTGCAGTGTGGATGGAATGTGGGGTTTGAAACTGGAAGAGCTTTGACTTGGGTCCCCAGCTAACGGGGGATGGGGGTGGGGGTGATGGCAGGAGAGAGTTGCGACACTTTGAGAGCTGGAGACTCGTTCTGGATCAGATGACCAGAAATCCCACGGGGGGTACCTCATCCACCCATTTCACATTCCAGGCTCCAATGATACATTCGTACGCTCTGCAGGGAAGAGGGATGTGGATTTGGGGAAGAAAACTGACCTCAGGGGCAAAGCCTGGTAGTGGCCACACTCCCTTCCACACCGAGTGCCTAGTCTTTGGTCATTTATACCCCTCTGCCTTGATTTTCACAACATTCGAGTATCGCTGCGGCTGTGGTTTACCCAGTATTTTTCTTTAAGTCAGTCCTCTTTTTTGTAAATGAATTCATTTACTGGATTCTGCAAAATCAGTATAATTTGCTATAAGTAGACAGCAACCTTAAAGTAAATTCAAAACAAACCTCACACTCCCGTTATTCCAGCCAGAAGCTGTGGCTTTCTGCAGATGCTGAGCCTGGAGTCTGTCCTCTTTCTTTGCTGGAATGTTAGGGAAGAGATACAGACACAGAACCGGATGGACGCCTTCTCCTCGGCCTGATGTGAGTGAGGGCAGGAAAGGAAACTGGAGGGGCACCCACTTCTCACTCTAGGTGGCAGTGTTAGCAAAGACCACCGGGGCTTCCCCCTAAAATCATCCCGGGGCTCACAATGGGTCAGAGGGGGTCCTGCTCCTTCCTCAAAGCCCAATTTGGGTGCCCCCTGCCTCCCCAGATGGTTCCGCCTCCAGGCTCCCCTTTCCTGATCCTGCCCAGGTTAAGCCGTCTGGCACCCACTGGCCTTCCCCAAGGGCGGGCTCCCTGAGCCTGCTGAGGACCAGCTGTGTGTCTGTGGCTACACCCTGCAGACCTCCAGAGTGCAATGCACGGCCGGCCGTCTCCTTGGGCCCAGACGGACATGAGGGCTGGCTCTTAGCCATGCAGGAGCCCTGCACCCCGGGATGCTTGGGAGGTGGGCAGAGCTGGGCTCTGAGTACTACTTTGGGTTTGGTAGGCAGTGGCCCTGAGGGGCTTCCTTGGGGATTAGCATAGCCTGAGCGAGGGTGCAGAGGCTGGGCTGGACGAGGCATACTCCCTCGTAACAGTGGGTGGCTTTGATGGCTTTTTGGAGAAACATGGGATCTTTTCAGACCTGTTCCACTAACTGCTGTGAAACTCCGGGCCCGTGCCCTCTCAGCCTCTGGTGTCTGGTCTGTAAATGGGGGAAATGATGGTGTTACCGCAGAGGATGGAGGTGAGGACTTGGCGAGCCTGAGCTTATGAAGCGCTTGGCACCGCGCTGGGACTCACAGAGCGCTCTGCGGTTGGTGGCTGCAGCGTGGGGCTGGGAGGTGAGACCAGTCTGAAGTTCAAAAGGTGGCTCAGTGTGCCCGTGTCCCAGACCGGAAAGGATGCACAGGACACAGAGCACCTAAAGGGCTCAGAAATAAAAGTGATACCGAGAGCTACAATTCAGGGTGAGAAATGGCCCGATGGCAGTGCCCAGAGGTCAGGGAGGGCTAGTGATAGTGGCAGAGGGAGTCAAGGAAGGCTTCTTGGGGGCAGTGTCTGGAAGGCATGTTAACCAGGACAGAGAAGGTTTGGAGTGCCATGGTGGCAGGAAAGGCTTCCAGGTTACTTACCTCTTTCCCCATAAAGGAGAAAGAACATCCACTCCCAGACCCATAGCTGGCCCCTATTTCCCCATCATCTGGTCCCTGAAGTAGCTGGGGCTGGGCTTGCTGTGACATCCCCAGGGCCCCAGGGACCTAGTTCCCTGGGAGTGGACATGGGGTATAACTGGGTGGGGTCTGGGATACACCTGGGCCTGGGTTGGTGAACACTGTGCTGGGACCCACGGCTCTGCTGGGGACACAGCTGTGGATGCCACATGCCCTTTCCCTGACGTTGGCAGACATGCCTGAACACTTCTCAGAAACTTCGAAGCCTTCCAGTCTGTAGCTCTCACATTGGCAGCTGAAGCGCAGGGAAGGGAAGAGTGCTATCCAAACCAGCTTAATCCCCATCAAAGGATTATTTTCTTACAGAAAAGCTTCGCCTATATTTAATAGTTTTAAATTGTTCTGGGTACCAATTAGACTTTTAATTTTGTGCTCCCTCCAGCGGCTGGAGGATGTGTGCGGTTGGCGTTTACTCAGAGTTGACATATATATATAAAATATATATTGTATATAGGCATATTATATATTGTGTGTATTACACACACACATTTTGGTGGTTCCAGGGGAGGAGAGGAGATGAGGAAGCTATTTCGGGGTTTCCTTTTGGTCCTGCCAGGGCCCGTGTCTGGAGGGAGTGCTGGGTGCTCCGAGTTTGGGTTCCCCGTCAGGGCTGTGGTGGACATCTCCAGAGAGCCCACCACATGGGCCCCTGAAGGTGGTCACAGGGGCTGCCGGCACAGTCCTGCCTGGCGGATCCAGTGCCGAGTTAAATATATGGATTATCCCCAAATTTGTGCAGCAATAGGGTGAGTTATTATTGATTCACAGAGCACGACCAAACATCGCTGCATGAATTAGCAAACAGCTGTTTCTAATTTGAGTTTAGAACGGTACACAGAGGAACTTGTTTGTCTGTTCACTCCTTTCATTTATAATGAATTTTAATCACCGCTACAGGTGAGAAAAATGTAGAAACAAGCTTGTATCTTGTGGAAGAAACAAAGGAGAGACAGATGCTAACAGATTTCCAGTCTGTGATGAAAGGGATGTTTTGGTACACTTTACATGTAATTAGAGCGCAGCTGTTTCCAGTCCCAGGTCCACGAACGCGGCCGAATGTGGGCTCTGCTGATCTCCAAAGGGAGTAAAGAAAAACAGTGATTCAACCCCAAAAGCATTTGCTTTCTCTCGAGTCGAGCAAAGAGCCCTTTGCTCCGGGCCTTGGCGGTGTTGTTTCGAGAAACCTCGTGGAGATGACTTCAGGAGACGCTTTTTCCTCCCTGGACTAGGTGGGAGGTGGGCAGGGCAATGTTGGGGTGCGAGGGAGGCCCCAGCCAGAGGATGATGGGAGAACCTTCTGGAGCCCCTCCACTAGCCATAAGCATCCCATCTTTGGGGCATCTCTCGTAGGGGCAGATTGGGGGGCTCTTCTTCCCTGAAGGAGCTGATCAGGACTCTCCACTTTAGCTAGTCTGATAGTCTGATCACAGCCGGTTCTTGGGTGAATTGACTACTGTATGCTGGCTTCCCCCGCCCTTCCCGGTCTGTTTAATTTCTGCAATAAAACTCAAGCCCAATTGCATTTTCAATATCAGTGCTAAGTAAATTTGTCTAAGGGATGGAGCAGCCGGGCAGGCTGTTTGTTCTGTGAGGTCAGGGGCTTCCAAGGGAAGGCGGGGGCCTCCTTCCTGTCCTGTGAGTCTAGCGGCCCTTCGGGATGGCAGCCCTCTAGGGTGAGGGCACAGGGGTGTCAGGGAGTCAGACCTCATCTCCCACCCTTTCCCCCATGAGACTGGAGACCCAGGTCCAAGCCCGAGCCAGGCTGCTGGGGCTTCAGTTTCTCGATCGTAATAACGAGAGGGTTGGGCTGAGTGCCCGTGAGGCTCCTTTCCTCTCTGACATCCTGGGGTGGTAAATGCCGAGTCCCTGTGGGCCCTTGTGCAGGTCGAGTGTCTTTGTCTTTGAAAACCATCTTCTGCAGGGGTGACTCTTGGTTATTAGCTTAGACCTTCCTCCTTGTTAGTCAGGACTCAGGGAGCTGGGACCCTGCACTGTCTCGTGTCCATTCAAACCCTCACGACTATTGCCTGTTCCCTCTCCCACTCTCTGCCCTGTGACCTTATGTTGAGCTGGGGAGCCAGTAGCCTGTGACTAATTGTATAAATTGTAGAGCACTTCTCGTATATAATACTCTACAAATATTCCCTTATTTCATTTGCATAGCAATTCTATAGTTGGGACTGTTCTTATCCCATTTTACAGATGAGGAAACTGAGGCAGGTTTCTTCATCTGTAAAACTGAAGGAAGTTAATGAATTTGGTGGAGCTGGGAGTCTAAGCCCAGCTGCTGGCCTCTTAGCCACCAAGCAGACACAAATGCCCCCAGGGCCGGGGACACCCTGTAACAGGGAAGGGGGCTTCAGGGATGTAGGCAAACAAGACCGTGAGCAGACCTGGTCCAGTGGCGGTGGTGGCTGAACCCCTCCATAGATGTGCCAGACGCCGAGCCCGTGCCACCAGCTTTCCCTTTCTCCTTCCAGAAAAGCCAGAAGTGAATGTGGACCTTTAAAACAACTTTGAGAGTTCCTGATTTCTAATGTTGGCATTTTTACAAATAACATAACTGGATGGCCCCCGACCGTCTGGCAAGAGGACAGCGTGGTGATCTCTGTCCCACTGCTCAGGACATCGTTCTCTCAGTCCAGCTGGCTGAGAGCCCTGGGTTGGGGAGTCCTGTCCCAGTCTTTTCATTTACCATCTGCTTTGTGACAACGGGATGTGACCTAACCTCTCTGTTCTGTTTCCTCATCCGCGGGGTGATCATGCAGCTTACTGTGCAAACCCAGCTACTTTGAGTGTGAAAGAGGGACAATTACTGGGTGGGGGGCTGGGGTCCATTGCAGCCTTCCTGGGAGTGTGGCATGCTGCTTACTTGTCAAGTGGGAATAACCGCCACCCTCACAACTACAGAGATGCTCCAGTGTCAAATGGAATAACGGGTGTGAAAGTGCCGTGTAAATATTTTATTGCGTACAAATGAGGGGATTTACAATTAACGATGGTACATGACACTAGCGACGTCCTTCGTGTTCTTCAGCCAACATGTATCCAATGGTTGACACCATATGCACATTACCCGTTGTGTAAGGTACGCACCCTTATTGTCCCCATCTATACATGAGGAAATGGCTCAGAGAGGTGCAGTCACTTGCCCCTGGCACACAGCTAATGAGTGGCAGCTTGATCTAAGCAAGCTTGTATGTTACCTGTGGTATGGCTTCTCGGTCTCCCAGTGCCTGATGTCTCCGTGCCATTGACTGAGTCTCCTGAAGCTTACGCCTTGCTGGTGACTCTGTGCTGTCAGGTGGCATTTCAGGATCCCCCAGAGCCAGCTGCAAACGGCATACGGAAAGTAGGAGGTCGCAGTAAACTGGGATGCCTACTACCTGCCATTCCCCATTTCCGTAGCTGGGACCGACATCACTAATGGATCCCAAGCTCTTACAGCTGCAGAGGCTCTTAGAGACCAGTTCATCTGATCCCTTCTATCAAGAGTTGGGGGAATGAAAGCATGAATAGGGGATGTACTTGCCTCGGGTTACAGTGCCAGAATCTGACCCCAGTCCACTCATGATGTCATCCACTGTGGCTCACAGCCCCACCCTCTGGGCTCAAAATTCTACCCTCTGGCTGCAGCTTTGCTTTCTGGGCTTGCGGTTTCACCTTCTGAGTCACCGTCCCCACCCCCCAACTTTTTAAATGAAAGGCAGCAAATGTTTGTAGCAGAGTAGTTTTGTTAGCCTGCTTCCTGTCTATAGAATTTGAGGCGTCTTCTTTTATCTCGTACTCTGTGTGTGTGTGTATGTGTGTGTATATGAGTGATTTTCTTTTTTTTGTCCAAGCTAGTATAGTGTTTCTGGTGGTATCAAGTTCTCAAGAACCTTGTGAATCTCCTGTATATGTCATGGGGATCGACTCCATTAGAAAAGAGGTTCTTCCATAGATATTTCATAGATAATCCCATCTCTACGAAACTTTCGGATTCTCCTGAGATGGCTCCAGGGCAATGCCTCCAAACTTCTTGGATGCTCTCTGGTTTAATTTAGGGAATGCGTGAGTCACACCCTTAATCTTTTCAGAGCCTTTTGTGTCACTGAATACTCTGACCTTTTGATTTTTCTGTGCTATTAGCAAAATGTGCAGTTACACCCTCAGTTTTTTTCTCCAGAGCATGCTTTTCTGTTCATGACTCTCTTAATTATAGTGTCTTGCAACCTGGGTAGGCAGAGACTTTCCCAAATCATCAATTCCTGGTTCCTTTTTGTTTAACAGTACTTCTGTCAGTCTGTCTCTTTCCTCTCTACTGGAAGCTGTCAGAAAAAAAAACCAAAAAATAGAAAGCACAGGTCATGCCTGCCACATTGTGCGTGGAAATCTCCTCAGCTAGATGTCCATTTTTACCCACTACTAGTTCTGCTTTCCGTATAACAGGGCCAGTTCCACGAAGTTCTCTGCCACTACACAGTAGGGGTCCCTTTCTTCCAGTTTCCAGTATCGTGCTCCTCATGTCCTTCTCAGCCCTCCCCACCGGTGCTTTAATGTCTGCACTTCTCTGCTCATGACGACATAGGTGTTTTCCTTGGTGATTTAGGCTTTCTCCATGTGATTTAGGCTTTCTTCCTTCTGAGTCTTCACTAACAGAGCAATTACCATCCATAATTCTATGAACCATCTTTTAAAAGGCAGCATAGGCTTTTTCTGTCATACTCCTGAAAATTCTCCTAGCCGTGGCCCACTGCCCAATTTCCAGAGAAGCTTCTACACTTTCTGCTATTTGTTACAGCAGCACCCGACTCTGGGAACCAAAATCTGTATGAGTTTCTATGGCTGTTGTCACAAACGTCCATGAACTTAGTGGCATAAAACAACAAAAATGTCTTACCTTACCGTCCTGTAGGTCAGCAGTCTGACGTGGTCTCACTGGACTCCAATCGCCAGGGCTGCGTTGTTGTTTTGTTTTTTGTAAGGCTCTGGGGGGCATCTGTTTCCAAGCCTTCCCAGTTTGTCAAGGCTGCCCACAGTCTTTGGCTGGTGGCTTGTGGCCTCCTTCCATCGCGTCACTCCGACCTCTTCGCTCGCCTCCCTCTTCCACAGTTGCTTTTGCAAGGCTCTTTGAGCAGCCTGGCCTGTCAGCCATCGTGAGGAAGGTGGCCAGCTGCATTCACTGGTGCTCGGCCTCAGAGCCTGCCTGGCCTGGGGGTCCACCGCTGGCTTTGCCCACATCAGGACCTGACCCTGTCTTTATGGCAGGTGGGATTGTAGAGTGTGGGACTCCTCCTGCCTCTCTCTGAGCCATAGGTTCTGAGCTTAAGAAAGAGGGAGCAGCTTTTGCGGTGGGACCGGCCCTGACCTGACATTCAGGACCTGGGGAAGCAGTGTAGACTAGTGGTTAGTCAGTGGATGGATGGGGTGGGGTGTGGCATCTGCCACTTGCTACCTCTGTGTGCCCAGGAAGTTGCTTTCCTTCTTGGAGCCTCAGTTTGCAGTTATGAAGAAGGGGAGGGTAATTGTACCCACCTCAGTGTGATGTTGTGAGAATCAAATGAGAAAATGCTGGCAAAGGACCTGGCTTATAAGAAATGTTCCATAAACAGTTAACTACTGTGGTTTTTATGAGTTTAATCCTTGCTGTGATTCAGTTGCCTTAGTTTCCCCATCTATGAAATGAGTGATGTTCTGTTAACTCCCCCTTCCCCCCCACTGATGTTGATTCCACATGTGTGGCTGTAATTGAGTCAAGGAGCATTCTGGGATGGACGGCCAACTTTGGCATCTGGTGGGAGGCTAGGAACAGGCCAGGCACCCTGTCCCTTTCCTGGCTGTGTCCCCTCTTCTCCTAGGTCTAGTTTGAGACAGGATTCTGCCTCTGGAGGCTGAGTCCCTGGTAGGCATGGAGACAGTGAGGGTGTCCCACTCAGCCTGGGAGCTTGGGCCTGGTGGCCCCTGTCTCCTCCTGGGGCCTTCATACCATGGGGTCCAGGCCCCCACTCTGGCCTGGGGGTTTGCTGTGAGGGGAGCTTGGGGCCTCTCAGGGAAGCATACATCACAGTTTGCTAGAAGCAGCTCCAGGAAAAGGCCTTAGAGGTAGCCCAGTCCACCTGTGTCACAGAAGAAGTGGCTCAGAAAGGGTTGGTGACTTCCCTAAGGGCTCCCCAGCCACAGAGTTGCCTCTGGGGACCAGGGCTCCCCCAGATCCATGTTCCCTCCAGTGCACCAGGCTTCTAGGGGGTGCAGAAAGACAGAACAGCGAAGATTTGAAGTTTCCCCACATGCAATCAGGAATATGCCCAGATGACCCCTGAGCCAAATTTGCATCATGTCACATCTAGAAAGCCAACTCCTTAGGTTCTGGCTGCCTCTGTGGGAAGTGCAGGCTGTGGTCTGCCCCAAAGCACGTTCATGTCTCGTAGCTCTTGTCACCTTGGGCTCTGGGACATTGGTCTGCCATCCCAGGCTGCCTGGCTGCTCTGTGCCCTCTTGGGGCAGGCCTCACCGTCAGCCAGGGTGGGCACTGACCCTTCTCTCTGCCTAAAAACCCCTCCAGAGCACAACACAGCTCCACCGTATCTTCCCAGTCGTGTTGTGTCTGCCTGTACAACAGGATTTTGGGGACCCTGCCTCTAGGCTTCGCTTTACAGAGAGGATGGGCCGCTCCTTTCTTGGAGGAAGGAACCTGATGGCTTCTTCTCTAGCACTGGTGCGAGCAGACCCCTTCCCCCCATTTACTCAGTGCTCTTTGAATGTTCCACCCAGACGCTGCTGTGCTCATGGCAGACATCACCACCTGATTTCAGTACTCGTTTCTTCTCAGCCCAGATATGACCTTAGAATCCTTCTGAATACAGTGCTTTAGGCAACCATGACCAACTTGTCATCCCTGGACGTTCCCTTCTCTCTCTCTCTGGACTTTCTGTATCGTACGGGATTGGTGTAAATGGGTCCTGAGTCTGAGGTCCCATTTCTCCACAGCGATTTCCATTCCTGGAGCAGCACGGAGCTTTGTCCTGTGGGGCATTTGTCTCCTTGGCACTTTTCACTTCCCCAAGGAAATGGGTGAGTGGCAAGGAGACCTCTTGGGGCTTCGTGAAGGATTGTCAGGCCTTTTTGTGGCTGCCATGGAGCCAATCTGGATGGTTGGGATATTGTACAAGTGACCCTGATGTTTACCCAGAAGCGAGTTTGGAAACCAGATTTCCAACTGCCCACATTACAGTGGAAGCAGCTGAGGCCCAGGTCTCCTGATGGACTCTGTCTCGTGTTCCTTTCCATCCCTAGTGCATCTCCCCCAGGTGCCTGGCTTGCTCTAAGTCAGCCTTCCTTCGTGGTCTGAAGTATCCTCCAGTCATTTGTATTCACTTGAATGGCGCTGCCCAACCCATGACTGTCCTAGAAACCGGGGACTGCCTGGGTGTCAGCCCTTTTCACCTTCTCATCTGCCGCAGGGAACCCTCCCAGTGCTCTTTACAGAGCCGTTTATTTCTCTTGCATAGCTTCGGTGACGGGGGGCTCACTTCCTCTTCAGTCTGTGCCCCTCATTGCAGGAAGGTCCCCCTTTCGTATCACTCCTGTGGGCTAGCCACTCTCCCTCGTCTGTCCAGGCACTTCCTTGGCAGCCCCCACCTTGATTCTCTGTGACAGCAGGTGCCGTGGAACTCAGGCTGCCAGGCCTTCTGGGTGGCAGCCACTTGGCTGTGCCCTGACAAGGTACGTCTGTGGCCGTTTTCAGGCTGCGGCAGCACCAGCCTGAAGAATTCACCACGTGTGGCCACACGAGCTTGGGATCTCCCTCTCATTCTGCTGTTGATGTATTCTGAAGCCCAGTTAATGTTCTTTTTCTACTTAATTGAATTTTTATCAAAATTTCTACCTTCTTTTATGCGTGTTTTGGTTCTCTTCTTGCAACAGACAGCAAAAAGCTCATAGGACTCATTTCCTCCCAGGCCTTTTTGCAGGATTAGTCATTTTTAAATGACTTTAATCTCCATTTTGAAAGTGATTTTTCTACTTATTTTGTTATATTTCTTTGTAGTCTCGGGGAGGGGAAGCCGAGGGCCTGGCGTCAGTCACCGTTTCCCACTGGTCTCCTCTTGTAACAGAGCTCCCTCCCAAAGGAGAGGAGCGTGTAACATCGTGGGTGAAAGCCCTGACTCAGAACCTGGGGGGTGAATCCTGGCTCTACTGCCTGATAGCTGTGTGGCACTGGGCAAGTTACTCAGCCTCTCTGTGCCTCAGTTTTCTCACCTGCAAATGAAACAATAATAAGTGTACTTTCTCGTCGGGCTGTTGAGAGAATTGAATGAGTTAACATGCAAAGCGCTTAGAAGAATGCATGGCACACAGTAAAATCTAGACAAGCATTTACTTGGGATTGAAAAGGTAACTGGTTGAGCTGGACTTGCCGTGAACCTACCTTCTCTGTGACTTCGGGAACGTTCGAGTTGAAGGGGACCTGGAGATTGCCTTTTGCCCCATTTCTGCACCCCTCCCCTTTCTGCACATCTGCCAGAAGGCGCGTGCGGTAACGGCTGCACGTGGGTGGTGTCTAACAGTCGGCGTGAAGGGAACAACGCCACTGTTAAGATGAGGGCCCCCTCTTCCTCTCCGACGTCCTGCACACACATCCTGGGCACCTCGGCCCCCGCTCATCTCTCCATCTTCTCCTAGAGCTAAGGGTCCCCAAAGCAAAATGCATTTGGAGGGGTCGGGTGGCAGCAGGCAAGGTAAATGCTGTGAGAATACAAGCCTCTAAACAGGGCACTCTGAGTTTGGGGCTTTTGATGTCAACGTGACCCCCCATTCCCCTCGATGGGGACTTTTCGGTGCAAGGAGCCTTATTTTCATTTCAATTCAGAGGATTATAATCACAGGCAGTGCTCAGTGTGTCGCTCCCAGGGTGACGGGCTTTGCTTTAGTTTTGAAACTTGTTTGTGGAAAAATAAAGCCAGCCAGGCATCCCCACAATGGCCCTTGAGGACTGGTGTGGGGCCGGTCGATTGTCCTTCTTAAAGCCTGATGGGACCAGGGTGAGTGGAGCCCGCACTCCTGGGAGACACGGGTGCCTGGCCGTGGACGCAGGGCACGTCCTGCCCCTCTCCACGCCTCAGCCCCCTCAGCTCAGAAATGGGGTGTGACTGATGGCCGTGAAGATGCAAAGAAATGAACGGTGGTACTGGAAGCACTTAGCCCAGTGCTGGCACATGGGACATGTCATATTATTAGCTCTAGTGGCAGTCATTAGTACTGATTATTATTATTGGCCAAATAGTGCTTTTCTTTAACAGCTTTATTGACGTGTAATTTGCATACCATAAAATTCATTTGTGTTAAGCAAGCAATTCAATGACTTAGTAAATGTACAGGGCTGTGCAGTCCTCGCCACAATCCAGTTCTAGGGCGTTTGCGTGATCTCAGAAGGATGCCTCTGGCCGGTTTGCAGTGTCCTCCCGCCTTCAGCCTCAGGCGGCCTCTGATCTTCCTTCTGCCGCTACAGGTGTACCTGGTCTGGACATTTCATGTACATGGAGTAATAGTGCTTGTTCACGTTCACTTTTCTCATCCAGCCCACAATGATTCCCGTTTCTCAGATGTGTAGACTGAGTCAGAGCGATTAAGAGGAATGCGCACAGGGTGGATGAGAAACACAGGACTTCGATTGCAGGTGTCTGCTCTCATCCTTGGGCAGGTGGCATGAGGGTTTGCAAGCAAGTGCGTTTCATCCTGTGCCTCTCTGGCCTTGGTGGGCCCCTCCCCGAAATACAGACGATGGACCAGTCCCGGTCGTCCTGTCGGAGAGGGCTCAAAGGAGATCCAGACTGCAACTGCACAGGAGGCTTGACGCGTGGGTCCCTCTCTCTTTCTCACCCACACAGGTGTAGTCTTGTTTAACTGGCTTGAGCAAGCTCGTCCAGACCCTGTTGGGGACCTGACTGGGGACAGTCCTGGTGCTGTCATCTCCTGGGGAAAGTCACTGTGGCTGTGCCTGAGTTTCCTTGTCTGTACAGTGGGAGGGGTCATGGTTCCCCCTGTCTGTGACCGTGGGAAAGCACTTAGAGTGGCCAGACACACAGGAAAGGATCTATGACAGCTTGAGTGAGTCTGAACGAAGACATCAAAATACTAATAAGCTGGTTGAGCCAGGCCAGGGGCAGGGGCCAAGCGGGTCCCCCAGCGGCCCCAGCTCCTGCCATCTCCTCCCTTGGGGCCCTTTGTCTGCACCCTGTGGAGCCCAGCTGGCAGGTGCTGGGAACTACCAGGCAGGGGCCAGGCTGCCTCCCGCCGCATCTAATCCAAGGTGCTGGCAGCGGCTGCGTCCTTCCCGGCCGAAGGGCCCTGAAACGTGAGATCCCCAAGGGAGCAAGTGCCTCACTCCGGGAGTGCATTCTGGGAGGTGCCCATGCCAGACTGGGTGGCTGGGCTTCAGAGGTGGGGAGTCTGCCGGAGACATAGGACTCAGGGCTGGGGACTTTGCCTGCGGTACCCGGGGGCCTGCGTGGGCACCAGGGTGGTGGGTGTGTCCTAGGAGCAGGCTCAGCGCCAGCCTGAGGGACCCTGCAAGACCCTGCACCGGGCTTGCTGTCTCTGAAGTCTGGGGCTGTGCCTGGGACAGCAGCGGCAGCTGTGAGGACGCGACGTCCCTGTGACTGTGGAGTGTGATGGTGTGTGTGTGTGCGTGTGTGCACGTGCATCTGCAGGTGGGTGTGCGTGAGTGTGTGCGTGTGTAAGTTGGTGTGTGAGTGATAGTGGGAATGATGGTGTATGAATGGATATGTATGCGTGTGAGAGTATGTGATTGTATGTGACCGTGTGTGAGCATGATGATGTGTGCGGCTGTGTGTGTAGGTGAGTATGTATTCGTGTCTAAATTTGTGAGTTGTGGGAGTGACATGTGAGCTGCGTGTGTGCCTGTGAGTACGAGTATCAGTGTGCTGATGTGTGCAAGAGTGTGTGCCAGGGTCCGCCCTTGCCAGGAGTGTGGCCCCTTTGTCCCCTCCCTTCTGAAGGCTCTGGGCTGCCTCTGGCAAGACTTGCTGGGTGACATCTGTGAGGCTAAACTGGGCTGGCTGGGGCCCGGAGAGGCGGGGGGCGGTGGTTGATTTCCTCGGGGTTACAAGAGCAAGGTCAGTGAGGCCGAATCTGAACTTTTGTCTTTCTCTCCCCTGCCCGTAGCAGCCTGCGGTCCATTTCATTCATTATTAAGTTTTAAATCAAGCATCGGAAATTTGAGCCATAGAAGTCACTCTCTGCTCAGGCTGACTCGGTTCACCCCCTGCTGCGTCTCAAGGATCTTCCCTGGCTCTATTTGCTGCGTCCTGGGTGCCATTGTTTTCCTAGAAACAGCCAGTCCTAGTTTTTTTTTTTTTACTTCAATTTTCTCTGAGGCTGAATGGACCAGCGAAGGCATGGGGGTGGGGATGGGGGATTAGGGTGGCCCCTGTCCCCGGGGAGGGTAGGCCACGTCGGCATCTGTGCAGAGAGTTCCCTCCCCCCATGATGGCTCTAAGGACCTGCTGGGCTCTGAGTTCTGTGACCATCTGGGCTCTGATCCATCCTCTAATCACTGTTACCACCAGGCTATCTCTCAGGGTCCTGGATGGACTTGGGTCATTCCTGGGGTGAGGGGAAGCAAAAGAAACAGCCCCCTTACGATGGTTCGAGCTGGAACCTGCAGACCCTTCTCAGGTGTCCTCTGCTCGCTGTCTCCCATTTGTGCCCTTGAGCCTGATGCCATGTGCCTGTGACTTCCCGTCTCATACATCTGTCTGCCACCTGAAGGAGCAGTTCCAGCTTCATCAGTCCCCTCACCCCCAAAGAATGGGGTGCGGCTGAATTCATTACAGTGCACTGTGTTTTCTTGCAAAGTTTTGCTTGTGCCCCTCAGGGTTGTGGGATTTCCCACCAGGACTAGAGGTTGGCGGGGAGTCAGCCCCCAGGTTGCGATCAGGTGATGGGACTTGCCTCCTTCTGGCCCGTGGGACTGATGGTTTGTGAGGGCATTTCCAGTGACTTTGTCCAGGCTGCCCACGCCCCTCAGGGAAGTGGCCGAGACCTTACTTCCTACGGGGGTACCTGGTCCAGTGAGGCCGCGGCAGGTGTTGCTGAGGGGAAAGGCGTCTCCCTCCCATATCCTGCTGCCCTTCTGCCACCCCCTCTGCAGGCTAGAGGGTCCCTCACGACCACTAGCTTCCGCCCCCCAGACTCCCTCCCCCACTCCCCCCGCCCGCTGCACAGCCTCAGCCCGGAGCTGCCCTTGTTTCTGGGCGGCCCTGGGAATTGCCTCTAATCTCCTTTCTGCTTCCCCCTGCAGATGGTGACGACGACCCACAACTCTCCTGGGTGGCCTCATCTCCCTCCAGCAAGGATGTTGCATCACCCACGCAGATGATTGGGGATGGGTGTGACCTCGGCCTGGGCGAGGAGGAAGGGGGCACAGGCCTGCCGTACCCTTGCCAGTTCTGCGACAAGTCCTTCATCCGCCTCAGCTACCTGAAGAGGCACGAGCAGATCCACAGCGACAAGCTGCCCTTCAAGTGCACCTATTGCAGCCGCCTCTTCAAGCACAAGAGGAGCCGCGACCGGCACATCAAGCTGCACACGGGCGACAAGAAGTACCACTGTCACGAGTGCGAGGCGGCCTTCTCCCGCAGCGACCACCTCAAGATCCACCTGAAGACGCACAGCTCCAGCAAGCCCTTCAAGTGCTCCGTGTGCAAGCGCGGCTTCTCATCCACCAGCTCGCTGCAGACCCACATGCAGGCCCACAGGAAGAACAAGGAGCACCTGGCCAAGTCGGAGAAGGAGCCCAAGAAGGACGACTTCATGTGCGATTACTGCGAGGACACCTTCAGCCAGACGGAGGAGCTGGAGAAGCACGTGCTCACCCGCCACCCCCAGCTCTCCGAGAAAGCTGACCTGCAGTGCATCCACTGCCCCGAGGTCTTCGTCGACGAGAACACGCTGCTGGCCCACATCCACCAAGCCCACGCCAACCAGAAACACAAGTGCCCCATGTGCCCCGAGCAGTTCTCCTCCGTGGAGGGCGTCTACTGCCACCTGGACAGCCACCGGCAGCCCGACTCCAGCAACCACAGCGTCAGCCCCGACCCCGTGCTGGGCAGCGTGGCCTCCATGAGCAGCGCCACGCCGGACTCCAGCGCCTCCGTGGAGCGCGGCTCCACCCCGGACTCCACCTTGAAGCCACTGCGGGGCCAGAAGAAGATGAGGGAGGACGGGCCGGGCTGGTCCAAGGTGGTCTACAGTTGCCCCTATTGCTCCAAGCGGGACTTTCACAGCCTGGCCGTGCTGGAGATCCACCTGAAGACCATCCACGCAGACAAGCCACAGCAGAGCCACACGTGTCAGATCTGCCTGGACTCCATGCCCACCCTGTACAACCTCAACGAGCACGTCCGTAAGCTGCACAAGAACCACGCCTACCCTGTCATGCAGTTCGGCAACATGTCCGCCTTCCACTGCAACTACTGCCCAGAGATGTTCGCCGATATCAACAGCCTGCAGGAGCATATCCGCGTCTCCCACTGCGGCCCCAACGCCAACCCACCCGAGGGCAACAACGCCTTCTTCTGCAACCAGTGCTCCATGGGCTTCCTGACGGAGTCCTCCCTCACCGAGCACATCCAGCAGGCCCACTGCAGTGTCGGCGGGTCCAAGCTGGAGTCCCCGGTGGTGCAGCCCGCGCAGTCCTTCATGGAGGTCTACTCCTGCCCCTACTGCACCAACTCGCCCATCTTCGGCTCCATCCTGAAGCTCACCAAGCACATCAAGGAGAACCACAAGAACATCCCGCTGGCCCACGGCAAGAAGTCCAAGGCAGAGCAGAGCCCGGTCTCCTCTGACGTGGAGGTGTCTTCCCCGAAGCGGCAGCGGCTCTCGGCCAGCGCCAACTCCGTCTCCAACGGCGAGTACCCCTGTAATCAGTGCGACCTCAAGTTCTCCAACTTCGAGAGCTTCCAGACCCACCTGAAGCTGCACCTGGAGCTGCTGCTGCGGAAGCAGGCGTGCCCCCAGTGCAAGGAGGACTTCGACTCGCAGGAATCGCTCCTGCAGCACCTGACGGTGCATTACATGACCACGTCGACCCACTACGTGTGCGAGAGCTGCGACAAGCAGTTCTCCTCGGTGGACGACCTGCAGAAGCACCTGCTGGACATGCACACCTTTGTGCTGTACCACTGCACGCTGTGCCAGGAGGTCTTCGACTCCAAGGTGTCCATCCAGGTGCACCTGGCCGTGAAGCACAGCAATGAGAAGAAGATGTACCGCTGCACGGCCTGCACCTGGGACTTCCGCAAGGAGGCCGACCTGCAGGTACACGTCAAGCACAGCCACCTGGGCAACCCAGCCAAGGCCCACAAGTGCATCTTCTGCGGGGAGACGTTCAGCACCGAGGTGGAGCTGCAGTGCCACATCACCACGCACAGCAAGAAGTACAACTGCAAGTTCTGCAGCAAGGCCTTTCATGCCATCATCCTGCTGGAGAAGCACCTGCGGGAGAAGCACTGCGTGTTCGACGCGGCCACCGAGAACGGCACGGCCAACGGGGTGCCCCCTGCCGCCACCAAGAAGGCCGAGCCCGCCGACCTGCAGGGCATGCTGCTTAAGAACCCCGAGGCCCCCAACAGCCACGAGGCCAGTGAGGACGACGTGGACGCGTCGGAGCCCATGTATGGCTGCGACATCTGCGGGGCGGCCTACACCATGGAGGTGCTGCTGCAGAACCACCGGCTGCGGGACCACAACATCCGGCCGGGCGAGGACGATGGCTCACGCAAGAAGGCCGAGTTCATTAAGGGCAGCCACAAATGCAACGTGTGCTCGCGGACTTTCTTCTCGGAGAACGGGCTGCGGGAGCACCTGCAGACGCACCGGGGCCCCGCCAAGCACTACATGTGCCCCATCTGCGGCGAGCGCTTCCCTTCGCTGCTGACGCTCACCGAGCACAAGGTGACCCACAGCAAGAGCCTGGACACGGGCACCTGTCGCATCTGCAAGATGCCCCTGCAGAGCGAGGAGGAGTTCATCGAGCACTGCCAGATGCATCCCGACCTGCGCAACTCGCTCACGGGCTTCCGCTGCGTGGTCTGCATGCAGACGGTCACCTCCACGCTCGAGCTCAAGATCCATGGCACCTTCCACATGCAGAAGCTGGCGGGCAGCTCGGCGGCGTCCTCCCCCAACGGCCAGGGCGTGCAGAAGCTCTACAAATGCGCCCTGTGCCTGAAGGAGTTCCGCAGCAAGCAGGACCTGGTGAAGCTCGATGTCAACGGGCTCCCTTATGGCCTCTGCGCCGGCTGCATGACCCGCGGTGCCAACGGACAGGTGGGCGGCCTGGCCCCGCCCGAGCCCGCCGACCGGCCGTGCGCCGGCCTCCGCTGCCCCGAGTGTAGCGTCAAATTCGAGAGCGCCGAGGACCTGGAGAACCACGTGCAGGTGGACCACCGCGACCTCACGCCGGAGACCAGTGGGCCCCGGAAAGGCACCCAGACGTCCCCCGTGCCCCGGGTAAGTGCCGCCGCCCAAGCGTGTCCCTGCTCCTGGGGGCTCCTGCCCCCTGCTCGTGGGCGCTGAGCCCCAGAGGAGCCTCCCACGCTGACTCTGTCCCTCCTGGTGACAGTCCCTTTGGGAGCCCAGGGAAGCAGCACTGCAGGAGACCGAGGTAAAACCCCAGAGTTGCCGTTTCCCTTCCAGCTGGGGGACGTGCATCCGTTATGGATCTCTCTGGGTCTCATTTGCCACGTGCTCATCTGTAAAAGGGGAATAATGGTCTTGGCGTCAGAACTGCTGTGCGGGGCCCGTGGCGTAATCCCGCCGAAGGGTCCGTGGGCTGGCCGACCACAGTGCGTGTTCCCGTCCTGCCAGCTGCCATCTTTTTATCGCTCTGGGGAGGGCTGCTTCCCCTGCGTCCTGGGCCTGCTTGGGAAAGCCTCTTTGCGCTCTGGGTTTTAGATCCAGGAGTCTTTTGACAGGTCAAGGAGCTAATATACACATAAAGGGCTCAATCATGCTCGTTATAATCACCAGCTGATATTACCGTCATCAACAGCCCCATTATAGTTAGTGCAGTGGCTGCTGCATGGAAGGCCCTAGAAATGGTTCTAATTACTGTTATTAATGATTGATTGATCAGTTCGTTCATTCATCACATTTGTTCTGAGCACCCATTATGTTTTCGGGGTTTTTAGCAGCCAAGGAGAGTCAGACATGGACCCTGCCCTAGGGGCTCCCAGACCAGGGGATCTGGGCTCCTTGGAGGGTCCACGCGGGCCCTGGGTACAGCGGCCCTGGCCCGTGGGGTTCTCAGGTGTTGGGACGGGCTGGAGATTCCCATCGAGTCAGGGTTGTGTGCTCCAGGCTGAGAAGGCGCCAAGCGGATCTCGGGGGTGTCTTCCCCTGGAGGGCTGCGGTTGGCGCCACGGGCATGGAGGCGAGATTTAAGGGGGGGCTCCCTGCCACAGATGCCTGCTGGAAGACAGGGATGTTTACCGTGGGATCAGAACTGGGGCCTGGACGCTGGGATTCTGAGGGGGAGAGTGAGTGAGAGAATGAGAAGGGGGCTGCACGGTGGAAGGGACTTGAGGGGCCTCCTGGCCCAGCTCCCCACCGAGGCCCAGCGAGCCGGAGGGCCCGTCCACGGTCACCTGGCTGGACAGAGAAACACCTGGATGAGGTTAGAGCTATGTGTCTGGCTGGGGCTCGATGTCTTTCCTCAGAAAGACATCTGAAGCAGAGAGCCTCTTCTAGGGGTGTTAACACCCCAGTCTCTCAAGGCCTGAGCCAGACCTCTAGGCAGGAGCCAATAGGACACGCCACGGAGGTCCTGGATGTGGGTTCCTCCTGGCCACCGCTGCCCACCTCTCCCGCTCAGTCTCCGCTTGCTGGCTGGCCAGAGTGGGCCGACTTGGGAGCACATGGGCCTGGAGTCAGGTTCGCTGGGTGAAGCTCTCCCTCACCCCGCTCCCAGTGCTCACTGTGATCTGACTTCTCCGGGCCTCTGTCCTCACCTGTCAAGCCCAAGGGTAATAGTGACACTAGAGTGACAGCAGTGGTGTCCATCTCCACAGCTGACATCACGTGGGAGCCACAGGGGCCGTTCTGGTTTGGGGTCAGCATCTGCTCCGATGGTCAGTTGTTAAGTATCACAGTTCGTTCCCGTGCCGACCTCAGCGTTTCACTCTGAGAATTCAAAGCACTTAGTAAACGTCACTCGTCATTTTCCCATTTATAATCACAACTCACATTTATCAAGGGATGAGGATGTCCAAACACTTTGTCTATTTAATCTTCATAACACTCGCTTTGCAGACAAGGAAACAGAACGGTGAGGTAGCTTGCGACGAGCCCCCAGCTTTCAAGAGGCCGACAAGGTGTTGGAACCCACAGCCTGAGCTCTTGCCCAACACTCTAGCCAGCATGTCTGGAGCCCATCCTGGTTGCAAGAGGGGAGAGGCTGGCTGGGGCGAGGTCCGGGAGGTCACCCCCATGTTCAAGCTGGGCCCTGCACGCCCCCTTCCAGGTGTACCCCAGCCCATCCCTGTCCATTCGGTACTGCCCACCCCTGCACTATGGTTCTGACAGCCACAGGGCTCCCCATCTGCCCTGGATCCTGCATCTAGTACCACTTCCTAAAGGCCCTTCCTGGGTGGGCACTGGCTCTTATATTGTTTCCATGGCAACAAGCTAGGAGACTTGCCGTGACCTCTGTTTTGGCAAAGAGAGGATGCAGGCTCAGAAAGGTGGAGCCGTGTACCCAGGATGCACAGCTGTGTGAGGCAGTACAGGGGTTCATACTCAGGCGGCTTGTTTTCTGGTACCCGACAGCCTTCCTCTCCCTGTGCCAGGTCTGTGAGAGAGGAGGTGCGTTGACCATCACATCTAGAGGCCTGGGCTGATGGGCCATTTGCAGAAATGAGCTAGACAAAGCCCGGGCACCTCCCCAGGGAAGGCACAGCCCCTGGAACCTTGCCCCTCTCTGGGCACGCCTGGGGGCAGGGGCCCAGCTGTCTGTGAACCCCCCTTCCCTCCCCCAGGACTCATGCATGGAAGAGCAGACTCTGGGGGCTGCACAGGGACTTGGGGGCTGGCAGGCTGGGGCCCATGGGAGTGTATCCATAGCAACCAGCTCTCCGAGGACCGGGTTCCCGTGGGGCGGAGGCTGCGTCAGCTGGGGCATGAAGCATCACGGTTTCTGCCCCCCTCTGTTTATGAGCAATAACATTACCCCGCTCCAGGCCAGCGTGGGCAGACCCTGGTCCTCCATCGGCTCACCAGACCCTCCGATGCCTCTCCCTGCTGTCACATTCCATCTTACAGTGGGGTAAACAAACGTCCAGGTTACAGGGCTTGTCCAGGTCGCACCAGCTTTGTCACCTAGGCCAGAACTGTCCAAGGCCGTCTGGGACACGGAGCCGAGAATGGCAGCTCAGACAGTGGGCTCCAGAGGGAGCCTGCCCGGCCTCGAATCCCAGGTCCCCTGCTCACCAACGTGGGGCTTTGGCCAGCTGGTTTAGCCTCTTGAACTCCACTTTCTCCATCCCGACAGTGGAGCTTGCAGAGTGAGTGTGAGCATTCAGAAGAAACAGTGCCTGCACATAGTAGGTGCTCAATAAATGTGAGCTGTGATCATGATAATAGAGGTTCTGCAGCTATGGCTGTCTTTTCCCTCTCCTGCCCTCCTAATCCTGTCTCCGCCATTCTCAGGTGTATTCCCTTTCTGCTCTGGGCCTCTCTGAGGCTGCGCAGGGCTGGGCTAGGGGAGGCAGCCCTGGCCACAGGCTGTAGGGCTCAGCTTTGCTTTTCCTGGGCTGGGCCCTGGGGAAGCTGCTTTGAAAGCCAAGTTCTCTCTGTGATTATGTCTCCTATTGGGAGCTGATGATCCAGGGGAGGAGGGGTCTCTAGAAGATGGAGAATGGGAGACAGACCAAGAGGAGGTGTTGAGGTGAAGACGGGGGCTGGCTAAGGTTGCAGCAGGGGAGAGGCAGAGGGGAAAATGGAGGGTGAGTGGCAGAGTCCTCCTCTCCCCGTGCTCGTGGCCCACCGGCCTGTGGGACTGGCCTGCCCCTCCGGGTGCCCTCTGCTTTGGACATGAGCAACCCCGGCCTCGCGTGCAAAGCCACAAGGGCTGTCTTTGTACGGGGCCTCTGGGTACACACGTGCCCTAGCGAGTGTTGGTGTGGTGAGCCTGTGTGTGTGTGAGTGCACATGTGTACGCTTAGGAGTCTGTGTATGTACACGAGGGTACCTGTGAGCATGGGGCTGAGCACACACGTGTGTCAGGAGCCCTTTGTGCACCTGTGGGCACACTGAGAGCGGTGGGTGGGGCTGTCAGGGTCCCAGTGAAGGCGCTGAGAGTGTGTGTCTCTGGGGTTGTGATTGGATGTCAGCCTGCATGAACCTGTGCTCCTAAGGTTGCCCCCCACTCCTCTGAGGGTGTCACACTCAGGCCCGTGTTACAGGGAGCTGGTTGTAGTGTGGGGCTGAGTCCGTGAGGGGCTTGTGTGTCACTGGTGAGTTGGGGGGTGAGGCAGGGTGGACATACGTATGCGTGCACGTCTGTCTGTTTATCCTTATGTGCTTGTTCATGCTTGTGTAAACGGATGGATGGGTAGGTGGATGGGTGTGTGTGTATGTCTGTGTGTATAGGTAGATGGGAAGGTAGAGAAGAGGCGGGTGGATGGATGGATGTGTGTGTGTGTGTGTGTGTGTGTGTGTGTGTAGATGAATGGGTGGGTAGATGGAAGACGGGTGTGAGCACACTTGGGCAGGGCAGCCTCCCTCAGCTTCCTTTCCGAGGTTCTGCTGTGTGCCCACACCTTGGGGTGGGGCAGGTGCCCCAGGTCTAGCAGGAAACAGCTCCTTCGGAATGTAGGCACCCCTTCCCCAGGCTGGAGAGCTGGATTCAGAAGTAGGCGGGAAGAGAGGGGACCGGACAGACCAGGGAGGGGACCAGAGCCATTCTGGGAAGTCTGGAGCCAGGACTTCCAGAACTTTGGCTTTCTGCTCTTTTCTCCCTCCCGACTGTTTAATTTCCCCCACCCCTTTTTTTTTTGGTTTCCAAACAGAAAAAGACATACCAGTGCATCAAGTGCCAGATGACCTTCGAGAACGAGAGAGAGATCCAAATCCACGTTGCCAACCACATGATCGGTAAGAGTGTTTCCTCCCACCCGTGCAGGGCCGCGCATGCACTGGGGTTTGAAGTGTGCAGTTTTGGTCTTCATTTCACTGGCTTTTAGGGCAAAGGCTGGAGTCAGTCCTGCTGCTTCGGAGGCGTTCCAGGCAGGAGTACACGTGTCAGAGCTGGAGCACTTTCTCCATCCCCGCCTTCCTGGTGCGGCTCCACTCACATCACAGTCAAACTTTTGACAGTCTCTTCCATTTCCCCGCATACATTTCCGTCCGTTTCTGAAATGAAGTGCTTTCCAGTTGTCAAGCCCTCAGGGGCAATTATGCCTCAATTTCGTGTGTCACGACACCGAACAGATTTAACTGCTTGCATTTCCCCACTAAACGTGGTGAATTCCTCGGGCACGTTGTCCAAACAGAATGCTTACAAAGTTATTGCGGTACTTTTCCTGTTTCCCTTCAAGGGGTTTTGGACTTTGGAAAATTCAGCCTCTCTAAAAGGGGAGCGTTCAAAGTGCCATGGTGTCCCCTCATGGCTGAGGTGAGGAGGAAAGCTGTGGCTGGGTGTGTCTCCCTGGCAGGGGTGCCCTCACCGTAAGAAACGGCACAGCTGGATTTCTGCTAAGCCCAGAGCTGGCTTGGGGTGGGGGTGGGGGTTGGCAGTGAGGACCTTGGAGGTTTCTGGAATCCTGGTCTTTGATGGAAGTGTGATCACCTTCTCCAAGCCCTTGCCTTCTGAGAAGTGGGGCGTCACGTCTGGTGTTGGGCATCCTGACCCTTGCCTGCTTCCTCCGCACTTTTCTTCCTCTAAATCTTTTCATTATAGTCTTAACAATAGCCATGCCAACAGATACTGTTTTACAAAACCCTTGAATGATTGCATACATTTAAAAAACAAATCCATTAATGCGTACCGCTGATGACTTCTCACGAAACAAGCACACCTGTGTATCCGCTGCCCAGCTGAAGAAGCAGCTTCCTGCATCCCAGAAGCTCCCCCGGCCCCTACCCCCACCAATGAAAGGTCATGGCCATCCTGATGTTAACAGCATAAGGTGCTTTCGCCTGTTTCATACTATATATGAGATCACACAACCTCCGCTCATTTGTGTCCGGCGTCTTTCGCTCATTTCCATTAGTTCCTGTGGACATTGTTCCTTTTCACTGGTGGATAATATTCTGCTCTGTGATCTATTCCACTCTCGATGGACACCTGGGTACTTTCCATTTTGGAGTTGTTTCCAGTCGTGCGCTGTTGTTGACGTTCGTGTGGGTGTCTTTTGGTGAACACGTGCATGCGGTTTTAATGGGGCTCTTTCTAGGGCTGGCTTGGTGGCTCACGGGCTGTCAGCAGGTCCTGACCAGTACATTCCCAAGTGGTTGTATGACGTCACGCTCCCACCAGCAGTGTGGGAGTGGCTCCCCGGCCTTGCCACCATCCACATGGTACATAAAGGCTCTCCTCTAGTGAAGTGGCACTCAGGGTGACTGTCGTCCCCTGAGCCACCCTGCTGCAGCGTCACCATGCTCAGTGAGATGGGGTCCCTGTGTCCCAGGGACTCGGAGCCGGTCTCCTGAAGGCTCTGGCCCTGTGCGTGGTGGCGCTTGCCCAGCGGTGAGGGGGCACAAGGAGCCCGAGAAGGGCAGTCGCGGCCCTGGGAATTCGGCCTCACAAGGAGATGGGTGGCTTTTTAATTTCTTCTGCTTGAAAGCCCCCTGCTGACGTAGAAGAAGGAAACTACCTGTCAGTCACCAGCTGCTGAGAGTGCTTTCAGGGAGTGTCAAGGAGGTGAAGATGAAGATATCTAAAAACGCTTGCTTTTGTAGCAGGTGTTAATGTGTGTTCCTGTCTGTAAGTGTGAAGGACGAACGCCTGGCTAATTGGACCACAGCGACTTCAAAGATGTTTTCTGCCCCCTCCCTTCTCTCTTCCACCTTTCCTTTTGTGTGGGGCCTGGAAGCTATGTGTCCTCAGGTGGAAGTGAGGGGGCTTCTCGCAACTAGAGTGATGGGAAATGTGAAAGGAGGTTCGATGGGCATTTGGGGCTTTGTGGGAGAGGAGGGCCGGGCGTCCAGCAAGGAGCCCTGTCTGGTGGCTGGACAGGGCCTCCACCCACGCCGGCCCTGCGGTGCTGCCAGCTGGCCTGCTCTCCAGGCCACGAGGGAGCTGGAGGCCTGGGGAGCAGGCAGCAGGCAGCTGTTGGTGTCAGAGCCTGAGAGTTCAGTCTAGGCGAGATGGTTCTACAGTTGCGGAAAGTCTCGCCACGCACGCCCTGGGTGTGTGGCAACAAGGCACGGGCTGGGGACCCCATGTGAGCAGCGCCCCCTCTGGCTCTAGCCTGCCGCTTCCCTTGGCTTCATCAACTCCGTTTAGCAAGTAGACTGAGCACCTGCTGCCTGCGGAGCGCTGGGCTGGTCTGCGCGGGTGTCAGAGGGCACAGGGGACACCGTCCCTGCCTTACAGCACCCCTAGGAGACACGACACTGCACACGCCGTGCAGCGGGGCGGTCACACTGGTAAGGATGCCGATAGCCGCCGTGCCCTGAGCCCACCACACGCCAGATACCTCACAGAGGTGCTCGTTCTCCATGTCCCGAGGACGTTGAATCACTTCCCCAGGTTCTTCCAGCCAGGGAGTCACGGAGCCAAGGTCGGAATAAGAGCTGAGCCTTCTTCACTGTGTGCCGCTCCCCTGCCAGGGCCTGTGGTGGGAAACGCCCCACATGGCACAGTAGTGGGGTGTCGGCAGCAGCTGGCACTATATGTTCCCAGATGCCAGTCCCCACTGTCCCTGCTGTGTTCTGGGAGGATGCTCTGTGTCCCCATCCTGGCCCCTTTGGGTACCTGTGTGTGTACCCCTGGGCGTGTGCATACTACTAGGGAGCCGTTGAGGGTTTTGGAGCAGGGTTGGCCTGGACATACCGTGTTTCCCAAAAGAAGACCTAGCCAGACCATCAGCAAAAATCAATGTAAGGCCCGGTCTTATTTTAATATAAGACCAGGTATAATATAATATAATACAATATAGTAATATAATGCTGGGTCTTATATTAATTTTTGCTCCAAAAGACGCATAAAGCTGATGATCCGGCTAGGTCTTCTTTTCGGGGAAACATGCTAGCTGTGTACTTTAGGGAGGTCAGTGTGGCTGCAGCGTGGAGGAGGAAGAGGTGGGAAGAGAACAGAGACCTGCCTGGTCTGGTCCGGAGGTGAGGGAATGAGTCTGGGGAGAGGAGAGGAGGAGGTGCTAGACTATATTTGGCTTGAGCTATGTGCCTCGTTGGCCTGGTGGCTTGGGGAAGGTGGCAGAGGGTGACAGTGGGAGGTGTGAAAGGAAGAGAGCCAGGCACCAGAGCCCTAAGGGGGAGGAGGGTGACTCTGTAGTCTCAGTAAAAAGCACTGGGGCCCAGGGTCCCTGTGGGCAGTTTCCCCTGCTAAATGGCCCCAGCCCAGAGTGGCCACCTGGAGCTGGTGGGGGTAAAAGCCCCCCTTAGTGACACCAAAGGGACTCGGCGGGTAGAAGTGGCACTGTTCAGCTTGGTGGCCTTCTCATAAACTCAGGGCGCTGGGGGTCTGCGGCAGGCCTCCCCAGGGACCTAGACTGCTGGAGACCTCCCCTGGGGGACGCTAAACTGGCCTTTTTATAGCGGGAGACCTCTTCGTGGCTTTGCAGCCTCTCCAGACCCAGGAGTTATGGTGACTCAGGGACATGTCTCCTTGGAAACATTCCCCCAGCACCCCTCTCGGGCTGCTGCTGGCCAAGGATTGGTGTGGAGCTGATAAGAACGAAGGGTCTTTTGAAACCTTTCCGCAGTGGGGTCTCCTTTGAAATCTCCCCTCCCACAGAGAATGAGGGCCCCTCTCTGGGCTTTCCCCAGCTTTTGAAACGGTTTGAGACACCCTTTCGGCTGCAGGTACATCATTGGAGCAGCTGCAGCTCTGCTGTGTCGCCTCCCGCCCGCTGGCCTGGTTCTGCCCAGTGGTCCCTTCCTCCCCTCCCGCTGCCCCCTCCCCTCCCCCTCCCACTGCCCCCAGCCCACCGCAGACACTGGGAGGCTGACCCCCCTCAGAAAGTGGCTCTGCAGGAGACCCCCCGCCTTGGGCTCCCTGGGGCCTGCTGAACAAGAGCTGAAGGAAGGCTTTTGGGGGGCCTGGCCAGAGGCAGGGCCCCCCTCCAGTGGCTCGGGAAGGAGTGTCTTCCCATGTGTGTTGAACATGTGTGTACGAGGCCCTCTAGGACACTGGGGGCTCAGACTCCCAGGAAGCCGGTTTGCCTGGGGTGGCCTGCCCTCCACGGTCGCTTGGAGTCGCCTCTGCTCTCGTCCCCCGTCAGGTGGGAAAAGGGGTCTGAGAACTTGTCCTTGAACTAATGAATTTGCTATGACCCAGGTTGGCCCCAAGGGAGTGACTCAGCCTCTGGGCCCTGTGTCCTTACTCAGGGCTTCACGGGCCCCTGGGGGGAGCCCCGAGGAGGATCAGGGCTGGGAAGGGACAGTCCTTGGGGAACCTTGTCAGGAATGCTTACCCTCCGTGTCCTTGGAAAGTAGCTGTGGACCTTCTGGCAGGCAGCCAGGCCGGAGCAAGGCCGGTCCCCATGGGGCGTTAGTCTCATTCTGAAGACGTTATTTTCTTGGTCATGTCAGCCCCTTTCCCTGGGTGCCTCTGAAGAGCTGGGCTTTGCTGTCGGTGGTGAAGAAATGGGGGGCATTTAGAAGATCAGCCTCTGGTCTCCTTTACAAACCCCCCTTCTCAACCCCCTCCCATGCTGGGCAGGTGGTACTTTGTGTCCTCCTCTCTCTGTGGCCGTGATCCACCTGGAGGGGAAGGGTCTGCTGCCGAGGGGTGAGGGGGGAGAGAGAGAGAGAGAGAGAGAGAGAGAGAGAGAGAGAGAGAGAGAGAGATTGAGAGAGGTTTTCTGCCTTCGAAGTTTTTAAGGAGTTCGTCCCTGGAGGCATATCGAAAGCCACCTTGCAGACCGGTACCCCATCTCTCGGTGGCTGCTGGCATACCCAGGATCCTTGCCGAAGGCCTGGCCGGTAGCATTTTGGAGGGGAAGGAAGGTCTGGTGGGGAAATCAGTGTCTCGCTCACACTGGAGAAATACAGAATCCCTCAAATACAACTGAAGAGAAAAATGCGCGCAAAGGAAAGGGGGTCCTGCCTGCGTGGTGCTGAGAACACATGCTGCTCAGCACGGCTGTGTCAGGCTCTTCTGTGGTGCTTTTGATTCAGGTAAGACCAGACCCAAAACATCTGTTGAACCTTAATGTGTGATAAAAATGTGTCCCTCTCCCCACAGGGATCACATTTCCAGTTCTGGAACTGTTCTGTCAGAATAACAAGCTTGTGCACAGAGCTTGTAATCCAATTCTTTTTTATCGTTTGTTGTTTTTCTCATAATCCCCAAGTACGGCCCAATCGCTTCCCCCTTAACAGCCCCCGTGGGTGAGGACTCAGTTTCCCTGACTTGGAATCTCGTTGTTTGGTTTAAGAAGCTGTGGATCAAGGACTTTGATCTATGAAGAATCCACCAGTTCTGGATTTTAAAATAGTGGAATTTTCCTCATGTTCATAGATTTCTTTATTTTTTTTAAGAAAGGGAAAGGTCTCTGAGGGTGGTGATTCCTCTAGTAGTAAGCCAAGTTCAGTGAATATAATTGCGATTGTCCATGAGGAACCTCTAGGCCAGCTGGGGAGATGGTAACCTCCAAGGATAATAAGGTCAGAATAATAGCACAAGTCTAAGCCAAGGAAGCTCATGGGTAGGCATGGGCATTCCAGGAAAGCTTCCTGGAGGAGGTCACACCTAATCAGGGTCTTAGAAGATGGGAAGTCATTTGCGAGTGGCCTTTCAGGCAGAGCAAATAGAAGCCAAGACAGTTCATGGAGAAGAGGCCCATGCAGCATGTGGGGAACCTGTAGACACGTTAGTATTACTCCAGAATAAATTGTCAGGCAGGAAGTGAGCAGGTCACAGAAGAGCCTGAAGTGAAGCAGGTGAGAGAAGGTAGGGGTGTCGGTTAGGAGGGTGTTGGGTTGGAGAAACATTGAAGAGGCCAAACCAGCAGGATTTGGCGATAGAGTGGATATGGGAAGGGGGGAAATTAGGAATGAGTCCGAGATAGCCAGTGACCATGTGTTGGGTGACAGGTAGCTGACACGACACCTGAAGAAGGGCTTTGGGGGGCTGGCGAAGACGGAGGACGCTAATATGGCGGGTGGCGTCTAAGCACCAGGCCCTGCTGACAGTGCCCACCCGTGTTATCACACTTACCCCCATGACAGCGCGTCAGGGGCCGCTGTTATTTCCCCTCTTTTGCACATGGGGAACGGGGGGGACTTGTCCAGTATCAAGAGAGGGGCTATGAGCTCAAGTAGTGTGATTCCAGAGCCTTCTTAACTCCCGCACCCGAAGGCTCATCGTATTTGGTGAGCTTGACTTCGCTGGTGATTTGGCCTTGCACGAGGTGCCCCCTGGACAATCTGAGCGCTCGTATCTGGCAGGCGGTTGGCCACACGGGCTGGGAGAAAGGCCTGGGCCAGAGAAGGGGTTTGGAAGCCTCAGCATCGACGGTGAAGGCAGCTGGGAGGAGCGAGGGGCAGCAGGGGCGTGGTGTCATCGAGTGTACGGAGCCACGGACACGCCCACGGGGGGGCTGAAGAGGGCCCGCTGCACTGTCCTGGGCATAAACGGGCAGCAGAGTCAGCTGGGGCAACGAGCTGACGGGACGTGGGGAGACCAGCAGTGTAGACGCAACTCTCCAGGTTCTGGGCTGGGAAGGAGGGTGAACAGCAGGGGCCGAGGGGTCCTAGGGCCACAGGAAGCTTGTTTTTAAGAGGAGAGGTCAGAGTGGGTTTGTAGGCTGAGAGGAGAGAGCCAGCAGGGAGAGGAGGAGGAGGCACGGAGGGGAGAGGGCAGTGGAGCCGGCCCTGACACCGTCGCGGGTGGGCCTCCGCTCTTGCTTTCTGTCACCATGGGCTTGGCAGCCTGTGCTGCTGAATTGACTTTGTTCAATGTCCTTTATGGTCGTTTGGCTGCTTGGGAGCAGCTGGTACAGGAGACTTTCCCTCGTATCTGTTCCTGGCCAAGCCAGCAGAAGACCAGCGTCCCGTGGCCAGTGGTGCCCCAGGGATTGGCCTGCTCTGCCCTGACCTAGGAGATGCCAGAGCCTCCCACGGGGCTGCGGACGCCTGGCCAGCCTTCCTTCCTCGTGGGTCCCTGGGGCCCAGTGGGGAGGGTAGGAGGCCTCCTCTGGAGACTCCACACCCCTCCCTGAAGGCGTCGGGGTGTCCCTCCTGGGCTGACCAGTCTCCTAGGTGCCTTACCTGGTGTGGTTTCCAACTCATCTGCCTGGGAAACCAAGGTGGGGAGAGACGATGTGATTCCCCAGGTGTGCAGCCTGCCCTGAGCCCAAGTCGGAGTGAGAATCCGGGGTCACTGGTGGGACTGTTTTCTAAACAAAGGCCCCTTTAGGAAGTTACTGACTTGGGTGTATCCAGTACTTCTTTATTAAGCACCGTTTGCTCCCTCTACTGTGGGTGTGAGCATTCGTGAGAGAGTACACACGTGTGTGGGCACACACCACAGGATGTAGAGCTCTACAGTGAAACCCAGCGGTGACGGGCACCCAGCTCCTGGCTGTGTCGCTTCATGGCTAAGTCGATTCTCCTCTGTGTGCTTCAGCCCCTCATCTGTGCAATACCCCATCGTAACAGTGCGTAGCGATTTAGGCAGCCTCTTTGGGGCAAGTCCAAGACCCAACTCACACTGACTAAGGCATAAAAAGAGGATTATTGGCTCATATTACTGAAAAGTCTGGGGATGCATTGGGAGTCAGGCTTCAGGCATGGTTGGATCCAGGGGTTCCAACAGTCATCACCAATCTCTCTCTCTCCCATCTCTCAGCTCTGCTTCCTCTTTGTTGCCTTCATTCCCAGGTGAGCTGCCCTTGTGCAAGATAAACACCAGCAGCTCCCCAGCTCCCCGCTCAGCTCAGCAGCCCCAGCAGAGAGGGGCCTGTGCTTCCTCATCAGCAGAAAAGGCCTCAGGAGGCTCCTGATGTTGCCCATAAACCAATCACTGTGGCCGTGGAGGTGGAGTGGGTTGATTGGTCAGGCCGGCACCACCTGCCCACCCTGGATGCTGGGGTGGGTCAGTGTCAGTCCCCCTCCCCCAACAATGGCAGTGGAAGGGTATTCTTGAAAAGAAAGAGGGTATCTGTTTTCCACAAGGGGGACGCAGCACAAACAGTAGCGGGTCATCACCCCTTCCTTTTGGGGGCTGTTTGGAGGATTAAAGGAGTTAAAATATATGAAAGATACCCAGCACACTACCTGGCACATATACATTCTCAGTAAGTGGTAACTATTAACGTTAACTGTTAACTATTATTGTCAATACTATTATTAGTCCCTGAGGCAGGGACTAATTAAAGGTGCTGATATAGATAGTGATGATGACCGTGGAGCCTTTGTTTACAGAGGACAAACTGAGCCCCTCTGTAGCGATGCTACACTTCTATCCCAGATGTCTGTCCGTGGCAGCTCCTAGGATGCCGCTGAGGGCTTCCTGGAGGAGGAAGACTGGCCCTCTGCATTTGTTTCTGAACTTAGGGGCCACATTCAGTCTCTTACCATTTCGTATAATAATAGGTGTGGTTTTCTTGTAGATACTCTTTATCAAGTTGAGGAACTTCCCTCTAATTTTCTAAAAGTTCTTATCATGAATGGGTGTTGGATTTTGTCAAAAAGTTTTTTTTACTGCATCTATTTATGTGACCATGTGCTTTTCTTCTTTAGTCTGTTAATATGGTGAGTTACATTTATTGATTTTGAAATATTGAAATAGCCTTGCATCCTTTTTATATATTGCTGAATTCTCTTTGCTAATATTTTGTTAAAGATTATTTAATCTGTATTTTGAGAGATATTGATCTGTAGTTTTATCTTGTCCTGTCTGCTTGGCTTTGGTATTGGACAATATTAGTTTCATAAAATAAATTGAGAAGTGGTCCGTCTCTCCCATTTTCTGAAAGAAATTATGTGGAATTGGTGTTGATTCTTCTTTAAACATTTGTTAGAATTCTCCAGTGAAACAACCTGGGTCTGGAGACTTCCTTTTAGGGAGTTTTTAATTATGAATTCAATTTCCTTGATAGTTATAGGGCTATTCAAATGATGTATTTCATGTTGGTGAGTTGTGGTAGCTTATGTTTTTTGAGGAATTGGTTTGTTTCATTTAATTTGTCAATGTGCATAGAATTTCATAGTATTATTCCCTTATTATCCTTTTTGATGTCCGTAGGGTCTGTGATGATATCCCCAAGTTCATTCCTGATACTGGAAATTTGTGTCTTCTCTCTGTTTTTCTTTGTCAGTCTTGTTAGAGATTTGTCAATTTTATTGATCTTTTTCAAGAACCAATTTTAAAAATTGATTTTCAATATTGGTTTTCTGTTTTCAGTTTCATGATTTCTGCTCTTTATTATTTCCTCTCTCCTGTTTGCTTTAGGTTTATCTTGCTGTTATTTTTCTAGGTCTTTGAGGTGGAAGCTTAGTTATTGATTTGAGGCTTTTCCTTTTTTCTGATTTAGGCATTTAGTGCTATAAATTCCCCTCATAGCAATTATTAAGCTGTATCCACAAATTTTGATATGCTGTACTTTTATTTTTATTTAGTTCAATGTATTTTATAAAATATTTCCCTTGAGCTTCATCTTTCAATCTTTCACTCATGATTATTTAAAAGTGCATTGTTTAGTTTCCAAATGTCTGGAGGCTTTTCTGTTATCTTTCTGTTATTAACTTCTAGTTTGATTCCACTGTGATTGGAGAAAATAGTATGTATGACTTCATTTGTTTTAAATTTGTTGAGATTTGTTTATGCCCCCTGATATGGTCCATATTAGTATATGAGGTGTGATCAAAAGATATGGCGAATGTTTAAATAAAATATGTATTACAGTAAAAGACACATTGCCATTAATCCCCCTCACTTTGAACATGCTTATCCCATGATTCTTGCCACTTTCTGAAGCAGTTCTGGAAGTCCTCTTTTGTGAGTATCTTTAGTTGCACTTTCATGGCTGCCTCGATGTCCTGAATCGATTCAAAACGTTTACTTTTCATGGTCATTTTTACTTTGGGGAAGAGCCAGAAGTCACACGGTGCCAGATCTGGTGAATAAGGTGGGTGAGGACACACCGTAATGTTTTTATTTGACAGAAATTGCCATACCAGAAGTGATGTATAACATGAAGCGTTGTCATGATGGAGGATGAAGTAAAGACACTCACGAACGAGGACTTCCAGAACTGCTTCAGGAAGTGGCAAGAACGATGGCAAGAATGCTGTTCAAAGCGAGGGGGAGTATTTTGAGGGGGATTAATGGCAAAGTGTCTTTTACGGTAATAATTTTTATTTTTTTAAATGTAAACATTCACCATATTTTTCGATCATGCCTTGTATGACACTTGAAAAGAATGTGTATTCTGCTGTTTTGGGGTGATGTGTTCAATCAATATCAATTAAATCTTATTGAATTCTTCTGTATCCTTGTTGATTTTCTGTTTATTTGATCTATCAATGATTGAGAGAGAGGTGGTAGCACGTTCTATAATTATGGATATGTTTATTTCTCCTTTCAGTTCTATTAGCTTTTGCTTCACATATTTTGCACCTCTGTTATTTGGTGCATACACATTTAAGATTGTTATGTTTTCTTGGTTGATTGACTTCTTTCAGCATATAATATCCCTCTCTGTCTCTGGTAATTTTCTTTTTTTTTGTTTTTGCTCTGAAGCTTACTTTATATAATGTTAATACTACCTTTTGCTTTCATTTGATGAATGTTTGCAAGCTATGCCTTGTTCTTTTACTTTCAACCTCCCTATATTGTAACATTTTTAAGGGAGTTTCTTGTAGATAGAATATAGATAGGTCACCCCCCCACTCCAATTCTGCCAATCTCTGTCTTTTTAATTTGTATTTTTAAACTACTTATATTTAATGTAATTAATGATATGTCAGGGCTTAAGTCTGCTGTTTTATATTTTATTTTCTGTTGGTTCTCTCTGTTTTTCATTTCTGTTTTCTTTTTTCTACATTCCTGTGGGTTACGTGAATTTTTTTTTTTAAAGAATTTTAGTTTTCTTTTGTCTCTTTTTAATCTATTTACTCTTATTTGTTCATGGTAATTTTTAGTGTTCTATCTTCCAGTTCACTGATACTTTCCTCTATATCCCCCCTTCTGATGTTGAGCCCATTGTTGATTTTTAAAAATTATTTACTTTTTTCATTTCTAAAATTTCCACTTAGCACTTCTTTAAATCTTCTCTTTGCCAAAACTATTCCTTTGCTGAGACTTTCCATTTTTCCATTTGTTTCACACATGTTCATAATTGTTGAAATATTTTATAATGGCTCCTTTAAATTCCTTGGCAGATAATTCTAACATCTCTGTCATCTCAGTTTTGGCCTATTTGGATTTTTTTTTTTTTTCAAGTTGAGATCTTTCTGGTTCTTGGTGGCACAAATGATTTTTGATTGAAGTGGGAAGAATTCCAGGTTTGTCTCCTACTAAATCTTCACTGATTCTTTTCTGACTCGTGGTGGGTGTGGGTGCAAGTGCAGCCTCCCAGATTGTTTCTACTGACACCATGGGGAGGGGCCATGTTATTGCCTCAGCAAGTATGAAAGTCCTGGCTCCCTCTTAGGCTTTCTCTGACACCACTTTTCCTGCCTGGGCATTTTGAGCCCCCTCCCCCATTGCCACAGACAGGGGTTCAGGAAGCTGCAATGGAATCATAGCACTTGGATGCATATTGGAAAGGGGTGATGTTTCTGAGATGGCGAAGCAAATAAAAACGTGACAGATTGTTTTCAAAGCATCAAATGGAAATTGTCAACACAAACATATTTCTGGACCTAGCAGTTGAATGTGTGAATTAATTATGGACCTATTAGGAAAGAGAATTATCCTTTTTTTTTAATGACTGATACAACCCTCCTGCCCAACCCTTTCACTCTGGGAAAAGGACTCTGTGGACTGCTCTTTTAAAGTTTTAGGGGCTGGTGGAAATGCAAGAAACTGGAGCACAAACTTGGCTTCCAGCAGCTACTTGGGTTTTGATAATCTGTCCCCAGAATCTTGGGTCGGGTTGGATTCCTATCAAATATTAGCGTGCACTGTAAAGGCCCCTAGCTTTAGGGAAAAAAATCATTGTTTCTACTGGTAATGTGAATCCTTAAAAGATGCCGAAGGTGAGTCCTCAGTCCACGCTGAGCCCGGTTTATCTTCCTGTGTCCACATACTCTGAATTCTGTGGCCTGTTCACCACACATAGGGCTGCAGTGAGCCACGAAAGGCAGCTTTCATGCATACTGGAAGAAACCTCACCAAGTGAGGTTTTCATGAAGGATTTCTAATAAGGGGTAACCTTCTTAAACACACATACGCTCACACACACGCGCACATGCACTCACCCCTCAGTTGTGGCCGGCGTGAAAGGCTTCAACTATCTCAGCATGTACCTTCAAGATCAGTTTTATTAAAAAACAAAAAAGATTTAGCAGCTCGCTGTAAAACGTGCTGCAGCTTCTCTCTGCAGCATCAGGATCAGACTCTGGTTTCGGATAGCTGGCTCTGTGTCCTCTTTCTCCCGGAGACCCGTTGGCAGCCCTCAGCTCACACGGGCCCTGCTCGGGTTCGAATGTCCTTAGCAGAGTTTCCACAGTGTCTGCTTCTCTGCTTGGAGGTTTGCGGAATCCTGTCTCTGGGATGGCAGGAACATTGCTTTCCAAAATAAATGAACAGGTGAATAGAAGGGTAGAACGTGTTGCTCACCCGGGTCTCGCCCGTCCCAGCGCACCTGCAGGGTACTTGGCAGAGGACCGATATTTAGCTGCTCTGCACTGGCTCCACTGTACCATTTGTTAAAACAATGGCATAGCTCCTACACTACTGGCCACGAGTGTCTGCCCTGAGTCCCTGCCCACACAGCCGCCCCCTGTTCCTGGACCCCTGGTCCTCCCCTAGATCCAGCAATAGGATAACTCCTGGTCCATCAGAGGCTCCAGCCTTTAGCCAGGGATCGTGCAGGATGGTGGGGACCCTCGTGTACCAGTCGTTCATACGTTTTGCAGGTCAACCCGACTTGTTACCATGATCTTTGCTGCTTCTCTCTCTCTCCACCCTGCGGGAAGTGTTGACTGAATTCTAGCTGATTAAGCCAGCTTCTCTTGGTCCAGTCTCCATCCTTCCAGATCACCCTTCCCTCCGTGCCAGGCCCCTTCTGCGCCTGTCCCCCCACCACGCTTTCCCTTTATGTGATATTGATGAGTGTTGTGCATACTTGATTGCTGTGCTGGAGAGAACCCAGAAGACGATTTTGTATTGCTCTAATTCTGGCCCCAAATGATGGGACTTTCCTGCAGGAAGTTTGTTTACTCATACGAATCCTTTGGCAGTTGTCATTCTGTTTACAACTTGGACACTATCTGCTTGGTTTTCCCTGACACTTTTATAGCTGCCTCGACGCGGCGGCTGTGAGTGCAGCCTCTTTCCTTCTCCCTGGCTCAGACCCCACTCAGGCCCCGGCACATTTTCATCGAGCAGTTGTAATGACACCGGCTTGGCCTGTTGCTGGTGTTTTTCTTATTCACCCCATTACCAGAGAGATGTTGAGGAAACACCTTTCAGGGAATCCGCCCCACGTGCTTTGGGCGCGAGGCAGTTTGAAAGTTTTGTCATTAGCACATCCCTCCTTCGTTTCACAGCCGGCAGCCTGTGTTAAGCGGCGAGCTGAAAACTGACATTTGTCAGTCAACCCGCGTGTCCGCAGTGCCTTCCTTCCGCGACATGCTGCCTTTGACAATGACTCTCCTTTTCAGGATGGCAATTTATTACTAAGTGAGTGTCTGTAGGAAGGCACCTCACCCAGCCAGGCTTCCAGGCCTGGTGTTAGGCAGAAAGCTTTGTTTATTTGAAAAAAATCTGAATTCTCCCGAGGGAAGGTTTGTACTCCCTCCTCTCCTGGCACCTTCCAGAGGTGGGCCTAGGGGTCTGCTCTCTCCTGATCGACAAGGGTCTGCTCTGGGGAATGGAAGGAGGTGAGGCGGGCTTGGTTTTGTTTTGTTAGGGGGTGGGGGGCGGTGAGCTGGAGTCCCCTCCTCATTAGGCACAATATCTAGGAGTGTCTTGCTCTTCTGCAGAAACCAAGAAGGGGTCATAGCTAGAAGCTTCTGACCACCTGTTTCATGTTGCTCATTAGGAAGCTGAGAATCAGAGAGGGCCAGACACTTGCCCAAGGTCACACAGATGGCCAGAAGCTGGGGTGAATGCAAACGAGACCGGTGTATACCCAAGTGCCATCTCTCCTCGCTGTCCCACTCATTTATTCAACAGATGAAGCCCCCATAATGGCCTCTTGCGTGAGTTTCCAGGGGAGGGGCCTGGAAGTCTGTGTAGTCGGTGAGCTCCCCCACCCGACCCCAGGATTTGTATCATCAGAGAAGATCAGGAAAGTCTGGTCTGTGTCACACCTGCTGGTGGTGGGCCCGGGGCCTGGTGGGAACCTTAGAGCTGGGACTTTGGGAGCCTGGGGCTTGGACGCTGGGGCCAGGGCTGTGTCTGGAACCCTCCGTTGACTTGGCAAAGGGAGAGAAGAATGGGCTGTGTGGGCACAGGGCCCATAAGTCAAGCCGGGCGGCATCCAGCGTAGAAATAATTTTGTTTTGGAAACTAACAATACCTTATCTCTGTTTCCACCCGAGTCGTTTGTTTTGTTTTCTGCTGTTCTTTTATACTCTGATTTTATCCTCCCAGGAGCTGGTGAGGTGGACAAGCTGGGAAGCTGGTGGGTAGTCGTGGGGCGAGAGTCCTGCTTTCAAACCAGTCAGTGCAGTGGCTGTGGGTACCAGCAGTGGGGCAGATGCCGGGTGCTCACTGGTGTTGGGGCTCAGATGTAGGGGAGCCGCTGTGCAACATTCTGAGGCCTGAAGATGGGAGAATGTCAGGCTGTAGCACCATAGGGCTGCTGACCGTAATCGTGTCCCTCGGGGGAGCCGAGGTCCTGCAGAAACCCGGTGTGCATCAGAAGTGGCATTTAGGGATTCAGTGTCGATGGGCACTAGAAGCGAGGCCGCTGGTCACTGGTTCTCAAACTGCAGTCTGGGGAACCCTGGCATTTCATGCAAGTGCCCAGGTGGGCCATGGGGGTTGATTGCAGCTCTGCCCTGTTCTGCTTTGGAAGTTGGCGTTTCCTGTAAGATTTCATGGGGAAAGTCAGAAGACGGCCCTGGGTGCCTGTGTCCCTCTGCATCACACCATTGCCAGAGTAGGAGAGCTGTGGGTCAGGCCTGGCCGGGGCGATGCTGGGCCGTCTCCAGACCTCTGCGGACCTCAGGCTCGTCCTCTACAAGGGGCGGATGCCCTGTCCCAGGTTCCTGGCAAATCTGATGGGATGTCAATGGCCACTGGTGCGTCATGTCTGGGTTGAGGGTCCACGGCGAGAGACCCGGGTGCCCAGTCAGTGGGTTGACACCGGTGGCCCTGTCTCCTGCCTGCCTGTGTATTCTATGACCTGCTTTTGCTACTTACCCTCTCCCCAAGTCCAGGAGATTTTCTTGCAGCTCAGACATCGGTATAACAGGAGAAAACCCAAGGGCCCTTAGTCTCAAATGGATTCCTTGCTGTCAAAAGCTTCTGCCTGCATCAGAGCACAAGCCTTAGAGACTTCTGGCTCGCTTGTGCCCTGGCCCGTCATAGGGCTCCTCTTGCCTTGCCCCTGCTCCTGGCAAGCCTCTGAGGTGGGCCCGCCTCTGGACAACCTGGAGGAGGAGGAAGGGAAGATGGAGACTGGAGATTTTCTTACTTTTTTGTATAAATTATTCAGGGATGAATCCACTGGATAATTGCTCATCCCTTCTCTCTACGGCCACATTGTTGACGTGGGCTGCTGGTGCTGTGCTCTCAAATAGGGAAGGAGGACCAGCTCCAGAATTTGTGCAAAGTGAAAATGCAGGGCCCTGTGTGAGAAAATTTAGATGTTTAAGACGGCAACAGCAAGATACGAAGCCACGTGCAGGGCCCCTTTTAATGCAGGCCCCATGCTAGCCCAGGTCACATGCCTACAAAACCAGCACTGTTTACAGGCAAGATTCTTTGAGTGGCAGAAACCCCACAGGACTCAGGTCTGCATGGTATGGTTGTGCAGGTTGTATACTGCACAAGTCGAGGGGACACCATTCACATTGTGGTCTACATGGCAGCCCTGCCAGAGGTCACTTCAGCTAGCCCCTGACAGTGGCAGTGATCCAGAACCTTGGGACAAGGGGCTGGCTTCCGCATGTCCAGATTCTTCCCTATAGCCAGGGTTCTGGGACCTCCCCATCCCTTCTCCCTTTCTCCTTGGCATTTCAGGGACACGTTTCTCTGCCAAGCTGAGGTGCCGGGCGCTGCTGGGGAAGCTTCCGCTGCTCGGTGCTGCTCGCCCGCCGGAGGCTCCGCTGTTAACCTTTGGGGTTTGCTCGTAAAATAGAAACGCTCTTTGTAGGTCAGTTTGTCAGTAATTTTGGCAGCCGCGGGGCCACCGAGGGAATGAGACATGGTTCCCACTTGTCTCTCGTGCTCGGTTTGGAGACTTTTGCGGAGCCCTTCCCCGGGAGGAACGCTCACCCCTGCCGGAAACGAGAGCCGCTTTTCTCTGACCTGGTTTTGAATCGGCAGGAGCAATTCCTGTGCTGCAAATGTGCCGCGGCGGAGAAGGAATTTGGTCCAAACCCGGCCGGTGGAGCCTTCTGCTGGGGGCTTTGGTTTCCCGGGCAGGTGGCACCTTCGTGGGCCTGCCTAGTTTTGCTTCTGCTCCCGTGTTAGGTGAAGCGGAAGGTTCTGCTGAAACTGGCACCCACCCAAGCCTCTCTGGGCTCTCCGTGGTCTACAGACCTCACCTTGGCCTGCCAGCTGACTCACCTGGTCCTGCACATCCCCTCCTGTCCTCTGTCCCCAGCCCCCAGCCTGGGTTGTGGAGGTTCTGGGCATCTTTCGTTGTGTTCACCTCCCAGTGCCCAGCTCTGTGCGCCATGCTGGAGGGCAGGGGACATGACGGACAAGTTCTCATCAGACGCTGCCCTCAAGGGCCTGGCAGTGGGAATGCAAGGAGGGCGGATAGGTGAGGAGCAGGCTGGTGGGATCGGTTGTTACAGAGAACAGTACTCAGGGGACTCCAATGGGGGCCTTGAGAAGTCAGGAAGGGCTTCCTTGCAGAGACAGTGATGAACTGAACTCTGGGTCCTCTCCCTATTATTTTTGGGGGCCTCTAGGGAGCAAGATTGGAACAGAACAGGAAGCTGGGAGAGCCTAGGCTGGGACAGCATTGTGGTCTGGAAATTCAATCCCACCCAAACAAGAACTGAGCTCCAACTGCATGTAAGACCCCATTGCCAGAGCAGAGTTGATTCAGCGCAGGCACAAGACCCCAAGGCTGAAGCGGAGGTTGTGGAAGTTAGGGCTCCAGGTCAGCCAGAGAGGTGGGTTGAGTGGCAGGGGAGGGGAGAAGAGGGCAGGTCGGGGTCTGGAGGAAGGCTGCAGGCGACTCAAGGAATGAGACCCTGGCTCCTGCCTCCTCCAAGAAGGCAAGTGGGCTGGGAGGATGCTCTCCAGCTGCTTCTGTGTTCCCGAGTGTCACCTGTAGGTCCCAAGGCCTGAAGGCGGACCCACAGGGCACCTGGGCCCAGAGAGAAGGCTGGAATGTTCCTGGAACATGGAGGCCTGCTCCCAGCTCCCTGGACAGGCCCCTAGGCTGCGATGTTTGTAGAGAGTACTGTCTTTTGAGGCTGCAGGGTGAGCGTCTTTTCATGTGAAGGAGCTGCAGCCCGGGGCACAGGAGGCCTGGAGTCCAGCCTGTCATCCCCCATGTGCTTTGTGACTTTGAGCAAATCATTTCCCCTTCCAGGAACCACACTCCAGCCCTCACATGACTGAGCTGGAGTAAGTGAGCACGTCACCATGTTAGCCAGGCTTCTTTCTGTAGGACTTTTCTGAGTGTGTATGTGGTGGTGACGTCAGTGGTGAGAGTGATGATGACAATTCTCGAGCACTTAACGTGCCGGGCCCTGTTCTGAGCAGTTTACATGACTGTCCCACTTCATTCTCACGTCACCCCCCCCCCCCCCCGCGCCCGAGGGATATCCTATCCTCCCATTTTACGGATGGGGAAATTGAGGACCAGAGGCAAAGATGCCTGCCCAAGGTCCCACAGCCAGCAGGAGTCAGAGTGGGGTTAAGACCCGGGCGGTCTGGCTACAGACCCCATGGGCTCAACTACTGTTCAAATTGCGCCCCCTACGCTACAGCCCATTATTTATGGAGCCTCTGTCTGGAAGGAGCAGTGTTTCCTGGAACACACTTTCCAGCTGCCTTTAATGGGTGCTTCCGGCTGCCAGCTCTGGACAAGCTTTAGCTCCAGACTCCAAATTCCAGAACCAATGGGGACTCCTGTGGCATTGCATAGATTAAGATTCCCCTGTTTTCCTTCTTTCTTCATAAATACCGAAGCAGAGAAATTTGCTGATGGAATGTCCACCCGAGGACGCCCCAGGCCCAGGCAGCTGAGAATAAAGGGGAAATTTGTGAAATGAAGTTTGGAAGCTGCCGGCCCGGCTGGATCACCTTCTGAGCAACGATGATTTATTTCGGCGATGTGGTAGCCAGTAGTGGCGTTGGTGTGGGAGCCTGAGCGCTCGGGCCTGAGTCTGGCTGAGGGAGCCTTCGGGGCCATTCCAAGCTGATGGCTCAGTGTGGGCAAAAGCGGGCTGCAGTCAGTCTGGCTGCTGGGGGCTAACAAACGTGGCTGGCTCCCTCCCTGCTCCCTGCCCGGGAGGGGCCTGCCTCACGGTTGCCTGCTGGGCCTGAAGGCCTGGCTTTGTCTCCATTGCCCTGGGGGTCTCTCATGGGCTGAGAACTTGTCCAGCATTGTGTCCGTCTGACCCAGAGGTTAGAAGCCTGAGGTTGGTTTGGGGGTTCTTGGTTCTGCTGGCTTGGCCTTTGGGGTGTCTTCCTACAGGGTCTCATCACGTCCTCATGGAGAAGACGTGTGTGACATGGGGCAAGAGCTGCCCCAAGTGAGGGGTCTTGGTGCCGCCACGACTTAGGAAGCTCTGTCCCCATTGCCCACTTTGAGCTGAGGCCTAAGTCACACACTGAGGGTGCCGACGTTATGTGTGTTGTGTGATGCACGTGACTGTGTGTAACCCCCACCAGTCAGCATCCACGTCAGTAAACCCCCCGTTTTCTTGCCCTCAGCACTTTCCCTTGAGCCCCCCGAAGGGCAGCCTATCTTCTGCTCTCCACTAACAGATGCGCTCGGCCCGCCTCTGAACTTGTAGAAATGGCAACCTGCGGTCTGCCGTCTTAGCTCACTGCTACGTTCGTGCGCTTCAGCCTCGTTTGTGTATCAGCAGTTGTTCCTTTACTGCTGTGTGGGGGGCCCTGTACGGACATATCCCGGTTTGCTGTGTGCTCTCCTGATGTCTGGGGGCTTCCTTGTTTGGGGCTGTCGTGAATGCTGCTGCCATGGCCATCCGTGAGGCGTGTTCTGTGAACATGTGCACCCACGCCTTTGCTGGCATAACCAGTAGGAGATTCCTGGTTCGTGGGGAAGGGAGTAGATAGAGCCCAACAGCCTTCCAGGGTGGCTGTACCTCTCTACCTGCCCCCTCCCCCAGCAAGGCCTGCCCACCTCGCCACCTCATCTCCCAGCCTCCTCCAGCTCACCTGCTGGACCCACGCCTGTCTTTTCCTGTTCTCGAGCGCTCTGAGGACCTTTGCCCAGCTCTGCCCTCTATGTGGAATGCCCTTTCCAGCCCTCCACCCAGCTGCCTTCTTCACATTCGTGTGTCACTGCCTCACGAGACTGACTACCCCTGACCCGGCCTCGTCACTCTAGTCCGTCCTCCTGTTTAATTTTCTTCTGCACTTCTCACGATTTGTAGTCACCTGTCACTCGTTTGTTTGTCTGTGTAGTGTTTCTTTCCCACTAGAGTGGACTAGGGACCTTGTCTGACTTGTTCCTGCCTGTATACCCAGTGCCTAAGCAGAGCCTGGCACTTACCATAGTAGGTCTCGGTAATGAGAAGGAGAAGAATGAATGGACTTGAGCTTTTCAAGCCCAGATGTCATGTCTTTCCATCCTCCCACACTCCTGTGAGAAAAGTAAGATCAGGATTTTGGTCCCCATCTAAGGTGAAGGTAAAGAGGCCTGAAAGAGAGATGAGCCCAGACGGGGCCCCCAGACTCTAGCCCGGAGCCCGGCGTTTCACCCAGCGTCGTCTGTGAGTCTTGGCTCTGGGGTCTCGGAATCTGGGTTCCTTTGCTGTGTGCCCTTGTGCAGGATCATTAACCTCTCTGAGGCTCAGTGTATACATGAAGTGCTCAGCCCGTCCAGGGAGTGCTCAGTGATTGGAGCTTTGTCTTTTATCAGCTGGGTTCTCCTGGACACACACTTCTGTACACTGACTGCCGTGGGGACCATGGACAGGGAAAGTGCTCCCTGATTTTTAAAGACTACCGCGTGACCCTCAGCCTTTGTCTCCTCCCTCCCTCCCTCTCTTCTTTCTTGGTTTGTTTATTTCTAATCTGTAAGCAAATTCCAAGGCAGACAAACACGTGTGTGCATGTCTGTGTATGTGTGTGTGTGTGTGTGTGTGTGTGTGTGCACACCTGGGGAGGGGTTTCTCCTCAGCCCAAGGTGCCCAGTGTGGAGTTCTGACAACAACACAGCCTGGCGTTCCAGGCAGGGACCACCGTGCTTTCAGGCACCAAACCTCTTAGGTGGTAGACATGCCATTTTTGACCTCCGGAAGTGGCAGTTTCACATGGTTCAGCCTAATATTTTGGGGCCTTTAGAAGCAGCCAGTTACAGTAAACAGTTGCTGCATGAATTAGACATCATTTCCATGCAGTCTTAACGTTGCCCCTTCCCCTACGCCCTGTTTGTAAAGCAGTGAGTTTCTTCAGCAAACAGCCTTCACTGTGGGCTTTTTGAGCGTCTCTGCACATCGGGCTGCAGGGCCTGGGCCTCTGGAGGCCATGGGCCCCACTCCCTGGGCTCCTTGTGCAGAGGGACCCTCTGCCCCGCTCTGTGCTCACCCACCAGGGTCTGCCAACAGCAAAGGCGGGAGAGGTCCTCAGTCCCCTTTCTCCTGTGCATAGGCCTTCTTCACTCTGGCTTTGTGACCTGTTCCCCTCCCCTGCCTCTGCCCCAGGGATGACGATCCAAACACCCAAGGACTTGGCTTTGTGTCAGGCGACAGCTCTAGAATAACAGAAATGATAATAGTTGTAAAATAATAACAAGAGGTACTATTTATGGAGTGTGTGCCATGTCCTGGCACCTTACATCCATTATTTCAACTTTCCCCCAAATTTTTATAAAGTAGGTATTAATGTTCCCATTTGACAGATTAGGAAACTGAGGCAAAGGAGAGGTTCAGTAATGCACCTAAGCTTTCACAGCTGGGAAGGGTTGCAGCCTGGAGTTACATCCAGGTTACCTACTTTTGAGTGTCTGCCCCACCCCACCACCCACCTCCTGGCTTCCTTGCTGTTTCTTCTGATTTGAGGGATTTGAGGATGAGCTGAGGAACAGTTTCCAGGAGGAAGATAAGGCACAGGGAAAGGCTATGCTTGATTGACAAGCTCTCTCCCAACAGGGACCTGGTCTGCATTCTGGGCAGGGGGGAGAGGGGGAGGGCAGGCATCACCCGGGGGGCTCCTGGGGTGGTGGAGTAGGAAGGGCTGAGCTATATTTGGACTCCTAGGGGGTGGGAGGAAGAAGGCTGTGATGGCCACATGTGTGAGCTCTTTTGGATTGAGGAGCCGGCAAGACCAGGGCCAGAGGAGCTGCCCTCTTCAGGGCTGAGGTTAGGAAGCCTTTGTGGACTCTGGGGAAGCACAGTCAGAGCATCTCTCAGCTTTTCAAGGCCTCCTCTGAATTGTGAGCGTACGGATTTATGGAGTCCTAGAATCCCAGACTGGGAGACCCGTAGGGTCATAACGCTGGGGACCTCCCACTCGCACGGTGTGTGAGGGCTGCGCTCATACGCGTGAGCACAACGCGGGCCTTGTGTAGCAAAGCAGAGCTTTCTCTGGAGCACATGCTGTCCAGGAAACAAGAGTCGAGCCACATGTGTAACTGTAAACGTGTTCCTAGCCGCATTGTAAAAAAGGAAAAGGAAAGCACATTCTTATTTAACCCAGTATATCCAAAATGGTATGATCATACCAGGTAACCAACTTAAAAAATTATTAAGGAGAAATTTTTGCATTCGTTTTCTCATGATGTGATGTGGATTTTGCACTGACAGCGCATCTGAGCCCCATTTCCAGGGCTTGTGGCTGGTGGCTGCCGAAGCAGACCGAGCAGCTCTGGTTAGGAGCGCCCCATGTTCCTGATGGGAAGTGCGTTGTGAGTTGGGGGCCGTGGGCCCAGGAGCGAGCAGGGGCCCCCTTGATGAGAAGGGCAGGCGCTTGGGATCACTGGCAGAGGCTTTCATTTCAATTGGGAATTTGGAAACAGGCATTCCCAACTTGCTATCTTGTCAGCTCCCGTTCCTCATGGCTGCTCCAGGGGTGGCCCTCAGAAGTCTCACTGTCCCGAGGGGGTTCTGAGGTCGTCAGACAGAGCGTGAAGCCCAGGCAGACCCTGCGGAAGAGAGGAGCCCCAAGGCCAGAGCTCTCACCTTCACTCTAGTTCCTGGCCTTGGGTGAACAGAACCCTAGGCAGTATCTGCTGGCGGAGCCCACCCACCAGCCCCCAGGTGGTGCTCATGGTAGCAGTGGGTATGGCACACATCTCTGCGTGATCTCCCCCTGCTGTCATCCCAGGTCGCCTTCCCTGACAGACGCTGTGAAAGCGATTCTCCATGTCTCCTCCTGCAGCCACTAGGAGATAAAAGCAGGGCTGCGGGGATGGTAAAGAGGGAGCCAAATTATATTTATAATATTAAAGTGAGTGCATTTGTGGCTTGCTGTTCTCTAGGGTCTTTCATAAGGAGAAAAACACAAATTAGCATTTTCCATTTCCATATATTGACTAGAAAAATCGCCTGCTCTCAATTAAGACCTATAGCTTTTGGGATGTATGCAACAATTTTATAAAATATTTACAGCGAGATTTGCATTTTACGTGGTGCTACAGTTTTTCTTGCGTTTAGGAGAAAAAGCTGAGACCTGTGAGAGGAAACACATTCTCTGGAATCGAGGGGCAAGAGAGCTGCGGGCTGTTTTTCTTGCCTTCTCGGTGTGTCTGATGTTGTCTCTGGTAATTACCTAAGGCGATCCACCGTCCGCTGTTTGTGGGTCCCTTCTCAAAGCCCCGCTTGTTTGACAAATCTATTACTTTCCCTTTAAAACTTGCCGGAATAGAGCTGTTTGTGGCTTTGTGCGAGATGGAGGAGAACATTTTCTCCCCCCCCAATGTAAAAGCATGCCGTAAAGAACATAGCTATTTCCTGGATAATTTGCAGTTGTATATTTTATGTTAATTTCACCGAAAATACTGCACCCCTGCCAGGTTTAGTAGTGGCTCACTGTGATATGAATAATTTCTAGTGAATCATTTTTTTTTCTTCGTTTAAGATTTGGCACCTTTTTAAGATTTTAATAATAGCAATAGGAGGAAGATTTAGAACAAGTAAAACATTAGTGCCAAAGAAATTCACGTTGAGCGCTAATGTAAAATAGCCAGAATAATTACATGGAAAGCAGTTTCCACAGATGTTTTTCCTTGTAATGTAATAACTATTTACTAAACTGTTTATTTTAGGCCTTTGGTTTATAATAAAATATTTATGCATTCTCGGCTGTTGTAATAAAAAAATATTGACAAAATGCTATAGAGGTTTAAAAAGACAATTGATAGGTTTATTTTCCAGGAATTGAGTGTGGTATGTTTGGTGCTATTTCGGTGGACATTTCGAGATTATCGAAACTGGATTTGGTTTTTGAGTCTACTCCCTCATTTACCGGTTGAGAGCTGATGAGGCACACAAAGTCGTATTTTGTTAGCTTGTTGTTGAGTTAGGATGTTGGTAGGTAGTGTATATTTAAAAATAGAATTTTTAAATTTATTAAACGTATTGGGGTCACATTGGTTAGTAAAATTACATAGGTTTCAAGTGTATGTTTCTATTAGACATCACCATCTATTTGACCCTATAAATCGCATTCTTAGTTGTGAATCCTGCCAGCGGACTGGGGAATACCAGAGTTGTGCTCCGTATAAATCAGACGGGCTAAAGGTGGGGGTCTGTGGCTGGGGCGACATGAAGAAGGTAGTAAGTGCTTTGGTGGCATTTAGATTCAGGCAGGCTCAGGGGCTGCCGGGAGGTCAGTTTGGTCCTGGGTTAGATAGATTTGACCTTGATTTTCAGCTTTGTCTGCAGCCCGGGAGGTGTGTCCCAGTGTCGCTTGGCCCCACCTGAGCCCCCATCTGGATCTGGGGTGGCCGGGAAACGCTAACTTCTTAAGCTCCTCGGTGGACAGTCCTCATCTGGAGGCAAACCAGCCGTAGGAGACACAGAAGAGAGCCCCACCCCCACCCCTGCACCACTCCCTGCCCTCCAGCCTTGAAGGGGAGGGTCCCGTCAGGGCCTCCAAAAATAGCCCAGGCTGGGACAGGGAGGAGTTTAAGGACCCAACGAGAAAGAGGCCACGAGGGGTTCTGAAGGAGCCTGTGGGGGCCGCGCCTGCCTGCGTGCTCCAGCCGCTCCCTACGATCCGGTTTTGTCATAACCAGCCTGGTGCTGCCCTCTTGCTCTCTCCCGAGGCGTCAGAGTTGATAGCCCTGTCGGAGGGTATGTCTCTGAGCCTGAGTGTTGGTTTCTGTGCGCCTGGTTTGTTGTTGAGAGTTTGTGCGTAATTAGTGTCTCTAACATTCGTATGCCTGTGGGCTTGTGACCGAGAGTCTTCTGTGTTTAGGTGTCCTTCTGCGTGTTTGTGTGTGTGTTGGGGGTCAGTGTATTCAATGTGTGTGGGTTTGTTTCTGTGTTTTGGGTCTAGGTGTGTTTATGGCCTTGTATATGTGTATGTTTGAGTGTATGTGTTTGGATCTGTGGGGTTGTTTCTCTGTGTTTTTGTGCATGTCTGTGTATGTGTCTGTTTCTTTTAGTGTGTGTGTGTGAATGTGTGTGACAGGCAGCCCCCTCTGCTGTGTGCCTGTGTGTTTCTGAATCAGAAAGAGAGAGAGAGAGAGAGAGAGAGAGAGAGAGAGAGAGAGAGAGAGAGAGAGCGCGCGAGCGCCTTCCGCTCTGTGGAGGGACCAGCCCCTTCCTTGGGAGAGAGGCCTGAGGCTTCCCAGCAGAGAGCTGGCTGTGCTAGTGCAGGTAGGTAGGTGTGTGGCCACTTCTTTCCACCAAACTTTCTGGTGGAGGGGAGGAGAGAGGGGGAAGCAGGGAAGAGGCTCCGAAGGGAAGGGAAGTGTGGAATTTTTAATAAAGACAGAGACAAGTGGACCTGGTCTCAGAACACCCAGAGCAATCTGCGAGAGGAAGTTTGCTGCCTTTGGCTCTTCATCCAGAAGACGTCCTTTCTGCAGGCTGGGGGAGGCCAGTTCCAGGGCCTTTGCCTGGAGGCCCCTCACCCCTCAGCTGACGGGCAGGCAGCCTGGGGGAGGGAGGCCCTTAAGGACTTTCCTTGTGCTGCTAGTGATTTTGTTTTTGGGTTATTCTCCGGCTTAGCACAGCCCCAGTAATCTAGGACAACATATTTCATACTGATCTCCAGCAGGGGATGGGGGCTGCCTCTGGGGGTCCCTCGGGCGCCGTGGGAGACCCTCCTCAGCTGGGTCCAGTGATGAGCTCACCAGCCCTCCAACAGGGACCCAGGAGAGCATCACAGAGAGAAGTGCTGCCTTCTGAGCCCGCGGCAAAGTTCTTGGTCTCCCCTCTGGTCGGAAATAATTGTCTCCTTGTGCTTCACTAAATAATCTCTACCCCCTTTCCTCTTCTGTGGGCTACGCCAGCAGTGGCCTCGGGCCTTCCTGGAGATCCAAGGCCATCCCCTCTCCCGTGAACAGGCTTGGGCTCAGCTTTAGACCGTCCCCATTTCAGACAGACATCAAGAAGGAAGCAGGAGAGACCAGCGACTTGGTTGAGAACACACAGGTAGAGTCTGGCAGCAGACCTGTGGGAGGTGCCACGAGCTTACCAGAAGTATTTCCAGATGGGACTTCTTGGAGGGAGGGTCCCCCGGAGGTCCCATGGGGCCGGGCTGAGACCGGAGGGACAGGCATCCCCAACAATGTCTAAGAGTGGGGTCTGTTCGCGGCTGAGCTGTCCTGCTGCTGCGTGACGATGAGTCTGGGGTCAGAACTGGATTGCTGGGGACAATAGCAGAGAGGCTGTGGTCGCCACCAGGGGTCCCCCTCCCACTCATTCCCGCACAACCTTCCCCTCTCCTCTAAATCAATCTTGAGTAGGTATTTAAAGGATATTGGTTTGAGTTGTGAGCAAGTGCTTAATCTGGCTGGAGGACCACCTTCTTCCCCACTCTGGTACCTGCTAACTTTCTCTAGCTTCCCCCATTTTTTGAACACCAGTGGTACACGGGGCGTATGAACTGGAGAATAGAGGAGTGAAGATGGATCTCTTAGAAAGGGATCTACAAGGAGCAAGAACGAGGAGGGGGTGGGGGAGGGGAGGGGACCACCCTGTGGGTGGGTGGGTGGGCTCTGGCTGAGGGCGGGCAGCCACACCTTTGCCTGGTGGGTCTGAACCTCGGGGATGCTTTGTCTTTTGTCTAACTCTTCTCTGGTCGCACGTGGCTGGCTCCTGGCCGGTGCGGGCGACCTGCTAAGCTTTGCAGCGATGAGCTGGCACACAGCGCTGTTTGTGTACATTTTGGTTCAAAGGCGCTTGGGCCAGGCCAGGGAAGGACAGTTCACTCCACGAGTGACTAAGGCAGACGAGTTCTGTTTCTGTTTTTCTAGAAGTGCCATGTGGAACAGGGCCCAGTCTGCATCTGAGTGCTTTATTTGTTGAGTAAATGGTGATGAGGTGGTGGTGGTGGTTATATTCATTTTGCTAATTGTTCCTGTTCCTTCTAACTTCAGGTGAGTGGCCCCTCTCTGTTTAAAAAAGCCTAAAAACAGAAACTCAAGGAACATATTTTTTCTTACAAGGAAAGAAATGCTGATAAATAGAAAGAAGAGATAGAAATCACCCTTTATCTCACCTCCCGGGGAAGACTGCTGTTAACAATTTGATGTTTACCGTTCCTGAGTCTGTGTGTGTTCAGACACATGTAAACAGTTATAAAGACACTTTATTGCAGTTTGGTATTTATACACAAAGTACACATGTCGGTAAAGATGCAGTGACTCGTTATTGATGCATACAGTGCACACAGACAAGCTCACGTGTCATAAGCACACAGCTCACTGGATTTCCTCAGGCTGACCCCATCCGTCAGGACACCTACACCGAGAAGACCGCCCCGTGCCCCCTTCTAGTCCGACCCCCAGAGTAACCTTGGTCCTGACTTCTGACGGCAAAGACCCATTTTTGTTCCTTTACGCGAGTGGCATCACCATGTACTCTTTTGTGCACGTGTCTAGGTTTGAGTGGAAGTATAATGTTCATACTGTTCGGAACCTTTTCCCCAACAGGACATGGTGACAGCTTCCCACGTCAGCACACGCACCTCTGCACCATCGCTTCTGGCAGCTGCTTGCTGTCCCATGCGTGGAAGGGCCACAATTTCAACCCCCCCATTGTAGCTTTTAGCTTTTCAATGCTAACAAACATTGTCCTAGTGAGCCTCCATACTGGATGGGTGACTTTCGCCTTCTCCTCAGGGACTGGGTGGCCGGAATGGCGGTGGCGGGAGGCGCCCTTGCTGGGCGGCTGCAGGAGCCCAGCTTGTGAAGTGGAGGTTGCTGGCATCGCTTCAGTTTGCCAGCTGGACCTCATCAAGTGCGGGTGTTAATTACTGGGAGGCCCCTGGTTCTGCGAGCAGGCGGGGGACGCTGGGGCTAACTCGTGAAACAGGGTCACCTTGAAACAGACGCTTCCAGGGAAAGTGGAACCGGGAGCAGTGCAGGGGCCGGGCACCAGCTTCCACCAGTCTCCTCTAAGTCACCCTGGAGCCCTGTGGGGGCGTGTGTAGGATCCCCCTGGCCCCAAGTAGCAGTGAGACGTGTGACTTCATCCCTTGCTTTAATTGGGGTGAGCTGGGAATAAGAATACCCATATCTGTGGCTTACCCCTTTCCAAATGACCCTTGGACTCTGAGGCAGCTGGCAATCCCTCATGTCCTGAAACTGTGGCCTTAGTAAGCACGCCGGCTCTGGAAGGGGGCCGAGGTTCGGAAGGGGTACTGCCTGGCAGTGCCAAACGGAAGCCCAGCTGTGCAGCGTGCCCAGGTCAGGAGGTGCGGCCCCGCAGCCCCAGCCAGGTGAGCTCAGGGCTGCAGGCGAGCAGGGCCAGGTTGGAGGAGAATTAGGTTACTGCATTTCCTCTGTAATTCTTTATCAGGGCTGCCTCCTGGATCTGTTGCAGGAAAATCAATGTGTTCTGACTCCATAATTTCCCAGGTTGCCTTACTCCAAGTACATTGTGCAGGGAAAGGTGACATCTCTGGTCAGGTCTGTGTGGACCAAATATATAGGTATATATATATATATTCCCACCCCCACCCATCTCCACCTCCCAGCATAGGATTCTGGAATTGCACCACCTTTGCGTGCTTTTGTGGAAACACTCATTTGTGTTTGCGCCAGGCCGCTAATGGCGGACGCCCAGGTCTGCGGAGCTTACCTCTGTTCAGCTCTCGTTATGGCGAGGAATGTGCCGTTAATAATGCATCTGTGGGACTCAGCTGTGTGGGAGCCAAGTAATTATCCCACTGTAGCGTTCCCGGCTTCAGTGTCATCACAACTGGGGCTTCATTAAAAGTCCTACCAGACACGGTGTTGTGGGCTGCAGCCTGTATATATATTTTTTCATTTAAATTATCAGCCTTGCTATGGCTCAGAGGTAATTTGACTTTTTGAAACCGCCGAGCCCCTGTGAATTCCCCTCCCCTTCTCCCTCTCGCTGCTCTACCAGCTGATCAGCCCCAGAAGAACAAAAGGTTTATCTGAAGCTATGAAGCATATATTCACCAGCTTCTGGCGTCTAGATAAAAAAAAAAATCAAAGTACTCCATTGAACATGCTAATACTGAGCAAAACGCACACAGCTAGACACTAAACCTTTACAGGGATTTGGGCATTTGAAAAGTGATACCCAGATCAGGTCTTGAGCTATGTTTCTTAGCCCAGAGAAGAGCAGGTAGCAAAGGAAGAAGAAAGACTGTTTAGAAACGAATATGAAAAGCAGCCAATGAACTGTGGCAGAGCTCCCACCTTCCGTGTTCTCTCTTTGTCTGAGTTTGGTTGGTGGGCAGCCAGAAGTCTACATAAGGGCACATCACAGGGATGTGGGTTTCCCCCTTTGACTTGGAGCTGCTGAAAACTGGAATGTTGAGTGGGGTTGGGGCACTGTGGAAAGAAATGCCCAGGACTGGGATGGTGGTTCTTTGTTTCCCTGACTCCCTGTGGCCTCTTCAGCTGTTGACAGAGGAGGGTCAGTGAGAACCCCAGAAAGGGGCTCCATCGAGCACACTGCCACTCTGAGCGGTCGCTTCTCGGGGCCTCCTGGAAGTCTGGCATTTATTTCCCAGCTCTTTCCAATTCCAGTGGAGAGCAACCCCCAAAGAAGACTGGCAGAAACCATCAAGTTCCATGAGTGAATCATTCATCACAGAGATAGCAGATAGGCGCTTGATTGGCAATGTCTGCCACGGTGGCGAGGCGGACCTTGTCTATCAAATACGCTGACTGAGCTCCTGTACTTGGTTCTGGACCAAGGAAGATAAGGAAAGGTATAGGATTCGTTTCTGCCTCCTAGAAGTTTTCGGCTTACGTGGGAGGCAGACATAGCTACAGAAAACATCTCACATTGTAAGCAACTTATGATTAAATGCTGGAACACACTTTTTCATCAGGGAAGAGGATATGGAGAATACAGTAGTCCAACGAGACATCCAAAGGATGTGATTCCTTGGCACTGATGAGACCAGCCTGGCTGGAGTGTAACCTACTCGTGAAGCCTAGGAGGGTGTGGCATAATTAGCTGCGGCTCATACCCAGGTGGAGGGCAAGGGAGGAGAATCCAGTTTTCACTCTGCCCGCCCCACTGTGGGACCCTAGGGAGCTCTGTCCTTAGGGGATAGGGACCAGCTTCTCTGTGTGCGAGCTCGGAGCTAGCTGCCACCCATCAGGGCAGAGACCTGGGCTGTGCCCGGGAAGGAGGGTGTTTATCCTAGCACAGTGCGTACAGTGCACAGGATCCCATGGCCCTCTGGTCACGGGCCCCTTTGGTTTGGAGAGTCCACCCCAGACACAATCTCTTGAGGCCTCCGCTGCTCCCCTACCCCCCATGCCACAGGGAAGATCCGTGGGATCTCAGACTCTGCCCCGACTTGGACTATATTTCCTCTCATGCCTTCTCGTCTTTGTCTGGCAGCTCTGTGCCAGGCTTTGTGCTGAGTGCTGGGGACCCTGAGCCAAGGCAAACAGAGCCCTCACTCTAAAGGAACATCCAATTTGACAGGAGAGGTGTGGGTGTGCAAGTTCCAAACAGTATGAATGGGTTAGGAGTGATTGCCTGTCCTGGTTCTGTGTGAATGGGCGTAGATATGGGAGGCTAGAAAATGGTCAGTGGAGGTTTGAAAGAGGAGGGGTATTTGAGCTGGGCCTCTGAAGGGTACATAGGAGTTTACGAGAGGACTAAGGAAAGATAATTCTAGGTGATGGGCACAGCAGAAGCTCAGAGACATTAAAGAGAGCCCGAGTCTCCATGCTACTCTTCTTGCCAGGGTCACCAGTATTTCCTGCTTGTGGAAACTGGTGGCCTTTGTCGTCCTTCCAGGTCACTGGACCGTGCTGGCCACTCCCTGGACACTATGTCCTTGTGCATATCTGACTACTCCCAAGTTGATGGTCCTCATCCCTGCCTTCCCTTTCTCTCATGTTCGCCCTCAGAGCCAGCTGTCTGCTGGCCTCCAGCGCAACGCCTGAAAATGTCTTCACCCCCTTCACCTCGTATCAGTCTCTTTTCTCAGTCCTCTCCCTCAGCAGCGGTTCCTGGATCAGCTCCTTCCATCCCCACGACCCCTACCCACATGGTCGTTGGACCTCTGCTGCCCGTAAGCTGGCTCTTCCGGGCAGCCAAGCTGCAGCTCTGTCCCAGCTGCAGGACTGGGGTCTCTCTCTGCCGAAGAGGCCAAATCCTGGATGCCTCGCACGTTTGCCAAACGTGAGGCTGGCGGCACTCCATTCTTCACTTCGTCTAAAGCCGAGGACCGTTTGCAGGGCCTGTCTGTCGTGGTGGTCAGGGTCTCCGGAGCCCTGTGGGGGCGGGGGATTCGGACCTAAGGAGCACGTCAGGCAGTGAATATTGTCTCCAAGACGTGCACACACTTGGATTTGGCTGCAGGGTCAGAAGCCCCCACTCATTTCTGGGAAAACAGGTCTTTGCCTCCTTTTGGGGCCATGACTTTGCGCTCATGTAAACCGTTTGGAATCATTTTGGCGTTTAAGCCTCTACAAGGGCCACTTGTCCCCGTTAGCGCTAAAGACAGTAAAGTTACAACCCCCAGGAATGAGGTCGTCCCTCCTCCCAGGGTTTCAGCTGGGGCTGGGGTTTCAGAAAACAAGGTGCCTTGCTGTTGTCCTGACCAGCAGGGACTCGGGGAGAGCAGGAAAAACCAGCCAAGCACGTGTCAGCACCCAGGGACCCGCTCACAGGCCCCAGCTCCTGCTTCTCCCTGGTCCGGAGCTGGAAAGACAGAGGCGGAAGAAGTGTTTGAATACTGTGCTGTGAAGGGAACAGTCCTGCCGCGTGGCAGTTGTGATATTGGAGCCGGCCTCCTAAGAGATCCCCTGGCTCTGAGCTGTGATCCACACACCACATTCGCAGACAGCTGGTCGCCCAGCGTGGGCTGTGCCTGCCGCTCGGAGCTGGCACACTGGCGGGGACCAGGTAACGCTCTAATTTCCCTCATGCAGATGCGGCCAGGAATATCTTAATTTATTGGTGTGCTGGCATGCAAGCGGGAATGCTGCCCGTGCAGGCTCGCATAACTATTAGCCAAAACGGGAGCTGATAGGGGCCTGACTCCTCCTGAAGTGGGTTTGAAACCATCACCGCCTTTTGTTGTGTTTGGAAGGGCTTGAACAATTCTTAATTATTTAATTATGGAGATGCAAGTAATACACTGGGAATGGCCCTGCCATTCCAGGGATACGGAGCAGAGGAAAATGTTTAGTTACCGGAGGCAAAAAAAAAAAAAAAAAAAAGTGGTAATTAAATCGAAGTGTGGTTTGTATCACGCCACGCTCGCTACTCCGTCGGTGACGCAGGCAGGAAGAGGTCTGCGGGGCCTCACCTTGGAAATTCTGATGTAATAATTGTAACAGCAGCGGCATCGTCACCTGGCTCCGGCCGAGGCCTGCAGAGTCACCAAAGCTCTGGGTCAGGTGTCAGGTTAGGGTTCTGGGAGGCAGGTGCCACTGGTCACATGTTGGGACCAGGTGAGGAAATAGAGTCTCAAGGACTTGCCCAAGGTCTCACTTCCCTCAGGGCTTGGTGCCACAACTTGTGTTTCCAGGACCCCGCGGTGGCCTGCCTTCCCTGCCCTGTCAGCGGAGGGGCTGAGCCCAGGTCTGCAGCACAGTGATGGGTCTCTGCGCGTCACCGAGCGAGGCCAGCCCTGACCACTTTGGTGACTTTGCCTGAATTGTGTGTCTGGTTCCATGGCAGGCTTCTCCTGACGGACACCTTGTAATTATTCCATATAAGCACTCATTGTATTCATATCATTAATTTTGTTTGGGCTATTAGATTTGATAGATACATTAAGCATTATATAGTTCTCTTTATACATGAAATGAACTGCCTTTGAACAGTCAGCCGGCTAATTGCCGGTAATTTGTGTCGCTAATGAGAGGCAGAATAGTGGTGGAACGTTAGGCTCAACAGTCAGTTAACACATTTGCCGAGGCAGCGTAGTGCACGCCCTCTGTGGCAGAGGCAGGCTGCGTCGCACACGGGCGCAGATTGTTACAGACGTACACAGCTCAGCAACAACAATTTCTTACCCCCTCCCCAAGGACTGTGCAGCGGTGGCTGGCTGGCTGGGGTGCCAGTGGGTGCGTGGGTCTGAAAGATGTGAGATTTGGGGGGGAGTCTGAGAGTGGGAGGAAAGGCTTGGGCTGCTCCTCTGGGGGCGCGGAGGCACACTTCCTGCCTCTGTCCTCAGTGGTCCCCCCCCCCTTGTCAGTATCGGAAGGCACCCATGGCTCTGTCCTTTTGATCGTAATTAGATGATTTCTGCTCCGGGTCTTCCATGTGGGCCTTGCCACCCTGAGGGGCTCTTGGGAGGGGATTGGACTATCTTCAAGTCCCCTCTTCCTCAGCCAAAATGTAATTTGGAAAAGGGTGTGGTGGTAGTGGAGGGGGAGGGATGGGAATCGCTGGAATCCAGTGACGGTTTCTGATTCCTCTGCCTTGAGAAAGGCATGACGGGCTCGGGAGCCTCGGAGAAGCCTGGGGGAGTGACATGCACTAATGAAGTGATGGGGGCGGGTGGGGTGCTGACATGGATGAGACAGATGAACCATTTCCTTCTAGAACGACAGGGACCCCAAATTCATGTGTCGAAGCCCCAACCCCCCGGACCTCAGAATATCACTGTTTGGAGAGAGTGTCTTTAAAGAGGCGATTCTCTGAAAATGAGGCCTTAGGATGGGCCCTACCCCAGTCTGACTGGTGTCCTTTTAATAAAGAGGAAATCTGGACTTCCAGAGAGAGACCGGACATGCAGGCATACAGAGGAAAGAGCAGGTGAGACACAGCAGGAAGGAGGCTGCGACAAGGAGAGCAGCCCCGCAGGAAACCAGCCCTGCTGACACCTGATCTTGGACTTGTGGCCTCCAGAGCTGGGAGAGAATAACTTCTGTTGTGTAAGCCCCCAGCCTGTGGTGTTTTGTCACGGCAGCCCGAGCAGTCGAATCTAGATAATTCTAGCAATTCCATCCGAATGGATTGGAAGGGTGTGGTATGGATTTGTTAGAAAAGTCCCAGAAAACCAAAGAGCGGCAGCCCCCTTCAAGCTCGAAAAATAGAGATTTCAGACCAAGAAAAGAATGCCCCAGGCCGAGGCAATAATCACAGCCACTCAGGGTTTATTCCATAGCAGACTTCCTGGCGCCAAAAGCGTGTGGATGGACCTTGTCTTGTACACCCACTGTTAGTTACCAAGGGACACGGGGCTGCTGGGGAGGGGGCTCCTTTGCTGTTTGAAATGGCTGCACAGAGGCCGCCTGCCCCCTTGCACCAACCATCTACACCCCCATTTCGATGGAAGGCATGGGAGAGGTGGGTGCCTCTAATCCAGCATCTGAGAAAGGGAGCTTGGAAGGCTGGAAGACACTGCCTGTGGTCATCTGAGGTCACTCCAGCAAGTTTCTAGACCTTGCACCTGCTCAGTGAACAAGCCAGGCCTGTGACAGACACGTTCCTTAGCCCCTCAGGCCCTAACTGCCTCCTGCCCATCACTCCAGCCCGTCATTTAAAAGAATTTAATTTGCTTTTAACGTGCAAAGCAAAGCTTTTGGATTCTCAATTTCGGGGCCACCTATTGCTGTTTCTGGAATCGCTGTACTTGACTATGGTACAAATAGCCTTAACATGAGTGATACATGTTATTGATTGTCACACGCTGCAGGGTACCATGGTGTCCTGGGCCGTCTCCACCCTTGAGTCCCTTACTCTGGCCAGTGGGTGGTTGAGGTTGATGACATGTGTGTGCGTATGAAATGTGGTGTGTGAGCACTTTTGTAGGTGGTTGTTAATGTGTTTGTAAAGATAATGATGGCATTAGAATAAAATTGTTAGGTTTAGTCTTTTTGTGCCTACATAGATTTATTTTCAAACAATTTTGAATCCATTGACATTTCATACAGAATGGAAGCGGTGTTGCCATTGTGACTTTTCTTTTCCCCCATTTAGGGTGTAATCAGCTGGTCACAATATAGTATTCTAATATCAGATGGCAGCTTTACCTGAAGAACCCAGATGGCAGGGCCCTGTCGGTATTCCCGGCTATAACGTCCTACCTATTCTTTCCTTCGAGGATGGGGACCTAGAGAAAATGAGAACGCCTACCATCTGAAGTTGGCCAGGATGTCCCAAAGACACGACTGATGGTTGTGCCAGTAAGACCCTAGGGTTCTGCCCTTTGCTGCCTCCTGAAATAGTAGCCCAGAGATGGCCTTGGCGTTGGTTGATCCTGGCTGGCCTTTCCTTCTGTTTCCAGCCAGCCAGCGGTAAAGAGAGAAAGTGGGAGCTTAGTTTCGAGTAGGACACTAAGAGCATCTCGTCTTTAGAGGGTTTCTGTATATACAGTACATTAATATTTGTAATGTTGGCAAGATACTCACATATAGATCTAGATAGGCAGTGTGGGTCATTGAGAAAGTTGTGTGACAAGGCTGATACTTAGTGATGGCGGCCGGTCATTTCAGTGAATTAAATATAGAAATTCGAAATGGCACTAAATCTTTGTCATCCACATAGATGGATTGTGTTTTCTTTTTAATCAGAAAAGTTATCCCTGCCCATGGAGAGAAGGTTCAAATAACACAGAAGAGTATACACTCTCCCTTCCTCTCGGCTCTTCCCCCAATTTCCACTTCCCAGAAGTCACCTGCCATTCTTACTGATTCTTCTGTGTCCTCCAAGGATTTTTTGTGCGTATGCACATGTATTAGTGAAATGGGATGAATTGCATTTGTTATTCTGCGTCTTGCTCACTTTACTTTTAGCATTGTGCCGTGGACATCTTTCCATATCAACCCATTTGGTTTTACTCCGTTAAACAAAAAAGAGTGCGTCGTGTTTTCTTGGATGGCTGCACCATGATTTACGTATCTAATCACATCTTTCTAGATGGAGTCAAAGCATTTGCAAGGTGCGCCGGGAGCATGGGGAGGGCTTCAGAAAGGAGGTGACGCTGGCTAACAGGCTTTGAAGAGTGCGTGGGAGTTGGTGAGGTGAAGTTTGTAAGTGTGTGGATAACTGCCATGTGGAGGGCAGTCGTGTAGGATGGGAAGAGGTGTAAGGGAGACTCTGGAAGGGAGCACCGTGGGAACTCACGCCTCTTCTTCCTGGAGGGACCTGCTCTCAGGGCACGTCCTGCAGTTGGAGAATGGGCCTGTCTCCTGCCTCCTCAGTTGAGTGTGAGGGTCAGGCCTGCTCAGGAGAGCCTGTGAGCCTGGAAGGAAGACAGTGTGTGCGAAGGTCCACACGCTTGAGCCAGGGATCCCCGTGTGCCAGCTGAAAAAAAGAGAAGGAAAAACACCCCCGGGGCTTGCTGGTAACCCCGGTTGTTGCTCGGGAAATGTCGCAGGGAGCCTGCCGCCTGGTGACATGTCAACTCCTGACAGAATCCCGGGCTGGCAGGCCCCGTTTTTGTAGCCGAGTGCCTGTCTGCCAGATCGCATTTGGATTGAGTGCCTGGCATTCCGCGAGCCTCGCTTAATAGGATTGAAAGAAAAGAAATGTTACTTTTCATCACACAAGACAACAAAGAGAAACGGGGAAACGAAAATATTATTTCGTTTGAACAAATTACAGGGAGACTCTGGGGTGCTTTCAGGGAGTTAGATGAGGAAAAGCACTTAAATATCGTTCCATCAAACTAAATTTTTAACTACAATTTTTTTAAAGATAAAATGTGTTGGGAGGATTCAAAGAAGATTAGAGCTCACCTAAGAAACAGTATTCAAATTTTACCAGCTAATGGAAGCCCAGCAAAACCTGTTAATGCCTCTAACTTTCCTCCAAGGAACAGAGATTTCAGTATTCTTATAAAAACACATTGAGCTGATTTCATTTCTGTGTCTCTGCAGACTTCATTCGTGTAATTTCAGTAAGTGTTATAAATGTTATTTTAAGTATTATAATGGTAATCCCTTCTGACAACGAGCAGTGCATCTCGGCTTCCATTCCTGAGGTAATGTTTACCTCGGATAGCACATAATTGTTTGCTTTTTTCACAGTAAACTCTCTGCTCCCAACTGCTTAATCAGCCATGGAAAAGAGAGGAGACGTTACAAATGTTTAATGTTCTCCTGCTTGCATTAGCGTAATGGGTAGGCCCACATTGGTGGGGCTGGAGAAACACACCACCTCTCTTCCCCCCGTTTGTTTGTTTGTTTGTTTGTTTTTAAGTATGTGTTTGTTTTTTGGCCATGATTCTTCAGGAGGACTGCTGAGGGCTGTGTCAATCGTGTGCGTCGTTTATTGTTATGAATATCACGTCCGGGGCCATTTCTCCGAGTGTGTGTCCTGTGTCGGCCGGCCAGGCCTCGGGCCTCTTCCAGGCAGGTCCCCGGGCCTCACGTATTCTGATCACAGCCTGCGTCTCCACGCTGTCAGCATCCAGAACGCCCCGTAGGCTCTCCGCGCGTGTTCTCCGCTGCCTGCTCGGAGAAAGCAAGATTGTATTAGGCTTTATGAAAGTGCAACTTTTCTACCCTTCAGGGCAGCACCTCGGGAGCTTCCTGGGGCAGTGTATAACATTTGCTGCTCTGGCTTCTTAACTGTCTGAATCCAAATGTGATCAGCAATGAGACGGAGCAGGGAAGGTTGATATTCATTGCAGGTGGGAAGGGTATTGGCGTCTACCCATCTTGAGGGTTTCGAGCCCGCCTTTCTTCATCTCTGACTGTGGGGCAGTTCTGCTTTGAGCTCACTGGCAGCCATGTGTTCTTTAATTCATTCAACAAACATCCATCCAGAGACTGCTGGGCTCTGGGGAGTGAAGACATGTGCTTCCCCCACATTCATGGAGCTGGGTGTCTAGACGGGAAAACCAAGACTGAGCCGGGAAACAAGCCAGTGTGTAATTACCAATGGAGAGATGTTATTAGAGGGGAACGGAGAAAACTGGAGAGGATGTCGGGTAAGCTGAGGTTGAAAGGGGGAGAAGGAGTGAACCCAGTAAAGAGACTGGGGCAGCGAATAAGCTTGGAGGCTGGAAACGCCCCTGGGGTGTGGGCTGGGGTGTGGCCAGTGACCAGCGACCAGTGACCAGTGACCAGGACGGTGGCTCCAGTGAAGGGTGAGAGGTCAGGCAGTGTCGGGACTCGCAAGGTGTGGTCCAGAACTGGGATTTTCTTCTCTGCGGTAAGAAACCGGCACAGGGCTTTACGTCGCGAATGACATTTCCCTGTTTGAAGCTTGTAAAAACATTGCTCTGGCCACTGGGTGGAGATGAGCTCATCAGGGAGCAAGAATAGCAGCTCGGGGTCCAGTGGGCAGCCCTGCTGTTGTCCTGGCCAAACAGGATGGTCCATGGCGGTGGCAGTGGGGAGGCTGGTTCACGGTATGTTTGGAAACGGAGATGGTCAAACTGGCCGGAAGGTGTGTGCCAGGCAGGAAGATGGGCCGAATGACTCATGCCACCGAGTTCCTACAGCTGGTCGGCCTCTACCTGTGTCCCCACCCCCCACCGTGCCTTCCCCTGGGGGAAGGTCCTCTTGCTCTCCCAGGACTCACCACCTAGGGTGTCTGTCTTCTGTCCCCTCAGACTGTTTGGAACCCTTCATGGCAGTCCCCTGAGGAAGGACGGAGCAGGGCTGGCTGGGTTCCCCCATGCACGGTGCTCCTCATTCTCCAGCCTCAGTTTCCCAGCTCCTTTTGGGAAGGGGATGGAAGTGCACTCAGCTCCCCCCACGCCCACCGACAGCACTTCCTCCAGCCACCACTCTGAGATCCCCAAGGTCTGCGGTGTAATTGAGCTCCAGCCTTTAGTTAAAGACCAGGGCCAGTAGGTAGCTGATTTTCCTGGTCCTCAGGGTGGATGCTTGACAGGTTTCCATGGTGGGGACTGGGGAGCGAAGGGAAGGCATGAGGAGGGCCTGATAATTAAAGCATCTTGAGGCCCCTGTCTGGTCCAGCCGGTCCAAGAGGGGTCCTCCCCGGTGAGGGCCTGGTCAGCAGGCCTGTGCACACCTGACCCTCTGGAAGGTAGACAGGCTTTTTGCTGATACTGGGGAGGGGGGGCAGTGTGTGGGAGGGGGTGGGGATTAATTGCTCGGACAGAGTGATACCAGAGCCCAGCTGTGGGTGGCATTGATATCCGAGAAAACTTCTATCTGTGCCGTTTGCCCTGCAGAGGTGCCAGCTAGTTGAATCCACCCCCCTGTGTCTTTCCCACTCTCTCTGCATCCTGGGGAACCATCAAGGGATCTAAAAAAATATTGTCCAGACCAAGGTGGGGCCTCCCAGGTGTGCTAGGGAGCAGAGGATTAGGGGAAAACAATGTTTTTGCTTCTCTGAAACACACACACACACCACGTCAGTTCCAACCAAAGCCAGATGAATATTTTAACACGAGAGCATTTTGTTCAAGCCAGGAGCACTCTGCCTTCCTGGCAAGGCCAGAGAATGACCTGAAAACCTGAATATTTCAGGGAACAAAAGGTCCTTGGGTCTGCTTTCCCCAAGCAGGGCCTGGGTCCAGGGTTATTTGAAGGCCGCGTGGTTGGGAGGCGCGAGAGGCAGCCGGAAGGTTTCTGCGGCTCCCCCCCTTCCAGGGCTGTGTGGGGTGGGAGCCAGTGCCCTGCTCCTTGGCACCAGGCAGCCTCGGAGCCATGAGGCCCCAGCTTCCAGCCGAGAAAGGAGCTTGAGGAGGGGGAGCGGGGTGGAGGGGGCTGGGAGATGGAGAAACAAACTCTATTTTCTGCTCATCTGTGGTGGGAGGGCTCCCGTGGCCCACAAGCTTGCAGAGTGGAGCAATTTCAGGCAGGGATGAGTGTCTGTTTTTCCCTGGAGCGGAGACTAAAACCCCCGAAAGCCCTCGATTTCTCTCGCCTTAATATCTTGTTCTGGAAAGTGTGGTTGTGAGAAGGTGGAGGAAATGAAGGCGACTGTTGACACATGGAAGAGGCGCTCCCCCAGCTGAACCCCGGGCTGCCCGTTGAGCCGGAGGGAGAGGGAGAGGAGCTGGTCCTGGGGTGGGTCCCAGGCAGGCCGCCGCTGAGGACCAAGATTTCGATTCCTGGCCTGTCTCAGGCTGTTTGCTGGGACTGGTGCCACTTGGGTGGCTTCTGAGGCCGTGGGCAATGACGGCCCAGCTTCCTGCCCCAAGAAGTGAGGAATGGGAAATTCTGTCACCCCCTCTCTTCTGGCCCTGTTGTCCCAAAGCTCCCAGAGCTGGTGCCTTTCCTCCCAAGGCAGGCTCAGCGCGCCGCCGCCTCCTGCTCTCCCCCGACCCCGCCACGGTGTGTGTCTGCGTGCGTCCAGGCAGCAGCTCTGGACCTTTACTGCTATGTGAGAGCAGTTTGCGAACCAGCCTGGCCCAGGGCGGCTGGGAGCGGGGTCTCCAGAAACCATAGATGTTGTATGCCTCAGACGGGCCTCTCACACACCTGCGTGGGAGAAGGACAAGGGGAACTGCTCCTGTAGGGAGTGGGGCCATCGGCAGGGCACAGGGAAACCTCCTTCCTGAACAAGGAGGGCCAGGGACTGCAGGGGGCCACTGACATGGCTTCCTGCCGGTCCCCAGGTCACTTCGGGGTCTTGGCCCCCCCTCCACTTACCTGCTGCCAGTTCTTCAGTGGCCGGACGCCCGTCATTAGCATTCCAATCTTGTCCCCACTCCCCTTCAGTCTCCATATGGCTCCAAGTGAGCTTCCAGCCAGCCCTCCCTTCTTCCCTGTCTGGGGAGATGCTGGCGCCTGGCTGGTCTCGAGGGGCCCTGGCCACCGTAGAACCAAGTGGTTAAGAACTCGGACTCTGCCTGGGTTTATGTGTCACTTCTGCTCCCTACGAGCAGACACGTCATGGGACCTGTGCCTCTTTCAGTCCTTGGGGGTGACAGTGGTGTTCGTGAGAATTAAGGAGCTAGGTATGCAATGAGCGTGGTTGGAACATGACAGAGTGGTGATGAGGAGATAAAGGTCGGAGAAGTCCTGCTGAGGTCTTTCTCATTCCTGGAGACTCAGTGTCCCCTCCTACAGAGAGCCTTCCCAGCTGGCCTGGCCCCCGGCTTTCTCCTTGTCCACCTGGGTAGTTTGGCACCTAATCAGTTGTTGCCTGATCGCCTGTCGCTCTGTCTTTAATGGCATCATATGCGTCGGGCACGTCTTCCCACTTAAACTCTGTATTCTCTGAGAACAGGGACTGGTATATCTTCTAATCTGCAGCAGCTCCTGCAGACCTCACCCCGTGTGGACTTGCATAATGGAATAGTATTAAAGTGCATTTAAAAAGGGGAAAGGCTTTTTACTTCGGTACAGAATATCTGTAGTAAAGAACGTGCACATACATAGTCTGCTCTGCGCTCGACTTGCTGAATCAAGCCACGTGCTACTATGTTCATAGTGCTGGTGAGAATACTAGGCTCAGAGAAGAAACTGACTTGCCAAAGGTCACATGGCTTGGAAGGGCAGAGGCCGGACTTGAATTCAGGGCTCCGACTCCCCGAGCGCAGGCCTGGGGCCAACAGACAGTGTGTTCTCTGGGCGTCATAGAGCAGGACCGATTCTCTGATGGGCAGTGGCCATTTCGCTGAAGGGTTGACGGGGGCCTAGGGGCTGCCATGGGTGAGTCCCTTTCCCAAAGCTTGATGGGCCGAGTCCCCAGATCTATGCCAGAGGGCCTGCTTTTTAGTTGGTAGTAAGTTTAGTTGCATCTGGGCTAATAGGAAGTGGACTTGACTTCCCCAGGGTTCAAGGTGACTGCAGTGCCACCCAGCCCAGCTTTCGCCCTCGCCCAGGTCCCACCATGAGCCCACCTGGAACCAGGCACTGCCTCAGACAGCAAGTGTCTCATCCACAGTCAGGTGCCTGGGTCCGGGCGCGTGGGGGGCCACCCCCTGCCGCGTGTTCCCACAGCGCCTGTCTGGGTACATAGTCGGTACTCGGTGGAGGCAGCAGACTCAGAGGGATTTGCCCGGTTCTGGCAATTTCCTCCAGAGAGCAGCGGCAGCGTCTTGTTCCGTGACTGGACGTGGCGTTTGAAAAACCTCATGAACAGGACAGGGTGGGAATACTGGCTCATAAAATAGTCCTCCCTCTGCCCCCTTGTCTCTGTCCTGGGAGTTGGGGGTCCTCCCTGGGGTGATGCTGGGGCGGCCACCCGCGGGAGACTGAGCTGGGGGGGCAGTGCTCCCAGGCCTCCCCCGCTGTCTCTGTCTCCCTGTGCTGGGGGTGGCCTAGCTGGGGGTGGCCTGCCTCCTACGGCCTCGCTCCTCCAGGTGTGGCCCCGTGGCCAGCAGCGTCCACGTCACCTAGGAGGGAGCGAGACACACAGAATTCCGGGCCTCAGCCCAACCCTGCCGAATCAGAACCTGCATTTTAAAAAGAGCTCCGGCGATCCAGTTTGCCGGGGGTTGGCCTAGGAGATAGCTGCCCCAGCGCAGACGCCAAGGGAGGTAGGCCAACACCCTCGCTGAAAGCATACCTGCCTGGCATCCCATGCCAGCTCCCCCAGCGCCTATGGACACCTGGGGGCCGTAGCCTCTCGTGGGAGAGCGGAGATTGTAGGAACAGTCAGGCCTCTCTCCTTGGACTGCTGAACAAGGATTAGATGTAATAACACGTAACACATGTTCCGTCCTTAGCACACCGCCCAGGACGAGTGAGTGCCGCGTAAATGCGGTGTTAGCCAGCTTTAAGAATGAGAGGGCGCCCGGGGCTGCGGCCAGAGGAGGAAAAGTCAGCGTGATTTGCGAAGCTAGTTTTGCACTGGGCTTGTTTAGTGGAGCTTAACTCAGGAGCTAAATACCAGCTAGGACTCCCTGTAGAATTGTTACATGGCGTAGCAAGCAGGGTAAGGGGGCCAGAGTTAATGCTGGTGATAGCAATTTTTTTTTTAAATTAAAAAAAAGTGTTAAAAGCAAGTAAAACCCCTGCTGATTGCAAGTGAGTTGCCACAGTTCTCTTAGCAGATCCACTTTTCTGAGTGATGACTGGGTCTGCAGGAATGAGTGGCTTTTCCTTTCGTAAGGAGGGAGCTGTGGGGCCCCCTCGATGGCTCCTGGCCGTGGCTCTGGGTCGGGCGTGCTCTGCGTGGGGAAGCCACAGCCGTGTGGGAGGCAGCGGGAGGAGGCGCTCCGTGGGCAGGACTGGGCACCTGGGCCTCCTGGCAACTTAAATGCCTCCGATTAGCAAGTCGGGCGGGAAGAGGTGCTAAAAAGAATCCTTCCCGCCTCCTCTGCTGGCATGTTTTGAAGGGAGTTCAGTTATGAGACTATTAAAATGTTATTTTGATAATTAAGCCCACAGCTGTTCCGAGGGCGTTGGGGGCAGGCGGCGCGCGGGCGGCAGAAGGCACGGTGCTCTCACAGGCTCGGAGAGAAAGAAAGGAGGCAGGGAGGGCACGGTGGAGGGAGCCCAGGGCCCCCGGGCAGGGATGGCTGTAGGGCCGAGGAACCTCCGCTCACCATGTCCAAGACTGGCCCTGGGTCACTGGAGGGGACAGTGGCTCCAGGAGGCCCCCTATGTGGGGCAGAATGACCCACCCCCCACATGGGGACACCTGCCAGGTTTTGGCAGACTGTCAGAGCAGTAGCCGACAGCCATGCCTCGATCCAGGGTTCTCAAAGTGGGGTCCCAGGGCCAGCAGCCTCAGCATCACCTGGACACCTGCTAGAAATGCAAATTGTCGGCCACACACAGACCCATCGAACTGGAAACTCTGGGGGTGAGGCCAGCAACCTGTGTTCCAACGGATCCTCTCGCTGACTCTGACACTTGCTCAAGTTACACCGCGGCTGTCCTTGAAGGTCACCTGGCCAAGGGGCTCAGCTTATAAATGAACGCTCAGAGATAGGTGAGGCTTGGCTAGTAAAGCGTAGGTGAGGGTGTGGAGCTAGACAGTGTGTAGGAATCCCTGATCTGGTCCTATTCTTTCGTTGTACTGGATGGCATGGAGAAGCCCAGAGAGGGGAAGCCGCTTGTCTAAGGCCACACAGCAAATCAGAGCAAAACTAGAATTAGTAACCAGCCAGCTTTCTTGATTCCTGTTAGACTGTCTTTCTGAATGCTGGGGGCAGGGCTGGAGAGAAGTTTTAATTGGAAGTCATGCGGCAAGCCTTCACTTCACCAACCCAGGATATACTTACCGTGTTTCCTCGAAAATAAGACCTAGCCGGACCATCAGCTCTAATGCATCTTTTGGAGCAAAACTTAATATAAGGCCTGGTATTATGTTATATTATATTATATTATATTATATTATATTATATTATATTATACCCGGTCTTATATAAGACCGGGTCTTATATTATAGTAAAATAAGACTGAGTCTTATATTAATTTTTGCTCCAAAAGACGCATTAGAGCAGATGGTCTGGCTAGGTCTTACGTTCGGGGAAACACCGTACCTGCCTGGAGTCGCCCAGCATTCCCTGGTCACATCCTGTCGGGAGTTATTTCCAACACACACACTCATCTACTCACCTGCCCACCCACCCACATATCCACCTGTCTGCGCATGGACCCAGCCAGCCTCTTCACCTTCTGCTGCGCACTCCTACCTGTCGTCAGTCCACTCATCTTTCACTCACCTGTTGTCCCCGTATTCATGCGTCCATCCAAACGTCCAAGTGGCCATCACTCACCCATCCGCTTCTCCACCCCCCCACACATGCATCTGTCCATCTAGTTCATCCCCCATCTACCCATCCAAACTGTCCCTGTCTCCCGCCCGCCCTTGTGAAGAGCCTACTATGAGCCAGGCATTTTCCTATCAATCTCAGCCTTTAGGAGCTCAAGCTAATCCTGCTCGTGCGAGCTGGCCACGGTCCGTATGACACTGCTGAACCAGGACCACGACGTCCCTCTGGAGTGGCCTGTGCCTTCTAGTGGGCAGGGACTGCATCTCACTGAGTTCTGAGCCGCTCGTGCCTGGCACAGAAACTGCATTCTCCCTGCCATCCCGGAATCTATTCCGCTCCCCCAATCCCGCATCTGTTGTCTGTGTTGCACTTGCAGTGAGTGATGCTTTGAATGTGTCCCCCCACTCAGAGCCCTCGGCGGCCCCCCTCGCCCTCAGGCAGAGACCCTCAGTGCAGCCGCCCCGCCCCCCACACATACCAGCCTGTCTCCAGCACTTGTCCCTCACTCTCCAAGTCCAGCTGCACTGGCCTTCTCTCCTCCCCAGGCACAGGCCCCTGGGCACGCTGTCCCCTCTGCCTTGGGCACTCCCCCGTTCAGCACATGGCCTTCGCTGCTGCCCATGTGTGCCCCATGCCCCTTCTCTACCCTCAGCACCTCCCCCCTCAGCGGGCATGTGGGTGGTGTCTCCTCGGGTCCAGTGGGGGAAAGCTTCCTCCCCACTGCACTGAGCTCCCAGGGGGCAGGCACCGCCAAGACGGGGGTTTGCACACAGCAGGCTCCTGGTGCATGAGTGTTGAATGAATGAATGAATGAATAAAAAAGATACATAGTAGGTACTTAGTAAATATCTGTTGAATGAATACATGAAAGGCACATCCTAGGTATCTAGCCAATGTTTGTTGAACAAATGACTGAATAGAGAAGGTACTCAGTTCCTGAAAAAGCTTAGGGACTGCCTGTCTGTCCGTCCCCTCGGCCCCCCTGCATTCACCCCATCCATTCCGGGAGGCTCTGCACCACCAGGCCTCTGCCCCTCTTGGCTGCCTCTCGCCGAGCACTCACACCCACGAGCAGCGTCTGGGGTGCAGACAGTGGCCTTGGAAGCTGCTGCTGACACAGTTGTATGGGGGTGGGGCCGACCTGGTGAGAAGCAGGATGCAGCCTTCCCGCTCGCTGGCCCTGCTCTCCCAACTGTCTTTGCACTTGTTGAATCCTTGTAGCTCTGCAGCCGTCCGGTCCAGCCCTGGTCTGGGATCATCTTCCAGGACATCTGTTCTCTTCCTCAATCAATATGCTTCCCAAGGAGGGCCTACGGACGAAGTATTACCTGGAACACCACACGAGCTGTCTGAATTCAGTTCAGTGATTTGGTTGGGGAAGCGTTTGTGGTAATTAAGCATATTGTTAGGGAGCAAATTGTACCAAACTATTTCATTCTTCATTAACAGCACTTCTCTGGACTCCCCATGAGCGAGAGAGCGAGAGCGAGAGCGAGAGCGAGAGCGAGAGCGAGAGCGAGAGAGAGAGAGAGAGAGAGAGAGAGAGACAGCTAAATAGCCCCCACTCAGCATGATTTACTGGAACCATTGTGGGCTTTGGTTTCCAGGTCTCATGCTGTGTGTCCACAGTGAAGTCCCTTAGCGTCTCTGAGCCTCAGCCTTCTGATCTCTAAAATGGGGTAATCATACCCATCTCACAGGGCTACTATGAAGATGAAATGAGACCATGAACAAAAGGCAGTTCCCAGTACACAGTGGCCCTTCAGTAGGTGTCACCGTGGCACGGGGCTACTCCGAGCCCAAATGGTCTGTTCCCTTGGTGGTCAGAGCCAGATTGGAAGTCCTCTTCCTACCAAGACAGGGCCTGCAACCACCTCAGGGTGTCCTTTGTCCTTTGTCCCCAGAGTGTCCTTTATTGTCGGGTCGTGGGGGCAGGCAGGAGGAGCCTCCTGTTTTATCTAGAGTCTTTGTCACCGACAGCCCCTAGCTCGGGGCAGCTCGGGGAGGAAGGGTGCAGTGCTCAGGTCCTGGCCTGCCCCTCAGCAGCTCTGGGTCCCTTGGGCAAATTGCTTCATCTCCTGCCGTATCGATTTCCTCCTCTGTAAAATGGGGATGATAAGAATTCTTACCGATCTCCCAGGAATAAATGAGTTTAATACACAGCAAGCACTTAAACAGTGCCGGACACATAGTAAGCTTCCAACACATGTCAGTTCCTGTGATTTATTCAACTTTACAATCCACTACGACCCATTTAAGCTGCCAGTTGTTCTCTGTGGGTGCCTCACTCATCAGGCTGGGGACATACACCACCACCATCACAACGATAGTTGTTGCCGCTTAACAGGTGCCTACTGTGTGTCGCAGAAGGCCCAGTGTGGTGCTTAACGTCCATTTTTCATGATTGGCACAGCAAGCTTGCTGTTACTTTCATCTTCCAGGTGAAGAAACAGATTCTTACTGTCACCTAGCAGAGGCCATATGGGCACCTAGAAAGTTGTAGGGCTGGGATTTAAAAAAAAAAAGTTGTAAGCCTGTGGGACTCCAAAGCTACTTTTCATGCCACCATTCAGGAAGACACACCTTCCAGACCTGACCCTTACCGAGCCTCTCTCTGTGCAGACCACTTTCACATCTGCAGTCTCACTGGATTGTCCCCAAGTCTTGGAATGTCTCTATGGTGATCTCGTGGAACAGTCTGACCCTTAGCACCTCCCTTCTCCAAGGAGGCCATAGAAGGCTCATGCAGGACAGGCTCACTCTCCCTGGAAGACGGCGAAACTGATTAGGAGGCTGTTGTCATGTAGGCAGGAAAGATCGCGACCTGAAGACAGTGCTGGCAGTGGAGTGGCCAGCCGTGGGGGAGCCTGGAGAGAGCATGGTCACGCAGTATGTGTGCACAGCAGGTCCTGGGGAGTCCCTGGGAGGGCGCAGTGTCTTTGGAGGGACAGTGTTCTGGGCAGACTTCCTGGAAGGGACCGCTGGATCTGACTCCCTGAGGAGGGAAAGACACGGAGAGCAAAGCTTTGGAGGGGGAGGCCCAGCGGCCAGCTGTGGGGGCGGCAGGAGGAGGCCGTGCCTTCGAGGAGCTCTGTGAGTTTTGGGACAAGAGGCCTGCAGCTCACAGTGGCTCAAGCAGAGGGACAGTCGACCCCAGCTACTGCAGAGCCGGGCAGGCTGTGAATTTTAGTGCTCAGGAGAGGCTGCCAGGGAGGGGACGGGGTGGGACATGATCGGGAGCCTTCATTGGACCCAAAGCACCTGCCTGAGTAGGGGACATTTGTCATTCATTCATGTATTTGTTCAGACCATCACTGTACTCAGGACTGTAGGGCAGGAGAGCAGCGGGAGGGATAGAGGGAGAAAGAGGGACAGACGGACCGACAGGGAGGGACAAACTCCTCCCTGGGAGGAGCCAAAGATGTAGGATGGACACAGTTGTCAGGCCTTTTTGAGTTGCAGGAGTGGGCCCTGCCTCAAACTGGCTTAAGGAACCGAGGGAATGGGTTCACTGGGCCTGAAACGAAAGTGTTCAAGGCCCAGGTGGGCCCCGCATCAGAGCAGGGCCTCCCCAGTGGAAGAAACAAAGGGCCGCAGTCCCTCCAAGCTCCTATCCTATATTAGCTCAACAACCCCAGGGGTAAGAAAGTCTCTTGCTTCTGATTGGCCAGGCCTGAGTCACATGGTCATCCCTGAACCAGTCACTTTACCCAACAGATGGAATACACTGATTGGCCAGGCCTGAGTCACATGCTTACCTAGGCTATCAGGGTTGGGGTCAACCTCTGGTGGAGGTTCCCAGAGGACATCTGGGTGGTTGTTCCCAGAAAAGATGCCAGCAGGAAGAAAACCAAAGTTCACTTCAGGGGGAGTAAAGGCCAGCTGTCCCCTGTGGGACATGAGTCATTTGAGCTGGGTCTAAACATCTCAAGTGAGAGGTCAGAAGCTGGCCACCCACAGAGGGGTGGGTCCATGACAAAAAGGGTTCTTCTGGGCCAAGAAATGATGAATTGTGCTGGAGGCCACAGGGGCAAGGGGGCTCCTCGCCCTCTCCAGTTTCCTAACACCGTGTGCACTTCATTTTCCTGCACCTGGACTGGACATCCACTCTCTGCATCCTCCCCAGCTGTCACATTCCAGGCTGGGAATGGGAGCTTTTGCTCCGGGCCACTGGCGGTCCGATTCCTGTGGAGCCCCCATGAACGGAAATTGAGATGGCAGGTCTGGTGTTCCCTTCGAACCCTCCCATTAACTGTATGGCCCGGTCCTGGCTGGGCAGTGTGTATGTGGTGTTTTCTGGGCACAACCCAAAGCTTCCCCGTGTTCCCGCTTTGGGGGATGATTTGTGAGCATCACGGGGGATTGCGCTGGGAGCTCTGGACCTCGTTCTCATCACCAGAGGGATCCAGGTTGGTTTGGGAAATGAAATGAAAGTATCAGTAAATGCCATCCAGGGTCACATCAAAGGCAGCCAGAGCCAGGCAAGCTCCCTGCCAGCTTCCCGGGTGTGGACGTTAAGGTGGCCCGAGGCCTCCGCCCTGGTCCCAGCCCTGCTTTGACTTGTCGTGTGATCGTGGGCAAGTCTCCCTTCTTTCTGGGCCTCGGTTTCCTCATTTGTCCACCAAGGAACAGAACACTTTCCAAAGGGTAAACGTGTACACAGGAGTGATGACATCACCTTGGGCCCTGTTCCTTTCTGTCCCCAAGGCCTTTGCAACACCCTGTGACGTTGCCCAGTGAGCTGACGCTGTCTGACCCTAGTCCGTCCCCTTATTGCAGCTGGGGGCCCCAGGACACGTGGCCCTCATTTTAGCACTCACACCTCTCTCTGGGGGCAGAATGGGCAGTGAGATTTGTAGACTGGCTGCCCCTCTCCAGGTTGCCCGCCCCTCCCCCTCCCTGCCCTCCAAGGTGAAGCTTGGCCCCTGCCATCACCCCCAGCGCCATCCGGCCACTGAGCTATTAGCCTCACTCCTCACTGGCTGTGCCTCAGCACAGCAATCATTTTCAGATTTACAAGCATTAAATATTTTAATTTAATGCCTTGGCTCTCTTGTAATTCATGCACTTAATTATATGATAATTACTCAAATGAAAGAGATACAGCTGCTGCCGTATCAGTTCTGAGGGAAGTCTGGGTTTTGAGTTGGACTGATTTGGGGAGGTGGGCTCCCCCTCGCCCTCCACCCTGCAGCCCTTCTTTTCTTCTCTGGGCTGTGAAGTCCGAAGTCCATGACAGCCCCTCCTCCCCCAACCAGTGCTGAGGCTGGACTGGGGGCCGGCTAAGCTGAACTCATCTGCTTCAGGAATGGGGTGTGGGGCCTGCCCTGGCTGGGTGACCCCAGCTCCTGTGGGTGCTGCTCTGCAGAGACCTAATGGCCGATGAGCAGAGAGAGAGGGGTCTTTGGCCCTCCTTGGGTGGTAGAGAGGAAGGGCCCTGTCGGTGCCTACTGAGGGGAGGCTGTGAGTGCTGCCTGGGGCCTCCAGCAGCTGGAGGAGCCAGGAAGCCTGTCTCCTTAGTGATGGATGTGTGGGGGTGAGGCATGGCGAGTAGCCTTCTCCTCTGAAAGTAGAGGGCAGCTTGGGCCTCCTCCCACTGACTACCATGGGGTTTGCAAAGAGATTTGGGAGGGCTGGGTAGGTGGTGCTTCCTGGTAGGCTACCTTCCCTGTTCCTTCTCCCCTCCTCTCCCCTCCCCTCCTCTCCTCTCCCCTCCTCTCCTCTCCTCTCCCCTCCTCTCCTCTCCCCTCCTCTCCTCTCCCCTCCTCTCCTCTCCCCTCCCCGCCCCTCCCCTCCTCTCCTCTCCTCTCCCCTCCTCTCCTCTCCCCTCCTCTCCTCTCCCCTCCCCTCCCCTCCCCTCCTCTCCTCTCCCCTCCTCTCCACTCCTCTCCCCTCCCCGCCCCTCCCCTCCTCTCCTCTCCTCTCCCCTCCCTGCCCCTCCCCTCCTCTCCTCTCCTCTCCCCTCCTCTCCTCTCCACTCCTCTCCTCTCCCCTCCCCGCCCCTCCCCTCCTCTCCACTCCTCTCCCCTCCCCGCCCCTCCCCTCCTCTCCCCTCCCCTCCCCTCCCCTCTCCTCCTCTCCTCTCCCCTCCCTTCCTCTCCCTTCCGCGCTCCTCTCCCCTTTCTCCCTCCATCCTTTCGCTTTTTCTTTTCCTATTTTTTTCTCCCTTTTTTCCTCTTTCGCTATTGACATCTAAACTTGTGTTTACTGCGTGAAAGGGACTGGCTGCTTTATAAGAACTGCAACTACTCATATTTGGCGACTACGGCACCTCCTCCCTCCCCACCACGTTTGTGGAGCCCCGCGGGGTCTGATGTCCCTGAGTGGGTCGCTAGAGACCCTCACCATTCACGGCACCAGCAGATTTGAGAATCAGGAGGCGTCGAGGCCCTCCTTCCATCTGGGGATGGCAGACCTTGGGCGGCCCTACGCAAGCCTGAGCCTGCTTCCTTGGGGAGAAAAGCTTTCCTTGCACCAAAAATGCAATTGAAGCCCAGTTGCAGGTGTCCTGGGGCCGAGCCCCAGTCACGGGTGGGTGCTCTGGCCCAGGCTGTGGGGAAGTTGAGTCAGGAGAGTAGAGTTTCCAAGTCAATAATGAGTTCGGGCTTCGAAAAGTTTCCTGGGTTGTAGGATGGGGACCCGCCTGGTGCACGGGACATCTCGCCACCCTGGACCCGCCCAGCCGCCCATTTCCTAGGCCTGGGAGAGCTGCGTGGTGCGTCTCTGCTGAAGTGCGCGTTTGCACTGAAAAGGGTTACAAACGGTTCGCCTCGTGTGCAGACAATTTTCAGCTAGCTTACAGCAGCTGCGGCGCCGTGCTGATAGATTAAAAGCAGCAACCAGCCCCAGAATGAAGTGTATTAGAACTCCTGCTGGGTCGAGCTGGGGAGAGGCCCACACAGCTGTCATCTAGGCCAAGTTTCCAACCGAAACCTCAAGAACAGGATGGAACTCGGAGGAAAGTTAGCTTTCTAAATGAGGTGGCCGGCTGTTAGTTGGGAGAGGGGGTGAGGGACTGGGGGAAGGCTGGGGATTTAGAAGACACGAAGGCAGTGAGATGGAGGGGACTGGGACTGTGGGTGTGTCCCGCCCGGGCCAGGAACTTTGTACAGAACCGTGGCTCCTGGTCTAGGAACAAAGACACCGCTGCCGGCGTGGGCCTCGTGCGGGCACAGCTCCCAGCGTCTCCCTGTGCCTTGCTCCAGACAGCTGGCTGGAGAGTTGGGTGAATAAGCAGGACATCCAGCTGTTTCCACATTACGTCCATCCCAAGGGCTCCATGGCCCAGTGCCAGGCCCAGGGCTCCCTGGCTAAAATGACAGGGTAACTTTCGGATTTGGGGGCTGCACAGGTCTGCCTTTGCCCGGGAAACACTCACCGTCCATCACGTGCTGCCAGCTGACCTTGGTTTCCCCCAGGCCGCAGCACGGAGGCCCCAGCTTTTTCACTTCGATTTGGGTCTTTTACGGGATGTCTTCTCCTCTGGTGATGAAAAGGCTCTTGGCAGAGTCTGGCTCTGGCCCCTGTGTCTGATGCGAAGCTGGAGGGTAGCCTGCCCATTGTCACCGATGCCACTTGAGAGCTCATCTAGACCACACCATTCTCAGAAAACTCAGAATGCTGAGGCAGAAATCTGAGTATGTACTTTTCTTCCTCTTTCCTGTCTTCCCTTTTTTTTTTGATATGTCCATATTTTTGCAGAGCGCCAAACAAAATGCTTCCCACTAAGAAGGACCAGATAAGTCTTTGCTGAAAAAAAAAGGCATAAATCCAACTCAACTATTACTACCATTATGATTACAAATAGCACAGCATATGCTCATAATTCAGTGCGTAGCACATGATGGTAACGTCATCCATTTAACAAACATTCACTGTGTCCTCATTCGGGCAGGGAGGACCCAGCCTTGTGGCGGGGGGGGGGGTGTGTGTGTGTGCAAATACTTGGTTATTGAGAAGCACAAACCCAGGCAAGGAACCTGCTGGTAACTGCTTCTGGTGTCACACATCCACTCAGACGCTCTTAGGTTGGGAAGAGGTCTGGCTTCCAAAGCCACCATGGCCATGCATGCCCTCTGCCCACCGGATGGTGAGACATGAACTCAGCTTGTCGGTGGCATGACTTGAGGCTTCTGAGCAAACGTGGAGATGGTGGCTTCTTTCCTGACGTGCAGTCAGGCCTCAGGTGTTTGCTTGGATTCCGGAGCTGGCCCTGCTGGTGTGATGGGTGGGATAGATGCAGGCTGGGGCGAGGCAGGGGTGCCGGCAGATGCCATTGGCTTGGTCCATGGCTGTGGGTGGGAGTGGTGCAGACAGGTGTGGAGGCTAAGGACCAGCTCTGGAAGGCAGACCTCCTAGATCTGAGTCCCGGCTCTGCCTCTTGCTGGCAGATGTATCCAATGAATGTGAGTAACTGGGTCAAGTTCCTCTTTAACTAGAACAGTTTGACAAGCATCCTAGAGCCTTACATCATCTAGTCTGATCCTGGAATCCATTCACGAGTCTCCTCCACAAATGTTCAGCTTCCCTTGAATACCTCCCGTGATGGGGAACTCACACCAGGCTGCCAGGACAATCATAGACAGTTTTCTTGGGCCCAGTTTTCAAACTCTGTACGTTTGTGGCAGTTCCGGCCTGACATGAAGACGTTCCCAACTTCTCATTCAGTGTGGAGGTCCAAGAGGTGTCAACAGCTGCCACCTATTGGGTGCTTACCGGGTGCCAGGCCCTCTGCCAGGCTCTGCACACGCATTGTCTCCTCTATCGTCCCGAGTCCTAAGGGGCAGGTATTATTTTGCCTCCACTTTACAGAGGAGGAAACAGGGGGTTGGGGATTTGACTTGTTTCGGGGTCACACGGGTCTCGGTGGGCTGGCTGGGACTGAGATCCGTCTGTCTGAAGTCAAAACCGTGTTCTTCGCCATTACCTTTCCAAGGAAGCTCAAAACCAACCATCAGTTCTCTGATCTTTTTCTTTGCTTTCTCCCCTCTCAACCCCAATGAGCCCACTTTCCCACGATGAGTTTTTCCCAGCGATGTTTTAGTGGCACGATTTGGGCCGAGTGTGGAGGTCCGGTACCTTTAGCGAGATGTTACGTGTCCAGTTTCTCACGGCACCATTGAGCCGGTAGGGTAATGTCTATCTGCAGGAGACAGAAACCACTTCACCAATGCTGTATCGTCTCTTAAATTAATAAAAGTACTAATCTGATAAACGGGTTATTGTAATCTGTCCACATAAAGCAGAGCATGTGCCTGAATTTCCAGTCGGGCCTCAAACCAGTAAAAAATAGCCAGCAATTACCAGAGGCTCAGCGAGCAAGCTGCTGCAACCCTGTGGTCTTCAAATTAGGAGAAAGAATGAATGCATCCAGAGCACATCCATTTTCAGCAAGTGCTACATGGATTATTAAATTTATTATCAATAAAATTATTCATTTGTGCCCTATACCGCACTTAATGCACCTGAAGTGAGAAATTAGAAGTGTGTTTAATTCTGGGGATGGAAGAAAATATCAGTGCAGCAAATTTGCAGTAATAGGAGAAAGTTAATGCCTGGCAAAGAGGAATCAATTTAGCTAGTGCTATTATATTTGGGGAGAACAGCTTGGTTTTTCTTTCTTTTTTATTATAAAAGCATGCAAATTCACTTGGATCCTGGGTGCTAGTATTGCTTTCAAAGAATATTTAAAGAAACGTAATGAATTAGGGGAAGCATACAAATGTGAATAAAGTGTGCAGGTAGTGTCTCTATAGATGCACACGTATATCTATAAAATATGTATAGATATCTATATAGCTCCATCCATGTATACAGACACACATACAGTGATATGATGTGCTGGTAAATATTTAACAACTAGCTGTCTAAAAAAAAAAAACACTGATTTGTAGCGTTTGCCAGTGTCTGTGGTGTAAATACTTGCACAACTGATTTCAAGCTCCCGCTATGACTTGACTGAACATGGGGCTGTCCAGAGAAGCACACAGTCAATTCTCTGGAGCCGGTACAAGCTGGCTCCCGCACACCAGTGTTTCATATACGTACATATACGTGTTCTATCTGTGGTCTAAGGAGAAAGGAGAAAGGAGATGTAAACTCCATTCCTCAGTTTGAGTCCTGAGTGTCATCTGTGTGTTTCTCCCAAGTGTCAACCTCCTTTGGTGAATTCGCACATATATTTTATGCAAGGAAAGAGCAGGCCTCCTCCCCTGCAAACATGGTGGCTTCATCTTCATTAAGTTCCACAAGAGGAGAAGGAGGAGGGGCAGGCCCCGGGCTTGGCTTCTCCGTCCTCAGCAACACCGTGCATCCTCCGTACGCGCGGTGGACTTGCCTCGGTTTTTATCCAGCCATTGTTCTTTTTTACACCGCGTTTGCACATGTGGCGCGTCTGGGGAATTTCAGCAGTTGGAATATACATGAAAAGAGTTTCGCTCCACTTTCATAAGGTCCCTGGATGGCTTGGATGAAGCCTCAAGCCCCATGGCGGAGCTGGTGCCACATTCATATTACTTCCCACCACCATGCACATGATTGCACGGAGCCCAGACCAATCGAGAACTTGACAGTAAGCCTTTTGATTTCGCGGGAAAACCTTCATCACGCTGCGAGAAGGAAGGGAATATAGCCCACACTGGACTTCATACTGTGGCAAGCTTGAAATCCCAGCCCAACCACCGAGCCGGCTGATTGGGATGGTCGGAAACTGTGTCCAGGAATTCGGCTGCAAGAACTTGGCTCCCAGCAACTTCGGCCTTTTTGAAAGAAAAATTGTCAACTGGGAAAGCCACCTGAGGCCTGGATTTAATCTGTCCAGGCAGTAAAGATTCACAGTGGTGATTGGCTAAGTTTCCCGAAAATGCTTAGAAGCCCCTGCCTAGGTGGGGACTCTAGTGGGGGGTGAGAGGCAGGCTTGATGGCTCCGGGGGACGCTGACATCACTGTCACGACCATGGCACTTGTCACCAGCTTCGACGCTATTGCTATTTTGCTAATCGCCTAAAAAGCCTGCTGCTTGTGAGATAGCAGAGTCGGAGGTGCAGACAAAGCCACCCAGAGCATATGTTCTGCTCAGTACCCCAGTGCCAGGCTGCTGTGACGGGGCACTGTTTTTCTGAGGACACCTTTCACCCTGGAAAAGTCACCGTGACATTCAGGGGGCTGAAGGCCAAACAGAGGCTGACATGGAAACGGTGGCTGTACACTTGTAAATCCACGAGCAAGTCTCACTGTCTCTGTTGGGGAAATGGCCACGGGTTCCCTTACCTGGGAGGGTGCCTTGATTCCACTCATCTTTGTTTGAAGACATCAGTGAATGAGGGACCCTGCTGTGACATACCCGTGACATTTAAGGGTCTCTGATGTCATCGCCCGGCAGCATCCTGATGGTGCTGATGCAGACAGGAGACCTTGGTTCACATGCACAAATGATGGGGCTTGACACGGGTCAGCAGAGCCCGGGGTCATGATGTGCCCCCCACAGGAAAACATATCGTTGTCGACCTCTTTTTCCTTGACAAGCATGTGACGTCCTAGTCTTTGAAGTGGGGGAAGATGCATGCTTTGGGGCAAGAAAGAGGTCAGTGACGACGCTGAGATATGCTTGGATTGGAGTTTATTTCTGCAGATGGAGCCTGATGAGGAAGTTTGCTGGGGCCTCTCGGAAAGACTGGGGGAACCTCTAGCCATCTGACCCCGGGCTGACGCCCAGGCCCACCGTACCCCATTGCCAAGGAAGCCTTTGCTTTTCTTTTTATCTTTTTATTTCCCGCGCTTTGCTCTGCCCTCTGATCCCCAAACTCAGAGGCTCCCTCCCCATCTGGGCTAGTTTTCTCAGGTGACCTGGCACAGCTCGTGTCTTCGTGTACTGAATGGGGAAGAGCCAAGCAGGAAGCAGAACTCCCCAGGAGTGCAGTCCTGGCTTTGGCCTTTTGTGTAGTGAGGCTACAGGGAAGGTCTGTGGACCTCCCCGGCCCCAGTTTTCCTGTCTGTGAGGCAGAAAGCTCCCCACCTCGGGCACACACCTGCCTCTGGGAGCAGCACAGGGGGTGATGGAAAGTGAAAGGCACGTTAGACCCCCAGAGTTATCCATCTCGGGGACAGCCTGGGCTGGGAGTGTGTCCCTGAGGCCCCTCAGGAGCTCAGGACTTGGCCCCGCCTTGGACAGTCCCCACTTCTGAGACCCACGGTCATGGCAGACATTGCTCGGCCTCAGCAAGTGGGTCCTCCTTCCTCACTCCCGGATACACCTTGGTGCTTCCCGATGCCAAGACAATTCAGGGAAGGGCAAGAACGTAGTAATTTCTCAGCTGGAAAGCGTTGTAAAAATAAATGTCTTCTGGAGGTTGAAAGGTTGTCAAACACACACTGAGCTGAATTGGGTCCTCAAAATGTGCAATTCCTGCTGATTGTCACAGAAGCGATGGGTATGTGTGTGTGTGTGTATGTGTGTTTGAATCCCCTGGAAAAATTGGGCACATGCTACTTCTGAGACGTGTAGATGTGCACATGTGCGAGATCTATTGATCGGGCCACCGCTCAGTGTCCCAAGGGCTCGGTGTCCCAACAGCCATTCCTGGGCCTACCCCTCTCAACCTGGGTCGCCCAGGGCGGGCCGTGACCCAGGGCCCGATGACCATGAACCTTTTCTGTGCCGCGGGACTTCTCCCCGCACATTCACAGCACAGCACTGGTTACCGCTTCCTGAGTGCCGCGTGTGGAGTTCGGGCGAAGTTCGTCACATATGCTAACTCAATGAAACGGCCCCTGCGCCTCCAGAGCTTGAGGACCAAATGCAGTGCCACCGTGAGCTTAGGTCACGATTGCAGGGCTCCCACCCAGTGAACTGCGTGCATGAGCCTAGGTTTTGAACACCTGCCCCAGGGAGCTGACCGTGGGGCTCAGAAATGATTTCAGAAACGGTCCTTGCTTCCATTTGACTGAAGGCAAAACTGATGTAGAGACCTCACTCACTGCAATTCGTGGTCTCTGTGACAGGTGTGTTTTTCCCCTCTCTGGGATGTTTCCCCATTTGAAGACTTGCTCCTCTATGGCTTTGGGGCCCCCAACCTGTGTGGGTGGACACAAGGAGCTGGAACCCAGGGAGACCTCAGGCTGGTACCTCTTAACCGCTGGCCCTTCCCGAACTCCTGCTGCCGCCCTCCATTCATCCGTCCGGTGGGTGGGGAGGAGCCCTTCGGACACGTGTGTGCATTCAGTGCTGGGGTGCCTTGGGAAGGACCAGCTGCCCACCCACATGCCTTCAGAGGTCCTCCAGCCCTGGAGCAGAGGTGCGTCCCACTGCCCCTGGGTTGGTGAATATTCCAGTCCCTCAGCAGGCCCAAGCTCCCCTTGGCCACCCAAGCACCAGTGTGCCCACTACCAGGCTGTGGGGTCAGGATTCAGAGCCCTGCCCTTGCACCACCTGCCTCAGCCCCGGGCTTCCCCCCAGCCTGCAGCTCTCTCCACTGTCCCCCGATTGTTTGTTCAAGGAAGACAGCCAACCCTGGGAGGAGGAGCAGGCTCTGGGCTGCAGTGTCTGGCCTCCATTCCTCCTGCCAGGCGCTCATTTGTATGCAGAAGGGATTAGGCAAATTTACTGTGGCCTTCCCCTGGGGAGCTGCTTGCGCCCTAGGAATACTCTCGGAAGGCGGCTTGCAGTTGGTAAGATTAGAACAGGCCCTTCTGCCGCCACGCACGCCCTGGTCACTCTCCAGGCCGCCAGCATCGAAATCATTTTCATTTATAACCTTTTTGATCATCCAGCCTCAAAGAAGGCCCGCCTTGTGTGACAGCGGGCACCAAAATGGCCCAATTATTTGGAAGAGGAGGGAGCAGCTGAAAACAGTCAGATGTGAGAGACAGGGCACTTGATCTGGGCTCATGGCTTTTCCCCGCCTTCTCCCACCAATATTTTTACAGCTGTTGACATATATTGAGTTACATGTGCCTGGGCTAGATCCCCGCGGTACTGTTTCAAAGATCTGTTCACCATAAAGTGTGCTGTTCTCAAGTAAATGACTGACTTCAAGAAAGCACAGTAGTTTAAATGTTACTATAAATACAGGAGCTAAGACATTTTAATTATAATTTTTGAGTTATACAGTGTTCTGTAAGTACACCAGGCATTTACAAAAGAATTTGTGTGGAGCTTCAAGACACTGTGCTCTCTTGTGGATAAAAAGGTAACTGCAGGTGGCTGGTTCTGCAGCCTTGTGGCCAGACTCTTGTTTACCTACCGCCAGGAGGGGAAGGGCAGGTGTGTGGAGTCCGTAGAACGTCGGGATCGATTGCACACACGTTTATTGAGCCCCTTTATGTGCAGGGTACTGAGCTGAGGGTTATGGGGGCCTCAGAGCTGATGGGGCCAAATCTTGGCTCTCCCGTGTACAGTCCTGTGGGGAAGGACAACTAGCAAACCAGTGCCAGAGCTGCTGGAACAGAAAGATATCTGTGGAGCACTCAGAAGTTAGGGCATGTGACTCTGTCTAGGGGTAGGGGAGACCTGGGAGGAGAGGGGACACTTATGCTCTGTCATGAAGGTGTGAGAAGAGCCATGGGGAATATTTGGAAACAAACAAAACCCAAGTCCGTCTTCAATGTGAAAGCAAATCTTCTGAGCAAGCTGAACTGGCTGTTCCACCCTGTGCATGGCTTGCCTTCTCCGTGATGCCCTGCAAATCCCCACCCCCACAACTGGAAAGTTCCAAGGGGCAGGGAAATGCCAGTGGCCTGGTGGACTTGGGAACTCAGCCCATAGTGGGTTGGGTGAAGATAATTCGTAGGCGAGATGAGAGGGAAGCCAGCCTGTGACTCTCATGGTATTGTAGGTCTTTTTTAAAAAAAATTTATTGGGGAATATTGGGGAATAGCGTGTTTCTCCAGGGCCCATCAGCTCCAAGTCGTTGTCCTTCAGTCTAATTGTGGAGGGCGCAGCTCAGCTCCAAGTCCAGTTGCGTTTTCAACCTTTAGTTGCAGGGGATGCAGCCCACCATCCCATGCGGGAATTGAACTGGCAGCCTTGTTGAGAGCTTGTGCTCTAACCAACTGAGCCATCCAGCCGCCCCATGTTATTGTAGTTTTGATAGGATCAGTCTCTTGGGTCCTCTCCTTGTTTATGTTCTATTTCTGAGGCTTTGGACTAAGGGAAGGAAGCAGACCTGGACTGGGGCATGGCAGTTATCCATCGGACACCAATGCATCCACCCTTCCAACCATCCATCCCCATCCCATCCATCCACCATCCATCCATCTACTATCTATCCACCCAACTGTTCAGCTATACCCTATCCATTCACCCATCCATCCACCGTCCATCTAAATATTCATCCACTGTCTATCCATCTATCTATCCACCATCTCTCCATCCACCCGTTTATAATTCATGAGACATTATAGTGTAGGAGTTAAAAGCAGGGATTCTACAGTCAGCTTTCTTGAATTCAGGTTCCACCTCCATCACTTACTAGCATTTTGCTCTTGGAGAAGCTCCTTAACCTGTGCAGGATTTTTCGTCTGTAACCTGTGTGTTAATCCTTTTCATCTGTAAAATGAGGGGAACTAACAGGATAACAGAAGTGTGTTGCAAAACTAAATGAGATAGTGCGTGCAAAGTGTTTCGCATAGTGTGTGGCACATAGCAAGTGCTCAGGAAATGCTGGTTTTGTTTACTGAGTGACACCGGTGTGCCAGACATTGCCACACATGGCCAGAACTGAACTCCTTAGCGCTCCAGGTACAGGCTGGAGAGGTTCCTCCTGGGAACCAGGCCTTCTGCCTCCTAGTGAGGGCCGAAATTCCAGCAGGAGGGACCCGTGATACGGGCATTAAGGACTAATGGCCAGTGTGTTTTGTCTGTATTGCTGTTTTGGGGGGAAATGCCTGTCTTCCATATCTGTCCCTATGCTGTTGTTAATAAGGATGCTTGGCCTGTGTCCATGAAGTCTCTTAAAATTTTTCTTAAAATTAATTATGAAATTAAATTATGAAAGAAAACCAAGCTCCGTGGTGAGGTGTGTACAACTCCAGTCGGCATCTCGGCAAAGCCCCTAATCTGAAGGTGCTATTTGGACCGCAGAGGCTCGATACCGCTTACGTTCGTGTTCGTTCATCCCCCCACTCTTCTCTCACATGTTTCTTCAGCCTGCCCGTGTTGAGCTCACGCTGGGTACCCGACTCCGTGCCAGGCATTTTGCCCTGAAGAGCTCACGTACCTTCCCGTAGGACGTACATGTCCCAAGGGAAATAGACCAAAATCCTGACAGTGGGTTTCTGTGGGCGTTAGAAGTGAGGGTGATCGTCACCTGCTTTTGCACTTTGCGGGTTTTCTATAATGACCACGCAGTGCTTTCATATCATCGGAGAGCCAACTGAAAACTGTCCTGTGGACTCAGGGACCCTGCCCTCGCAGAGCTTATCGTCGAGCAGAAAAACAGCCATGTACCACGGCTGACGTGATGCTCTAGGGTCTTACTGATGTTACTGTCATTTCTGAAAACACCAATTCAGTATCTTGTGAACGGCTGGCCCTGGGGACCCTGGGTGCACACCAGCAGCTGCCTCGTTGATGCTTGTCACTTAGACCACCCAGCTACTCCCCAATTGTTCAGACAGGAGGAGGTGGGGAGAGGGTGTTCAACCTTCCTGTTTGGGAGGTAACTGGGATTTGGGGAGCTCTGTCCTGGGTCACCCGTCAGGAGCCATTGAGCAGGCATAGCCATGGAGGCAGGCAGTGGAGGGGGCAGGTGGCATGGGTCCTGCCCCTGGGTGTGGCAGATGGTAGAAGTGGATGCTGGCGTTCAGCTGAGGGGCACTGCTGTGCTGGGCGCATCCCCCGAGGGGTCTGGGATGGGAGAAGGGAGGCAGCACGGAGGCAGGCCTCACACTCCTCGTCGATTTACTGAAAACGTGGAGCCAGAAGCTCTGGTGACGTGTCTCCTGCCTGCGCGTGCACTCAGGCTTGGGGTCTGTAAGGTTTGGAGCCGAGTAGGATTCTTTCTGGTGTTTTCTCAGCTTGGATGTGTCACGAGAGAAGAGACCATTGTTTTAGGGGAACAGGAAGCCCAGGAAAGGAATAGGTACGGGAGGTAGGGGTCCGTGGCGGGGTGGGGGGTCCTCCCTGCCCCCCAGGGGGGGCTGTGCTTGCACAGAGGCCTCGCTCTACCTGTCTTTGGTCCAGCCGTATCACTATCTTCAGCTTCCTGTCAAATGGGGAATCTTTCTCTCACTTCCTCTTGTGAGCACCACAAAAGAACAAAGTGACGAAAGCATTTCATAAACTGGGGAGCCCTGTACCAGAGAAAAGACATTTCATGAGAAGACTTTTCAAAACTACCAGCTCATCTACTGAGAGGTTGTTCCCAAGAGGCACCGTTGAGATTGTAATGCGGTAATACCTGATGCCTGTTTCTATTTTTCATCACGACCAAAATATTGAACCTGCTGTCAATTGTGGAGCCTCGCCGTTGTGTGGGACCCTGCAGATCCACCAGGGCAGACAAGTGTTACTGTTGTCGTTTTCCAGGGTGGAGCCAGGGTTTGAACTCAGCGCCTTCTGTCAGAGCCTATGCCCTTTCTGTTGGGTCTTAATGCCTCCTAAGCACGTCTGACTTTTTAAAATTAATGTTCGATCCTCACAACAATCCCAGGAGAAAGGTGGCACCACTGCTTTATGCCCATTTTATAGCTGGGACTAGACCCGCTGGTGTCCCAGGCCTTGGACCACCTATCTGTTACGCTCGCTCTGCAAACGCCGGTTTCTGGGATGGAAAGGGTCTGGGAGAAGACGGGGAGGTGAGTCTCTCCTGCACTCCTGTCCCCTCCTGTCCCCTTGGGGGGCACTACCGCTGTCTCTGTTTGCCTGTGGGATCTTGGCCTCGCCCCCAGGTGAGAACCTGCCAGGCGCTGTTGACACAGCATCAGCACCCGGGCCCCTGCAATATGGTTTCCGTGTTTTTGCTTCCTGCCCTTCCAGAATGACACACTTGCACTTGTCCCTTTGGTTTAGCCAGAAACGGAAAGTGTGTCTTCTCAAATGCAGACTGACGTGCTTCTTTTATAAATTCTTGGGCATTACTATTGATTTTTGGCTGAGGATTTCAAAATCCTATCTCTAGGACTCCTGAGATTTCCTTGCTGCAGAAATAATGCATTGTCATTCTTAATATCTCCAATCTCTGACACAATATTCATATCAAGCGGCGGCGGAGTGCGTCAGCACAGCCTTGGGGATGGGGGCTGTGAGGGCCGCTCTGGCACCTCCCGCCCCCTCTAGCCTGTCTTCCCACCTGGCTCACCCCACCTGGAAGGAGCGTGAGATTGAGTCCTGGGAACACCGGGCATACGGATGGTTAATTTCTACCCTCTTCATTGTACAGCTTTCACGGAGGCCCAAAGAGGGGTGGCGGCTTGCCCAAGGTCACGCAGCGCATTGGTGGGGGGCGGGGAGGGCTGGAACCCCGGACTCCTTTGCCCTTCTTTTACCCTGAAGTTCAAGGGTCACCCTCTGTCTCCAGGGGCCAGGCATCAACCAGAGCAAGTGACGCAGGTGGTGTGTGGGGCGGCGGGCTGCCTGTGTCCCCGCATGTCCCGCGCCGTCCTCTGTTGTCCAAGGGGACTGCATCTTGGAGAGTCCAGATGTTCTGAGTTTTCTAGAGCAGGCCCCAATCAAATTTTGATATAAAATTTCTTGCTTTTTAAAATGTTGGCAACTAATTACAAAAAAACCCATACAACGTGACTGTCCCCTGAAAAAGAACCACAGCTGCGGGTTGAAGGTGGTACTGGCCATGCATTGTGTCCCAGTCGGAGGTGGGGCTAGTTCGTTGTGCCACTGGTCTGAACACCTTGCTGTTCCAGGTGGTTCCTCACCATGCCACCTGTCCCGGTCACCGAATCGGGGCTCCGCCCTCCTTCTCCCTCCCAGGGCCTGTCCGCCCCCCGCCCCCCGAGTTCCCTGTGATCTGGAGGGTTCTCTTTGCCTTCCAGCGAAGGAAGCCTTGGCTTTTCCTCACCCATCCTGCTCTCTGGATTCCAGCTGCAATGCACCCTGTGTGTTTTAAAGTGTGTGCAGGCCTCCCCTCCGGCCCCCCCACGCCTGGCTGTCCTTTGTCCTCATGCTGCTAAGAAGACAGAGCTACTAGCTTGGCCTCCAGGACCTTCCGGGCAAGTCACTGAATAGGTTCCCACTGGGGGATTGTTTTTCTCCTTCTCGGAATTGGTGCTGCTTAGACCATAAAAATAAAAGGACCGTGTCCTCGGTGCTGAGAGTGTGTCCCAGACCAGTGGATGTGCGCTGGGGGGACGGATGGAGGTGTGTTTTGAGACGCTGATGGGAACCGACGCCCCACGGCTTGCCAAAGTGACTGATGCACCGCGGGCTTTGGAACCTTTGGGGTGGGAAAGCTGATGGCTGGGTGTTTGAACTGGGGCTGTCAACAGTCTGTGACAGTTGGAACAGCCAAGACACGTTGATTCCTTAGTTGTCAAATCATTTTGCCAAAATGATTGGAAGTTATGGCTAGGAAAGAGGGTGGTGGGAACCATGTCTCTCGCCCATTGTCCCAGCCCGAGGGCCTTCCTTTGGGGACCCACCTGGAAATGGGACAAGGATTGGCATTCTGGTTGGGACATAATGACATGAAGGGAGAACCCAAGCCCTGGGGCCGTTGTCCTGGTTCTGCCTGACCCACCAGAATCACGCTGCTCCCTCCTCTCTGTCAGAAGCAGGACAGGCAGCGCCCCACATAACCCAGCTGTGAGGGGGTCCCCAGAGGAGCCAGCAGAAGGAGCGCTCACCCTCATAGAGGACACTGATAGCCTGCCCAGGCCTGTCTGGATTTCACGTTGATTCCTCCAGCCAGCTGTGGGGCAATGGGTATAGCCCTCAGAGGTACAATCCTTGGGGCAGCCCCACCCCAATGTGGGCGGAAAGAATAGGGAGCCATTCTTGAGGGCCCAGTCTCCTCCCTGTCCCCTCTGCTTCACCTTGTCCACACAGAGCACCCTCTTCCCTGTCCTACTATGGGCAGGAACCCGCTCGTCTGCAATGTGGCCGGAAGTGGGCCCTGGGAAACCCAGGAAGGGCTTAGGGGTGACGTGGATGGCAGGGGCTGGTGGAGGCCTGGGCTTCGGTTCTGGCTGGGCCACAAACCTCTGTGGCCTTGGCACAACGGGCTTCCATCTCAGAGCCACAGCTTCCCTTCTGTAAAACGAGAGCTAAAGCAGCCAGTGTTTTTCAAACTGTAGGCTGCCAGCCAATAGCAAATCATCGAAGTCAACTTCGATGGTCACAGCCAACAGAGTGAAAAAGGAAATAGCAGAGCATGGAATGGAAGAACGGAAGGAAAGGAAAGGAAAGGAAATGCAAGAGGACATATCACACTTAATAAAGCGTAGTTTCATGAAAATTTGTTTAAAATTTACAACTATTGCACGGATATCAGAGCTGCTATGTTTGGTTTGTGTATTGTGGTGGATGTATTGGATGTATCATGGTGGATATATTTTTTGTTGTAGGTTGCATTTCAAGATTTTCAAAAACTCAGGCTAGTTATGTGGCCTTGCATTATTCTTCTAAACCTTATGGTTCATAAGTGCAGTTCACTAGCTGAGCTGATCTTGGGCGAGTTATATAATCTCTCTGACTCAGTTTCCTTACCTGTAAAGTGAGAATAATTGAGCGCCCTGAGCAAAGGTTGTGGGGAAGATTAGCTAGGGAACCAGGGAAAGTGTCCGGCCCGTAAGCACACAATACATGTGTGCATCCGCTCTCGGACACCGAGGAGGCAGGGCCAGATCCATCGCCCTCCAGCCCTCTTCTGCCAGCTCCTGCAGGGGAGGAGAGAGGGTACAGTTGCTGTGCCTCCGCTCTCCCGCAGAGCCTGAGGACGGTCCCAGGGTCCCAGGGAGCCATAGCGGACGTGGGTTTGATGGGGGCCGCCCACCCCTGAGCAGCACCCTGCGCCCGCCTGCGGGGGAGCTGTTCTGTGACATCTGGGTGGAGGCTGGGTGGGCCCCGGACAGGCGGGTCCCTCAGCCTCCATGGCTCACAGAACCATCTCTGCCGCCTGCTACTCCCTGGGCAGAGCAGACAGCCATTTGGCTCCAGCAGTCGGAGGCCCGACTGGAGGTCACTGCCATCTGAGCAGTTCCGTCTCGTTTGCTAGTTCAAGCCTTTGTGCCTTGACTCCATTTTGAACCATATGAAGTGCGCACACATCCGTGACAATCAATAAGGACTTTGTCTCCTGCCCCCCTCGCCTTTTCTTAACAATGCAAGATAGGTCTGTGAAGAAGTATTCAAGTCGAAAAAAAAGGAAGACCAACAAATGGAAAAGTTGTAAAGGCAGCTTCCTGGTCAGGCTGCCACTGCAGCACACCGGCTGTCAGAGGCAGCAGAGGGCAGCGAAGGAAAGATGACACCGGACGGAGACTTATTTTTGGCGAGGAGGCTGGAGCCTGGGGCTGGGGGCGGGTGCCAGGGGAGGCGAGAGGGGACCCTCTGGTCCCTGGGAACTTCTCTGCATTGGGGCCCAGTTTGCCTGGCCTGGAGGAGCAAGGTCACTGGTTGGATGTCAGGGGAGGGCGTTAGTTGTGCTTCTCAAGGCGGCTCTTCCTCTTCCTTCCTGCTCCGCCCCCGTCTGTCCCCTTCTCTTCCTCCCGAGGTGCAGATGGCCACATTTGCAGGTTAACTGGAACAGCTGGAGATGCATTATTAGTTTCCTGCTGCTCCTTCATATTTGCTTGGATTTTTTTTTTTTAACGGCAACATAATTTACAACTCGTACACTGGTGTCAGAGCTGGCATGTTCTAAATCCGCATCAGATTTATGTAATGCCGCTGCTTATCAGTGAATGAAGTCATAATTATTGCTTTGTACCATTAAATAGCATAAATATATAAACTGTTATACAAATTGCAGCCAACATTCCCTCTGGGGAGCTCTAGACCAAATTTTAATGTCGTGCATTTGTCTGGGATGGCAGTTTCTATGGTATATAATAATGTTGATAAATTTTACTGTAGCAAGTGACATTTTAAAGCATTAATTTTGGGGCTAAGAAAATTCCGAAGGATGCCCAGCCTGAACTGGGAGGTGCTCTGACGACCAGCCTGGCGAGGCCGGGGGAGATGGAGCTTTTCTTTAAGACAACGGGGACGTGTGTCGTCTCCCTGGGCCCCTCTCCACATGAGATCATCCCCTCCTCTCTCAACTCCCGAAGGAAAGCAGCGGATACATTTTCCATGTCAATGATGATAATTAATTTCAAAAAATTCAAATCGATTCATTTTTCCCTTAAATTTGAAGTATGCAAGGGAACGTGGAAGGAGGGCATGGAAAATGCACAATTGGCGGGGAGGGTCCTCGTTGTAACCTCCTTCCCAATTATGTAAATTCTGAGTGGGGTGAAAAAAATCCCCATCCTAATTAGACATGCAACACCTGGCCTCAGACGACGGTTCAGATGCCAGGCGTGCAGCCGCATAGCCTCCTAAAGCCATTGTCGTCAAGAGCGACTTTTGCGGGAAGCCTCAAGACAGCACATGGCATTTACCTGGTGTGCTCTTTAGAGAGCCTGGCGGCCAGACAGAGGGCATCACCCTCCACCTTCAGGAGAGGGTGTGGGGGTGCCACGGCTGGGCCCACCGGCCACTCAAGCTGACCCAGAGAGACAGAGACCGTGACGCATGCTTCTCGCTCCTCCACACCCTGGGCCTTGGCAAGCGGGAACAGTCTGTGAGAGACTGCTTTGTCACCATTGTGAGTTTTTCTTTCTTACATTCCTGACTCCTGTTTTGAGTTCTCTGGGGAGCGTCATTGCTCTTCTGGTGAATGTGACAGTGAGTGGTGCCATCCTTTGGCACGTGGTCGGATTACACAAGCTGGCCCCTTTATCTCGGGTAGTGCCTACTGGCTGATTCTGGCCAGAGAGCTGAGTGGAGGTGGTCTGTGTCACTGTCAGGCTGGAGCCCTGAGCCACCAGGGTGACACCTCCAGAGTTCTCACTTGTCCTCAGGTGCAGCAACACTCAATGCCACAGATAAAGGTGCCCCACCACCTTAGGAGCCCAAGTGGTTTCCAGGAGCAGAGCTCCCACAGTCGACATGAAGCACAAATGAGAAATTAGCCTTTGTTGTTTGTAGCCCTTGTGGTTTGTTTGTTACCATGCATTCCCCGCCTGGCCTGACTTGTACAGATCTATGTTGGTTCCCCCAAACGTCATGTTTTCTTTAGGGTGCTGGGAGTGCCAGGAAACTAGTTTTTCAGTGTGTTTCTTTTGTTTTCTGGAAAGGCTATGAAATAGATAAAGATGTGTGCCCATTATTGGTAGTGAGGAAGCTGAAACTCAGAGAAGTTAGGTGACTTTCCTAAGGTCACACAGCTTATAGGCATCAGGCATCCATACCTCCCAGTTATAAATAACACTTTTTCTTCCTTCTAGCTCTGCCTTTGAAAATGAATTCTATTTAACGGGGGTCACAAACCAGGTAGATAAGCGCAGGGCAATGGAATGTAAGACAATAGGGATTGGTAGGGACTTCAGGGAACAGTCTGAAAGCATGAAAATTCAGCTTCTTGCCTGCAGCCTATCAGCTTTGGCATTTAATTCTGTGCCTCCTGATGCTATCTCTAGCTTCCAGAGAAACATTTCTTTAGCTACTACTGTGTACACACTCTAAGCATCTCTTTCTGATGTCTTACCCTAGAGTTTAAATCTGGAACTTTCTAATGAAATTCCCACATGCTTATTCTTTATATCCGCCGCTATCTGACAAAGTCCTCTGCAATTAGAATGGAGACTTGCCTTTAACCTTCTGGTTCTCTAGACCCTGAAGGACCTTGTGAGCTCTGTAACCCCACCTCCTCCTTTCACAAATGAGGGCCCTGAACTCAGAGATGGAACGCCACTTACCTAAGGACACACTGCTAGGAGTTTCCTCATTAAAGAGGCACCATTTGGAAGTGGATGTGTGTGGGGGGGGTGGGGGGGGAAGGGAAGGGAGCTGCGAAATGGAAAATAGCCAGTTGGGAATAAATTAAAATGTGACCTCCTTAAACAATATTAACTTTTTTTTTTTGCTTAGTCAGAAGACATTTGTTGTGGACTTACTATGTGCTAGGCAAAGTATGTGGTCATTAAAACTAATCTTAGTGAAGAGACACCCTGCGTTTCTGAGCATAATAATTTGAAACTTCTTGTAGACAGTTTTGTTCTTATTCATGCTTCTCTTCCTAGCACGCGGCTCCATGCTTTGTACATAACAGAAATTAAGTATTGAATTTAATTGTGTTTATGCCTCTACTACCAATGGTAGTAATTAATAATGGGGAGGAATTTGGTGCAACCCAGGGGGTTTAGAGCAGAGCCGTGTGGCTGGGATGCCTGGCTCCATCACTCACTGTTACCGCCTCATGGATGTTGTATGAGCCCGTTCCAGATGGAAAGCCTGGCACATAGTCAGACTCAGGAAATGTTAACAACTATAAGCCCTCCTCTCCTCTCTCAGAGCTGTAGCAGCTGAGGCTCAGCGAGCCCAGTCACGGCCAGTGTCTGCAGGTTTGCTTGGAAGGCAGAAGTACCGCTCAGCACAGGCAAATCCATTCTGCCCACTCCCTATGTGCCGAGGAAAATAATGTTTCACCCCAAACTGCAAAATCCCCATTTAAAGCAGCAATGTCTGCTCCCAGGCAGCGTGGGAGAACCATTTCAGCATGAGCATTGCTCCAGCTGTGGTTGCTTTTCTCACTGGGGCTGGAGGCGGTGAATGGGTGGAGTGGGGGAGGGTCACTTACGCTGGCGCATGGTGGGGAGGGCTGGGAACGGAGTTCACAAGCTCTGAGCCGGTCCACGGGTCCGCGTGGCCCTGTGGGGGCCCGGGCCCAGGCTTAGCCACTTTGCACCCACGTTGCACGTTGTGCCTCTTCTGTCCCATCCCCACTGCTCCGCCCAACAGGGAACGTGCACTGGACGAGGAGTTGAACCCCCGGGGTCCACTTCCGTGGTCACTTACTACCTTTTGTGGCCCGGTGCTTAGAATCGTAGGGTTCCCATTGTAAAGTGGTGCCTCGTCCACCTTCCTTTCAGGGCTGTGACAGAGACATGGGTGTGACAGTGTTCCCTAGAGTTCCAGGGGAGCTCGTCGTTGGCTCCTCGACCAGCACCCAGAGACAGTGCAGAGACTAAGAGCTGTGTCCCCGTCCTGGGTCTGCCACCCTGGTAAGCCCTGTGACCTCGAACGAGTTACTTCATTCACTGTCAACTTTCTCCTTCGTCAGTGGGACTGGAAACGGCCACATAGCATCGCTGGGGTGATTAGTAACCGATCCTATGGAAGGCTGCTGAAGCTTCGGGTTTGATACGTTATTCACACAAGAGTTTTAGAAAAGCGCTTACTCGCAGGAAGCAGTGAGCTCTGTGAGGTCAGGGCCCCTGTCACCTCGTTCATGGGTGTGTCACCGACACCCAGCCCTGTAGTCTGCACTGGGCCACTCGGTCAGTGCCTGCAGATTGGGAGAAGCATGTGATTTCTCCCTGGAATTGCCTTGTTGGATGTCTGGCTTCCCCCCAGACTGGGAGCCCACAGAAGCAGAGGCCCCAGCTCTTGGGGTCACGCTGCAAGTGGCACTTAGCCCAGGAAGCATTTGTCCACTGGAGCAAACCTGCTCCAGAGCCTGTGCCCCAGAGACAACCCCCCCAGAACATCTGAACGTCCAAGGCCACCTCCTCCAGGAAGTCATTTCTCACTCACTCCCTCATTGAACAGGTATCTGCTGAGCACCTACTGTACACCAGACACCTGCTAAGAAGGATTTTTTCCCTTTTGGTGTGGCCCTGACCCCCACCCCAAACAATCCTTCCCTCTAAAGGAGCTGATCCTTCCTGCCTGTACACACCTGGCTAATCTCCCTCTCCGGTAGACAAGAAGCTTTAAAAACTTTATTGAAGTAGAACATGCATCCAGAAAAGTGCACAGATCAGAAAAGTACAGCTTGATGAATTTTCAGAAATGAACACATCCAGACCACAAAGCAGAGCTTGGTGGCCCCAATAATAGCGCCCGAATGCCCCCTTTTTAGCCCTGGCTATCCTCAAGGTAAAGTACTGCCCACACATGGGACCGAGGGCTGGTTTTTGTCGCTGGAGGTGATTTAAAGGCGGGAAAGGTGTCTGGTTCCTCCCTGCGTCTCCTGGACTGCCCTGCACAATACCTGGCATTTGCAAATAAACAAATGGACTGATGAACCAAGCCATGCAGGGATAAGAATATGACGGTATTCATGTAATAAACGCCACCGTCGTGACATTCTCGCAGCCTGTTCCAATCAGTGCTTTTAACCGGCTGCCTCGTCCAGGCCTACTGAGATTCAGAGAGGTCAGCGGCTTGCCCAAGGTCAGCCAGCCGGCGAGTGGCGGTCGCTATGACCTGGGTCTGTCCGTCCCGAGTCTGGAGCTGGCACTCTGAACCTCACTTCCTGCTGGTTTCCAGCCCTGGGCAGTCCTCCTTCCGCTGGGCCAGCTGGACATAGGCTCAGCGGGTGACAGCGCTGAGCTGTCCTTGGCGGGAGAGCTGCTGGTTCCTCGCCGCCTCCGCCCACCTGCCGGGCGCCCCATTCCTCCCGGGCTGCACCAAGCCTTCTGTGTGCCTCTCCAAAGGACAGGGCATATTTCTTCCCAACCCTCCGAAGACCCAGCCTGCACTGGAGGGCTTCATCATTATGCAAATTAGCTGGATTGGATCTGCTCCCGCAGAGGACTCCGGGGGCGGGCGGCAGAAGGACGGAGCTGAGCCTCAGATTAGGCCATCGATGAGTGGGGGGCGGGGAGAGGGTGGGCATGGAGACGGGGTTGGTACCCATGATTTGCCATCCCTGGGGAGGCTGCCAGCGAGGGCGGGGGCTGAGGCCAGGTGCTGGGGGAGAGCAGGCTGAGCCTCCCGGCATCACTGCTGAGGAGGGGCCTGAAGGAAACATCCTTTTTGGATTCACTCTTTGTGTATTGAGCCCTTTTATGATTCATCAGTAAGTAAATATCAGCTGAGGGGTGATTTGTTTCTAACAAGCTTATAAAATACTGGCGTCATTTGTGAGCTTATTGAAGTGCTGGTTATAAACACTCCCCCATGCCCAGTCCTCTATGTCAAATTAGCATTCAAAATACAAATATTGGGTCTTTGTATCACTTTCTACTGTCTCCTTGGAAGCTGGTGGGATGGCAAGGGGCAGCAATAGGACCCCAGCCTCGGGCGGGAGCATTTAGAACTCAGAGACTTGAGGGACTGAGGGGCGGCGAGGGGTGGCCGTGCTCTGGGCCCTCCAAGGCTGAGGCATGAGCCCCCGGGAGCCCAGCTGCTCCTCCTGCCCTTCTCCTTGCCAAGTTTCCTCTGACCCAGCTCCCCCCGGCCCCCAGAGCCTGTCATCTTCAATCTCACGGAGGGTGCAGATCTGGGCAGGCTGCATCTGGCCTGACGAGCCTTTGGAGCTGCCGTCTCCCTCGGGGGCCCGGCCAGCCTGGACCCAGACAGAGGCAGGGTTGTTAAGGACGTCTGAACGGGTTGTGGGGCCGCCACACGCCACCCTCCTCACTGCCCATCTCCCCACACCTCCTGGCCTCTGGCTTTGTGGTCATGAGTCATATCCGGAGTGTCCCCTTCCCTCTGGAGCAGGACCCTGCAGTGAGTCCCACCAGCTCACATGTGTCCCGATGCCTGGAGTGGGATGGATGGTCACGCACAGCTTTCCAGATCACCTTCCAGCCATGTGTAAGACGAGCGCTGGCGAGAACCCAGCAGGTGCACTCCAAAATGGCTGTGCATCACGCACAACTCTGTCCCCATCTCACATGGGGGGGCCAGGGCAGAGAGGTGATGTGCCACGTCACACAGAGGCCGAGCCCAGGCTTAAAAAGTGGCCTGTCCATCTCACGTGGCAGATGATGGACCTAAATCTAGGTGAGAAGGGGCGATCTGCCCCCATGGAGGTGGGGACCGGCAGGGACCAGCAGGCATGAGAACCTGCCTGAGTGAGGCGTAGTACCGCTGCCTGGAGCCTCTCACAGGGAGAACCACAGAGCAGGGCCTGAGTGGGGCCGTGGGTCTCTGGTCCAACCACCTTGCCTTCTAGGGGACACGGGGGCCAGAGAGAGGACGCTGTCATTGCCTCCGCTGTCGTAATCATTAATCACTGGATTAAAAATTCTAATTAAAAAGCTTTTATTCTATTTTATTACAAAAGCTATGCATGCTCATTGCAGGAAAACTGGAAAATACATCCAAGCAAGAGTCAGAAAAACATATCCTGCCATCCAGGAAGGACCGTCTGTCGCCTTTGTATGTGTCCTCTTGGGAATTTTTTCAATAAGCACACATACAAATATAGTTACACCCCCCCCTTTTTTTTTTTAACCAAAATAGGATTGTGTCAGATACCTGGTTTTGTTTACTTCCGCTTAATTGTGTGTGAGAGGGGAGATGGTTAGAATAAAGTGATACATTGTCCTTTCAGAGAAGGCGTTTGTCCCTGGCCCATGGGGTTAGGGACAGGACCTAAATGCTGCTTGTGTCTAGGGAAGCCCCTTCCGTCCAGCACACGCTGACGGAGTGCCCACTGTGTGCCGGGCACTCTGCAAGGCCCCGGATAACGCCAGGCTGTGGAGGGAGGCGGGAGCAGGTGTATGTGTGCCGAGGCAGGAAAGGCTAGTTCTCAGGGGAACAGCAGGGGTCCCCTATGGGGCTGGCGATGAGGGGTGGGTGGGCCCGCCGCGTTCCCGTGAGGTGAGAACGTGGGCGCGCTCTGAAGACGTCCCACTGTTGGCTGGAGGCACGGGGAGAGCATTTCTGGGGAGGCACAGAGGTGTTCTCTGTTGTGAACTGGGCAGACGGCCACCAGGACCCCCACTTTCGTGCTGGGCCCCGGTCCCACTGGCAGGCATACGGGATTCCTGCTGTTCTCAGGTCTGGGCAAGGAGAAGGGAGCCGTCCCGACGAGGCCGGGATAGGGCCGGGCAGTGCCCCTGCCATGGACAACGTGGGTTGGAGACACGCTCTTGGGTTTGGAGCTGGAATTCAAGGGACTGCGCTTAGAATCTGGCTTCTGGATCTCGGATTGCGTTTGGGGTCAGGCCCTCATGTGTTTGGGGTGCGATTAAAGCATGAGGTGAAGGCAGCAGAATGGGCTTGGGGTTTCTGTTTTCTCCCCCAGATTCTGAGGTTAACATTGTGGATGGGGTGGGGGTTGCATCCTTTTCTGGAAGGTTCTCTATTGTGAAACTCCTTTAATTTGTGTGACCTCAAAGTGGGGTCTGGTGCAGGCGGGTGTATATGTCCATCTCCTGGTCACGTCCAAGGGGACAGAGACGCCATCTTATCAGACCTAGTCCTTCAATGACATCAGGGACCCTGGGTCCTCACGTCCGGCCTCAGCCCGTCCGCCCACCCTCCCCTGGAGCAGCTGCAGTGTCCTGGGCCCTGGGTCAGCGAGATGTGGTCGTGAGGAGGACCCTGGGCTCTGGACGGACCCAGTGGACTGCTGGGCAGCCGACTCCGGCCAGCTCCTCCGTCTTCAGAGGCCTCCAACCGCCAGTCTCCCCTGGAGCTCTGTTGCCCCCAACCTAGGGGTCCTAAAGGGCCTGATTTGGGGTATTTTCAGGGTTTCTGGGAGACTGTCATCGCACACGGCATGTTCCTTCACCAGGTCTCCCAGACTCCTTACCGCTGAGCGACCTGGGGGCCACACACAGTGCCTGCTGGCCTCTCACCCCAGTGCCTGATGGTGACGATGACAGCACTGATGTGTTGAGGGCCGTTCACCCTCACAACTGCCCAACGAGGTAGGGACTGTGGCAACCCTCATTTTACATGTGGGAACCGTGGTCCAGGAAGGTTGGGTCACTCTTCCAAGATCCCTCAGCTGGATGGTGGCAGGAGGGCATTTGAACCCTGGCTCCAGGGCTGTACTGCTGAGTACAGCGAGCGAGCAGGGCCTGTGTCCCGCCTGAGAACAGCATTTTGGTTGGCGGGAGGGGGTTGTAGGGCAGACTCGGTCCTGCTGTCACCACCATCTGGCATGCTAGGGGCACTCTCCTAGAGCAGCGTCTGTGGACCCAGAGCCGCATGTCTGAGTACATGCTTCTGGGAGAGCATTGAGCGTGGGAACCCCCAGGACGAATGCTCCAGGGTGGGGCCCAGAGCCATGCGGGTGGGGTGCGAATCTAGTACCAAACACACTGAGTGTTGATTGAGCCCCTTGTGTTTGTCCAGCCCTGTTAGAAATGCCAGGCGAGTGAAAGAGCAGTTTTTGGTGCCCTCGGAGAACTAATTAGCCAGGACTGTTTGGGTTGCAAGTGACAGAAAGCCAAGTTAGCTTAAGCAAAGAGAAGAATTTTTTGAAAGATACCTTTATATTTCACATAACTACGGATAGGTCTGGGTGCAACTGGAGCCAGAGACTCCAATGCTGGTGTAGGACTTCTTCTTGGGAAATCATGGCCGGAAAGCCTCGTTGACTGAATAAAAGTGAAGAGTTAGGTCCTGAGAGTGAGGAGGCCAGTGGGGCAGAAGGGGTGGGTGTGGCTAAACGTAGGGGTGTGGTTAGGTGGGGCCCGGGCCCCCTGGCTGAAGGGTGTAGCTTTACCCTGGGCCATAAGCAGCCACTGCAGGTCCTTGAGGAAGGGCATGACATGAAAGCATTATGCAGTGTGTGCTGGACGGACTGCAGAGGCTGAGACCAGCGCAGGCCAGGTGGGGAGGTGGGGCCAGGGAAGTGGAGAGCAAAGAGTGAACTTCCCGGCATTGGGCGCGGTTTTACGAAGGTGTCTATGAAGCTGTCTTTCCCAAGGAAAAAGGCAAGATGCCGGCCAGAGCTGTACGGAGGGGCGTTTTCCTGCCACGGTGCGTGGGCCTCCACCTTTTTGGATCTCATCGCAGCTAATGGCAGCTGTTCCACTCCCTGAGCCAGCACGGACAGTGCACGGCTGCACGCGGGCGGCCTCCAGCCCTGCTCCTCAACCTCTTAGCAGTTAGTCCGATTCTCTGGCCCCCGGGCACAGGCTGCCGACCCTGTTCATCTGGGGGTGGCAGCTGTCTGCAGCCGTCAGTTAACTGCCTCCTTGGGCTTGGAATGGCGGGTGGGATGGAAGCAGACCTCGGCTTCTGGGGCCTGCTGGGTGAGTGAAGGCAGAGGCAGGTGGTGGACCCAGCTGGCTGTGGGCAGAGGCAGACTGGCCGCCTCTGGGAGCTGGGCTGTGGGGCCTAAGCCGCCTAGAAATGGCAGACCCCCCGTCTAGTCTCTGGGTGCTGGGCTGAAACCAACCCACATAACGCTTGGGAGAGCTCAGCTCTGCGAGCTGAACAAATCAACAAACCACGTACCGTTCAGTGTGAGTTTGGGGGAGCCAGTGGCCGGGGTAGTCCCCGTCCTCGGGCTATGGGAGGAAGAAAGAAGGTGGTGGCCCTCGCTTGCCCTCAAGAAGGTGATATTTTGGTGGTGGTGGTGGTTGGGGACAGAGGGAAGAGGGGTGTGGACGAGAGAGCAAAATTTGACCAACAAAATGCCTTCGAGGGCCGCGCGACTCTGAACTTGGCTCTCTTGTGGCTTTTCGGCTGAACTGCTCCCCCAGAGCAGGCCCGATGCTGGTATCGCTGTTGGAATCGTGTGACGACCTGAAGGATGTATCGTTGACTTGAGTGTATTCATTTATCCCACGATGTGCTGGAATTTCCATTTTCATTTTACTCGGGTCACAGCAAAAACCCGGTTCTTTGAGCTGCAGCCTGCAGAAGCAGGACGAGGAAACCACACCGACCACTTCGTTAAGCTCTACAAACCCAAGCGTCGACTTCCTTCACAAGCAACGGGGCTGAGCCAGTTTAAAGGTGGGAAGGCCTCTGTCTTGGCCTTGACCGCCAGCAGGTGTCCTCTGCTTGCTGAAAACGCGGTTGCCAGGGAGAGTGGACACCGGTCGCTCAGTGAGAGGTGGCTCAGTGTGGGTGCGGCCAGTGGCCTTCTGCGCTGCTGATTGATCTGTGTCACAACCCACTGGCCCAAAGCTACCCAGTTAGTTGAATTTCGCCCTTCAGAGAAACTGCAATACTCTTGAACCATCCTGCAGTCACCATATTCTTACCTGCCGTGGGCAAAGATAATTACTAGGGCAGAGGCTTCAGTGGAAGGGCAGAGAAGGTCGCATCGGAACAGTTTCCCACGTGGGGCAATCACCACAAGAACTAACGCGCAAAAGGGACGAGCGTTCTTGACCACACTTTGAATTCGGCACATATTTACTAGTATTTACTAAGTTCCTGCCGCTGTGTGCCACACACTGTGGTAGGTTCTGGGATTCCTGTGACAACGGGACGGGGACTCAGCCCCTGCCCTCCATCCTGGCGACCCGGCACAGGGCTCCATCCAGTAGAATTTCGTGCCACAAAGGAAGCAGTTTGCACTGTGCAAATCAGTAGCCATTCACCACATGGCTGTTGAGCACTTGAAATGTGGAACGGACTCTGTAACTTTATTTGACTAACTCATTTAGATTTCACTGGCCACATGTGTCTGGTCACTGCCCTACTGGACAGTGCAGGTCCAGCAGGAGTAACCTTTTTAACACTTTGCCCTAGAAAGCAGTCCTTCTTCTCTAGTGTGGTCTCTTCTCTTTGCCCAGGTTGTTGCTGAGAGGTGGGCCTGCCCACTATCCAGGTATCGTGGGCAGAGGGGAGGGCACGGTGAACGGCGCTTTCCAGGCTGAGCACCGGGTCTTCTTGCTCTAAGTGTTAGTAACCAGTCCTGTGTCAACCTGGATGGAAACCTTTGGAAAAATCTTGCTCCCGGAGTTCTGCATGGGTGCCCTCTGTTTGTATATGTGGGTAGCTGTCTGGCCTTTTGATACATCGCTGTTGCTCATTTTTGAAAAAATGATCTTGGCAGGGGACAAAAATGATGTCAGCAGCAGAGCAAAACCCTTGTAGTGGAAGCAGGGGTAATTTGTGCGTCCCTGGCAGGGTCGGTGACAATAAGGGTTTTGCAGCCTGCCTGTCACGTTAATTGTATGTTATTAGAGGCCATTAATTTGGGGCTTATTAGCATGATGGAGTTTTCAGCAGTTGCCTGTTTGTGGAGAACTTGAATCAGAAGACCAACGATACCCGTCAGTAGGTATTTGTTGTGTTAAGGAAGAACAAGCTGCTTGTGTTCCCTGAGCGGATCCCCAGGGCATGTAGCAGAATGCTTGCTTTCTGAGGGCGTGGTCTTTGCCAGGTGGGGGGGACACCCGAGGAGGGCAATGGGACATCTTCAGTAGGACGTTTCACGCTCCCAGAGGCAAAGTGCTAGAAGTTAGAGGCGGAGGAGTTCTCAGTAAATCCTCTGGAACAGCGAGAGTCCGCTCTCCTTTGGGTTCCCAGCAGAAGCCCACTGGTCTGTCGGTGGGTGAGCTGATCACTTTCTCCATTATTCCCTCGCTCTTTCCAGTAAGTAGCTGACATAGGCATTTTCCATCTCTTGGTGACATGTCCAGGGCCTGGTCCCTTTTGCCAAACACAACTAGTCACTGTGTCCTGAAGGTCTCAAATGTCCAGGGGCCCATGACTCTGTCAGCTGCCCGAAGAAGTTGGCAAGCAGGATCTTCTGCAAAGACGGGCTGCTGGCACTCAGGGCCGGTACACTGGTGGTAAGGAAGCCGATCAGAGAGCTGGAAGGAGCCGCCCTCCACCCCGGATCCCGTCCTGCGGGGCCAGCCTCTGTTTGAGGTTCTTGGAGCACTGGGCCCCTTTGGGAGCTCCCTGCAAGGGCCCAGCTGTGAGGAAGGGCCGGGGCCACATGAACCTGAGTTATACCGTCATTTCAGGTGCTGCTTTTGGCCTCCGTGGAAACCCCACTGAGTTTTAAGGAGAAGGACCACAATAAAAAACATGAAACTTTGGTCACAGGAACATCAGAGGGGTGACCAGAAGTAGGAAGCTGCAGCAGGCCACCGTTGAACAAAAGGGTTTGAAATCTGGACAGAAGATTTTGCCGTTGCCAACTGGGGGCATGGTATGTAGGTGAAAAGGACAGAAACAAGGGAAAGTGACAGGCATTTTGGACGGAACATAAGCTGAGCACCTACAACGTGCCGGGTACTGGCCAAGGGCTCTTTAAACAATTCCTGGGGTGGGTACTGGCCAAGGGCTCTTTAAACAATTCCTGGGGTGGACTCCACTGACCCTGAGCCCACAGAGGGCGTGAGCACACCATTTGGAAGACCCTGGGCACGGAGTCCCAGGGTGCAGTCGTGTCTGACGTCACGAGCAGCCATAGTCACAGTGGCGGTAAACAGTGATCGGTATTCTTCACCTTGCACTCGCTCACTGTGTGACAGCCCCGTGAGGTACGACTGCCCATGTCACAGACGAGGAGACTGAGGCCTGGAGGGAAAGCTCCCGGCCCAGTGTCACCTTATGGGTCTGAGGCGGAGCCAGAAAAAGCCTGCGAGCCGCCTGGTTCTGAGCCATGTTTTTCCTCCACTCCCCAAAGAATCTCGTCTTGATGAAACGGGGGGGGGGGGAGCGGGGGGGGCGGGCAGTTAGTTGAGTCGTCCTGTTCGCTGTGATGGGAAATTTCAAGGAGACTTTACCCGAATCATCCCCAAGCTTAGCTGACCCCCAGCTAAGATGCATCTGACATGGCTCTCGGGAGCAGTCGGTCAGTGGAACCATCTGGAGTCTTCTGATTTGAGTTTTGCAGGAGGAGAGAGCAAGCAAAGTTCTTGTGCCTTGGGAGGGCTCGTCCTGGACACGAGCCTCGGCCAGGTGGCCAGTCTTGCCATGGGAAGGTCTAGCCAGGTCTTCTATGTTGGAGCAGGAGGGAGAGCCTGCAGTTGTCCCCACTCAGCCTTCGTGCCCCAAGTCCCATCTCCACACCTCCGCCAGGTGCAGAGAGCCATACACATCTGCTTGGGATCATGCCTTTGGTCCAGCCCTGGAATGAAGCTGGGCAGCCTAGTGATCGAGACAGGCTGAAATGACACACCTGAATAGCAGGCGGCAGGAGAAATCGCAGTGCCCGACTCCTTCTACTGACTTGTACTGGATGCCTGATGGCCAGAGGGTCCAGTGCTTCTGGCGAGAATGCATGGAGGGGTGGGGTCGGTAGCCCTTCCCACCCCCCAGCGGAATGCCTGCCCACACGGGGGGACACGGCTACATTGTGCTGCGGTGGGGGTGCAGTGTGCCCCTCCCTCCTGCCCTCAGGTGACCTCCGCCCAGACCTGCACGTTGGCCTCGCGGTGAAGTTCGGTGGGGCGGGGGGATGTTGGTGGGTACCTGGGTAAATAAGTATAAATAGTTTTCTTTCTGATATGTGACCGGATTATTTTCCAGTTGATTTCAAGCCTTGGCCCCAAGTGGCCCACAGATCAAAAAAAGATAAGGGTCAGTTACAAGGTTGAGCTCATTCTCCGTTGTCATGGCAACTGACCTCAGGCAACCCTCGGAGGACTACACCCAGCTCCCCAGGTGATGTTTTTACTGTCCAGCCATCAATCCCAAGCCTTTCAAAACTCAGACTGCCTAATTGTCAAGGCTCTGTTTTGAAGAGGCTCGGTCCCCGAGGGGCCCAGTTCAGGCTGCCAGAGCTCATTTATAAGCCTCTGTGAAACACGGGGGACGTGAGATGGGTCCCTCCTGGCCAGAAAGGCCTGGGAAGGTGCCCCCCAGGGGATGGGGAAGGGCACCGCCTATCCTCCGGGATTAATTAGGAAAATGGAAGCCCAAAATGGGGGTGGCCGTGGTGGGGCGAGACTTCAGGCGGTGTTGAGCGTCCTTGAGTGACCAGGGCCCACCACACCCTGGCAGCGGGGACCTGGGGCCCTGGCGACCCCTTGGTGGCTTGAGTCTCCAGCAGCCCCTGCACAGACACCCCCATCATTTCACCCTAGTCGGGATAATAGGGAAGTGTTTCCCACTGTTAGTTGGTGATTTCTCAGTCTTCTGTAGTGTGGACGAAAAGCGACGTTAGAAAACTTTCACCTTGTTAGAGATCCGAAACGTACAATGTTCATAAAAGCACTGTGATGTCTCTGCACACACAGCTTCATGACAGCAGGATGCCACCAAGATTGGCCAGGTACAGGGCTCAGTGGCCCTGAATGCATGCCCAAGTCACTGGGGCCCTTTTCAGTGCAGATTCTGCAGGTCTGGGGTAGGGGAGCTGAGGGTCTGCATTTCCAAGGGCTGGGCTCTCAGGCGCTGCAGGGCTGCTGTCTGGGGACCACAGCCTACACACCTAGGAATGCCTAGATGCCCGAAGGCAGCCATGACTGCAGGCGTGGGGACCCCAAGACCAGCCCTGGCCCCTGCACACACTCCCCAATTCCTTACTGGCCTCTGGTGAGGGACTCCCCCTCAGACCCTGTTTTCTCCTTTGTCACTTGTCAATCCCCAGCCCAAATGCCTCGTCCCTCTTCCCCTCAGCCTGCCTGGGTTCCTTTCCTGGTGGCATTTAATGACAAATAAATAGATAAATGGCCTGATCGAGCTGCCCGGGTATTGTTATCTACCCTCCTCTCTCTCTGCCCAAGGATCTTTGTTCCTTAGAGAGAACAAAGGACTGAGCCCCCCACGGGGACACGTTTCTATTCCTGTTCTGGGCCTGTTTGCTGTGGGTTATTTATTGGGGTGGCGTCAGAGGGGCCCTCTCCTGGGGACCCCTTGCCTCCTCATTTGCCTGGACGAATGTCAGGCCCTGTGCTCCCTCTTCCTTATCTCCATGTGTCCTGTGTGTGTCTGAGCCTGGACCCCTGGACCTCAAGGGTCTTTGATTTGACCTGATTTCTGGGGTGGGTTGGGCTCAGTCCCTGGTGCTGTGGAATTGGCGAGGGTGAAGTTCATTACCTGAGCTAGTAACCGGGAGGCAGCCTGTGCATCCCCCTGCTCTCCATCCTCTGGCAGAGATGCTGTGGCCGGGACCAGGCTGCCCAGGCGTCAGCAATGTCCCCAGACCTCTGCTGACCGGAGCTGGTGCTACAAGGGGCCCACAGCTCCAATGCTGCAGCCACCGTGGGCCCCTGCGCCCTCCTCCTCACCTGCAGTTTTTGGCTGATCAAGGTCATCAGGAGCAGAGCACGGCTTGTTGGGTCCCAGGTCTCAAGTTCTGTGGCCTTCTTTGTATTTTGTAAAGCTAGACAAGGCTGCCTGGGGCGACGGCATACCTCCTGCTCCCCCCTCACCCCCATCTGCCACATCCTATAGGAGCCCTGCCTCTCCAAGTGTCCCTTTCCTGTCTGTCAGTTGAGACCCTCCACGTCTGTGTTCTTGGAGCCGGCCAAAATGGCATGTCCTGTGAGTTTGGGGGGCCACTGGGGTATGGTCACCCGCATTTTACCAGCACCCCATATGCCACATTCCTAGCATTGTGCTAAGTGCTTTGCACAAATCATCCATTTCCAACTCATCAAGTGCCTACGCCAAGTCCTGTTCTAGGTAGCAGTGATGTGGCAATGAGCAAAATAGCGCTTATGGAGCTTACAGTTCTCTTTCTTTCTCTCTCTGTGTGTCTCTCTGACAGAGAGACAGAGAGAATTGGTTAAAAAACAATCAACTCTGTAATATGCCAGGGAGTGGAAAGCACTATCAAAGAAATTAAAGGTGGGTGAGGTGCTGGAAAGGATGGGGTTTTAGCTGGGTGTCTGGAGAGGCCTCTCTGAGGAGATCCCCTTTGAGCAGACACCTGAATGCTGAATGAAGTGAGGAGAGGAGGAGACAGCCAGGGGGGAGAGAGTTTCAGCGAGGGCAGAAGTCCTGTGGCAGAAGAAGTCTGCTTGGCTGCCTTACAGAAACCCTGTGATTCTTCCCATTTTTTAGCAGAAGCAGCTGAAGCTCAGAGACGTTAAGTAACTCACCCAAGGACACACAGCAAGTGAGTGATGGAACTGGGTCTCGCCCAAGGTTCTAGCTTTGGTGTCCTTAATTGCTGCTTCCTGAATGGAGGTGGCTAGTTAAGTCCCCTGCCAGCACAGGCAGCAGTCACTCGTTCTCTCCTAGACGGGGATATGTATTAATGACACCACTCCTGGGTCAGCTTCCCCGAGCGGGGCCCCTGCTTAGAGAAGGGCTTGGCAAGGCCCGTGGATATGGCGGGAGCAGGTCATGCTCGGTGCATTGGAGCTCAGGAACAATGCCCTGCCCACTCCCACCACAGCCTGCCGCCCCTCCCTCCCAGGCAGCAAATTATGGCCTCCGAGTGTGTGCCCAGGCCTGCCTTTGACATCAGCGGGGCCCACCTGAGTTTCACCTTCAGGATTCTGATAATCAGCTCTCTCTCCTCCTGGCTTCCCCCAAGACCTGTATGGAAATAAGTATGTGTCTGCCAGGGATCAAATGCTTTCGGAGACAAAAGTCGGTACTGAGGACATTACAGGGAGCTCTCATCTCGGCACGATGCCCTTCCACAAAGCCCTCTGCTCCTCTTTTGGGCTGACACAGTTTCAGCCTGAAAGCTTCCAGCAGGCCGACTTGGTTTTAAGCAAAAGCACATCCTATTATTTTTTTGAGAAATGAAGTGTAAAATTAACACTTATTATTCCTGAGCAGAATTAAGAGAGAGAGAGAGAGAGAGGGAGAGAGAGAGAGAGGTGTACTCTGGGATTTTCGTGCTTGCTGGGTTGTTTGTTTGGCAGTTTGGTTTTTTATTTATTTTTATTTTTTTAAGTCATAATAAATCAATAGATTCCCGGTGCCAGCCTCGACTTCTGGGAGTCGGCTAGGAGGCGAGATGGGGGCAGGGAGCGGGCGCAATCTGCATTTCACTTTACAAATGAGCGGGGCTGCATAACTCACTTGAGTTGCCTGGTTCTCTCTTATGGATACCTGTCATGTGCTATAAAAAAAGAAAAGCAGAAGAAGAATAGAAGGGAGAGGAAGCGATTGTGCGTCTTAACTCACAGAACCCACCAGCCCCCACGCCAGTGGAGGGCCCTGCGGGCTCCCTAGGCAGCTTTGGCTTTCTGCTCCAAGGGGTTGGCTGAGCGCTGTGTGATCTTAGAGAATTCAGGAAAGTCATTCTCCAAGGGTGCCGCTGTGTGCAGACCCCGCAACTTGGGACAGAATAAGAGGTTGTCCGTGCCCGTGGGGTAACAGTGGTGGTGCAGAGAATTCTATCAACATCACGGGCTGGCTCACCTTGGGGCACAGGCCCACAAGAAATGTCCCGCCCTAACTAGGGCAACCCCTCCCACCCTTCCGCCATGGTCCTGGGGGGGTTTATGGGCAGAGGTGCACATAATGGATGCCCCAGGGACACCTCCATCCCCCTGCGGTGGGGAGGGGGCGTCATCCTTCAGAAAGAAGATTTGCAAGTCAGAAGGTCTGTCCTGCAAGGGGAGTGATTCCCAGGTCTGTGGGAACCCTCAGGCTTTCTTCTTTTCACCTTACTTTTACTTTTTGCTGGTTTTATTTTCGGTCTCCCAGCTCAACACTTGGGGGAGAGCGAGGAAAGGGACCAGCGGCACTGCATGCGGTTGTCTGGCGGGCTCTTGATCTAATTAGCCCAGAACCTCACATCCACACCGGTTTGGGGCTGTGATTTGTTGAAGTGGCAGCTGTGTGGGCCCCGAAACCGGCTGGCTGACTGTGCCCACGTTTATGCAGCGGGTGCAGGGTGGAGCTTCATCTATGAATCAGGGGAGATTTGCTGATGAATTGCTCGGCACTCGGAGAACGGAAAGTGACTGTCAGACCTGATTTCTCTGATTTATAAGTTGTAGGAGCCTTCTTTGTCCTCACGCTGTTTGTGTATCAGACAGGCACGTCTCCATTCACAGCCATGGATGAAGGCCCCCGCTCGGCAGAGAGCAGTAAATCCTCCTTTGCCATCCCAGCCCAGGGGTGGGCTCTGGTGGGCAGGGGAGAGGGCCCCGCCAGGGGCATCTCTCCTCCATGAGCATTTCCCGAGCCCCTCCTGCAGGTCTGGGCAGGGACTAACACTTCCAAGGGCCTGACAAGGAGAAGACAGCCTCCGGGTCCACAGCCTCGTTGCCAGGATCAGAAAGATGTATCTAGAAAGATGCATGTGTTTAGATGAATCCAGGGTCGCTGTGCCCGGCCAGGGGCAGCTGTGTGTGCTGGCCTAGTCAGGGAAGGCTGCCTGGAGGTGGTGTGCAGGTGGGACACATGGGAATAGGGAGGGCTCCAGAGCACCACCCACAGCTGGCTGTGTTACCTCAGGAAGTGCTCTGATTCTCTGAGCCCATTTTTTATCCTCTAGAAAGGTGGTTTTCCCAGCAAGCAGGGTTAATTCTGAGATTCAATTTGTTATAAACTTCATAAACTATAATAGAAACCTTTGTACAGTTGTTTTCATACAATCTCTGCTTCATTCCATGTCCAAGAGCTGTCCACATTCCCGTAGGGAGGCCTTCTGTAAGGTTGATGTCTCTCATTCATTCATTCATTCATTCATTCATTCATTCCACCCCCACTCGGTGGCAGTCACTGAGAAGCATTGTTTATGGGGCAGGGGGGATGTTGGAGGGTCTTCTGAGGCAGCCCCCCACACTGGAGGCCATCTCTAATTATGATGAGAGTCTCCCAAGAGGGGTCGAAGACGTGCGTGGGCCTGTGCGGTGAGCGTGCTGAGCCCGTCCTGTGTCCCAAAACTTGTCAATGAATTCCTTTTCCGCTGTATAAATGGAAGAGCTGCTCGAATCTCTGTCGGGTGCATGTGGCCTAGTTGCCGGGGCTCCAGGGGCACGACAAACACCCGGTAGATCGCAGCCAGTGGGCTATGTGGGGCAGGCCCACCTGCCCGTGCACGTGTATATGTGTGCTTCTGTGTGGGGTGCCCGGGGCGGGGGAGGCTGGGCCAGGGGCACGCCTGCTGTCCCCGCCAGCCCCTGCCAGGGCCTGGGGACCCAGGGACTGGCCGGGAGCCTCAGCCCATCTGTGTTCATGCCTTGCCACTGGCACAGCCCCTCTGCTACCTAATTCTTGCCTTTGAGGGCGAATGAGAGCACCTGGCGCCATTGGTGAGGCTGGTTCCCTGGGGGAGCCCGAGGGGGAGCCCGCGTCCTTGGCTGTCCCAGATAATGTCCTCACTGACACCAACCTGCCTGGCGATAAACACTTCCTGAGCACTTGCTGTGTGCCAGGGGCAGGTCACAACCCTTTTTCTTATTATTCATGGTTAATATTATGAACTCGTTCCATTCTCACATCAACGGTGAGAGGAAGGCTATTGTTTTTTCTTGGGGGGGGCGTGATTTAAAAAAAAAAGACACTATTGTTTAGAGCAATTTTAAGTTTACGATACAAGTGAGAGGAAGGTACAGAGATTTCCCATGTGCCCCCGCCCACACCTGCACTTCCGCCCCATTATCTGCGCCACTCACCAGAGCGGTGCGTTTATTGATTTGTTTGCAAAGATGAACCTGCACTGACACGTCGTTGTCACCCAAAGTCCATAGTTTAGGGCTCACTCTTGGTGCTGGACGTCCTGTGGGTTTGCATACATGTATAGTGACACGTGTCCACCATTAGTGTCATACAGAGTAGTTTCACTGCCCTGAAACCCTCTGTGACCTACTCATTCATCCCTCCTAACCCCTAACCCCCTGGCCACCGCTCATCTTTTACTGTCTCCATAGTTTTGCCTTTTCCAGAATGTCAGAGAGTTGGAATCATGTAGTGTGCAGCCTTTTCAGATTGGCTTCTTTCACTTACCAACATGCATGTAAGTTTCCTCCATGTCTTTTCATGGTTTGATCGATTCTTTCTAGCGCTGCATAATAATCCATTTTCTGGACGGACCAGTTTATCCATCACCCACTGAAGGACGTCTTGGTTGCTTCCAGGTTTAGGCGATTATGAGTAAAGCTGCCATAAACATCTGTTCCCAGGTTCTGTGTGGACATTATGTTTTCAGCTCATTTGGGTAAATACCAAGGAGGGCGATTGCTGGATCATAGGGTGGGAGTATGTTAGTTTTGTAAGAAACCGCCAACCTGTCTTCCGAAGTGGCCGCGCCATTTGCACTCCCACCAGTGATGGATGAGATTCCCGTTGCTCCACGTCCTCACCAGCATGTGGAGTGGTCAGCGGTCTGGATTTGGGCCGTTCTGACAGGCGTGCAGTGCTAAGAAAGGCTGATAATGAGTAGTTTAGAAAGGAGGAAGCTGAGGCACCGAGAGGATGCAGTCAGTGGCAGAGCCGGGTTCCGACCCTGGATGGTGTGACTCTCAGGCGGGTGCGATTCCCCACCACCCTCTGCTGACCAGGGGCATGGGGTCACACTAGTCACAGGACTTGGGCCACCCTGGTCACAGGCGCCAGCCGCTTGCATCCTCTCACAGCCCCGTGAGGCAGGGACTCGGGCGGCACTCCTGTACCAGCATGAACTGACGCCCAGGCCACTTGGTATGGAGTACGGAGGAGTCAGGATTTGAACTCTGCCCTGGGTCTGGGCGGGGTGCCAGACCTCGCTCTCGACTCGGGGGTGACGCTGGCACTCGGAACACGTTCTCCTCCCTGGGAGCTTTTGAGTGAAAGTTTGGGGTCACAGCGTCTCCCAGGTGGGAGGATGGAGCCACGTTCCGATCTGGAAGCAGGACAGGGTGTCTGCCCGTTGTCTGTGACCCACCTGGTAGGCCATCTGCTTCACAGTGTACACAAGAGTGTTTTATTGTTTTTGCGGTATCTTCCACAGGCTGCTCATTCCTCTCAGAGTAAAATGCCAGAGTCCTCCAGTGGCCGAGGCCCTTTGCAATGTGCATTCCTGTGTCCTCCCTTCTGACCTCACCCCCAGCCTGTCCCCGGCCCCCTGAGCTTCAGGCACTCTGTGCCCTGGCTGCCTTCAGGCCGGCCCAGCATGCACTCACCTCGCGGCCTTTGCTGTGCCTCTTATCTGGAGAGCTCCCCGTGTTCTCACGTCACCTCCGGATGCTGTGTTGTGTGTTGACCATCTTTATTTCTTATCTGTCTTCCTCACCACTAGCGTATTATCTGCTTAGTTCCCCCACAGAATCCCAAGCTCTAAGTGCCTGGCACATAGGACACGCTCTGTAAATATTCTACTGGCTTTTGAAACATCCTGGTTGGGTTCCCTTCTCTGTGCAGACCCCATCCTGGGGCCCATTCCATGTGACACAGTCTTGGGTTCAAGCTGTTGAACGTGGCCTGCACAGCTTGTCGCTGGAGCAGCAGGAGAGATCACAGCAAATGATGCTTTCAAGAGCCAGATATGTGGGGCCAACGCCCTGGAGTCTGGAAGCCTCGGGGGGCTGGACCATCTGGGGCTGGGGGGAGGGCATCGGCGTCCGCGGCCCCCACAGCAGCCCTGGTTCTGCAGATTGGGGAGGGGCCGTGGGCAGCTGCCGGAGGACGAGACGTGCAGGTCGCTGACTGGCCACGGTTTCCTTGCAGAGGAAGGCATCAACCACGAGTGTAAACTGTGCAACCAGATGTTCGACTCCCCAGCCAAGCTCCTCTGTCACCTCATTGAGCACAGCTTCGAGGGCATGGGCGGCACCTTCAAATGCCCCGTGTGCTTCACAGGTAAGGGGCCCGCCTGGGAGCACGTGGGGAGAGAGCCCTTGAATCTCTGGACCTCAGCGTGTGCTCCTGGCCTGACGTGGACCCAGGATTCACGGGGAGGCCCCAAGGGATCCCCACCCCACTGCCTGTCTGCTCCATTAGCCCTGACGTGTGGTCCCCACCCCATCTGGCCTCCCCTCTGAGGCAGGTAGAATGGCCCCTCTCCTAGCCCTCCCCTCACCCCTGTCCTGAGCTGCTAGCCCAGCCTCGCCCTCCGTCCTGGTGGTCCCTGCAATGCTCTGGCTTCACCTCCCGGAGCGGTGAGCTCCGTCCAGCGCTGCTGGGGCGGTCCTGCCCCCACCTGTCCCAGCCCACGCTCCATCCGTGTCTCAGGCTGCAGGAGTCGGGCAGCCTGCCGGCCTAGCCCCCAGCCCCTAGACTGGCTGCTGGCCCAGGCGAGCGGCTGTCCCGGCCCGAGGCAAATCTCAGGGGCTCTGCCCACCCCCCTCCTGCTGCCCAGATGGCAGCCGGTGTGCGCGGGGAGCCTGGCCTCCCCCAACATCTGCTGTCTGCCATGGCAGGAGCCCACCCCGGGGAGGGCGCCTGGCGAGAGGGGATCTCTGAAGTGCTCACCTCCCAGACACACAGCTGCTCCAGGGCCGCCTCCTGGGTGCGCCCAGGGCCTGGGCTCCTGCCACCGGGAAGCCGGGGGGCGACCTGCTCCGTGGGCCTGAAGAAGGGACAGTGCTGTGGGGAAAGTGCTCACGCTCACACCCCTCGGGGGTCCCCCTCGATCTCAGGAGCTCCCACCCATCTGTTACCATCACACTCGTGGGCTGGGTGGGGGCTGGCGCCGAGGGGCCCCAGCCACTGAGTCCGCTGATCCAGGGTACGGGGCCCCTGTGTGGGGATCCGAGGACGCTGACAAGCTCAACAAAACACATAATAATTCGTGTTCATTGAGCACCTTCTGTACCAGACACTGCGCTAAGCTTGTTTAATTCCAATCTCGGCACCGCCACCTGCCAGCGGGGACCCAGGACAAGTCATTTAATATTCCCAGTGCCCCCGTTTTCTCTTCTATAAAATGGGGATAACACTGCCTGCCTTATGGAGGAAGCCCACACATGGAAGGTATCTGGCAGATGTTGATGATGGCAATGACATTTTGCAAGGAGTGACCCACGTGATCCTCCCAGCCACACAGTAGCTCCAGATTTCAACAATCCCATTTTTGGGACGAGGACACGAAGCCCAGAGAGGTTAAGTGACTTGCCCAACGTTGCACAGCCTGTAGGTGGCAGCTCAGCATCAGTGGCCCCAGCTGCCTCTGGTAGAAGCCAGCAGTGATCCCAGTAGCCCATTGTCAAGCCGGTTGTGTCCACGCGGGGTGATCCCTGCTTGTGAGTGGCATGGGGCCGCTGTCCGGTGGCGGCTGGGCTGGTGTCCTGGTCCTGCCCTGACGGCCGTGTCCGTGTCCAGTCTTTGTCCAGGCCAACAAGCTACAGCAGCACATCTTCGCCGTGCATGGGCAGGAGGATAAGATCTACGACTGCTCGCAGTGCCCACAGAAGTTCTTCTTCCAGACCGAGCTGCAGGTCAGTGCCCGCGTCCGCTGCACACACCTCCTGGTGCCCTTCGGGCTCCCCACTGGCTTAAGCCAGGATGGTGGGGTCTTCCACTCCTAACCGGAGAAGCACCAGGCGGCTGGGCTTGACTCGTGGGCCTGGGGCCAGTGGCCGCCCTCCGGGCTGGCGTGCGGTGTGGTCTCCCAGCCTCTGCCGGCCCAGCACTTTCGGGAGAGCCTGATGGGCTCGGGGGCAGCAGGGCCCGGGGCAGGTGTCAGAAGGCCTATGTCTGTGGGGTTTCTGTGGCCAGTCCCTTTTCTTCTTGGGGGTTCAGTCTCCCCACCTGGTACACGCTGATACTCACTGAGTTTTGTCTGTGGCTGGTGGCCCATGTGGCTTGCACAGCTGAGTCCTGGGGCTGTGTGTAGCCAAGAACTGGGTCTGGGGTCTTGGAGCCTCCAGCTGTGCCCAGGAAAGCCAGAAAAGTGAAGGCACAGGATGCCGGGGTGGGCCCCCTCAGAAGAAGAGACGCCCGCCCTCGGTCCTGAGGCTGATGGGGCCCTCTGAGGGGGCAGAATGGCCTTGGCAGCTTCTCAGATCCCCATACAGGGCCTGCAGTAGCTGAAGAGGTCCTGGAGAATGGAAGCAACTGTGGGGGGCTTCCCTTAGCACCTGTACCCACTCCCCTCAGTGTCCCATGGGGCCCCTTCCCACCTACGACTGGATTCTGAGGACCGTGGTCCGTGTCCACATAAAACCACCTTCTTACCCACTGGTTTTCACCAGAAATTCTTGTAACACAGAAGAGGTCACATGCCCACCCAGCTATACCAAGCACGCACACAGAAAAATCACACGTGCACTGTCTGTGGACAGTAGCATCACACACACGAGGGAAAGTTGCACAGACGCAGTTCCTACACGTCCAACATACACAGAAGTGTCACTTTCAAAGGTAACACTGCACACACACACACACACACACACACGGAAGAATGCCACTCACACAGCCTCACACCACACTCCACAGAGAAGTAGCCCACGGGCATCCACGGAAATGCCACGCGGACACAGACACACCGCATACTGGGACTAACAGCATTTTCAGTTGGGACACAGGTAAGGTTTCGCTGCAGTAACCAACGTCCTCTAGAACTATGTCTTCCGACCACAGTTTTCTGTGTTGCTCGTGTTCCGTGTCCCGGCAGACGGCAGGGAGGCCTCTGTTGACGACACTCACTCAGTGACCTGGGCGGTGGCAGCCCACGTCCTTTCACACGGCCTGGTCACCGAGGCGAGGAGAAGAGGGAGGTGGTACACGTGGTACATCGCACACCGGCTCTCAAAGCTTCCCCTGGAAATGGCGTGCGTCTCCGCGTCTCCCATTGCCGTGGCCAGAGCGAGTCACGTGGCCATGCCCAGTTTCACAGGGGCTGAGGAAGGTAACCCCGTGCCCAGCAGGAGAGGAGCTAGGTTTTGTCGGCACTCCCAAGGACTGGCACCCGCCGTTGGTGCCCGGGGTGTGTCTGCCCACCTGGAAACGCTCCCTGCCCACCCACCCATGCTAGGGCTGATCCTGCACTCAGCAGGCCACCCACCCTCAGGGACAACACTCAGGCCACTGCAACCAGGGGCAGAGTCATAAAGCTGCTGGGTCGGGGGTGTGGGACAGCAGTGGTACCTACCCCTCGTGTGGAATTGAAGGGGCACAGCTGTGGCCTGTTGTAGGACAGACCCCCTTCTCACCGCACTGCAGCCCATCCTGTCTGCACAGCTGGTGGCAGCCATTGCTTGGAAGAAATGAGGACAGGCCCATGCAGGGCCTGGGGGACTCACCACGTGATGGTCAGTGTCGTTCCCGCGGGCTGGCCTCTGACCAGCCCATGGCACCTGAGTGGTTTGCTGGAAAGCCTGTTTGCTGTCATTCTTCAGGCTGCCCCTCTGCATCCCTGTAAGTCTTTGTACCAGTGACACAGCCTTCATCTCATCACGTGTGGGACAGTTATGGACCTGATTATACGGACCTAGGCCCAGAGAGGCGGTTCTACTTACAAACGGCCACCAGCAAGGCAGTGACCCCACCTGGGGTCCACGACTGGCCCCATTGACCCCAAACTGGGCACGTGCTTCTGTGCGGAGGCCTGAGGGGACAGCTCACTGCCCTCGCCATCATGGGACCAGAGGGGCTTAGTGCCAACACTTGATTGGGGCAGTCCAGGAAGCCTCCTTGCTGGCGCACTAGCTGTGTGCCGCCTTACCTACCGCCCACCTGCCTTACCTGCCTGGCCCAGCTATCAAAATAGGCCCCAGGTCCCCAGACTACGGAAGCTTTTTATAGCCCAGGACGACAGCCCTCCTTCCTTTACACCCAGTGGCGCATTTGAACAATGGTTTACTTAGACTTGGGGCTCGCTCAGCTCTCCCATCCCCTCATTGTCCCAGATGCCAGAGGGGAGGGCTGCTCTTCTTGTGGGCTCTGGTCTGTCCCAGAGGCGGTCCCCAGTGCTGCCTTTTCCGAGGTCGTCGTCACCGCTGTGCCAGGGGCCCCTCATCGGGCGGAGGTGTAGGAGCTGCAGCTTCAGGTGCAGACATCCCGACACCAGCATGGTTCCTGTGAGCTGGTGGTTTCCTGGGTCACCCCTCAACCTTTAGGGCAGATCCTCAAATGCTAAGAATCTTGCCAAATTATAGCCTTAACGAGTCACTGTTTTCTGCAATTAATGATTTTAATTATAGACCATTGAAATGCGGAAGTGTTGTAGCAGTGCCAAATCTATGCAAATAGTGGCTTTCCTTCAGGAGCTCAAGAGCGGTGTTCTGGGTTTTAGAGAGGAGGGTTTTTCAGGCCTCGAAGTCTTTGTTGTCTTTATGCTGAAGCTGGGGGTGACGTGTGGGGCCTTAGGCGGTGCAGCAGGAGACAGGGCCTGGTCCTCACTGGGCCCTGACTGGCTCTCATGGCCGCATATCATTTGAGGTCCTGTGGGGAGACTCAGGGAAGCTAATATTTGTAGGGGCAGGCGACTCTGAGCTGAGGCGTCTGGAGAAGGTACGTGGCTTGGAATTGCTGCTGTGGATACAGGTGATAGAGGTGGGAACAGACCCTGGGAGCTTTGGTCTGCGTCAGTGATGTGTCTGCCTCCACAGGGAACGTTCTTTTACGTAGGACGCATTAACAGGGAGCAGTTGCCAGGGTCGGGGAGGTGCAAGTCCTGTTTGATTCTGAATTCGCCTAGCTCTGCCCAACGACGGAATTTAATTTAAAGGACTTTGGACAAACCAGGGCATATTCATAACAGAGATGAGCAGAAAGAGCAGGAACGAAGCTTTGCCATTCGTCTGTTCAAAGCATGTGTATGGCGAGTCTACTGTGTGCCAGCACAAGTTCTAGAAACTAACAGGACAAGGGTGAGTGAGACAAAGAAACCACTGGGCCTGCGTTCTAGAGGGACTGATAGACACTGTCCAATGACAGCGGTCAATGATACAAAGAAAATAAAACCTGGTCATGGGCCGGAGCACGAAGTGGGGCGAGGTGGGATACTCCTTGGTAAGCAGTCAGGGAGGGCTTCTCTGAGGAGGTGGTGTTTGAGCTGAGGCCTGAATGATGAGAAGGAGAGTGTGGAAGAGAGCCATGCAAATCCCGTGGCCAGTGCCAGCGAGGGTGGTTGCTGGGATCACAAAGGCACAGTGCAGCTGAAGCAAGTCGGGGACGGGGGGCTGGTGTGAAGGGGGCTGGCAGGTGGAGCCCAGGTCATGGCAAGATTTGCAGGACAGTGAAGGCGGTTGGTTTTCATCGCCATTGTGATGGGAAACTCAGTAGAGAAGAGGTATTATCTGATATACACCCTGCGTCAAAATTTAAGAGGTTTGGTCTTGGAAAGACACTGTTAAGTGAATGAAAAGTCACAGACTGGGAGAAAATATTTGCAAGTCACATCCTTGATAAAGGAGTTGCACCCAGAACATATCAAATAAAACTCAAAACTCAAGAATGGGGAAGGGGGGAGGAATCAACTGAAAACGGAGCAATACATTTCAGTCCTTCACCAAAGATGTGAAGAAGCCAGACGCCGTTAGGGAAGTGCAGATGAAAACCACGACGTTACGCCACCATCCACCTATTAGAATAACTAAAACAAAAACAAAAACTGACACCAGCCGGTGTTGGCTAGAGCCGGGGAGTGATCCTACATGCTGGTGGAATTGCTAAGTGGTACGGCCACGTGGCAGAACCATTTGTGAGTGTCTTATAAAGTTATATATACAGTTAACATACAACCTAGCCACCGTCCTCCTGCCTTGTTTACCCCAGAGGACCAAAAACATGTTCACACCACCTCTACAGGAATGATGACACCAGCTTTATTTACAATGGCCTCTAATTGTCCCTTAGCTGGTGAACGGATGGAAAGATACGGTGCATGCATACAATGGACAGATAGTCAGGAATAAAAAGCAAGTGAGGATACCTGCAGCGACATGGACGAGTGGAAACTGCCAAGTGAGAGAAGCCAGACTCAGAAGGCTCCAACTGTGGGTCCTGTGTGTGTGATGTCCGGAGAAAGGCAAAAATACTGGAATGCAAAACAGAGCAATAGTTGGCAGAGGCTGGACGTGGGGGCAAGTAATAGGGGAGACTCAAGAAGGTTCGTCTACACACACACACGCACACACACACACACACACACACACACACACCAGAGCTCAGGCAGAGTGCCAGGCTCAGGGGACCCAGTCTGACCCTGAGAAGCTTTCAGCAGCTATTTAACCAGGAGAAGACCTGGGTGGATTATGGCGGAAGTGTGGGGGACAATTGTCTCCAGGCTTTGCAGGCTCCTTCGGGAGGAGGGGGTTCTCAAGCTGCTTCCAGGGGCCCCAAGGCATTTAAACTGGGGGGTGTGGGTGGCTTTTGAATGCCAAGAGCAGGGAGTGTTGTTGAGCTATCGGTGGTGTGAAGGGGGCTGGCAGGTGGAGCCCAGGTAAATGATGAGCTCTGTCATTTACCAGCCGTGGGCCTCAGTTTCCTTATCTGTAAAATGGGGTGTTCGTCCTCCCTGCCTCACAGCTGTGTGTGTAAGCCCCTTGGCGCAGTGGCTGCCACATACAAAGAGCTTGGTAGATACAATCTACTGTTATCATTAGCGGCTGCCATCATTATTAGCATATCATTAGCATATTATTAGCATTAGCCATGTGAGGGTCAGATGACATTTTAGGGTCCTGTCCACTAGGGCTTTGCTAGTGATTTGTGATTTTTTTCATGATTTCTGGCCTGCGTTTGAACAAACTTTGCTCTGTGGGGCCCAGCCAAGTCTTAAGGCCACGGGCACAGGAGACCCACACTAGACACAGGTAGGGTTGTGCGTCAGAGTGCGGGGGCAAGGCGGACAGGGCAGAGGCCAGGGCTTCACATTTCTATCCCCTTCCTACACGTTTCGGGGCGCTTCGGCCCCAGCCTTCTCTCGGGGCCCTGCTCTCCTTGGCTGTGCCTGGCTCCGTGGAGGGCAGTGTGCAGATGTGGTCGGGGGTGTGAGACATCTCTGTAAACCACACACCCAACAAGGTCAGTTGCCTTGCGTTGCCAGCCTCGGGCCTTGGCAGATGAAGGCCTGGGGCCTGTGGGCCCCTCGCCAGGGCTGAGCTGACCTGAGGGGAGGAGCAGGCTCTGCCCGGTGCAGCCCAGCTGTCCCTGAGTCCCGCAGACATCTCTGCCCGCAGACCCTGGGCATGATGGCGCCTGCTTTTGCCCTTTCTGAGGGCCTCACTGTGTCCCCACCATCACCAAGGAAGTGCCTGAGGGGTTGTGCTGTACAGGGCTGGCCCGGTGGACAAGAGCCCCCGAAACTGGACAAGAAATCGTTAGAACAGCCTCCCGCCCTGGAGGGCCAGGCCCCGTTGGAAGCGTCGCGTATGGGTTTTCTCAACACAACCCATGAGGTCGGCACTCTCATCCCCACTTACAGATATGGAAACTGAGACTCCCAGAGGCTGAGTGATTGGCCCAGGGTCACTGGGAAATGGCAGAGCCACGTGCAAAGCCAGATTGTCTTGGCCACCAAGGCAAACAGAAACCCTCCGAAGTTTACATGAATTTTCATTTATATGAGCTAATAGATTTAAATGAGGCCTGCAGTGCTGAACTATAAAAAGCCTCATGTCAGGGGACCCAGAAACTATTTTAGTAGTTGGGCCAAGCAGGGCCATGGGATATGGAAGAACCTGCCGGCAGGCGGGCCCAGGTGGGAGCGCCCTGGGGCTCGTTCTTCCCGGCCTGTGAGCCGCGTTTGCCAAGCTGGAGTCTGCAAACCTTGCAACCAGCAAGGCGGTGAGTTCAGCTCAGGCCAGGAGAGGAAGGATTGGGTCCAGTCGTGGAGATGGGGCCCTCATAAGACCTCCAGCTTCCTGGTGCTGCAGACTTCCCCCCCGCCCCCCACCCCAGACCCCTTACAACAACCTGGGACTTGTTAGGCACTGTCACCGGGAGGCTGCAGCCAGAGAAATGGCTCCTCTGGCGTCTGGTATCTCTGGCACCTGCAGACCTCCGTGATGGGCCGGGGAGGAGGGAGTGGTGGGCTGCCCCGTGCCGAGGAATCCAGCCTCCCTCCGTGACAAAGCGAGGGGCTGCAGGAAACGCTTCCTTAGTGGCCCTTGCCAGCAAAGTGACCCGTGGTGGCAAAGCGGCCAGCCCAGCGTCGAGCGAGTGCATTTAAAGGATTAGCTCACGCTGTTTGCTTGTGTGTGCCTAATCATGCCGCTTCCAGCTAAATGATTACAATTGATTAAAAGCAGAGCTAGGCGTTCTAACAAGCAACCCAGAGCCCTTCCGATGGGCCCTGCCAGGGAAGGTGTGTTTGAGCTGGGGGCGAGCTCTGAGCTCCACTGGCGTGCTTCCTTCCCGGCTCTGAGAACAGTTCGTCTGAGCCCCCACCTCATTCCATTTTCATCTAACAAGCATTTATTGAGTATCTACTATAGGCCGGGCCTGCAGCTGTGAGCAGGCCGACAACACACGGGCTCTCACGGAGCTGACATTCAGTAAGTCAGTAAATACATGAACTAGGTCATTTCAGTGTGTGGGGTTGTAAGACAATAAAACACTGTGTTGTGATGGAGAGTGGCATGAGTGTTTGTGTGTGTGTGTGTGTGTGTGTGTGTGTGTGTGTGTGTGGTCGGGGAAAGGGTGAGGGAATATTAGGAATGAAAAATCAGATTGGGTGTTCAGGGAAGGCTGCCGTTTCAACTGAATCCTGAAGGTTAAAAACAAGCCAGTGGTAGGGGAAGGGCTAAGGGTTCCTCCGGGAAAGGGAACAGCCAGTGCAAAGGCTCAGAGGCATGGACAAATTTGGGGTGTCCGAGGAACAGAGAAAAGGGTAGTAGTGCTAGAGACAGTTGGTGGGTTTTTTTTGCTTCCTTCTGGGCTGTTCTCGTCTCGCCTACTCAGACAGGTGTTTCGTGCTTGTTCTGCTTGAACACCCTTTCTTTCTCAGGCTTCAGGGCCCAGCTCAGGTGGTCCCTTCTCTGAGAACCCCTCGCTGATTCTCTCCCCTTTGGCTTCTCCGGCCCTGGGTTTAAACCCTGATCCCTTTGCCAATACAGATTGTAATAACTCTTATGTCTACATCTGAGTTTTCACTCTAATGAGGTTTTGGAGAGTGAAGACTCCTTCTGCCTGTCTGCCATTCATCCGTCCATCCATCCATCCATCCATCCACCTATTCATCTATCCATCCATCACATATGTTTTACCGTTTTTTTAAAAAATATTTCCTAGAAAGTAGGAAAATAAAGGAAAAGGAGAAAAGAAGGAGGGCTGCCTCCGACAGATTCTAGGAGCCCACTTAAAACATTCCTGGTCCTTATAAGATGGGTAACCAAGGCGCCAGTTTGTGCTGCTGCTGTCAGATCCAGCCAGATAATTATCACTAATAATAATTAAAAGTTAAAAGTGCTCTAGGCACATACTTAGCATTTGACTCTTTGGCTGAGCTTTCTGTGAGCAGCACCGTCTTCCTCCTTCCTGCTTTCAAGGCAGCCAGTCCGTGCCACCTACCGCTGCCAGGAGGGCAGGGCCCAGCTGGGCTTGGCCTGGGGGAGGGAGAGGGGGGCGCCCAGGGACAGCATCAGTGAGGACCTGCTGTCTGCGTTGCAGTCCTTTCCAGGTTGCCCCTCCCCCCATTATTTCCTATTGCCGACATTTGTGCTTCTCTGGCCTCAGTTTCCTCCTCTGTCAAATGGGGTAAGACCTACTACCTTGGGTTGTTGCGAAGATGGAGAGGACACGTGTGTAGCCCTTAGAATATACGCTTTCCTGTGGGTAATTGCAGCACAAAGTATGGTCACTTTGTGTGTCTGCCTTCCCCACTACGGCAGGAAACCGGAGCCCAGCGCCGCTCCAATTCCATTAAAGGGCGTAGCACTGCCGTGTCCACACGAGGGGCCACACAGCCTGGCTTCACGTCTCAGCCCCACTAGCTCTCTGACCTTCAGCAAATCACCAACCCATTCTGGCCTCAGTAGACGGGAGCTAATGACAGTCCCCAACTTGTGGATCTTGGGGGTACTGAGGCAGTGCTGCCTGAAAAGCCATTAGCAGCAGGCTTGGTGAGCATCAGCCACTGTCGTCACCATCCTTGTGACCGTGGTCTGGGGTCACGTCTTCACTGACTCATTCATTCAATCCATCGAGCATGGACATGCTCAGTGGGGCGCACAGGTGTTTACTGAGCACCTACTGTGTGCCCGATGTGTGGGGGTGCTGGGGGCACACACAGGCCTAAGTCCCTCCTGTGTTGTGGGAGGGGAACAGTAGACTGATGTGGACCACCAGAAAGAACTTCTGTTGTGTTTGAGGAGTAATGTGGTAACACACACTGTAACATTGTATAGTCTCGGAGCGTCTCATCTCGTCCTATCATATGCTAACTGTAACTGTTGGATACAACAGAACCCCATAGGGGGGGGGGGGGGGGGGGGGCCAGGTGACATCTCAGGAGGCAGGGGGGGCCTGGGCTTTGCCCCCTCCTCACTGTGTCACCGGCTACCAGCCACGGTGACTCTTGGTTCATTTCCTCTGAGGGGACGAGGCCTTTCCTGCTCACAGTAGGTGTGTCAGCGTCACTGTCGTCTCTTACTGCTGCCACCACGCGGGGCGGCTGGGCCTCCTGAGGGGCCCTGTGGGGTGGCGAGGGATCTGCTTCCGGGCAAGGCTGAGGGGTGGGCTCTGGCTCTGCCCCTTGTCCTTCCGAAGCCCAGGGCACAGGCCTGAGCCACTCGCCCCAACGTGGCAAAAACGGGACAGCGTTTCTCGAGTGCTTCCTGGGAGCCTGGCGCCACCTCTTCACACACACAAGCTTTTGAGACCTCACGTGATCCCAGGAAGGTAGCATCCTATGATGTCCGTGTCACAGAAGAGTAAACTGAGGCTCCCCGGGGGCCCACAGCTGCTAGAGTTGCAGGGCTGTGAACCCAGACAGCCTGACACTCGTGTTCGTGTTCTTAGTCCTGAGGCCCAGGCAACGGGCTTGCATATGACGCTCAAACCACAGGTGCCCAGGGCAGGTCTCACCGTCCAGGCAGGTAGAAGTCGCAGAGGGTCACCTGGAGGCCTGGGGCATGTGGCTGTCGTGCTGTGGGCAGCCTAGGTGGGCGGTGGCTGCTGGGGTCACCGCAGAGGCAAGTGGGGAGGAATGGGCAGGGGGCGGGGCCTGTGCCTGGCTGTGTCCAGTGCCCTCATGAGCCCCGCAGCTCTGCCGGCCTGAGGGACGAAGCGTGTGGAGGCCCAGGTGGGCACTTGGGCGGGGAGCCTGCCCCCAAGGCCCAGCTCCAGGCAGAGATGGAACTTGGAATCAGCCTCGGGCTGCCCGTCTGCCCATCGGAGCCTGTCATTCATGCCCTAGGGCGGGGGTCCAACCAGCTTTAGAAGGCACCATGCCATGCTGACAGACGGGCATGGGGGAGCTGCCAGGAGCCTCAAGCTGGCCATCATTGTGTGTGCCCTGTGCCCACCCCCTCCCCTCACCGGCGCTGTCCCAGCGGGGACCAAATGCCTTCAGTTTCTTAGAAACAACGATAATACTAGTAACGGTACGTGCTGTGTTGGTTCAAGCTCCCGGGGGTTGGCACCATACATCGCCTGTTCCCCGCCCCCGCCCCCAGACTTAGAGAAGAGGCAGTTGATGTCAAGGAAAGACCCCCGGACTTGGGGGTCAGAGCGTGAACCTCAGAGTTGCTTCTTGCTGTCACTGGGACTTGGGCCTGAGACACCCATCCTCCCCTGGATAACGCAGCAGCGTTCTCTCCTGGAGGATTGTGGTGGGGATGCTACGTCAGGCTCATGCCTGGCCCCGGAAGACCTAACAGAGGGCGCAGCGGCAGCATTGGGGGTAGCATTGTTGCTGAGCCACTTTCACAGATGGGAGACTCCACGTCATGTCATGTGGCTCGGAAGTGGCAGGCCCAGCCCACCCTGGTGGGAATAATAGTAACAGCGACCACCCCCAGGAATGTGGGGGGCCTTTGCTCTGATTATCTTGTTTTATCCACAGGACGGTCCTGTGAGGCCAGTGCTATTTTTCTCCCCATTTTGCAGATGGAGAGACTGAGGCACAGCCAGGCAGTGGCCGAGTTGCGATCCGAACCCAGACACCCGGGCTTCAGAGCCTGATGTTGAACCACTGCCCGCAAACCGTGGCAGGCCTTTCTCTGTTTTTGAGCCCCATTCGTGTTAAAAACGCAGCTTGCTTTGTCCCTTGTTGGGACCGTCTGTCTTCCCAACTTATTGGGAGCGGTGTTGGCCGCCTCCTGCTGGGATGCGGGACCTGGCATGGCTGGGGTGCTCGCCCCCACCAGCCGAGAGGCGAGAACCGGGTGCTCTCAGCGGAAGCCTGGATTGCGTTCTTTGGTCGAGCAGGAACAATTACTAATGACATTTAGAAAGAAATTAATGATGAGAAATGCAAGTTGGCATTTCAGGAGTGCCAGTCAGCAGCCACGCGTCAGCACTCACAGGAGAGGCAGGGGTGGGGGCTGGGCATGGAGGGCGGGGGAGCAGTGGCAGGAATTAATTTTGCTGTGTCAATAACAAACGTGGCCCCACTCGTTCTGCTTCTGGAGTTTCGATAAAATCAAACATGACTGGCTGGGGCTCGTCCAGGGCACTCAGTGAGGTTCACCGTGTGCTGGGATGTGGGCAAGGGTAGGTGACGGGTTCAGCTTGGTGTCTCCTTTCAGTGGCACCAGGAGGCAGTGGGGACCAGCAGGGGACAATAAGAGGAGAGGAGGTAACCTTAGGACCTGGCCATTTGGGCTCAAATCCCAATACCACCTCTTAACAGCTGTATCACATAGCAAGCTACTTTGTCTTTCTCAGCCTCAGTTTTGTTATCAATAAAATGGGACAATTGGGAGACGTGAACATAATATATGAAGAGCAGCAGCGCAGGTTTGGCACACAGTAGGAGCTCAATATATGCAGGCTGCTACTGTATTTCACTGACATATTTTAAGAGGCACAACTTTTCTCGTTATAACAGCTCTTAAATTGGAATACCTCACTTGCGTGTTGTAGTTTAGTGGGTCATATTTCTTTGTTCGTTGTGATACATCAAATACTGGATACTCTTTGGGGTCTTAGGTAAATTATGGCATTGGTAGGAAGCGTGGTGGAGTGGGGAGAAGGAAGAAAGACGCCGAACCTGGCTGGGGGATGGGGGTTCCCAGAGGGAAAAGGGGGCTGTCAGCCCCTTCCCCATCCTTCAGAATGATGGAGGAAGGTCCCACCCAGGGTCCTCTCACATAGAGGGAGGGGTCACACACAGGGACAGGTCAGTATGATAGTAACATCGAACATTGGAGGGTGAAAACATGCAGCCCGTGGCCTGGGGGATTGGGAAATGAAATGGTGCCTGTGTTTCAAAACGGAGACCTCCTGTAATTACATTGGCTAGCATTTATATAGTGCTTACTAAGTGCCAGACATTGTTCTCAGCACTTTTATACTTTAAAACGTGCAGTCCTCTCAATGCCTCTATTACTGAGGTAGGGAAACTGAGGCACAGAGCAGGTGACTAACCCCCAAGGCCAGAGCTGGTCAGTGCTGGGCCGAGGCCACCAGCCCTGGATTTCGTCCTCTTTCCTACCACACTGAACAGCTAGAGTTTCTGATTTTCTACAAATCAGACCTGGCAGCCCCTGGACCACAGTCCCACGTGGGGATAATCAGCTGTCCTCTTCAGACGTGGGGTCGTGCTCCCCAGTTCAACACAACCCCCACCTGGTCTGCCTCACCTGGTTCATTCCCCACCTGGGCTCTGAGATTGAGACCCCCCCCCATAGCAACAGTTCACCGTGTGCAGATGTTATCTCATTGGTGCCTCACCATCTGGAAATTGTTGAACGACTAGAAGTGCTCTGTACTCTCTCCATTTTGCAGACCTGAAACCTGGGGCTGGGAACCAAGCATTCAAGTAGGAAACTTGCAGGGAGAAGTGGGCATATGTTCCATCCACTTGGGTTGGGGGTTTGAGCAGGGGAGACAAGGGGGCGCCCTGCCCCCCAGCTCAGTGACCTATCCCCAGCTGAAGCCAGACCTGGATGCACTGTCCCGCGGCTGCGTCCCTGCCCTGTGGCGCCACCTGAGTCTCCACCATCCTTCCTTCTCCAGCTGCCACATCAAAAATGCGGTATCACCCAGGCTTTTGCGTTGACAATGATAGCAAAGCTTTGTGGTTAGTATTACTTGCGACAGTATTCAACATCTGTCTACCATTTTACATGCTGTGAAAACTTTTACATATGTTATCTGATCGAAGCTCGTAACAAGGCTATGAGGTAGGTATTATTTGTCTCACTTTTCAAGTGAGTAGATGGGTACTTAGAGAAGGGACCTGACTTGTCTGTGTTCACACATACAGCAAGTGGCTAAGGCAGGATTTGAACGCCGGAGCCCATGATCTTTCCACCAGCCCATCTACGCTCCTACCCAGGTGTTTATTCATGTACTCCTCTTTCTCCCACTAGTCATCCACCCCTCCACCATCCACCCACCCACCCATCTAGTCATCCATATTTCTGTCCATCTTTCAATCTATCTTTCCTTCCATCCATCCATCCACCCATCCATCCATCCATCCATCCATCCACGTCTCCATCCATGCATCCATCTCTCCATCCACCCAGCTGCACATCCATTAGAATCAAGTGCTAACTAACTGCTTTCATGAGACTTCCTCTTATACTCTTACCTGCTACCTACCCCCCACCCAAAGACTGCATATGCGCACGTGCGCACGCACACACACACCCAGTGCCCAGTGAGCCAAGTGGGATGGGACAGACTGGAGATGCAGAGGATCCTTCCTTTGCCCCATGGAAACCATCAAGTTCTGCCTGGTAGTGGGAGGGAAGGCGTAGGGCAGACCCACCTGGTCCTGGTGGGGCAGGTGTGTAGATAGTGGTGCTGTGCCCACAGTTTGGTTGGAAGCTGAGTGTAGACGCGAGGGGCCGACAATTCTTTGCAGGCTGGGCCACAGTGTTCTTCAGCCGTCAGTGCGAGCAGGTCTGAGCAGGGGGCAGCCTGGGGGCCCTGCCATGCTGGATGGCAGGGATCACCTTCGCCCTTTGCTTTGTGCCAGGCTGGACTTGCTCTCCAGACCAGCAAGGGTGTACGCCCAAGTGTTTTCACAAGAACCGTCGCGATCATTAAATATAATCGTTCTCAGCTGCAGTTTTGATCGCTGGTGCATGCACGTAATTCATCACAGCAAATTAGGTCCATTTTCAGAACTTCTGGCCCTGCAGCTGGGGGGCTGTCAGGAGGGGCCCTGGGCCATGTGGGCTCGGAAAGCCATTTTGGGGCCATGTTTTCTGAGGGAGACCATCCTCAGAATACCTACCAGACAGCTCTCCACCTGCAGATGTTAATTTTCTAGAAATTTTAAGAATGCAGGAAACTTTTCCCTGCAGGAAAAATTTGGAGGGAGGTAGAAATGGATATGATCAAAGTCTTAAAATCCCATTTCTAAAACCTAAAAGCCCTGGGTTAGTTTCGGGACCTGGACATACGTGTTCGGTGTCATTAGTGACCGACCATGTGGCCTAGATTTTCCAGGGCAGCCCTGATTTCCAGTGTTCTGTCCCAGCTATCGGCGATTTGTCCTGGTTTTTGGCTTGTGAAATATGATGACTGTATGTAGAGCTGAGTTTTCTCATCAAATTTTAATGAATCAGTATTTAAAGCTGTAAAGGCCTGGAAAGACTTCAGAAAATTTAAAGGGAAAAATTCCGTCCCACGATTGTTTTTCTAGCATGGCAGAATATTTAATGTCTGTAGGTGTGCCTCCTGCCCACCAGCCCACCTCCCCAGCTGCAGGAGCCGAGGGAACACGGGCACTTCTGCCAGCAGGGCCTGGCCCTGAGCTGTGCCGCTGGCAGTATCCTAAGCTTGGGTACCACAGAGGAAGTCCCATAGAGCACGGAGGTGGAGGACGCCTTGCATCCAAGGCCAGCTCCTGCTCAGCAGGTGACGTGTCCCCTGGATGCTGCAGCTCACTCCCATCCAGGAGACCTCCCCACAGGCTTCATCCCGCTGCAGCCTGTGCTACTTTCAACTTCTAACCCTGGAACCGGAGACGTAAGGGCAGCAGCCCTGGGACCTCCTGAGAGCCCGAGCTCTTTGGGTAGAATGCACCCCGTCTCCCTCCCACCTGCCCACCTGCCTTGTGGGATCCCACCCAATTTTTACAAAGAAAATTGTGTGATGATACATACAATACACATACATATAATAAAATACATAAATAAAATAAATATAAATGATAATGTATAAATATAAACAAAATAAAATATAAAATGAAGTAAAAATACACATTATCAAATTTGCTATGTGAGCCTTTTTTCGGTGAGCAGCCCAGTGGCACTGAGACCGTTCACACTGATATGCAGCTGTCACCCCCATGCGCAGGACTCCTTTCATCTTGTTTTTCTGAAACTCTGTCCCCAATAAACACTAAGTCCCTGGTCCCCCTCCCCAGCCACGGGCACCTACCCTTCTATTTCCAGTCTCTGTGAATTTGGCTCCTCTGGGGACCTCACAGAGGTGGAAGCTTGCAGTTTTTGTCCTTCTGTGACTGGCTCGGTACACTTAGCGTCATGTCTTCAATGGATCCCTCGACTTTCCAGAAAAAAGCCAAACTGCCCCAGGGCAGAGTGGGGGGTCCCTAGTTCATCTCCTCCTCACGCTGTCGGTGGAAGCTACAGCTTACCAGCTGTCAGTTCAGGACACTTGTTGCGTTTTAGCAAGTGCAGGCTCTGCGCTGACACTAGAGACCATCAGGGAGCTGAGAGCCAGGGGATGGAATTCAACCAGGTCACTGAAGGTTGAGGAAAGTACTGGAAGGACACCTGTGCAGGTTCAGGGCTGCACCGTGACAGGCGGCCACTTACCGCAGGGGCAGGAAGGCCTTCCAAGGGGACCGAAATTGGTGGGGGTAGGGGTGGGGAGGCTCTGGCATGGGGGATGACTGCCTAGAAGGCCGAGGTAAGAAAGAGCTAGGCCTGTTTGGGGAGCTGGAGGAAGGTGGTTGAGGCTTCGGGGCCAGCAGGCGCCAGGTTTCTTAGGGCTGTCAGCACCATGGACAGGGCTGTGGATTTCTTCCGGGTGTGGTTGGAACCCACTGGGGGCTGAGCAGAGATCTCCCACCTTCCTGCCCCTGGAAGAGAACCTGGGCTGAGCTGTCATGGGCATTTTGTTTTCTCAGCTTCCCACTGCCAGGAAGAGGGAACCCCGGCGGGAACCTGGTCATCACCAGGTGGGGGCTTTTGGAGGGGTCCTAGCAGTGGTGTGAGTGTGGACAGTGGTGTGAGTGCGGGGAGATGAAACACCGAAAATAACCAACCCCTGAACCACTTTGCAGCACATTAGTGCAATGTCTGTGCGTGCGTGTGCGTGGGACTGTGGGGTGTCTGTGTGTGTGGGGGGGGTGGATGTAGGTGTGGGAAGCAGGAGGCATCCTGCCGTACCATGCTGCATTCATAAGCACCCCAAGGGCAGTCTCCCCACAGTGCCTGGCTCTTTCCTTCTCCCCCGTGAGACATAGTGGGTGATGGCCGGGAAGGTGCAAGGGGTAATATCGAGACTCCTGAAGGGGTAGACATGACACGCTTGTGCTGGTCTGCCTCCTGACATGGGCACTGGCGCTCCTGGGTGACTCTAGGGAAGGTGGGTTCCTCTGGTTTGCTAGCTACCACCTGCACCCCCGGGAAACAGGCCACACAGCTGAGGGCAGCCACAGTTGCTGGGAGTCCGGCGCCCCGCTGACAGAATGCTGCAGTCTTCCCCAGGGCTCCATGCGCACAGTCTGCTTTGACCCATACTAGGAACCACAGATGTGTTTAGAGGTGGGAAGAGAGACCCCTCTCTTGGTCTTGGGAACCCATCTGCCAAACCCCACTTTTACTTCTCGCAGGTGTCCCCTCAGGCTCCGTGGTGGCGTGCGTGCTTGCAGTCCTGCCCGCCTGTGTCAGGCTGGAATGATACCTTTTAGGGGTCTGGCTCGGGCTCTTGAAGGGCAGGGACCATGCCTGAATTCATACTTGACATGAGCTATCTCCTGAGGGCCTGGCTGTAAGCAGGCGCTGGCTGGTGTGGTCAGAATGCGCTTCCCAGGGGCCCAGGAGCTTGACAGGCCAGGGCAGCACCCCCGCCCCCCCACACACACACACAGAAGGGGGCCAACTCATTCCCTGGCACACCATTGCCGGAACCCTTGCTTCTTGGTCTTTGGTCCTGAGTCTGCTAGGTACCCCGTCCCCAGGGGCACAGCCACCAGGGACCCCACCTCCCTTTGTCAAAACAGCAACAGTGACAGCAGACAAATTAACTTAGGACGCGGGGTTCAGGTGTAGCCTCTCGCTGAGGAGGGGCCAATCCATAAGCAGCCTTGGAAAGATGTCACCTTCCTGTGCTTGTGACAACAGCCATAAAACTCCCATGTGCCCGCTGTGTCAAGTCCAGTCTCTTGCCTGTGCTCACAGACTGTGCCCCTTTCCATTGTGACGTGCAGTCCCCTGGTCTGCCCCTCGGGACAGGTGTTATTAGTTCCCTTGTTTTATTGGGTGACTCCGAATGGAGCCTGTTTACGGGCTGGGTCCCTAATAGAAGCCTTCGGTTCCCTCCTAATAATCTATCCTCTGGCGGGTTTTATTGCCAAACCACAGAAGTACAGAACCTGCCCCTTTGGGGGTTTATTGGGCTTTTTTTGTTTTCACAATATTTTCTCCCCCATTTTCACTCGAAGGAAGATAGATGGAACTGTTTGTTGTCCAGGCCACCTGCTTTGGTCTTTTGTGTTCTGGGTGCTGCAGAGTGCTGGTGAGAGGCGGTTTAGACAGGGGTACTCACCTCCCCTCAGAGCAGTGAGGAGAGGGAGAGAACCCCCACTGCCCGCCCCTTTGGGGAAACCCCTGACAAAAGCGGCCTGAGTCACACAGCTCCTCCTCACGTGCCCTCAGGTGACTTTTAGGGCCTGCTCTGGGTTCTGCATGAAAGCAGCAGACCCCCACCCCAAAAACGTAAAAAGCAGACCTCTCCAAAGCCAACCCCGTGGCTCCCTGGAAGGTGAAACCTCCGTCCGGGCCAGGAGCTGTGGATGAATTGCTGGTCACACGAGTGACAGAGACAGACTCCACGGCTGAGCGGGCACGAGCCTCACTTCCGCTGCTGTGGCAGACGACAGCCTGTCTGGGTGTCTGGCAGGTGGGCCGGGAAAGCCTCACACACATCCCCACGCACAGAGGAGCTGCCTTTGCTGCACTGCACATTCCAGGGCTTTGTCCCAGGCCAGTGGGTCACCAGCTTCACCCGGGACCCCGATGCCAAGGCGAGGTGACGCTTCCACGTGACAAGCCTTTCCCTGCCATCTGTGTGAACGGGGTAGATGCGGGCTGGCTGGGTCGGGGCCCGGGGGGAGCAGGGTGCATCCACGCCATAGCCTGGGCCCCCGGGAGCAGCTGCATCACCGGGCAGGCATTGAGAGGGAACCTGGGCCATCACTCACTCCTAATTTTAATGACGTGCGTTAGCTAAACTGTGTTCTGAGTATTCATTCAGCACTGTTTATGGTGTGCTCTTGAGTGCGTTTACCGTTCGTCAGAAGTGCAAACTAGCGAACATACGAGCCTTTAAGACAGGCCATCTGTTCGTCTTAGACCCTTGGACGATTGTCAAACGCTTCTAAAAATAAGTGCTCGCTAGCAGAGAGGGGCTGCCCAGGTGACACACAGCAGAGAGGCGTGCAGGGCTGCCTGCGTCTGCACCCTCCCCAAAGGGAACGATAGATCGTGTGTGTTGGGGGCAGGCTTGGAGGGGTCCCAGGAAGGGAGCAGGAGACGGAGAGCGTGAAGGCCCTGCTGATACGTCTTTGTGGCTGGAGGTGTGAGCTTCTCCCTCTTCTTTGCCTCTTGTATTAACTCCACAGCTCAGATACCTTCGATGGCTCCCCATGGCCCAGATTTAAGGGCACGCTGCCTCGTCTCACATCATGGAGCCTCATCAGTACGGCCCCCACCTTCCTTTCCAGGCTTGTCTCCATGGCACATCCCCTGTGCTCTGCCAAGCTGAATTATTCATTGTTCCCCCGACATATGCTGCACTTTTCAGGTTTCACAGGCAGGATAGTGCTGCAGTTAACAGAGGGCTGTGCACGCAGACTGCCTGGGTGCACATCTGGCGCTGCCATTGCCAGCTGCAGGACCTCAGCTCTCTGTGCCTCGGTTTTCCTTTCTGTAAAATAGGGATAATAATAGTATTTAACTCCCAGGTTTGTCGTGAGTCTTTAATGAGTGAATATAAGTGAAGGGTTAAGAATGGTGTGTGGCACACAGGGCGCCATGGCAGGTGTCAGCTGTACTTATTTTCGACATTGGTACCTCCATGCCATCGTCTGGACAGCTCATTCTTCTTGCAAAGCTATCTCTGAGTGCATGTGTGTGCATGCACGTGTACACACACACACACACACACACACACACACACACACCAGTGCAAATCTCAACCCAAACACCCTCAAAGGGCAGCCAGAAGGCCAGCATCTTCCCTAAGCATCTCCCAATCACCATAGTCCTTTGTTGTGAAATCTCACCCCCTCCTTTGGCCATGAGCTTGTGAAAAGGCCAGGCTCTGCCTTGTTCTGTCTTCTGCCCACAGCACAGGACCTGGCTCCATGTTTGTCCAGTGAACAAATAACCGAATCCTGCTTAGCTTGAACATGGCTGCAGTGTTAGCCTGAAGGATCTACCTTTTCCCCCGGAATCTGACTCTTTCTGTGGTTAACGCAGGTTCTCGGACTGGGTCCCTCCTCTTTGTAAAGGCGGCCTCGGGAGAGCCGATGTGGCTGAAGCCATCCAGGGACTGGCCTAGTGGTGGGCAGCGGGGGAGAGGGGATCAACCATGGTCTCGTTCCCGACCTAGAACCACGAGGAGGTGATAAGCGGTCAAGGTGAAGCTGGGTGGGATCTGCAGGTGGGGGGGCAGGGTGGGTGGGGCGTACTGGGTATGGGGGCTAACTCCTGCACCCTTATCTGCCACAGGGGTGTGAGGGCCAACATGTGTCTTGAGGATGAGGGTCTGTGAGTCCAGAGTCTCCATCTCACCATGGAACTGGGAGCTCCTTGGGGTGGGGGGGTGTGTCTGGAGCCTCCCCGCTGTATGCACAGTCCCCCGTTAGGGGGCGCTGACATACTGGGACTCTGAACTACTGGGAGGAATGAGTGAATGAGTGAGTGAATGAATGGCTGAGTGCACACCTCCCTCCCGCATGGAGTCTGCCTGAGTCGTGTCCCCTTCTCACTAGTGTCCCACTCTGTCACCTGGGGGAGGGGAAAGCAGTGCACTGTGGGTAGTGAGGCTGTAGCCAGGGACCAGTGGGGAGCGGCCAGGCCTTTATCAGATGCCTGCTGCTCTGGGAAGACCGTGCAAGTCTCCGCCAGCGCAGGAGCACGGCCGAGAGCTTGCCAGCCCTGGAGGACGAGCTGGGAGAGAGTCCCTCAAGCCTCCACGAGGCCCCCACTGCAAGCCCCAACGCATGTTTGGTGCCAGGGGGGCACGAGCAGGGAACAAACAGCCCCGCCTCCCAGAGCTCCCTGGCTGGTCAGGAAGCTGTCATGGGCACCACTCCCGGAGATCCGTGGCGTACGCACCCTGCCGGGCCCGGGGAAGAACATGCACTTTGTTTCCTGAACTCTCAGGTCCTCTTAGCAAGCGGGCTCTGTTAGTACCCCCTGCCCCCACCCGAGCCCCAGAGGTCAGGGAACGTGCTCAAGGCCACATGGCTCGTAAGTGGCAGAGTCAGGACTCAAACTTAGGACTCAGCCACCTCAGCCCACTAAGGCTGACCACTGGCTTGTCACCCAGGACAGCGGTGAACACGAATGGGGCACTTGCTGAGGGCCGGGCGAGAGGTTAGGGCTTTGCAGGCCTTTTCTCGTCAGAGTAGCAGGAGCACAGGCGGGACAGCTAATCACGACAGCCAGAGCGCGCTGCGGTGGGAGGAGTCGGCTGCAGCCCACAGCCTGCACCTTGGGCCTGCACAGCAGTCTCTTGCTGCTCCACCGACAGCTTTGCCAGGCCACCAGGCAGCCTGTGCGTTTAAGTACCTCTCGTCTCCTACTCAGCACTGTGGTGGGAGGGTGTCAGTGGGAGACCCAGCAGTTTGCAGACCAAGAGACAGAAAACGGAGCCGAGACCTGCAGAAGAACTCCCTGTTGCAGACTAGGGAGGGGCATGCCTGGGTGTGCATGCGTGAGCACACGCGTGGGCAGGCCTGAGGGCGGCACCGAGTGGGTGCAGCCAGGGATGCCTCCTGGGGCTGGTGAAACCAGACGGGGACCCCCACCAGGGCCTCTGACTGACCCATTCAAGTGTGTGTTAGTGCTTTGGGGAGGTGACCCTGGCACGCCCCCTCTGTGCCCAACACATATCTTGGCTTGGGCTCTGAGTTGGGGTCATTCTGCTCCTGAATGCCCAGCAACAAGCAAGGTGGCTGTCACCCAGCAGGAATTCAGTAAAGGTTTGTGGGACGAATGACTGAACAACCATGTGAATGAACGTGAGGGTGTGACAAAGGGACCTGCAGCCTGAGCCCTCCGCTGACAACTCACAGAGACAGCTCAGCAGGACACCAGCTAGGGCCCCACCCCTGACACTGACGGGTGCCACCCCCTTACCCATCACTGACTGTGTCCCAGGGGCAGATGGCCTAGTGCGCCAGGCAGAGGCACCCGAAACAGGCCCCACCAGAAACCTGTAAGCACGGGACCCACGCACGCTCTGCCGAGTGGCTGGATCTGGGCCAAAAACCAGTGCTACCCACCCCCTCTCGTTCTCCGGTTTTATTTTTCTCACCTGCTTCTCGGCCCACACCTGCGTCTGCCTGGCAGGCAGAGAGGCACGCGTGGATGCCAGGCCTCCCCTCCAGGCACCTTCCAGTGTTGCCCGCCTCCCACCCCCAGCCTTTATGGTGCCGGGAAGCGTTCGTCTGCAGGGTCGGCAGCATCTTTAAAAAACGATTTTCTTGCTTCTCCGAAGGGGCTAAATATAGCACAGGCATAAATAGCGAAATAGACATTAAGTCAAAATGCCCTTGTGAGAACCGTGCCTGGTGGAAGGCACTCTTTAAGAAGGTTTGACGGAGCTCCCGGCCCCTGGAACCGTAGCTCCAAGCTGTGGGGGGAGACGCAGCGGTTCTTTTCAGGTTATTGAACTGGGCCAATTGCCAGCGGCTCCTCCGGGAGTGGCTCGGCACACAGGTGTGTTGGGTAATTGGTGACGTCCCCGCCACCCTCTCCTCCCTTCCAGACACTGTGCCCTCGGCCTGTGGAGGAGCTGCTGCCCGCCCCAGCTGAGCACCTGGCCCCTCAGCACCCCACCACACACACTTATTGGGTGGCATGGACCCGTCTCCTTCCCTGAGCTGCCATCTGCACCATTCACCTCACACAAATGTCTGGATGTCTGTGTGTCTGGGCCCTTGAGAGGGGTGAGCCCAGCTGGAGTCTTCTCCTGCCCTCCACTGCCCCGCCCAGGGTATTCAGCAGGTACGAAATAATGTAGTGCTGAAGGAATTCTGATGCCTGGCCCCCTCAGGGCCAAGTTTCAACATGTCCATCTGCTGTGACATCCTGGGCTTTTGTTCTTGTAGGACCTCAGGGAAGGGAGTCTCACCTTCTGTCTCAGAACTGTCTTTGAGGAAGTTCTTTCTAGAGTCTAACCAGAGAACTTCCTGCTACTGCTCCTTAAGAGAAAAGGCCCATTGTTGTTTTCACTTGAGAAGCGGCATTTATTCCCGCATTTTCCTAACCGGTGGTCCCAGGTGTAGGCTTTGCCTCTGGGATTTCTATGCCAGCAGCCCCTGGATGAACCACTATGGACCAGTGTCTGTTTCATTACCCGGGGATTCTGGACACTGCCCTTTCCCCATGTTGGTGATGGGTGGTCCTTGGGGATTTTGTGGAGATCAAACATCGTCTTGGGTTTTCTGCTGCCTGTGGTACAAAGACCACCTCCAGGGCCTTCAGCGCCTCCACTGTCCATAGTCTAAACTCTCCCAGCCTCCGTGTGACTTCTGGGCTGGGGTCACCCACCAGTGCCTGTGTTTGCCAGGCTTATTCCAGCCTCCATGCCTTTGTCTCTACTCTGCCTTCCACCTGGAGTGGATTCCCCTTTCCACATAGCGACATCGCACACACTTAAACATTTATTCGTTCTTTCATCGATTCAAGAATGTTGACTCAGTGCCTACTCGGTGCCAGGCTCCAGGAACCATACTGGGAGCACAGGAAAAGAGTTATGCGTGTCCATCTTCCGATCGTCGCTCCTCTCCCTCCTCCCCAACCCCCACAAATAAAGACGGGCCTGACCACACCACTGGCATGGACCACGTGGCTCTGTGCACTGACAGGCTGTTGGCAAGGTGGGCGAGTTAGACCTGCAAGCTATTCCCGGGCAGCTGTGCCCTGGACCAAGTGCTGTGGGGCTGAGAAGGGAAGTGATGCCGCTGCCTGCGGCTCCGAGGCCGTCCTGCATTCAGAAGGTACACAGCTGTGTGGGAGGTGGGCTGGACGTGCCTTGAGGGGCTCCAGGGGTGGGAAGTCCCATGTGCCCAGACGACCTCAGAGTGGCTTGGCTGGGAGGGAGGAGAGGAGTCAGCAAAGGCGTCAGGCTCGCAGGACGGTCGGCTGTAGGGTGGGTTTGGCTCCCCACAGGACGGGCTGGCTGGCCCTGCACGAATGCGGGGACAGGTGACTTGGCTTGAGGGTGGGCGTTCCCATGGAAACCGCTGCAGCCCATCTGTGGCCTCAGACAACCTGCTTGGTGCCTCAGGGTCCGTGACACCCCCGCTGAGGTGCCAGGCCATGCTGGCAGAGTTTGTACTCATGTCTGGTGCGGAGTGCGGCTGACCCGCGGATAGTGTGCTCGTGGGGTGTGGGGTGCTGGGAAGCCTGCCTTCTCGCCCGAGCCCCTGGCTCGCTTGGCTTCCAGTTGCCGGGCTCAGCGCCCCCTGCCTCTAGCTGGATGACCTTGGACTACTAATTGAGCCTCTCTGAGCCTCATTTCTTTGTCTTACCGTGTCTCACCTTGTAAGGCTGCTGGGAGGATTGAAAGAAATGTACCTGTAACAACACCCAGCACGTGTACTTGCCAAGCACTAGCCATGCGGCCGGCACCCAGGGGCCCAGGGGAGGAGCACAGCAGTGCTTGGCGCTCTGTGCTGCAGGCGTCAGCAAGCATCTGCTGTGTGAGGACAGCGTGCTGCCTCTCCCAGGCCAGGAGCTCGTGCGGGGCTTAGTGACATCACCACACAGGCAGCCACAGTGTCTGCAGTGGGATAGGGCTGCCACAGGGGCCCTGGGCCACGGAGCTGGGGGTGGCCCCGGGCCTCCTGGTGTGGCCTCTGGCATGGGGCATCCTCTGGTGGTCCTCACAGCCCAGACTTGGAGCCCAGGAGAGAGACGCAGTGCCACGTCTGACCCCTGGTGGTCACCAGCAGAGCTGCAGGCAGGGGCCTCCCAGCCCCAGATGGTGGCACCAGCTACTAGCAGGGCCGCCCAGGTCTGGGAAGGCCGCAGCATCCCTGACAAGCTGCTCCCTGTGACTGGAGGTCCTGTGCTGCCCCCCAAACAGGGCTACTCTGCCCTGGGTAGATTTTGGTTCTTCTCCAGGTGTCATGAGGTTGGACACCACCTGAGGCTTTGATGACATGGGTCTGAATTTGGAACAGAACCACTCAACAGAAACAAAAAAGCTGCAGGCTCTTGAAAGCCAAATCCCACCCCTCGCCCCAGGCCACTGGCTCCTGTGCAGAGATCAGCTTGCTGGCCTGCTGGGCTGTGGGGCGAGGGAAGCGCTGGGCCACAGGATCACCTGGGCCCTGATTTCCCAGGCAGATTTGGCCAAACTGCACACGTTCTTCTGGTCAGAGAAGTGTCGCATGAAGAAATGGGCAGGCGCCCTCTTTCAGCGGCCTCCCTGCTGGCTGACAATCCCCTGCCTGGGCCGCAGGCACCACCGTGCCCACTGCCTCAGCACGTCTGTGCCACTCGGGCGCTTCTTGGCCAGAGAGCTTCGTGGCACATCTGCTGTCTCCCTCCACTGGGCTCAGAGCAGCTCCCGGGAAGGACCGAGGGGGATTTGGGGGAAGCCTGCAGGCGATCAGATATAATTTCCTCCTCATCATTAGCGCAAAAGGGAGATAGAGAGGTGAGCAGGGATGTTTTAAATTCCTGCTACCTCCCGGCATTTCCCCTTCCCCTCCATCTAGCCAGTCCCCACAGTAAGACCCAAACGGTCTTTAAAAGCAAAAAGAATTTATAGGGAGCCCAGGTTGGCGGCAACAGGAACCGATCCCCAAGCCCCGTATCCACATGGCTTCTTGGCAGCTGCGTCCCCAGAGCACTTTTTCCTGGTTGCATTCTGTTTTGGAATAATCGCGACACTTTTCTGCGGCTCTGGGCGTCAATGCACAGAGTGGGAGGGGACGGGCGTCTCTCCATTCTTCTGCCCTCATGCGTGTCTCCTTTCTTCGCCTTTGCAGAATCACACGATGAGCCAGCATGCACAGTGAGGGACCGCTCGACAGGACACCTCTCGGAAGAAGGCTTGCCGGAGAAGCCGTGGGGAGGGCCATTTGAACATTACATCCAATCAAAGTGTCATTTGCAACCCAGATGTAAAACTCTAATGGTTTGGCCATGAGGCGCTGCTATTATAAGCAGCTGGAAATGAATATTAATGGCAGAGATTAAAAGTATTCCATGCTCAGTATTTTTTATTGTCCTGGTACAGTAGTGTGCTTTTAGAGTTTCTGCCACAGACTACATTTCTAGAGTTAGAGAAACCCGCTTTTTGAGGCTATTGTCCTTTGTTCCTTCATGTATTATATTGATAGTTTTTACAAAAAGGATTAGTGTGATTTCTTTTTTTCTTCGCTTCTTTTTTTTCTTTCTTTCTTGTTTTTCTTTCCCCCGCCAACCCCCCCTTTGGTTAACTACTTTTTAATTGCAATTCTAGGTAATTGTGCGTCGTGATGTGATTGCTCGGCTATTGTCTGAATATTTCCTTTTAATTTTTTAATTAAAGACTAATGCTTTGATTGGATTTGCCAGTTCACCGGACAGTGATTAAAACTATGTAATGAATATAATCGGTTTCAGTGCAACTGGATGGTCTGCTTTTAAATGTGACTTAATCTGACTGCAGTAACTAGTACAGTTCAATAAAGGGAATCCATGCGATTAGCATCCAGCTGCCTGGTTCTCTCCTCCCCAGCCTGGGGCTGTCGTCACCATGAGGTGTGTCCTCTGTGAGTCCCGTGGGATTGCATGTGCCCGTGGGGAGCAGCACACAATAGACCCAGCTTCCCTTGGAAAAGAAGTGTAGCAGCCTGGTGCATGCTCAGTCTGGGTGAGCTGGCAGTGCCCACAGGAGTCAGAGTGGAAAGAACCCTTGAAAATGAAACACTCTGCTCTTCTATTGTAGATGGGGAAACTGAAGCCCAAAGGTAAGTAGGCGGCTTTTCCAAGGCCACGTAGAAGGTTTGTGGCTCACACTCACCCACTCTGTTCCTTGTTTGTCCCCCTTGGGTTGGCTTTCCCAGGACCCTTACCTCACCAGGAGTCCAGGCACAGTGCGATTCCAGTTGTGGCAGAGGCATGGGGACGTGGCAGGAGCTGGGGGCTACAGAGCACAGCCAGGTAGGACCAGCAGGTTTCCCACCACCAAGATCAGCGAGATGTGGAAGTGCACAGACCTTGGAGGGTCCGGGACGCTAGTGGGGCAAGCGAGGTGCCCGGGGTCCCCGCTCTCAGGCCCACCTGCACTTGCGAGCCCCAAGAATGGGTGTGTCTTGACTTTGCACCTTCGGCACCTTGCTTTCCTCACCTCCTCCTGGCCCTGCTGGGGCCCCAGGGCCCAAGCACCAGCCTCAGTCTCCCACACTTCCATCCTGCGGGTGCTCAGCTGAATTGCCCATCAGAGGCCAGAGCTTCAGAACCTGCACGGGGAGCCCTTCCTTGTTCACTTTTCACAAGGGGCAAGAAAATTGGTTATTACCCTCTGCAGAGCGGAAATGAAACAGGCAGACAGATTGCACCTAATTATAATGTAATACTAAGTCACGGGCGTGGAATTGGGAGCAATTATACCAGCATCTTCTGCTTCCCAGATCCAGAGGCTTCTGATGACCTGTAAGAGCTCCCCTTTCCACCACTCCATGTACCGTCCTCCTACGGTGGGGAGGGGCGTTTCATTTCTCAAAAGGCATTTCACACCTGCACATCGCAGAGCAGACGCCTGTCGGTCTTGGACAGAATGCAGCAGTCGCCCTTACGATTCTTGCCTTCTGGAAGCCGAAGGCAGTGAGCTCCAACTCTTAGCCCCCTGGACAGTTGGCCGTCTGGGGGCAAACCTCAAGGTAGGCATCGGTGTTCCCCAAAGTGTGGCCAGGGCTGGCTTATGCTGCCCTGCGTCCTCGGCCACGCCTGCCTTGCGTATGGTACTGAGACTGTGGACAGGACCAGCATGTCCCCCGCTGCCCAGATCACTGTCCATGGGCCCCCTCCTGCCAGGATTTATCCCAAACCCCATGGAGGCCAGGTGAGTCCTCAGTAAGTACCAGTAGAAGATTTGATTTGACGGTTGGTGGCGTAGGGCTAAATTAGTCACTGCCCCCATTAAAAATACAGCGGGGGGTTTAAGAGCTTTTCACGCCATGGGGGAATCAGCAGCGAAGCCAGCGGACGCCTTGGGTAAGGAGAGAGGCAGCCTAGGGGACCACGAGGTAATGAGGTTTATGGCAATGGCAGGGCAGCCAGGGAACCCCACCGACTCCCCTCGCCTGGCCCCATTGTTCTCAGGCTGGCTCTGCCCCCACCCCTTCCGCTCAGAGCCCCTCTTGACTTCACGTGGGGAGGGGCCTCGTAGCGGGGACATGCAGGCCCTTACTGGGACTGCATTTGTCACTATCAAACAGTATTGGGGTGGGGGTGGTGTAGGGCTATAAACCTGTGCTTTGGGGACCCCACCTCCTTCTCGTCAAAAGATGTGGAGCTGGCATGAGCCACTTTGCCACTCAGCTCTAAGGTACTTTGGACAGTCACCGGAGGCTGGTATGATCTGATGTCTCTGGAAGGGCTGAAGACCCGGAAGTGGCGCGGAGCGAGGCAGGGCAGAGCCCTGAGTTGGAAACGAGATGCAAGTGTCCCTAGGGGTCTCTAGTCATACTGGGTTTCGCTAATAGGTGCTTTAACACAAGCTGAGAGAAGCCCAGAGTCTTGTCCACGGTCACACAATTCCAGATAGAACTAGGACCGTAAGTGGGTGTCTGACTCCCCTCTGCACCTATCTTCTATTTGTTGAAAGGCAAACTGATTGAATAACAACTATTATGATTACTAATAAAATGACTTTGTGCTGCGTAGGGAAGACTGTGGCTCTCCTCCTTTTCCTTAAAGTAACTCTGATTTTTATCAAGCACATGTTTCCTTGGAAGGGTCAGATTGTATACCTTATTCTTACCAGAAGTTAGGCATGGCCATATTACTGTCATGGCCATACTCATTCTGTTAATGGGATATAAATAGAGGTGACAGGTACAAATTCTGAGAATTGTCCTTAAAGAGAAGAAGTGAGTGCATCCCTTCCCCTTCCTGATGGCTGGAATGTGGATGCAATAGCTGGAGCTCCAGAAACCATTTTGAACCATGAGGTAATCTGGGAATGGAAACCACACATGGGTTGAACAAAACTATGTGTCTCCAACAATGCCGAATGCATGCATCTGTCCTGCTTCCTAACGACTTCTTGAACTTGAGAGAAAAATAAATGTCTCTTATTCAAGCCATTATTGGGCTTTTCTGTTACAGTTGAACCGATTCTCACCTAATACAAATTAAAATATACACATGTATGGCTTCCAAGAGCAAATTAGAAGATTCGAGGAAAGGATATGGGATGGTTAAAACCACCTGAAGGCTAAGAGATACAGCTCAGTGATGTACTACCCTCAGTATCTGTTTGGCCCCTGAGTACATGGGGTTGGGCTGACCTGGGCTGGGTTGGGCTGGGCTTAGCTTGGCTGATCTGAGCTGGGTGGTCTGGCTGTTGGTTAATCTAGGACGGCCTCCACTGGGATGTCCAGAGCACCTTAGCTCTGCTCTCACGTTTCATCCTCTAGCGAGGTAGCCCCAGCTTGTTCTTCTCGTGACACTGGCTGTGGGCAGGAGCAGGGCAAGGCCAGTTGTGCAAGCTCTTTTCTGGCTTCTGCTTATGCGTTGTGTTTGCTCGTGTCCCTTGGCCAAAGGAAATCACACAGGCAAACTTAGACTCAAGGTCAGGGAAATACACTCCGCCTTCTGATGGGAAGAGCTACAAAATCCCAGGACGCCGGGCGGGATTCAGAGATGGATGGAGAATTGGGCCTGTAATATAACTGAGCTACCACAGAGCTGAAAGGCAACCCTCGCTCCTCCCAAGACAGAACCAGGTAATTAACAGATGCCATCCATGCCACAGCTGGGGAAATGGGCAGACTGAGGTGGCCCAGCTTAGTCTTGATGGGTTCTACCTTGCATTTGGAGAAGAAAGAGGCACTCTTAAAGGATTTGTGCCCCAAATTCTTATTATGTGTCAAAGCAAGTTCACAGGGCCACTGTTTTTACAGTTGACAGTTGATTTGGGTTCACAATTGATTTAGGTTTGCCAAGAGAGTGGCCAAGGAGTACACACTCGGACTGGCATTCTCAGTTTCAGGAATGGGGGAAAACGCTTAACAAAAGTTGCACGTTTACAACTCTGTCTTGCTCCGTCCCTCTCCAGAAGTACCAAATGTATGTGGCCAGGCTTCCCCCGGCGGTTTCCTCCATGCCTTCACTCTGCTGTTTCCTCTTCCTTGAATGCTCTTCCCTTCTTTTTACCTGGATAACTCCGATTTTTAACTCAGCTCATTAAGCTCAGTAAGCTCATTAAACTTAGCTAATTCTCAGTGCCACAACCTGGCTGAGGGGAGAGAAACACTCACCTTGGGTGCAAAATTTAGACAATAGTTTAATGGCTGGGCCAGGCCTGGGTTAGGGTGAAAACAAGTGAGACAGCGGCGTACAAATAAATTCACCTTGGATCCTGTCTGTATTTAAAATTTTGCTACTTTATTCATCATGGATTTTTTTTTTTTTGCCTTAATTTTGATTTTTAAAACATTGCATTAAAATGTGACGCTGCGCTTTTTGGCATTCACTTAAATTTTTTACCCCAGGTGAGCGCCTCAGTCATTTCATCCTAGTCTGGGCCCCATCCATCTCCAGGCAACCTACTCTGACTCCCGCCGTCCGGTAAAATATTCTGGGAAGAAGTTTGACAATCCTGGTGCGTCACTGGTCACCTGCACACTTTTATAACTGTCTGTCTCTAGGGCTGTGTATCACTCAGCACAGGCTAGGTTATGGCACAGTAACAAAAGGTCCCCAAATCGCAGTGGCTTAACGCAACCAAGATTGATTTTTCACTGATACTACATGGCCATCCCGGGTCTCCAGGGGGCTTTTTTCTTCATAGTCACTCAGGAAGTCAGGCTCAGGGAGCCGCTGCCCCCATAAATGTGGTCAATAACCAAGCCAGAGGGAACAGAAAACTTGGAGGGGGCGCAGTGGGGGGTGGGAAACACTGGCCATTGGAGGTTCTTGCCTGACAGTCTCTCCTATGCATACATACACCAGCACTTCACCTCACAACTCATTGGCCAGCAGTTGTCACATGGTCCTATCCCATCACAGGGAGCCAGGAAGTACAATCCTGCCATGTGCTGGGAAGAACTAAGAACGGGCAAGGGTTGGCAAATTGCACTGATGACTACCACGCCAGACTATCTTCACCTCCCCTCTACCCATCCCTGACTAGGAGCTCTTTCAGGGCAGAGCCTAGCTTTTAGTGAAGCTTGGGAGATGCAGCACCCTGCACAGAATCTGGAGGAGATGAATATTGACTAATGTGTGCAGAGATTGGGTATGAAAGTGAATAAATGACCAAAAAAAAAAGCCTAGGGGAAGATAAGCATGTAGAGGAAGACACTTTGTAGCCTAAACGCTGTGGAATGTGTCAGACCTGGATGCAAACCTCAGCTCTACACTTATTAGCTGTGTGACCTCAAGCAAGGCACTTAACTTCTCTGAACCTCAGCGTTGTCCTTGGTAAAACGGGAAGAATAATAGCGCTTACCCCACCCCCCACCCCAAATTTGTTGTGACGTTGAAATGAGGTAAGAATGATGACGTGAAATAACATCTGAGCATTCACCATGTGTCTGGCGTTATTAGTCTGGGCCCCGCCCCAAGGTATTAACTCCTCCACACAACAACGTTGCCACCTGAGTACTGCTTTCCGTTTTTACAGATGAGGAAAGCAAGGTGGAGAGGCTAAGTAACTTGCTAACGCTCCGATTCTCACCCCGGCAGCCAGGCGGCCGAGCCGTGTCCTCAGCCCCCGGAAGCACGAGAGCAGAGCGCCTAAGAAATCCTGGCTCCCGATGATACTCAGCCCTGGAGCCCATTGCAGGTATCGGTCCGCCGGGGTCCGCCGGGTCGGCCTTTCCCAGCTGAGACCTCGTGGCGGGGCACAGCCCGCGGGGTTAGCGCCAGCCAGTCTGAGACGCGGAGGCAGCCGCTTGGCCCGCCCCCTTCCTCCCCTGAGCTTTGATTGGCCCGACTTTGCGCCGGCCCCGCCCACCCGGCGCCCGCCGCTGGCTCCGGGCTGAGCTCGAGCTGCACGGTGTGAACTTATTTGTGGAGTTATTAATTACTGAAGGGCGCAAACCGTGCTTCTGTGCATAAAAATATGTTTGAGCAGTTTCTACTTAAACTTTAAAGAGAACGTTAATCAATTTTATTTTAACAAAATGACCTTAAGCAGGGAAAAAAAAAATTGGTGTTATTTGCCCAAACAGGCAAATTAATTTCTCTCTCTTGAGAAATCTGAGAAGTTTCCAGAAATAGCTGTGCATAATTTACACCTGCCCTGGCCGCTTCTAGTTTAATGCCAAACCCAACCCCAGGCCCAGGAAAAAACCAGAGGTCCTTGCAGAGGCCCTGTCACCCACGCCGGCTCCCCTCGGCTCCTCCACCCACCCTGTCCACGCCCTTGGGGAACGGATGCTGAGGGGAGGGGCACTGTAGTCTCTGAGAGGCCCGCCCAGCCTGAGCCAAGGTCACCGGGACGAGAGGGGCGGCTGCCCAGGGAATTCTCCCGACAGTCTCCAGCAGACGACCACCCCCTTCTGAGGCACGTGACCTGCAGGCACCTGCGTGTGACTCCCCACCTGCCACCTCCCACCTCCCACCTTGAGGGATTCCCAGAATGGTAGTCGCCGGGACAGTCTGCAAAGCCTGCGCCGCCTTCCAAATCCGGCCCCTCTGGGTCTCAGGCTCCAGGCCCCAGAGGCCACACCCCCGAGCTCTGCTGTGCGTCCTCTTCAGCTCAGGTTCCGGTGTGGATGGGCCTGCGGGGTCCGCCTGGCGCCTGGCGTATGAGGCTTAGAGGCAGGGCCTGGGGGCTGCTGGAGCTGTGGTCTGTTTCCAGTCCCACCTTTAGCAGCGATGTGACCTTTGGCGAGCCATCCGGCGTCCCTGGCCCCCAGTTTCCCCATTTGGATATGGACACTGCTGTTCTTGCCTGCAGGAGGCTGCTTTGAGGATGGAATGAGAATCCTGGGGGAAGGTCTGCTTCACCAGGGTAGATTTACCTTTTTTGTCTCTGCTGGACCCCCAGCACCTAGAATAGTGCCAGAACACAGTAAATGCTCAATAAATATTGGACTGAACCGATGAAAGTGTCATAACTGAACACTTAGTTCTATTATTATTACTACTGGTTTTATCACAGTAGGATTTTTTTTTAAATTTTTCAAATATAAAATTAGGTCATCATACAGAAAATTGTTTTTTCAATTACTTTTGCCCATTAGCTACCCTCATCACCCCCTGGAGATTCTGACAGGACCAGTTGGAGGGGAGAATTCCCTTTCTCTTCCCCCTTTGAAATCACTATCTTGCATCTAGTAAGAGCTCAGTGCATATTCGTCCAATGACTGCAGGAGAGATTATAGCTGGAGCCACAGACTCCCGCCTACGGAGCAGGCAGGCCCGGGGAATGAGTCAAGTGGGCTGGGTGTGAGAGCTGGGCCGTCAATGCCCGGCTCGAGTTCCAGCCCCTGCTGCCCTGTAAGGAGGGTTATTGCACAGCAAGGCTGAAAAATCCAGCTCCCTCCTTGGCTTTCTCAGGGGAATCATGGGGAGCGTCATTACAGACCGGTGAGGTGGAAGTCTCGGGTCCCCAGACTCGGGTGGGGGTGGAGCTACAGTGTTTTCTATGTATTTGTCTGTAATAGAGTGGTTATTGTCTAATAGTTTTCTGTCTTGTTAGGCGGCCCGTTTATTGATGCTTTGGCTAGAGTGGTCGGGCTCCTTCGAGAGGGGGATTTTTTTTTTTTGTCTGTGCCCATTGGCATTGCCAGGTTGCTGACTTCTTCAGCTTCAAGTGTGGGACGTACGAGGCAAAAAGGAAACCCAGTGAGCAGCTCATCGTCATGTTGTTTGTCGGGCCCCGAGGTCCCTAGTCAGTCGGCATTCTTTACCTTTTTGAGTCTTCCTATTTTTTTAAATGTATATGCCCAGGGTTTTTAGTTGCACTTAGGAGGAGAAATTGGAGAAATATTACTGGAAGTAGACGTCCCTGCAGAGATTTTTCCTTTATATGGCGACAACAGTTCCCATTGGACAGATGAATCACAACTGGTTGAACCTACCCCCTGTTGTTGGACATTTGTGTTGTTTCCAGCCTCTGTACTATAAAATGCCACTATGAACATTTTTATACATGAGTCTTTGCGCCTTTGTGTGAGTACATAGCAATTCTGGAATCTGTTGACTGAGCAGACTGGATTTCATTTGGTAGGTTGGTTCTTGGGACGGAAGATTTTGGTGGAGAAACAAATGGAGGGCCAGTGAGAGAACAATGGGGGAGGGGAGAGTGGGACTGACCAGAGGGAGCACGTGCCAACAGCGCCAAGTAGAATACCCCAGTTTATATCAGAGGTATTGCTGCAAATTCTCCACTGGCCTTGGCCCAACTTGGTCCTGCTGTCCAGAAGGTGCCACCCTCTGACTGCCGTCTTTCTCGGGCTGTTCCCCAAGGTCAGTTTAGTAGAATATGTACCCTTCTTCCCACCAGCTGATCTTGTCCCTGCAGGGATGGCCCTGATGAGGGCTCAGGGTGTCCTGTGCCTCATTTCTGTTGAGACAGAGCTCCTCTGGCTGCTCTGTGCAGTGCACAGCACGCTCTGTACACATCAGCTCCTTTAGAGCTCCCAACCATGGGGGATGGCAGGCTCAGCGAGGTAAAGTGACTCGTCTAAGGTCACACACCAGGGAGGGGCAGATGCAGCACTCAGTCCCTGGTGGTCTGGCGTTGAAGTCTGAAGTCAATGGAGGAGTTTGGGTCCAAAGGGACATTCTGGAATGGGTATACAGAATAAATGACCAGAAAGAGGGCTGCCTGAGTCCAGGCCTGTGCTGAGGGACAAGCCCTGAAGGAAGGAGAGTTGGGGGCAGGGGGATGGGAGATGCCTGCTTAGCCTGGTCACCTGGGAGGTGAGCACAGGGAGACGGAGCTGGAAGGAATTACTCAGGGGCCTGGCAGTCCTGAAGGGGGCCCCCTGGACTATATTATATAACAGTAAAATGTGACCAGTCCACTCTTACCGGGAGCCGAGAAACATTATTTATCATTTAAAGCAAAACTGTTTTTAGCAGCCATGACAAAGACAGGCAGGCATACAGAGACACACACAGCCCCAGACACAGCCAGACACACACACACACAGACACACACACACACACACAGGCATGCACCAGGCAGATACACACAGACTGCCCACTCGGGCTCATGCACACACAGAGGCAGGGCTCCCAGACACACATGCACACACGTCCACGTACCACACACAGCCACACAGCAGCATATGGAACAACTCTGCCTTCCCCCTTGGTTTCCAGGAGGCTCAGCGGGGGGTGCGAGTTCCACATCTGACTTTCCTTGTGTTCGTTAGACTCTCGGTGTAATTAAATGTTACATTGAATAATCCAGTGAGGGCTCAGTGGTGGCAGAGGCAGCTGTGACGGGCTGGGGGAAGAAGGGAGCTGGATGCTATCTCAGTCCCCATCCTTCCTGCCCGCCATTCTCCTCCAGCTGCCCCCTTGCCCAGGACTATGGAGCAGAGGAAGCTCTGGCTACAGGGTCACCTGGTCAGGCCTTGAGGGAGGCTGGGGGTGGGACGACGTTGGTCTGGGGAGACCCTGGGCCGTCCCATGGCTTAGGAGTCACTTGCCTCCCGCTCCTGCTGGACCTCAGGGGCAGAGATGCTCCTCAGTCCAGAAGAACGTCCAGTTGGGCAGGGCTGGCAAGAAGTGCTTCCATCCTCTCCTCGATCTGTTCTTTAAAACGGGTCGGTGGCGTCCCCTGGTCTCCATGGGAGGCAGCTCAGTGTGGCGCTCACAGGCCGTCCACATGGGTCCCACTTGCTAACTATGTGACCTTCCTGTGCTCAGTGCCCTCATGGGTAAGATGGGGTGGTAGGAGGACTTACGTCATGGGATTGTGGGGGGACTAAATCAGCCCTGGCCAGAAGCACCAGCAGTCGCCTGGCCTGTGGTTAAACTGCCCCTACAAGCAGTTCTTCCCCACAGAGCTGATGCCAGCCAGGCCTACTCATCTGCTGAAAGTGAGGTTTAGGACCCAGTGCCAACGACATGGCAGTGCCCTCTCAACCCCCCTCTGTGCCCCAAGTCCCTTGTCTGTGGAATGGGGCTGACAGTCACTCTGGCCTGGCAAGTATGCACTGGAGCACTGCATCTGATAAACTGTTGGGTGCTGTGCACCAGGGCGGTCGGCCTCCCCTTCTCCACTCCTCTTTTCCAACTTCCCTGAGGGCTCCTGAGCCATGACCCCCTACCCTCTGCAGCCTGCTCTAGGAAGCACAGAGCTGGGGCTGCCCCTCGGCTCAAAGCCCAGCCAGGCTTCCTTGTCCAGGTCACCTGCCCCTTTAGTAAGGGCCTGGCACAGACAACCCAAGCCCCCACGCCAGGTCCCGCTGGAGCTGGGGTGTGCAAAGTGGACACCCCGGCCACACCATGGACAGCTCCTTTCAGGTGTGGACTTTAAAATAAGGGCCAGACCCTGGCGTGTGCCCGCTGGACGATGGGTAGGGGTGGGCTGAGGATAAGCCGCCAAGGAGGTGGTGTGGCCTCTGCCTGCTCTAGTCAGGCCCACGCGGAGCGGGCAGTGGCTGGGCAAGGCCTCTCAGTGCACATCCTCATGGGAAGCTGGCTCCCATCTGCCACGGTCAGGCTGGCTCCCCAAGCCAGTGAGCCTGGGGCGGGGCTGACCCCCTTTGTGCACACACACGTGCACTGGTGCCCACTCAAACCTCTAAACGTGTACCCACAGGCACAAAGGTAGGCAAGAGCCAAGACACGCCCACATGTGCCTGCCCAGGGAGACGCAGATAAATCCAAGCTCGCTAGACACACACACACACAACTGTGTGTGAGAGACACACACAGAGCGACCAAGCGACCACCCACTGCTGGGCCCTTTCCTTGCTGCAGAAGCACACGCTACCGTTCTTCCATCCTATCTAATTGCACAACCACCCTGTCAGCCATGTTCTGGGGGGACTCAGAGCAGCTCAGCGGACTGCCCAAGGCCATGCAGCTCCTGAAGGGCCCGGCTGGGTGGACTCTCAGGCCCTGCTTCCCAGTCCAGTGCTCTCTATAGCCTCTTTCTGGAGGAGGCCCCCTGGCCTCCTTCCCCATGGGACCCTACTGGGGCGGACTCACGGGAACAGCTACAGAAGGGGTTGCCTCCAAGAAGAAACCACAACTTTTGAAGGGTTTTCAATACGGAGCCTGCCCTGGCCGCCTCGCCCATCACCCAGGACTCTGAGCTGTGCAGAGCCAGCTCGTGAATATTCAGGACCCCATGGGTGCCCTTCTCTGTCTCTCCCCCTGCTCCTCGTTTTGGGCTGAGTCTTAAGTGAAATTGATCTTTTTTTTAAGGAAAGAGAAATCTGTCTTTTGTTCTTCTGCTCCCCCAGGGGCCCCCCAGAAGAGGAGGACCCCCGCTCGGCTGGAGGGGCACGCCTCAGAACCAATCGCTGCCTGGCACGGCTCCCCGGGCTCGGGGCTTGGGCCCGATGCCATGCGAGCAGATGGCAGTGATTGCTGGCAACCCGGAGACCCTGCAGGAGAGTCGCGTATGGGTGTTTACAGCATCCTGGTCCTGCCGCGAGCATCAAAATGACAGACCGAGTGGCGCCTGGCCCACCCGGGGTGGGGTGGGGGCCGTGCACATCCCTGAAAGAGGAGAAGGGGCCCCCTGCTTCTCCCAAAGAGAGCGCTGCTCAGAGCCCAGCGCCCACGCCCAGCACCCAGCGTGGTGTCCCGCGCAGGGAACAGCAACCCTTGATTCTGGAGGACCCGTCCTCCCTCTTTCCTCTGCCTTTTTCCAGCACCCCTCCTGCTGCTCCTAGCATCACTCTCCTCTCAGAGCTGGTCCAAGGAGAGTCCTGCATATTCATTCGAAAAGTAGATATGAGCACCTACTGTGTGCTCAAACAGTGAGGAACAAGAGAGAGTCCCTCAAAGCCTCGTTCCTTTCCTTCAAAGCTCCCAACAGCTTATATTGAGATACATGTATGTTTGTTGGACTAATGCCTGTCTTCATCACCAGGCTGAGCTCCGCAAGGGCAGCATCCTGGCACATAGTAGGTGCTCAGTAAACCTTTACTGAATGAATCAGGGGACCCTGGCCTCACAGAGATTCCAGTCTTCTGGGACTTCTCTCCCTCTCCCCTCTCTCCCACCCCCTATTGGGTGGGGGCCATGGCCTTTGTCTCCCCGCAATGCCGGCCACCTGGTGGCTGTTGTTATATAGATCGTGAGGCTAGTACGGTCCCTCCAGGACCACGGAAACATGCCCTGTAGGCGGTATTCAGAGATCTTCAACACTGCACACCCAATCTTGGTCCCCAGCTGCCTGTAGCCCACGGAGGGCTCACCACGCCTACGCCTCAGACTGGCATTCCAGGCTCTTTCTGGTCTGCCTTGCATCTTACCTTTTTATTCATTCAAAAATATTGATTGAGCACCTATCAAGTGTCAAATCGTGCCCAGGAGCTGAGGAGAAGACAATGAATAAAGTACACAAAGACTATTCTCGTGGAGCTGCCATGGGATGGGTGCAGTGCAGTGGAGACAAAGGGCAGGCACACAGCAGTGTATTACGTGTGCGGTGGGGAGGGCCAAGACAGAGCAGGCGTGGGGCAGGGGGATGGGGTGGGAGTGGGCAGGAAGGATGGTCCTGACATTGCAATGAGACGGTAACGGTGCGGCCGTGCTAGAGAAGAACATTCTAGATGGGAACCGCAGGTGCAAAGGCCCTGAGTCACACAACCATAAGCCGGGATCACAAATTTCCGCATCCACAGCAGCAGTCACGAGGGAGATGACCAGGTACAAGTGTGACGACAAGCGCACCTGCCACTAGCTCTGCGTGGATGTGGCGAGGGACGTGGTGAGGGCTGCGGCCGAGGCAGCAGGTCTGCAGCCGGCAGCTGCTGGCGAGTGGGGATGGAGGCTTGGAGCAGAGCTTCTCATGTTTCAGGCAAAACTAGAATCTTCATCTTCTAAAACGTGAGATCTTCCAACTTCGAAGAGTTGGAAGCTTATTTAAAAATATTTTTTAAAGCCTTGCTCGTGCCAAACAACACTCAATTACAGGCCAGATCCAGCCTCCGAGCCCCCAGTTGCAGCTTTGGATTCAGTGAGGTCCCTAGTGGGACGATTTGGAGTCATGGATCCCACTCTCAGTGGGCGGCCAGAAGGGGCCCTGAGGTGTTCAGGGGTGAGGGGCTGGGCAGGGCCAGCGTGTCCTCTGGCTCTGACTTAGGGGGCCCAGGGCCTGGAGGGCCTGTCCAAACACCTGTCTCCAGGGGCTCTCCACTCCCAGTGAGAGGGGAGGGAGGCAGAGGGGCGGGGCCTGGCCTCTCCCCCGACCCATAGTCTGTGGCCCCTGGCAGGGCCCAGCAGCCCGCCAGGTGCAGTCTACCTGAGGGGGTGAGGACGGAAAGCCTTCTGCTCCAGCTTTCTGCTGCTCAGTGTGACCGCCTCGGACCACACCACAGCCCCGCTTGCTCTCGGCAAATTCAGGCAGAAGAGGCTCTGCCTGTCCCGAAGACCAGCCACCTGAGCAGTTTCATTCGGAATGATTTCCGCATTGACACACGCCCGGCCCCCGCACCTCCAGCCCGAGCCCCCATTCATCTAATGGAAGTCCTGTGGCTCGGCCAGGACGCCCTGCTGGAAAGAAACCTTGGGATGCCCACCCGCAAACATGACCTTTTCCCGTGTAAGAGACAAGACTTCAAAATCAATCCGGCCTACAGGGCCTGGCCATCCTCACCACCCGTGCTGCTCAGGGAAGATGCCACCCGCCCCAGGACAGGTGTGGGTCGATACGGAGCCTGAGAGAGCCCAGCTGGCTGGGCCAGCACGCTCGGAAGGCTGCTGTCTCCCCGCACCGCCGAGTGTCTCTCCGTCTCTCCACAGAGGTCATGGGACTGTTGCCCAGCTTCACTCAGTCCGAGCACGCCCAGACAAGACCAGATACACAGACGTGCTGCAGGCACTCACTCACAGGCTGTTCTCGCCAGGCTGGTGAAGCAGACATTCGGATTATCCCGTTTCACACACGGGGAAACTGAGGACAGAGAGGTTTCAGCACCTCACTCAAGTCGTGCAGCTGGGCAGTGGCAGTACTGGCATTTGCCCCCAGGGCCTGGGCCTGCATCTGTGAAGCAACTCAACCCTGTCTCGTGGGCTCAGCAAACAGGTGGCAGCCTCCTGCTCTGCGCCAGGCCTGAGCTGAGGCCACAGACGTGAGAGATGCACAGTCCCTCCGCCAGAGTCACTGGACCACGGGGACAGGGTCCTCTGAGTCAGTGCAAGTGGGGTGTCGGTCTGGAGGAGGGAGGGCAGACCCTGCTCAACCTGCAAAACGACCCACAGCCTGTGTGGCCACCTGAGCCCGGAGCCGTTCCTAAAGCAGAGCTCCTCAGGACATTTCCATTCCACAAGCTGGCGAACGCCCTCTGGGCTGAAGGCAGGTGGGATGGTGTTTCTGTCACTTGCAACCAAAAGTCCTGATGAATTCACTGGCCGTTCTAATTCCAGCTTCCACACGAGACCCCTTTCCTAGCCTCCCTTTCACTGCCAAGAGGGTGTGAGGGGTTGGAGACCTGGCACGGGAGGAAGACCTATTTGTGCTGGGCCCCCCCTTGTTGCCTGGGCTCTTCCCACCACCCCAGCTGTCCCCACCCCCACATGGACCCGTCATGCCTGCCTTTGCTACAGCACTGCCCTCGCCCCCACCCCCACGGCCTCTTAGATGTTTCATACATGTTACTGTGTTTTGACTTTTTCCTTCCTTTCCGAACACTCTACATGCCACCACAATGAAATGGCAAGTACATCAATGTCTCCCTGGGTGAGTCAGTGTGAGTTTGTATCTGTGTGTGTCCCCGGGCGTGTCTGTGTGTCTTTGTATTTGCTCTACAAATGCTTGCTCTCTTCCCCAATTTGGACATTTCTCACTCTTTGGGCTGCACCCCAGGATTTTTGCTTGTCTATGAGGTGGGAGTTAGGGGTGCTCTGTATTTAATGGAGGTGATTCTGCCTTGCATTTGGACAGCTCTTTTAACCTTCCAGGCACTTCCCCTTTGTGACTTGGAGGCAGCCTTGTGGACCAGGCAGTGTGAGTGACCCATCTTTGCGTGATGGGTGATTTGTTTAACATCACGCATGGCTGGCTCAGAACACCTGAAAATAGGGCAGAAAGGGAATGGAATCCCTCATTTACCCACCCCTCATGTCCTTGTCCTAAATGGACCTCAGATCTACCCCACTATCGTGGTCCTTATAAAACTCAGTTATTGTTGTTGCTATTATTTTTAGATTGAGCCATACAAAATTGCCAATATTTGACCATTTTTTTATCCACAAGAAGGTCAATTTCATTTGGCTTCACAGAATATCAGTTTTTAATTAGATACTCCCTGTGACACCTCATCCAACCCCAGAGCTAGTAGAACTTACATTTAGTTATGTGCATCCCCCATCCTACAGATGGGGAAACAGAGGCACGGAGAGATGAGGGCACCTTCCCGGGCTGCACTGGCAATGACAGAGGGCTGAAACCCTCATGACCTGCACCCCAGGACCGAAGCTCCTTGCCTGGACCCCAGCTCCCCCGACTTCCAAATCCATCTTCCTTTCCAAAATCTCACCTCCTGATCTGTTGCCAGCCCAGCTCCTCTAGTCACTCGAGTAACTTACATTTCCTTCCAAAAATATTGCAAGAGCACCTACTCTGTGCCAGGCACAGAGCGTCAAGGCTGAACAAAACGGAGCAGGTGCCAGCCACAGTCTGGTCGGGGGAGACAGAAAGCCAGGTAGGTAACTAAATGTATGCATGCCATATGGTGAGGTTCAGGGGACACGGACGGGCATCCCTGAGGAGAGTGGACAGGGAAAACCTCTCGAGGGGGTGACATTTAAGCTGCCACCTCCCTGCAGCTCCCTTACCACCGACCTTGCTTTTCCAAATTTGCTTTTGTGCCACCCTGACCTCTTGGCCCGTTCCTTGGCCATGGGTGTGGGGAGGTTTCAGTCGTCGTAAGGTTGACAGCTGTCTTGTAACGGGAGTATTGAATGGCCTGAGCAGAAGCAGCCCATCAGGTTCAGTGAGACCACCTGTTCCATACACACCCCCGCCCCCGCCCAACTTTCCTCTCACTTCCTGGGAGCTGTGGAGTGTGCCACAAGCTGGGCAGTGTCTGTCCCAGGGCTGAGGTCTGCTGCTGGGGACGGGGGGGCATCGGTCCCAGGGAGAACCCCTGTGGGGGCCACTGGTCTTTGCTGGCAGGGGCCGGTGTCCATCAGAGGAGAAACCGCTGCTGATCTGGGTGCCCCTGTGCCCCTCAGGTAAGCAGAGGGGTCCCAGAGCTAGAGGGGATCCTGGTGAGGAGGAGGAGACAGGGAGGCCCAGAGGTGGGGGCGTGGGGGCTGGGCCTGTGCCAAGGGGCTTGTGGCCACAACTCACAGCAGCTCATGGTCACCTCATGAGGTGGGTTCTCGTATACTTCCCATTTCATAGATGAGGAAACTGAGGCTCGGCGGTGTGCGGAGGGCGCTTGGCTGCTTTCCACCTGGGCAGTGTGACCCTGGGGCGGTGCTGTTACTACAACAGCTTCTGCTTCCAAAGTCCCTGGAATCCAGGCCTTGCAGGCCAGTGCTGACTACCTGAGGTAGCGCGTCCTGTGGCGGGATCCCATGATTGGATGCCTGGACAGATGACGGATGAACCATGAGCTCAGAAACCCAGCATGTTAAGGCAGACCGGCCCCAGGTGAGCCTCCATCACTGCACACGGGCCCAGGGCCTGCGCCCCGCCCCAGCTGGGAAGGCTGAGGCCCAGGGGTGTGTGATAATGCCACATCATCACTGGCTGGCAAGGGGAGGAGCCCAGAGGAGGACGCCAGCCTGTGCAGTCCATAGGCTTGTACCAACTGAGCCCCGAGCTGGGGGACCCTGCCACGCCTTCCCAGCCCCCATCCTGCCACCACCCCACCTGTCCCCCAGTCAGACACACGTAGGTGGCCCCACCTCCACTCTGCTGGTGTCCCCTGGGGCCTCTCTGGCCTGCTCCGTGGCACCGGGTGCAGAGTGCGTGCTGGGTGCGCTCCTCTCTGCTCTGGGGAACATGCGAGGCTTACCAAGCCTGTCAGCCATCAGAGCCCCAGGCTGTGGGGACGCCACACGGCTTTCAGGTGGGGCTGAGGAAACTCGGAGCGACTTAGCTGAGTCTGGGGGGGCCTCGAGGCCGGTGCCCGCTTTCTTCCTCATCCACTCTCCGACCTCCAGGCCAGCCCTTTGTCACCTGGGTAAGGAGTGAGCGTTCTCCCAGGGCAGGGCCGGTAGAACCCCTCTGCCTCCATCCAGAGAAGGCAGGTGCAGAGGCTGGGAGACAGGGACCATTTGAATCCCTACCTTCTCTGTGCCTTGAAAGAGCTCAAGTTTCCTCAGTTTAAAGGGAAAGAAGTGAGTTTCAAGTTGGGAAACTTGATGGGTGTCCAGTGTCTCTGCGCTGTGGTCCAGCCTCGCGGCCCTGGTCGGGGGGAACATGAAAGGTAGCTTGGGAGGGAAGAACAGAGGAGCAGCCCTGCCCAAGCGCAGGCTGGGGACAGCCCCGCCCTCACCTGCTTCAGAAGCCCCCTTGGAAGCCCCCAGGTAAAACCCCCTCTCCCTTCCTTTATCCCAAGCCTCTTTTTTGAGGTTTGGCTGCATTTTTGATCTTAACAAGTTTTTCCTTTCTTTTCTTTTCTTTTTTTTTTTTTTTTTTTTTGTCATCTTGGCCAGGGCTTTTACAATGTGATTTCCTTTTATTTTAGAAACGGTGGCTTTCAAGCCTCCTCTCATCTATGATTGTTTCATGTTTGTAGGTTTCTGGAAGGTTTGGAGCCGGTCCCTGGGTGGCCGACTTCCCATCTGTTCCTTACGCTGCTCATTGGCTTAGAAGGGGCCTCAGAGCAGCGGCCTCTGGCTGGGCTGGTGCGGCTGGAGGAAGACGCAGGGCCCTCAGCCGCCTGCCTCCCCCGAACTCCCTGCTCTGCACGTAGCAGGACACCTCGTGTGAGAAGCAGGCTGCTGGAGGTCCAGCCTTGGGAAGGTATTTCCACGCTCTGAGCCTCACTGCTCCCTCCGTACGGTGGGAATAGTCTAAGGTGATGGTAATAAGTACTTTTCTTCTTACGCCATTTGGATTTGGGTTTTCATCCTTTGCAATAGAAATATCTACCCATTTGCTAGAGCTTCCAGTGGATCTAAAATTCCCAGTCCCGGAAGTAGGGAGACAGTAAAATGAGCCCCAGGGTCCCTTCCTCAGCAGCTTCCAAGTCTGTCTGCTTTTTCAGGTGTCCTCTGCCTTTCCCTTTGGCCTTGCCTGGCAGAGGAAGGGGCTCTGTCCCCTCCTTATTGTAGCTGAGAGGGACACCTCAGAAGGAGGAAGCCCAAGCCACCCTCTGCTCTGGGGGCCGGGGGACACTCTCCTCGGGTTTTCACATTGTTTTGCCTATTTTATTTTTTTCAGATTTACCTTCCTAATTGGGTCTTACTCAGGCAAATATATTAGGATTAGTTTGTAATCCTTGAGCTCACAGACAGTGAGGGTGGGCGGGCCCAGAGCCGGCTGGGAGCCAGGAGGAGGCGTTTGCTGCAGAAAACCCTTAGAGTGGGGGAGCCCGCAGCTAACGGGCTGTGTCCACACAGGAAGCGGGCTTCAGGTGTATCGTTTACTCATCTCTTTAATGCAGTTGTGGATATTAGTTACATGCTAGGGGTTGGCAAATAGGACAAGGTGCCTGTCTTCACGGACCCCGGTGGAGGGAAGAGACAAGTAAGCAGGATGAGCAAATCTGGTGGGCACAGGTTACCCAGGCTTCTGGCTGGCCGGGTGCTGAGGGAGATTGTGTCCCGTCTGCTGAGGCAGCTCGGGCCCCGGCAGGTGGAAGGGGCTCTTCCACACGTCCCGCTTGCCCTTTGCCTATGTTTGACCTCCCCTGGTTCCAGACTTCCCCTCTCCTTGGGGTGAGCCCCTTCGTGGTCCCTGGGCTCCCTTCCAGCCAGGGGTCACGGCCAGAAACCTGTCAGTTCACACAGCACTGTGCTTTAGGAAGGAAGAGGGCAAGTGTCAATCCTCGTCCCAGATGTGTCGGGCACATGGGAGGTGGGGGTGGGGGAGGGGTGGGGCGTGTGGCTGGGTGGCCTTGGTCTCGTCCCCAAAGGTGTGGTCACATCTCCCTCTAGCCTGGGTACCTACTCGCCAGACACTTGTCCACCCACGGCGGTCTCTCGAAAGGCTCTTTCGTGAACAGAGAGGACCCACTCCAAGACTTCACCTCAACAGAGAAACGTCTCATCAGCTTACAAACAGCTCCTTCTCGAATCTCTGTCTGAATGGGCCCTGGAGCTGCAGGCCGAGTCCCTCAGCGTCAGGCCTTTTGCGGACACAGCTGATGGGCTGCCCGGGCCTTCTGTAGACTCCACTTCTCCCACTGGGTTCTGCTCCCGAGGCCGCTGCCACCACAGCTGCCTTGGGACAGGAGAGCTTTCTAAGTTGCTGAGCCTGAGGCCACCACCGTGCAGGGGGAGGCAGGGGCCTGGGCACTGGGACCTCTGAAGGGTGCAGGGAGCCTGTGGATGAGGGGTGCCTCCCACGAGGAAAGCATGGGGCCACCTGCCCTTCATTTTGCCTGTAATCATCACCTACGAATGGCTGTCAGAGGGCCCAGAGCTCTCCAGAAGGCCGTGTGCCCTGAAATTAAAGCCAAGCCTCCCCGGAGGGGGTGGGAGAAAGGATGCTTATGGCCCGTTTCTCTCTTGTGGAGGGGAGTTTACATCTGTTAGTGAATTTAAGTGGTGACTTCAAGGGGTTCAGATGGCCCCACTAGAAGGCGGCCCTCTGCCTAACGACCGTGCAGGCCCGTTCGCGGTTTCTCAGCTGTACACAGGCGGGTGACTCCTGCCTCCGGGTGGGCGGCGTCCCTGCCCCACACCACCCAGGGCTGGGACACTGCAGAAGCCTCACCTCGGTGGCCAGGAGACACGGGGAGTAACTGTGACAGAGGCTGTGTGTGGAGACTTTGCAGTGTCCCCCTCCCCTGCCTCCATCGCCTTCTTCTCCCTCTCGTGGGGGCTCTGGCTCAGCTCAGGGCTGTCTCATGCTCAGCAGCCCTTCACACCACGGCAGAGCTGAGAACATCCTGGGAAGCCACTGAGCCCAACCTCCCACGTGAGAGCTGGGGAAACTGGGGCTCCCTGGTTTGGGAGGAGGTCGGGGTTCCATCCTGCTTCCTGCCTGGGCGGGCAGAGAGCACCGGGAGAGAGGGGGGTTTCAAACCCTGGCTGCACACTGGCCTCTCCCGGGCATCTTTGGATAAATACGAGCCTGGGCCCTGCCCAGAGCCGTATGTCATTGGTGGGGGCGGGGCATGGGCAGGGGGAGTTTTTACAAGCCCCCAGGTGACTCTGCTAAGCACCAAGGTTGAGACCCATGGGGTGGCTACACAGGGTGGTTAAAGGGAGTAGCTTTGGCCTCAGTTAATGCTGCTAATGAATGACGTGACCTGCCTATGCCAAGTCACACAGCCTAAGGCCACTGAGGGGCAAGGACAACAACGAGGTAGATTTTCGCGGTCCTTGCTGTCACCTGATATTGCAGAACTCCCAGAAACCCCCTCAAACTGTCTCCCAGTTGTTTTGGAGACTCTCCAGCCTTGTCTCAAGTGGGTTCACAAACACACCTGTCTGCTACCAAGTGGCGTGGCCAGGTATTCCGCTCTGGTGACCTTCAGATACATCTACCTGGGAAGTCTGTAGTGGCACAAGCCTGCATCTGGAGGCCCTGTCCTCTGTGCCTCGCTCTCGGTGCCTCCGATGGATCCCGTCCCTTTCAGGCCCCACAGTGTCAGCTAGACACGCCTAAGCCCCTCCGCTGGGTCCTGCTGCCTTGCTGGGGCCACCCTGTCTGTGGGCACCATGGCACCTCAGCGCATCAGGGCTCCAGCGCTGGCGGGCTGACACCCTCCGGCTGCCGATTTCTCCCCACATTCTGGCACCCTCCCAGTGCTGAGCGGCAGTGGGGAGAGTTCCCCACTTCCCCAACCCCTGCTGCTCTCTGTCACTGGTCCCAATTAATGTCTTTTGAGTTTCAATGAAACTGTTCTTTCAGTTTTTGTTGAAAGCTTTTCTCTCTCCCGAGGACTTGGAACAAGAATCTAGGGGGTGTGGTCAGGAGAGACATCTATGTGCCAGACACTGGAATCCCGGCCCCCTCAGTGCCCCGTGCTCAAACCCTTGATGTAAAGCTAAGCTAGTCTGTCTGGCTCTGCCTTTAGGAGGAATTCTATTCAAGGGGGCTTCTCAACTCATCATGCAGGCAGATGGTCTATCCAGAACTCAGATATGTCCTGTTTCCATCAAGAGGTGAGATTTAAGCTCCAGCTGTCCCTTCACGATCCCTATCTAGCCGTTACCCATTTCCATTCCTGCCCCGCCTTCTGCAGGCCCTTTCCATCTCTCCATCTTGCCGTCACCCTGCACCTGGCTGTGTGGACTCACAGGTGGGGATGATCACACCTGGGGAAGAAGAGGGTATCCCCCGGCACACCTTCCTCCTAGCACAACTTCCCCTCCCATCTCATTGGCTAGCTTAAGATCACATGCACACCTTAGATCACTGGTGAGGGTCCTAGGTCGTCATGATTGGCTGAGACGTAAGGGGGCCCATCCTCTGAGGCTGGGGAGGGGCCGAGCTACCACCTGGCACTCACCCGGCACCAGGCCCTGGTGAGGAGAGTGAATATCCCCGAAAATTCCCCTCCACACCTTTGCATACTTGTATCAGTTCCCTGAGGCTGCTGCAAGAAATTACTACAAGCTGGTGGCTTAAAACAACAGACATTTATTCCTGCGCAGTTCTGGAGGCCGGAAGTCCAGAATCAAGATATCAGCAGGGCAGTGCTCTCTCCAAAGCCTCCAGGGGACAGCCTATTCCGTACCTCTCCCAGCTTCCGGTGGTTCCAGGTTTCCTTGCCTTGTGGTCGCACTGCTCCAGTGTCTGCCTCCGTGGTCACGTGGCCTCCTCCTCTCCTCTGTGTGCCTCTCAGAAGGACACTGGTCATTGCATTTTGGCCCACTTGCATAATCCAGGCTGTTCTCCTCAAGATCCTTCACTCTATTATGTCTGCAAAGATCCCTTTGCCAAATAAGGTAGGTTAACAGATTCTAGGGGTTGGGATATGGACGTATCTTTTTGAGGGCCACCATTTAACCCTCTTTAATATTCTTGATTTCTGTCAGCAGAGACGAGGGTCATGGGGCATCTGTTCTCAGTAGACAAACAAGACGCTGAGCATCTACCCAGAGGTTCCAGCGAGACTTTGGTGAGGCTGCAGCTGACCGTGCAGGGCCTGCTGGGAGAAGGAGGGAAAGCTGGGGCTGCTTTTGGGTTCACGTCTCACCCTCTCTCTGGTTCATTTCCCCACCATCCCACTTGGTCTTGATTACCTGCATTTTTCTGTGATGGCAGAGTTCTCTCATTGTGCCTTGCCTGACATCTAAAACAGCAAGTGGCCTGCCTGGCATTGAAAAGGAGAAAGTTTCTGGAGGCCCCAGCTGGGGCTAGAAGCCTTGAAGTGCTGTGGGTCTGAGGTTTGTGAAGGGAAGCTGAGATGGGGGAGGGCTGGGTGAAGGCAGGGGCCCAGCCCTGGAGGCCAGAGATGGTCCCCGGAGCCAGAACCCAGGGTCCTGGGGGAATGGAGAGATGATATGTGTGTGGCGGGCACATGAGGTGCCCACCCTGGGCATTTGGGGTCGTCTCGGGCCCCAACTGAGAAGCCCCCATTGCTGCCTTTCCCAAGGCCTGAAAGCTAGAGGCCCGCGGAGAATAAAACAGCCTGGGTAGAAAGGCTCCAAAGCAGTTCAAAGACAGAGAGAGACTGAGGATGAAGTTTTTAAGCCACATCCAAGGGGAGGGCTTTTCATCTGCCAGCCTTTGAATAGGGAATCAAGGTGGGCAAAGTTACTACCAGGTTAAAGTTTAAATGGCACAGAAAGGGGAGACAGGAAGATGAAACGACGGCCGTCTGGCCAGGGGAACAAAGCCAGAGCCTAGCCTGGGCACCTGGTCTCAGAGACGCTGAGTTGCAGCAGTCCTAGCACAGACGGGCTGTGACGCCGCCATTGTTCCGCTGAAGAACGCAAATAATTGAAAGGAAAGGTGAGCCAAGGAGAGACAGCCGGCGTGAGTGACTGCCTGGATCGTTAGAAAATAATTTAAAGGGAACAGGCCTATCAAGCAGTTTCTCTTATGGAAATGCCATCATTGAAGAGAAAGGAAGGGGAGGATGGGGGAAGCCTTTTCATTCTTTGAAAAAGAGTGAGGTGTTTTTCCACTCGCAGAGTGTAGACTTGAATATCATTTGAAATCCCTTCAGTTTGCAAAGTTGCTTCACTGCCTAATTGCCTGGGCTTGGGGTCCTCTCTAGCACCTTGGGGGTTTGGGGATCAGGGCATTTTGGAGGTACCATAGTGTTGCATCTGCTCAGGTGTTGTTTCGTTCTGAGACAGGTTCCCTGCTTTCTCAGGAAGTTCAGCCCTTGTTCAACCTCAGCGCTGGTTCTGCCTGTTTCCTTTGCATCTGAATAATGTACTGTTGCTTGTCTTGCTACCAACTGTGATTTCTGGGGTCTTGAAGGTAAGAGCAGGTGAGTTAGCATCGTGCCCCAGGGGCACAGGATCCCAGGTGAAACCTTTCACCCACACCTTTCCAGGTGGAACTTCCCCATCCCTTATACCTGACTGGACACAAGAGTAGCACCCCTTATAATGCCGATTTGTTTTTGTTTTTAAGATTTTTATTAAAATGTAGCTAATATAGACTATTATGTTAATTTCAGGGGTTCACCATAGTTATTCAACCTTTATATACCTAAAGAAGTGGTCACCATGATAAGTCCAGCAACCATCTAACACCCTACTATGCTATCACAATATTATTGAATATATTCCCCATGCTGTTTTTTACATCTCCATGACTTACTTGTTTTATACCTGGAAATTTGGGCCTCTTACTCCCCTTCACCTTTTCCCATCTTTTAAAAATTTTCAAATTTGACATTTAATATTATTTTATATTAATTTCAGGTGTGCAGCATAGTGATTAGACATTTATATAATTTAAGAAGTGATCCCCCTGACTAGTCTAGTACCCACCTGGCACTAATACATAGTTATTACCATATTATTGACTATATTTACTATGCTTTACTTTATATCCCCATGACTATTTTGTAACTACCAATTTGTACTTCTTAATGCCTTCATCTTTTTCATGCTGCCCCTAACCCCCCTCCCATTCGATCATTCCAAAAAAATCTAGTACCCATCTGACACCATACATAGTTATTACAATATTATTGACTATAATCCTTGTGCTATACCCTACATCCCCATGACTATTGTGTAAGAACCAATTTGTACTTCTTAATCCCTTCCCATTTTTTTCACTCACCCCTTAACCCGCTCCTGTCTGGCAACAATGAAAATGTTCTCTGTATCTATGAGTTTGTTTCTGTTTTATTTGTTTATTTTGTTCTTTAGATTCCATGTATAAGTGAAATCACATTACATCTGTCTTTCTCCATCTGACATACCCCACTCAGCACAACACCTTCCAGGTCCATCCATGTCACCGCAGATGGCAGGAACCCATTCCCTTCCATGGCCGAGCAATAACCCACTGTATATATGTACCACTTATCCATTCTTTCTTCGACAGACACCCAGGCTGCCTCCACATCATGGCCATTGTAAATAATGCTGCAATGAACATACAGATGCACATGTCCCCTTGAAGTAGCATTTTGAGTTTCTTCAGATAAATACCCCAAAGTGGGATTACTGGGTCCTTCTCTGTCTCTTGTTATAGCCTTTGTTTTAAATCTATTTTGTCTGGTATATGTATTGCTACCATAGCTTCTTTTTGTCTGTTTCCACTTTCATGAAATATCTTTTTCTATCCTTTTACTTTCAGTCTGTGTGTGTCTTTCAATCTGAAGTGAGTGTCTTGTAGGCAGCATATGTAAGGGTTTTGTTTTCTTATCCATTCAGCCACCCTATGTTTTGATTGGAGCATTTAATCCATTTACATTGAAAGTAATTGTTGATAGATATGTAGTTATTGCCATTTTATTATTCATATTTTTTATCCTTTTTTTTCTTCATCTTAAAGATGTCCCTCTAAGATTCTTTGTCATACTGGTTTGGTGGTGATGAACTCCTTTAGCTTTTTCTTGTCTGGGAAGCTCTTTATTTGTCCTTCAATTCTAACTGATAGCCTTGCTGGGTAGAGTACCTTTGGTTGTAGGTTCTCACTTACCATCATGTTGAATATTTCCTGCCAATCCCTTCTGGCCTGCAAAGTTCCTGTTGAAAAATCAGCTCATAGTCTTATGGGAGCTCCCTTGTAAGTAACTAACTGCTTTTCTCTTGTTGCTTTTAGGATTCTCTCTCTGACTTTAACCATTGGCATTTTAATTATGATGTGTGTTGGTGTGGGCCTGTTTGGGTTCATCTTGTTTGGGACTCTCTGCACTTCCTGGGCTTGTATATCTATTTCCTTCGCCAGGGTAGGGACATTTTCAGTCATTATTTCTTCAAATGGGTTTTCAATTCCTTGCTCTCTCTCTTCTCCTTCTGGTGCCCCTGTGATGCAGATGTTGTTATGCTTGATATGGTTCCAGAGGCCCCTTGAACTCTCCTCATTTCTTTTTTTTTTTGCGGGGGGGGGGGATTCTTTTATCTTTTGGCTGTTTTGATTGGGTGTTTCCTGCTACCTTATCTTCCAAATCGATTATTCAATCCTCTCTTCATCTAATCTACTGTTGATTCCCTTCAATATATTATTTGTTTCAGTTATTGTAGTCTTTATTTCTGACCAGTTCTTTTTTATGTTTTCTATCTCCATTTTTATGTTTCCTATCTCTTTTTGAAGAATTAGCAGACAAGGACACTAAAACAGTTCTTATGACTGTATTACCTACATTCAAAAAGTTAATTAGAGACATGGAAGACATGAAAAGACCTAGGTATAACTTAATATAACTACTAGAAATTAAGACTACAGTGTCTGAAGCTGAGAAGTACACTGGGTGGGATGAAGAGATTACACATTACAGAATAACATATTAGTGAACCAGAACACAGCAATAGAAACTCTCCAAAATGAAATAGAAACAAAAAATAATAAAAAGAAAGACAGTAAGTAGCATAAGTGAGTTGTGGGACAATATTCAGTGGCCTAATATACATATAATTAGAGTTCCTTAAAGAGAGGGTGGGTGCAGCCAACATATTTGAAGTAACAGTGGCTAAAATTTCCCCAAGCTTTGAGAATTATAAACCCACAGATCCAAGAAGCTCAATGAACTCCAAGTACAAGAAACAGGAAGAAAAATGCACCAAGGCACATCGCAACCAAATTGCTCAAAACCAGTCATAAAAAGAAAAAAATTTAAAGAAGCCAAAGGAAGGAGAAGAAAAGACATTATATAGAGAGGAACAAAGGATTACAGCAGATGATTTATCAGAAACAACGTAAGTGAGATGACAGTGGAGCACCATTTTAAAAATACTGAAAGAATTGTCAATGCAGAATTCTATACCTAGTGAAAGTATTTTTCAAAAATGAAGGCACATTAGGCAGAGGATTCTGAAAATATGGTGGAGTCAGAAGCACCAGCAGTCTCTCTCCCCAGCCAATAATTGCGCTGGCAGAATCTGTCTGATAGAGCTATTTTGGAATTCTTGTAACTTCCAAGAGAAGGCTTGGATGGTAAACGAGTTAATTTTGGTCAGTTTCGGCTTTAGCATGGTAACAGCTCTCCATCCCTCACCCCCAGCCCTGAGGCACGCAGCCATGCACACATTTCTGGAATGGCTTAAGTGCAGCTTATGGGAGCCAGGGTGGGCAAAATATAACCCTGTACTCCAAATATCAGAAATTTGCCCTCTGATGGCTACTTTTAATCAGAGAGGTGCAAAGAGGTAGGCAGCCATTTGTGTTGTACCTCCCCCAGTTGTGACAAGCACCTCCCCCTCCAGCTGAAGTGACGTTCAGGGGACTTGAAGAACCAATACCATTCTTCCCCCCTTCTTTATTTTTCTCTTTTCTCCCTTTTGGGAGCCAGACATTAAAGTCTAGGAAATTCATTAGCAACTGCACATAGAGGGAAAATTAGAACACGCATAAAAATTAAAAACTTCTTTTCTTTGAAAGACACCATTAGAAAAATGAAAAGACAAACTAAAGAATGCAATAAAATATTTTCAATTATATACCTGATACAGGATTTGTTTCTGGAATATACAAAGAACCTTCAAATTTTAATAAGAACACAAATAAACCATAGAAAATGGCAAGCAGACACGTCACCAAAGAAGACATATGGGTGGCAGATAAGCCCATGAAAAAATGCTCAGCATCATTTAGTAATTAAGGAAATGCAAATTAACACCACCCTGAGCTCCCACTAATCATCTATTAGAATGGCTGAAATGAGCGAGGCTGACCATACCCAGTGTTGGTGAGGCTAGGGAAAACCTAGAACCCGCTCACATTTCTGATTCGAAAACCCATTTAGTGGTTTCTTAACAATTTGAGCATATGCCTGTCACACGACCCAGCCGCTCCACTCCTGGGATTTATCAAAGGAAATGAGAGTGCATGTCCCTTCAGAAACGTGAGCGTGGAGGTCCGCACGCAGCTTTGTGTTAACAGCAACACAAATGTTGCTGGCCACAACCCAAATGTCCTCTAATGGGCGAGTGGGTACACCACACGTGGCACAAAGGAATTCTATTTGGCAATGGAAGCGGGGAGAAGGGGAGGCTACTGACACAGCAACATGGGTGAATCTCAAAGTACTTACTCTGAGTGAAAGAAGCCAGGCACAAAGAGAGTCTATATTGTATGATTTAAGGTATATAAAACTCTAGAAACTGCAAGCGAATCTATAGAGACGGACACCATCAGTGGTTGCCTTGTACAGGGGCGGGGGCAAGTAGGAGGCATGACAAAGGGTCAGGAGGAAGCTTTGGGGTGATGGATAGGGTCACACCTGACCGGTGAGGGCTTCAGAGTTGTATGCTTCAGAGCTAGAACTTAGTGCCCTGCACACCTTACATGTGTGTGATGTATTGCACCTAAATTATACCTCAGTAAAGCTCTTTTATGAAAACAAGGTAGTGAGGAAGCAGGGATAGGAAAGGCAGAGGTGACAGGCTGTGCAAAGCCTGGAGGTGAGAACGAGAGGGCTTCCTAGAAGTTAAAAAGATTCCTCATGGCAGGAGAGCAGGACATGACAATGAGGGGGGAGAGACATGAAGCTGAATACTGGTCCCTTGTGATCCGCTGATACTATGTTCTGTGCCTCATTCCCGAGTCCCGGGGAAGCTCCGGACGGGCCCCAGTGCCAGAGGCGGAGGCGGTCAGCACGCAGCATTGGGGATGAGAAGCAGGCAAAGACTGGGGTGGGGAGACTAAACCTTTCAAAACAGCCCCCAGTAGCCTGGTCAGCTGGTCATTTGGTGAACTGACCTTACACAACCTGATTGCCTCAAATCAGTCTGTCACTCCTGGACGGAACTGCCAAATGTGATGTGAGCCTGTGGGTGAGTGAGTCGTCCACGACCCACAGCCGAGGCACAGGCTGTTATCTGGAGCCCGTTGTGCCCAACAAAGGCAGAGAGAGGGAAAAAGAACAAGGCAGGATCTTCCATGGGAGTGAAGACAGGAAAGTCAACATGCAACAGTCAGCAAACAAGGGGGTCTAAGAATGCGCCACAACATGGTGACGTAGAAGATGACATGGGGTTCGGCAGAGGGAGAAAGCCCCGTGAATGTCTTCTGAGGGAGGCAGGATTGAAAGGGGCCTACAATATGCACTTAGATTCCGATCAGGACAGGGCAAGAAGGATATTCCGGGCAGAGGAAAGGCCCGGAGCTGAGGATGAGGGACGAGACACGCAGTGGTCAGCAGGCTCCCTAGTGTGTCAGTACTGAGTAGGACTCTCTGAAATGACCCTAGGTAATATTAAAACCATCCCTTGATGAGAGGTGTGCAGCCAGTCCGGGAATGCCAGCCATGTTTGCATAGGGTTTGCATGTCTGTTACACTGTTTTCTTCTGATGTTTCCAATATGGATATATATTACTTGCGCATTTCAAACGTACTATGAATCTGCAAACTAACAACTCTAACCCATCTTCCTTCGGTCTAATCATCCCAAGACCAGACTTTCCTCAGACGGTAGTTTGGAGACAGACCGGCTCTCCCCGAGAGCTGGAAGCCCCGGGGGGTCCAGGCTCCATCTGTCTGTGAGTCTTCCCAGGCCTACCTTGTGTGCTCCTACCAGGCTGACTGGACGTAGGCCAGGGGCAGAAGAACCTGCTCTGCCTGGCATCACGAGGTGCCAGGCGCACCTGAGCAGCCGGCAGGTGTGACAGATGTCCCCGGACCACACGGCGCTGGCTGTGCCTTGTGCACACACGACCGTCCCACCCCACCTCCCCTCCCCAAACCTCCCTCTGCTTCCCGGCTAGCTCAGGTGTGGTGCATCTGTGGCCCATTGGCAGCTTTCTTGCCCGCAGTGCTAGGAGCTGTCAGGTTAAAAGCTGGCTTGCTTGATTTGATCCCACATGTGAGCTGTTTTATTTCCCTCTCTCTCCCTTACATGGCTTCGGTGTGCTTTTATAAATATTTCACTAGCCTTGCTAAAGTCTATTTCATCTCTCTCTTAAATTTATTAAATATAAATGCAGCAACAACTCTACCATAAGTCTCTCTTTGCTGTCAAAATCTCAGGCTCCCGTGGAAGTAAATATAATTTGCTTTGTTTACTGTGGGTAATTCGGAGCCCTATCTGCTGTATCAACACCTCCCGTGCCCCCCAAATCGCCATGCTTTCATTAGCAGGGGTCTTCCCTAGCCCCGTGTAGGGCTCAGCGACATGCTTCCCACTTTGAAGATGGCATGACAAAGAACCAGTAGGGGCTGTTCTCTGAGACTTGCGCGGCCAGGATTCCTTGGTCCATTGGTCTCCCAACGGCGCCCTCAGTGAGTAAAGGGGCGCCTGTACTCATCACCCCAGAGCTGAGCAGACCCACAGCTGGTGATTTGGCCAGAAACAGGCACAGAGTACCGTAAGGTGACTGACAGCCCTCCCACGCCCCAGGACCTGGAGTCAACAGAACCACGGACAATGTAGGAATTCTGGGCCCCAAAAGCAAACCACAAGCACCACTTTCAAGACCCTGCCACTTCCTTTGTTCTTTGTTAATTGCAAAATAAATGCAACCCCTGCCCACTGACTGGAAAGAGATTTCTGCCAGCCAGGGTAACCAGCAGGCAACGGGCAGGGGCTGGCTTCGTTTCTGGTGGCATTTGCCCTCCATTGGCAGTGGAGATTTCCTGGAGACCACCAGGGCCTCAGGGAATCACAGTGTCAGAGCTGGGAGCACGTGGTTTAGGACCTACAGAGTCAGGTGCCCACGGGCCGGCAGGTGAGGGGACGGAGTGAAGCAGGATGTCAAGATGGAAAACACCTGCATGCTTTACGTGCATCTGAAATCAGCGAGGACAGTTTGGGTCTCTTTCACAAGGAAATGTGCTTTTCATGAAGAAAATCGTCCTCTCCATCTCTCCTGTTTTTTTCTACATTTTAGAAGTGACATTGGTGTAGGAAGTATTGCATTTTCTTTGTCTATAACCAAGTCAGAGGACCAGGCTTAGCCCAGAACCCCTGCTCCCAAATCCTAGCCTAGAACCTTCCACCAAACGTGCTGAGATAAAAGCAGGTGATTCCAAAGGCTCTGATGACTGGGGTGGAGCCACAGGATGCTCCTTGAAACCCGGGTCTGTGTTAAAACTCTCTGTAGCTCAGCAACCCTGGCTTTCACTGTCTGTGCCCTGGGTTCTCAGAGGCCATCTGCCACGTCAAGAAGAGTGCTATGTGGCTCAGAGAGTTTCTGCCTTTGTGTCCCATTTAGACTCAGTAAAATAAGATATTTTTTTACCCTATGAGGTAAAAGGGGCCGATTTCAGACCTCTGTGACGTCCTCCTTCAAATGATATCAACATATTAAAATCTACTCTGCTTACGTTGAATGTAATTATTTTGTCTAATTATTTTGCTTAAAAACGTTCAAAGGGTTTTCGAATTTTACTTTTGAAAGCATTAGCAATTTTGATTTTACAATTTTCTTCTCGTTTTAAGAGTCAATATTCTTTTTTTTTGCTTTTTGGACCTCAAGCACGTCTGTTGGCCCCTGAGAAATCTGCAGACTCCTCTGCTTATGGGATAAACCAAGCTGAGCCCCTGGGTCTGTCATGGAAGGGCCAGGGTAGTGGGCTTCTGGGTGGGGGAGGGGAAGAAGCCACTTTGCCTAGGATGACCCATCAGCCCCCTTCATCCTGCCTTCCCCGGGAGGTCTCGGGGAGCACGTCCCTGGCAGATCCCTGCCTGCCTCCCCTCCCTGGCTGTCGGGGAGGCTGTGAATCTCCAGAGGTAAATGACAGGGGCAGTGGTGAGCACTGTCCTTTGGATGATGGCTTTCCGTCATGGTGGCTTCCTGCCTCACTGCTGGGAGCGAGCCTTTTTCAGGGTCTCTCTGCTTCCTTTCGTTCCCGGGAGGGAAAGATGGAGGGCAGGCCGAGGGAAGGTGAGCCACGGATGCTGCCTCCACCAGCTGTCCCAGAAGCAAACTCTTTTCTTGTTTCTGCTGCTGCCCACTGCTGGTGGAATGGGTTTGTCGAGTTGGCTTTTTATTCGCTTTTTCTGTAGTAGAAAAAAGAGCTCAGTCTCATTTTACTCGGGTTAGAAAAGTTGCCATGTAAGGCCAAATCTCCTGTAAAATTCTTGAAAATCCTGTAAATCATTAGGAATTGGTGGGTCCTGAGAATTTCACTTGTTTCTTGGGCATTTTAGCTGTGGCTTCCCCTTCCCTGGGGTGGGGGACAAAGGGAAGGGTGACAGCGTAAATAAGGGTGACTCTGTCTGTCTGCTTGTCTTTCTGTCCCTCTTTGACGAGCTCATTTAGCTGAATTTGTGTAAGACAAACGTTGATGTGAATCGCTTCCATTGCACTTCTGCACAATACCTTGATTTGGTGAAAACACTTTCATACCCACCAAATCAAGTATTTTCACTCACCCCCAGGAGGTCGGTAGGAATGGAACTGACATCTCTGTTTTTCACATTTGGACTCTGAGGCTGGGGGAAGGTTGCGTGAAAAGGGGCCAGGACCTGCGGCAGCGTCTCTGGCCCCTGTGTGGGCGCCTCCCACTGCCCCACCCTACCCCTGGCCCTGGCTTGGATCCCGGTTCCCTGTGGAGGCCGCCTGGGAAAGGCCCTGGCCAATGTTTGGGTCCAGGCTGGGGTCTCGCCCAACTGTGGCTCATGGAACTTGAATAGGTTAGGGCAGCGGTCGTCACTCTCGAGCAATTTTGCCTCTTAGGGGACATGTAGCCATGTCTAGAATCATTTTTGGTTGTCACAACCGGGGATTGCTACTGGCATCTAGTGGGTAGAGGCTGTTAAACACCCTACAACCCACAGAGCCGGGCCCTCCTCCCCCAGGACAAAGGACCAGAGGGCTCAGGAGCTCTGGCTTTGGGGACGGAGCCATGTGCTAATGACAGTGGCCACGCAGGCACTGCCTGGCCCCACGCTCTCAGCCCACGATGCACAGCAGATATGTTTCGAGCACCTGTGCTGCTCTAGTGCAGGACTAGTCGGCCGCCTCCAGACTCATGCTCTCGCTATAGCCTCGTAAGACGTGGTGAGGCGAGTGATTGTCTCCGTGGGACAGATGACGAGACGGGGGTGAAGCGGGCATCACGGCTGGGTTTTTTGGGAGGTGGCACGAGGGAGCAGCAGCTGTCGCTGAGCGAAGCCAGGCGGAAGGAGAAGCCAGGCCTCAGTGCAATCACAGCGGAGCCATGGCTCATCCTACTGGGAGCCCTGGAGCGGCGTGGCTCTTCCAAGATGTCCCCAGTTGGGGTAAGGAACCCAGGCCTGGATACTCCCCCCAGCATTCATTGGAGGTGGGGTACGGCAGGGAGGCGAGGCCCTGAGGGAGCTCACGGAGAGCTGAGCTCCACACTCCCAGCAGCCCCGGGCACCCACTAGGAGGGGCTTGAGCATTTGGCCGGGGTGGGGGGTGGGGGCTCCAGAGCACAGCCACAGCCCCTCCCTCACTGTGGCCTTGGGAGTCCCTGGAGATCGAGGCCATCTCACCCCCAGCTGTGAGCCCCAGCAGACAGTCATCCTTCCTTCACCCTGTAAGTCACACATCAGTGACACCAAGACACGTTTTGTGGAGACCAATAGCATTAAAAGATTTTTAATTAGTGGCCACCATTCTGCATGAGGAGATTTCACACACACTTTTGAATTTCTAGTTTTTTGAAACATTGGGAGATCTTGCAATGCCAGGCCACATTCCTGCTGTCAGCTGGGGCTGGCGCCGGGCAGTGGTCTTACCACTCTGTTGCTGTACCCCTGGCCCTCGACCCTCGGTGGCTCACAAGTGTCGTGACTCCCGTCTCCACAGGCTGCTGCTGGGCCTGAGTTCGGGGCAGGCGCCGGCTGTCTCTCCCCTTTACCTGTCCTTCCTGGCAGATTGAGCTCTGGGTCTTGTCGGTTCTACGACCTCAGGGCCCTTCCCTCTGCCCATATCTCACTGTGAGTTTTAAAGAAAATCTCTGAAATCACAGAGAAAGCTTCTCCAATCTGCCCTTTGTCCCAGACATCCCCGCCCGTCTGGCTGGCTTGGAGGGTGCAGGCATGAAGCGGGTCCCTGCTCAGTGACACCTCTCCCTCTTGTGCGGGCTTCGGTTTCCGAGCCAGCTGGGCCGTGGGGCGAGGACGGTCGACAGATTTCCGAGTGCGTTTGCGATCGCGCGAGGTAACGGCTTCATTACTCGGTGACGAGTGACCCATATTTCCTAACATGATTTCCCTGCTGTAACTCAAATTGAGTTCATGTTATTCTAATGATATCAGTTGACCTTGAGAATTAGACCAAGAAGCCTGGGGTTATTCTTCCAACTTCCACTGCAGATTCTTGTGATGTGTTTGGAAATGCAAACTGCTCTACATTGCCCTGAAGTGGGCAAGCAGGAAAACAGAAAACAAAGCTCTTGAACTGCTTTGATTTTTAGAAAATGCAGCTGGGCGATTTCAGACTCTGGGAAGCTTACTCTCTCTGTAGCTGGCATTTAGTCTGCACCCAGGTGCTGCAGGCTGGAGTCCCCACTGCTCCCCAGGCCCCGGGATCTCCCCAGCCAGCAGGAGCCCTCGGCCAGGTCCTAGGGGCCTCCTGCCTACCCACCCACCCTACCAGGTCATTCTCCCTAAACCAGAGCAGGTGCCCTGCCACTCCTACCCCTCTTTCCCCAGCTCCCCACTGTCTGCTGGTAAAGCCCAAAGCCTTACCCTGGCATTCAGTGCCTGTGATTCCAGCCCGGCTCATCCCCCACGCTTCCTGCCAGCATGGCCCAGAAGCACAGGCACAGAATGTCTGTGTACCTCAGTCTCCATCGTGTTTTTACACCAATATGCTTTTGCTCATCCGTCCTCTTCTGCTGGGACACGTCTGATCACTTCTCTCATCGTCTCTGGACAAACCCAAATCTCACTCTTCTTGCATTTACTTTTTTATGCAATCTTTCTGGAGCTCCGAGTCTGTTCTGGATGTTCGGATTAATCTGGGGAGGAGAAAGGGTGACAGTAACCAAGAATACAGGTTAAAAAAATAACAATGAAATCTCCAATGTGATAAGCTTTGGAGGAAATACATAGCGTGATATCCTGGGGTCCCTGGGGGTCTCCTTTACTTAGGGGGCTCAGGGAAGGCCTGAGAGTGATGCTTGATCTGAGAAGGAAGGGTGAGGAGGCAGCCCCTGCAGGAAAGTGCAGGAAAGGGAGCCCAGGCCCGAAGTCCTGGAGAGAGAAGGAGCGAGGTTTTGTCAGGGACTGACAAGGTGAGTTTCTGTCTTGTCCTGAATGGGGGGCGAGGGGCTCTGCTCGAGGGGCACCTGGAGGGCAGGCCGGAGGGAGACAAGGAGGCAGGTGCGGCGTTCAGAGCCCTGACTCGGGACTGCACAGTTGCATTCAAATCTACACTGGGTGACCGTGTGACCTCTGCGAGTTGTCTGCCTTCCCTGTGCCTCGGTTTCCTCATCTGCAAGATGCAGAGATGTGATATGGAAGAAATGAGTCCATATTTGTCAAGTGCTCAGAATCTTGTGCGTGGGTATTCATTCACACGAATAGCCCAGGAGCGTTCACCTGTTTTAGTTAGGCTTTTATTTTTTCAGATTGTAACAAAGCAAAATACAATTGGAAACCAGTAAGACCCAGTTCTTAGCATAGAATTGAACAAAACAAAGAGCACGGCTGTGACCCTCACAAAATCCTAGCCGCCCCCCTGCCAGAGCCCCAGGCTCACTCTCTGGGCAGGGGGATGGGGAGAGGGTCCTCCCTGAACCCTCCCGACATTCTGCTCCAAGTCCTTCACAGGTGGAGCAAACGAATGGAAAAGCCCTGTGAGATGGGCTCCCTGCTCAGGGGGAACAGCGGGTCCCCATCGGGGGAGGAGAGCAGTGTCACCAGGGCTGGTGGGGAGTGAGCGATAAGCGAGGACATAATGTGGCTGGGATCTTTGCCCTTGTGGGGCGAGAATGTGAAATGAAGCATTCAGACCTGGAAACCCCATGTCTCCTGAGCGTTCCGCGCTTTTGGAAGAAGCACCTCTCCTCGCACAATGGAGGATGAGCAGCCGATGGGGCTGGAAGGAAAGGCGGTCTTGGGGTGCAGGGAGATACGCGATTGTGATGGGGACAGATGAGAAGGGACACGTGGATGGAGAGAGAAGAATGGAATCCACAAGAGAGGGAGCAAGGGAGATAAACCAGGAGACAGGAATACACACAGATAGAGAGACAAAGAGAAGGGGACCGTCACTGGGAGACAGAGAGAGAGAGAGAGAGAGAGAGAGAGAGAGAGAGAGAGAGACAGAGAGAGGGGCTGTAAAAGGCAGACATACAAACAGAAAGAAACAGAATAAAAGACCTTGAGACACAGAAAGGAACAGACAGGAGAAAATCTAGAGACAGACACAGACCAAGGGAGAGAAGGCCGGTGGTGACAAGCCCCACCCAGCTGGGTCCCTTTGCCTCCTCCCATTGGTCTGAAATAAAGCGCGGACCCACTTCCAAGGTTGTGTTTTGGGAAAAGCTCCCTCTTTTGCTGCCACGTCCAGCACCCCTCCCCCAGCAGGCACTCACACGTACGTGTGCACAAACACACACACCATTTCCAGAGTCACATTCCTGTCCCCCAAACCCAGGGTCATTCTCTGTCTCTCTCTCTCTCTCTCTCTCACACACACACACACACACACACACACACACACACGTTTCATGTCCTCCTTGCATCATCTGTATTTGAAACTGTTTTGCTCCAGTGTGGAGAACACATGCAGTCTCCTTAACGGGCTTTGCATTTCTTGGTTTGAGTTTCAAAGACAGCAAGAACTTGGGTCTGTTGGCCTTGGGGTGCCCTTTGCTCGGGTTTGCATGTGCCTATGTGGCTGAGACAGTGCTCAGCAGGGTCCACGCGCTGGCTCAGCTGCTGCTGCCACCACCATTGCTCTTCCATTTCTGGCTGCTGGGATTCTGAAGCACAGTTAGGCCGAGGCTGGTTCCATGAGGAGCCAGGGACCTGGGGCACCACACTGAGGCTCGGCCAGTAAGCTGTGGTGGCCACTGCCTACAAGCCAAAACCTTGGAATCAGCCCTTCCCTCCAGCTGTCTTCAGATGGTGCTGCCTGGGCCCCTCTGTGACCCTTCACTCACCTCCATCCCGATCCCTGATGTCGTTGGCTGTGGCACTGGGAAGCTAGGGGCGGGGTGGGGGGCACTTTACTAGCTCCAGACTGGCTTCTGCCAGGCTCAGAAATGTCAGATCTGGGGTGGTCGGATGACAGTAGCGAACGCCAATGTGGACGAGTCTTCACGTGTGCTAAACGCTGCATTCCATTCACTCCTCACCATAACCCCACCAGGCGGCTACCATTACTGTCCCATTGTACAGATGCGGAAACTGAGGTTCAGAAAGGTGGAGTCATTTGCCCAAAGTTGCCTTGTTCTGCTTCTGAAACCCATGTTCCTAAACAGTCTGCATTACAGTGACCCGTTTGCACTGGGGATTTCTCTCCTCGGTGAACGTCCCCAGGAAGGTCTGGCAGCTGGTCACCAGCGGAAAGCACAACCCCACGCGCTACTTGGCCCCCTTGTAGGCGCTTGTAAACAACGTGCCTTTGCAAAGTGTGTTCATGGCTGTTATCTTATTCGGTTCCATGAAATACCCACGGGGTCGGTCAGGCTTCTCTGTCGACTTGAAAGATGGGGAGACTGAGGCCCAGAAGGGACCGCCTTCTGAGGGGAAGGACACGCTTGGGCCTGAAAAAGAGCTTCTGTGTCCAAACCTCTGGGAGATGGTCTCCTCTGTGCTGTCCCCAAACCTACTTTTTATTTGTTTGTTTGTTTTTAAGGAACATGTTTCTAAGAATCTTGATTGGATCATGCTGAGGCCGGGCCTGACACCAGCCCATCAGTGGGTCTCCATGGTGGTGCTGGTGGTGAGAGCCTGGTTTCTGTGTTTGGGCAAAACGTGAGCTCGTTTCCTCTCCCCGCTACGCTGCAGGCTCCATGAGGCGGGGAATGTGTAAGTCTTAGTCACCCGATTCTCTCCTCCGGGCTTGGGGCAAGCTGTCCTCTCTGCCCCCCACCTCACCTAGTTCATTCCCACTCAGCTTTGATGTCTCAGATTAAAACATCGCCTTTCCTGAGCTGTGGTCAGATTCCCACAGAGACGAGCCCTTTAGGGGCCCCAGTGCTCGGCAGCCATTGGGGTAACGAGCGCCATCTGCTCAAAGCTCCTTCACGAGGACCCTGGAGCCCCAAATGGGCAGGGAATCTGGGCTCCAGAAGTCCTCAGGCTCATGAGCTCTTGTCACTGAAAATAGTCACCCAGTCAACGAGCTGTGAGCACCTGCTGAAGGCAGGTCTTGCGGGATAGATCGCTGGGGCAGGGGCAGGATTCCTGCAGTGAGAAAACAACAGGGCAGAAATAAAACATCCCCACGGGCAAATGTGTTTACAGAGAAAAGGACCGGAGGGATAGATGTCAAGATGTTCCTGGTGATAGGTGACTTTTTTTTAACTATTACATATTATAAAGTAAATGTGCATTGTTCAGGCTACCTGATAAACATCTGGTTGTTTGTTTTAATACAGCACAGCCTGTGGTACAGACCAGTGTATGTCCCCACCATCCCCTGCCCCCCCCAAAAGACTCGCAAAACCAAGTATGCATGAACCAAGAGTTCGAAGGAGGGGTACTCAGGTCCGAGGCAGGGGCCCAGGAAGCCTCCGAGGGGGGGTGGGAAAGAGGAGGAGGTGCTGGGCAGAGTGCAGAGGAAGCATCCGGAGGGTGAAAAGCAGAGTCGTGGGGGGGGGGGGTGTCTGTGTGGGGCTCAGCGTACACGCCACGCTGCTCAGATATGAGGCCGGGACCGGGCAGGGCAGGCCGGGCCAGGCAGCCCGTTTCCTGTTGTACATGCAGCAGCCCAGTTTTTATTTGCTTGAAATTCCCATTGCATGATGAGCTCCTTGGGGGGAAGAACCTGGTTTTATTTGACATTGAATCCTGAGTGCAAAGCACAGAGTAAGGCTGATAAAATGCCTTGTACAGATGAGGGGAAAATGACAAAAATCGTGGATTGTTGTTGACCAGCTGGTTCCAGCTGGTTACCAACCGAGAGCAACTGGTTCTACCATATCCTGACCCAGCTGTGAGGAAAGGCGCGGTCTGAGTGCCGGTGGCTGGCGCTGGGCAGCCTGACACCTGCTCTGATGGAACTGATGAGATATTTTGGCATCCAGTCTGGGTTGTCCTCATGATGCCAAAACAATCGATCACTTCAGCTGAGAAGGAAAACACAATGGCCAAGTCCATTTGTAGTGCCGTGTGGACTGGACGACTTGACGACCGGTCACTAGTTTCCCTTTCAGCCGTCGTGTTGGGTGTCACACACAGCAAGTGCTCTGTGCCACTGGCCACGTCTCCGGAGGAAGTGGGCAGTGGGGGTTCTCTCAGGGGTGCCAGGCTGGGCTGCAAGGTATGCTGGCTGCTGCTGACACCTTTGTGGGAACGCTCCCTGTAGCACCATAACGACAGCCTATCTTGCAGGAAAGGAGCCAAGGGTCAGAGAAAGCGATGCCATGGCAGGGCGGTCCAGCAGAGTCTGGAGCTGGTTCTGCTCACTCCCAGTCCCAGCTCCTTCCATCAAAACCCATGTCCTGGAGTGTCCAAGTTTTAGAAGAATGATCTGGTCAGACGTCAGGCTGAAACGAGGGGGCCAGTGAAGTCTAAACAACTGATCACTCTGCCTGTCTCCAGTCCTCACGTTGTCTGTGCTCAGACCGGGAAACGGTTGAGAGCAAGCCCTCGGAGGCAGAGCATCTGGCTTAGCATCCCACTTCCACCATCTGGAAGCTGTGTGGCCTAAGGAAATTTACCTAACCTCTCTGTGCCTGTGTTTCCTACTAATCATAGCCGATCCAGGGACTTCTCATCAGCATCAGCTGAAACAAGCCAGAGTGCTGCCAGCCAAGGTCAGAAGACTGCCCAGCCGAGTCCACCCCACAGCGCCAACTTACAGAATCATGAACTCAGTAAAACGTGCTAAGCCACTAAGTTTGGGGTCGGTTTGTGCTGCAGAAAAAGCTAAGTGATACACTCTATGCAACTGAGATTCCTAGCAATGAGCAGAATATCTGTAGGTTTGTATTAGAGGCCTGAGTTCATGAGACTTTCCTCTTGGGAGGTCTGTGATTGTATTAATAAATGCTTTGGGACAAGGAACTGCCTGCTGTCTGTGTCTGCTTCTTTAGCCCCTGAACCGGAGCTTGTGTGTAGCAGGCACTTAGTAAGTGATTGTTGGAAGAAGCAGTGAGTGAATTCCATTTACAAACACACTGTGCTGCTTTGGGTGAGTAACAATGTGTCAAGGTAGGATCGTTGCCTGTAACGACCTACCAGTCTGGTGTGGGGCTGGGGGGTGAGGGAGGTTGTGGCTGGCGGGCAGAGGTGTATGGGAACCTTTGGTTTCTGCTCGGTTTTGCTGGGAACCTGAAACTGCTCTAAGAAATCTCTCTCTCTCTCTCTCTCTCTCTCTCTCTCTCTCTCTCTCTCTCTCCCCCTTTCTCCACCAGAGCTTCCCCAATGCACAGCCCTGGTCAACCTCTGTCTCCATCCCCATATTTAACTTCTGTCCAGTCCTCTCTGCAGGGGACCAGAGTGGCATGCAGTCATGTTGAGGGATGATGGATGCGAATATTTTATCTTCTCTTCCCTCTCGTCAAACCCCACAAAATTGCGTTCCTTATGTCAATTGCTTCCAGGCGCTCTGTTCAGGGTACGGCATGCCTTTACCTAGTTAGTCTTTGATTTGGTCTCCGGCCTGCGTCACTCTCAGAGACCCTTCAGAGCAGGGACGTTCCACGGTGAGCGGGCGGCTTCCTAACTTGCCTGACTTCTCATCAACTTCATTGATTTACATTAAAATAATCATTTCGGCTGGGGCGGCTGGGGCCTGAGAGGCAGCCGGTTAATTGCACCCACCCCGCAGCCCTCTCCTCAAAGATTGATTCCAGGGCTTTCTTAGCATAATACGTGCCAGGGTCTGTAAAAGCAGAAAGTGGTGGTCCTCTTAACCAGAGCAGCAAAGCCAATTGACGCGCTTCTCCTGTTAAATTTACTGGTTTTATTGAAAGGTCTTTGGGGAGTTGCTTGCTCGTTAAATACAAAATCTCTCTTAACACAGTATTATCTTGGTAATATAGAAGACTTCCCCAACGCGCGCTCAGAGAGATGCAATTGTCAAAGCTTTTAAGAGGCCAGGCTTGCAAAGGCTGTGCTTCCCCTCTAGGCAGCTACTCTGGACCTCTGTGACTCGGGGTGTCTTCCCCTGCCTACGTTAGCCCAAAGAAAGCATCAGCCTCAGACTGGCTCACTCCATCCCCATCACGGTCCAGGCCAAAGTGTGGCAAAAGGTACGACCGCTCCCAGAACTGTGGACAATTTAACGTCAGATCTCCTCGATGACTTTTAGAATGGAGGAGTGGAAAATGATTTAGGAACACACAATCCTTCAGGCAGGTGTCAGCTCTGGCTTCAGGGAGTGACAGGAGGATTAATTTGGTGGTGGGAGTGGCGGTGGGACGGGGGCTGGCTCTTCCCACCCCACGTTTTGGGACCCCACCTCAGTGAGAACTCAGGGGAGGGCACTCTGAGTTAGACCCTGGCCACAGCCAGCTGAATTCTCCTTCTGATGGGACATGGTGGGCGTGGAGCGAGGACCCCAGCCCCCAAATTGGGTGGAGCAGGGGGAGCACGGAGGCTGGAGAGGCCCTAACTTGATGTGAGATCTTTATCAAGCCACTTTCTAAGTTCTGACTGTCATTTCTTTCTGAGTAAAATTAGGTTAAAAAATGCCTTTCTCTCTTTACAAGTTTGGTTCAAAAAAAAAAAAAAAAAAGAGAAAGATTCCATCACTTTCCTAAAAGGATATGGGTCAGCTAACAGCACAGGAAGTCTCGGATAATTTTAACCAAGCAGAAATAGAAGGGAAAGCCCAGAGTGAGGGGGAAGAAAGGGGAGTCTGCACACGCTTAGTCAGAGGAGGAACGTGTACACGACGAGCCGTAGAGTCAGATGGGCAAGGGCTGGCCGCACGGATGTCACCAGGGTCCCTTCTTTGCAGGGCAGACACCTCTGCCTGCCCAAGCCCAGCTCCCTCTCCTGCCTCCCCCTTCCTTTTGGAACCCCCATTTGGCCTCAGGCCCTGTAGTTACCTAATGGGGGGCCGAGGTCTTCACCTGCATTGGGCCACGGACCCGTTGGCAGTCTCAGAATAATGTTTTTAGGAGCGAAAAACAAAGGCACAGCACTGCAAGGAAGCCAATTACATTGAAATACGGTTGTTAAAATATTGTTTAAATTGTGGTGTAGTGCTCACTGTCGTCTCCTCAGAGGGCCTCCCGGGCTGATCCCCTCCCCCCCAAGCGGTGCCTCCCTCCCCCCACCCCGCCCCTCGTTCTCTGGCTCCCTGGTCCTACTGCTGCCTGAAATTCCTCTCCACTGGCGTGTGCTGTGCCTCCATCTTTGACGTGCACCCCACGAGAGCAGGGACTCTGTCTCTCGTCTGTGGTTTTTGCAGTGCCCCCCAGGCAGCCTTGCACATAGTTGGTGCCCGAAAATATTGCAGACTGTGAAAAGGCATTGTGGAGAGAACGGAAGGGAACTCAACCAGAACCTGATGAGACCGCACTAGGAAACTATAGTTCTTTGGGTTCAGTGTGATAATGGTAGTGGGGTAGAGAGGGGAGAAAAAAGACACCGTCACTGTTCTTTGTGAGCCTACGTATTTATGGGTAAAATGGCAGTGCCTAAAGTTGGCTTAAAAATATTCTAGGTAGCATGAGGGTGATGCATTCACTGGACTGGCTTAGCAAAAACGGCCAAATGTTGATAACGGTTAAAATTAGGAAACAAGCACATTGGGGGTAATGATATTATTCTGCTTTGGAGGGGAGTAGGCTTGAACACAATAAAGAATAAAAATACCTGTTGAACTCATCGGTGTGTGCGATGCACTCAGCCCAGAGCCCAGCACACAATACACATGTGCAAATATTAGCTCTCAAGGTCATCAGGAGCCACAGACGAGGGAGCCCGTGAGGAAGTGCTCTGGAGCCTGGACGGTGCTGAGCTTGCAGGCCCATCTCTGCTGCTGTGGTTGTTGTTCTTGAAAAGCACCCTGTGACTGGCTCCCACCCACACCGGGGCCTGGGCGTGGCAGGGCAGGGCGGCACGGTCACCAGGGAGGCATGTGCTTATGCAGTGTGGAGTAGTGGAGGCGGGGGCTGCCATCCGAGGCTCTCTCTGCTGCCCCCCCCCCCCCCCCCCCGGAGTCAATCACCCTGGGGAAGCTGGCATGGTAGGGTTGTGGCCCGACAAGCAGAGGGAGCCCTGGTGGACTCTCGTGGGGTCAGGGAAGTCAGCAAGACTGGACTGGGTTTATCAGAGCCCATCAAGGGGTGTTTGCTTGAGTGACCAGGAGGCGGCATTCAGCCTCCCTCCTGCTAGGTTTGGGGAGGGGCAAATTTCCAGCTGCCACCTCTTCATCCTGAGAGGAGTCAGAGCACAAAGCCCACAAAAGAAGGAAAGCTGAGGGTGGGAAGAGATCAGTCAGGTCCTGATGACGCCAGTAAGCTCCTGGATCAAGCTGGCATCTGAAGGTACACCAGCCAAGGGCTCACCAGTTAATAAAAGCAAACACTTTCCCCTTTTAGCTTAGCCACTCTTTGCTACAATTTTGTCGCTTGCAACCAAAGGATTGTTAACTGCTACAACGTGTCAACCCCTTAGAAGTTTGAAAACCCATGTGTGGGGGCCATCGCGAGACACTGTAAGGTTCTGTGCTGAGTTGTGGCAGGCGCTGAGCCTCACTCACTCCAGACATCTAGAGGTGCTTCTAGGAAGGCAAGAGAGCAAGCTGCCTGCACTCCCCTGGCCCGGCGCTGCCTCCATCTGCCGTGGAGAGTGATGCTGAGCACCCACCTGCCAGGCCCTGGCTTCCCGTACTCTCGTCTTCTCCCTAAGAGAATGAGCTTCCCAGCACAGCGGCGAGGCAGCTTTCCTTACACAGAACAGCCCTGCCCCTCCCCACTGCCCCGGCCTCATTTAGCCACCTGCAAGCTTCCTTTCATGGTCCCGTGTCATTATTAGAATGCTTTGATGGGGGACGGGAGCGGGGAGGGAGACAAAGCATTCCACCATCACAATGAACTTGTTAGAGACAGAGGTGCCCAGCCAAGGCCCTGCCTGCTTGGGGTGCTGGGTGGCTGTGATGAAAGCCTGGGCCCACGGTGGGAGGGTCTGCAGTGTGTCTGGGCCCTGGGCTTCCCAGCGGAGGCCATCTGCGTGCAGGCCCAGCTCCTTGCTGGTTTTCTGAACATGCCGGTTGGTGTCTTAGGGCAGAGGGCAGCCCTGGCTACCACCAAGCGCCAAACGCCATCCCTTCATTATGGCCCAATGAGGAGGCCAACAGCTTAGTGTTTGGCATCAGACATCTCGCTGCTCTGTGACCGTCATCAGCTCATGCCACTTTTCTGAGCCTGGTCCTTATCTGCAAAATGGTGTTGAGAGCGCCCATAGCGGGGAAGCCCTGCATCTGGCCTCTCTGTGCTAGCACCACTATCCTTATTACCAGGAGTCCGGAAGAACCATGTGGCGAACATGGCCACCAAAACGGCCATGAAAATCTCAGCGTCCTAGGGCTGTGTAAGCTGTGGACTGGGGCTCTTCTCCCCCACACTGTTGGGGATGGGGTGCCATCACCAGCTGCTTCCCCAATCAGTGGGAGTGGTGGTCCCAAGTCCCACCCCCTAGGTCCTGTGACCTACGGCCTCAGGGGGACCTGGGGACTCAGAACTGGAAGTCCCTCCCCGTCACCCGCAGCCAGTGCTGACTCCTGGGACCACTCAGCCTTGCCTTGAACACACAGGTTTGAGCCCCATAGAAAGTCTAGTCCCTGTGATGCCTGAGAATTTGGGGTCTAGGGAAGCGGTTGTCATCTTTGGGTCACTCCAGGAGTCTTACCCTCTTCATGCCACTCCCCTCTTCACTGTCACCACCTCCAGGCAGGCCCCTGACGGGGAGGAAATCCATAGATTCCTCTCTGCCTCTTTCCACACAGCCCCAAGACTCGGCGCCCAGTGCTGGGGGGTTTTAGAGGAACGGGGTCCTCTGGGGAGAGGGGTGAAGGAGAGCGAGCCAGAGGGAGAGAGAGCGAGAGCGAGAGAGAGCCAGACAGTTAGGGGTAATTGGCATGGGGGTGTTTGTCCTGCGGGGCGGCCTGCGGGGTCTCAGCTCCCGCTCCCCACATAAGAACGCAGGACATGGTGAGGCCAAAAAGGAACACCCACGGAGCCATAGGTAGGGGAGTCACACCACTATGGTCTCGCTGGCGGCTGGGTTGGAGACACAGGAAGCAGGAGCCACACGATCCACAACCTGCCGTCCACTTCTCTGTGCCAACCAACCAACCCCACTTGCTAACTGCAATCCGCGCTTGCTAGCTCAGCCACCAACTTCTTGCTAGCCCCCGTTTTCTGCTAGCGTAGCCACGGCAGTTATATTAGTGGCCAATGGCTCACTGGTTACAGCTGACGGCCAACTAGCCACAGCTGATGGCCATCCGATCACAGTTGATGGCCATTTACTACCTGAGCCAGCATCTTTCCACGTGAGGCCGAGAGCCTGGAAACTGCTTTTTGGGGCTCTGTCCCCACAGGGTTCTTGTATCTCTGGCCTTAATAGCCCTCCTCACACACTCTCCCACCACCAGGGTCCTCTGCCAAGAACCACCTGCCTGGTCTCCCTGTTCCACCGCTTCTCTCCACATGGGGGCCCTGGTGAGCTGTAAAGTGCCAGCTAGATCCCATCATCACTCCTGCGTCTTCAAGCCCTGCAGTCTCGCTCTGGCTGGGTCTCCCCCCCACCCCCTGCATCTCACGCAGGCCCCTCTGGCCCCTTTTCCAGGTCCCTCCCCAGGGCCTTTGCACGTGCTGCTCCGTCCAGCTGGAGCACACCTCCCCTCAGCCCGACTCCTTTCTATCTCAAGGTCCATTCCTCCGCGGCCATTCCTGGCTTCCCCAACCCGTCTGAGGCAGGGCCTCTATCACCCACCCTCCGCAGGCCCTGAGGCCTTCTTGCCCCTTTGTTAGCTGAGGTTCTGCCTCCCCTGCATCTTCCCCACCCCTGACACAAGACCTCACAAGGGCTGGGTGGGGTGGGGTATTTGCTCATGATGTGACCCCTGCCTTCTAGGGTAGAGCCTGGTACAGGGAGGCCCTCAGCCCACCTGGCGCCAGGTGACCCAGGGAGACCCCAAGCTTTAGCCCAGTATCCAGTGCCCCCACAGCCCACAGGGCCACCTAATCATTCATTCTCCCATTTGGCCCGTAACAGAGGCTTAATCCGGGGCTCGTTGGTGAGGAGTCTGTTCACAGAAGGCCTTTCATCCTGGGCCCGCTGCTTGAGCTCCCACCTGCCCTCACCTCAACCTTCACCTTTACCCCAGCCACCTCCTGCCTCCCTGCCCTGGGCTGTGTGCACGTCCCAGGAAAGCCCTGGAAACAAAATCTCCCACTCTGGCCTCGAGGCCTCCCACACGCTATGGGAAAATGTGTGTCACGGAGCAGAAGGCCCCTGATCACAGAGACACACCAATTAGCTGTGGCCGTGGAAGTCTTCAGGTTTGCCAATGTGAAGACTTAATTGCCTTCTGGACAGTGAAAGAATGGAGGGCGTCTCCTGGGAGCGGTCTCTCCTCGTTCTTTCTCTGCCCCCCACTGGATAATGGCAGGGCTGTGACTGATTAAAGGGGGAAGACAAACTCCCCTCATGGGGGCCAATGACAGTTTCCACCTGCATGTAGGGTACGTCCCCTTCCCTGTTCCACTCTTCCCTGGAGTCTGCAGAGGGATCTGTAATTTCCGTTTTCCCGGGCGGAGGGAGAGAATGGAGCCGAGGACCTGGGTGGTCTGAGGACTTTCTCGGCCACTTTCAGCCACGTTTCCTAGCACCCCATTCTTACTGACTTGTGGAGTGCGGGGTCTCAGCACATTTGTGGATGAAGAGTAAACAGCAGCACAAAAACTCACTGTCGTGACCCCGGCCTCCAGGCCCTGAGGGGGTGGGGTGGGCGCTCCTGAGTCCAGCTGACCTGCCCTCTGTCCTGTCACAGGGGTCATCGCTGTCCTCCAAACAGCCGGGCTCATCCCTACCACGGCCTGCGCCCTTGGCAGTTCCCCTCCCTGCAAACACAACTCCTGGATCTCTGCAAGGGTCCCCCTTCTTGTCACTTGGATGTGCCTTCCAACGACCCTGACCACCTACCCTGTACAACGTCAAGTACACCCTTCAGCAGGCACTCTATTTGTGTGTTTCAGGGTCCTTCTGCTCTCGCTGAAATGCAACCTCCGTGAGAGCTGGCCTCTCTGTTCACTGCAGTTTCTCCAGGGCCTAGCATGGTGCCAGGACCTAAATATTCGTGGGAAAATGAAACAGAACTTCTCCTTGACCTGCAAATGCTCCTTTGGCTTTGCAGGTCCCGTGGAAAGCCTCGCCATGTCGGGCACGGCCCCTCCTAGGACTCAGCCATTGACAAAGACTTTCTTGAAGTCACCTCCATTTCCAAGCTGGCCCGGTGGGGCCAGGATAACGAAGCTGCTTTAACATAAATAATTTGCTTCTGAGGTATAAGAAATGGGGAATATTTTTAGAAGGCCTGCCCTCCTAGGGGAAGTAAATGACTTATGAAAACGGCATTTTTTCAAAGTGGCCTTCAAGAGAAAAGGGAGCCGTGTGTGATGGCCAAAATGGAATTCTATGAATTAGTGCAACTCATTATTCTGGCCGTCCGCACACACACACACACGCACACACGCACGCACACTCGCTCACTTCTCCTCCTGCCTTCCATTTCATGGCCTTAGCTCAAATCTGAGGGAAAACCACGGCCACCTCCTCCCCGGGCCTCAGCGGCGGCCTGTCTGATTGGATACCTCCCACAGCCCTGAAGACCGGTGCTTCAAGGAGAACACGCTGAGTCCTCGCTTCTTAAAGTGCGCGCCGTAAGTTACCTTGAAATGTTATTTTTTTTTTGAAAAAAAAAAAAGTATTTTAGGTTCAACAGACACTTGGGTTCCTGTTAACTCATTTAAGGAGAAAGTGGGGGGAAGGCATTCAGATCAAGGCTTCTTTGACAACGTGAACCTCCTTACTTTGAACCCCGACAGCGTGGATGGGATGAAAGATTTCGTGGAGACGCAGATGCGTCCACGGGCAGGTGACACAGGACAGATGTTAGCTACAACGGAGACACGGGCATCTTGGATGGGCTTTGTTTGGCCAATAATGGAGACTAGACATTGGAGGGAGGGGGCAGTGGGAGACCCAGAAAACCAAGACACAAAAAACACTTTGTGGCCATTGTGTTTCCACTGGAGTCTTGATCTGGGGAAAGCATGCTGTTTGGAGAACTAATAAGACGACCAGCCCCTTTGATGAGGCGCATTCTAGAAACCAAGGCCTAGAGGAGTCATCCATTGCCGGCTCCCCGGGCCTTTCTCCTTATCTACAAAATCGGGCTTCCAAGGGAGCATGGATGTGTCTTCTGCCCCTCACCCCTGTAGCCCCTACAACCAGCTCGTGGTCTTTTATCGGGAAGGCTCGTGGTGGCTTCCCATGGTCCCCAGGCTCAACTTCAAACCCCCAGTCTAGCAACCAAGGCCCACCGTGAGTTGGCTCCACTTTGCCACTCCTTCCCAGCCCCCACCCTACCTAAGACCTCTACTCCCACCACACATCTCCTCCCTTGTCCCACTCTATTCTTCCCTCCTCCATGGAAAATGCCCTTCTCCAAACAGGCTCTTCTCCACTGTCTAAGGTCTGCTCGTTCCGGCCGACCTGACTCCCAGGAAACTTCGAGACTACTCCATCCTCATTCATCTGCTTCTGTGAGTTCTCACACACTGATTCTATGTACATTTGACCCACCTCATCGAGTGTCAGTCTAGTCTCCTCTCCCAAAAGGACCATCAGCTTTCTAGGGGCAAGGACCCTGCCTGGTAGGCACCAGCACATGGCACGGGGCCAACAGAGTGGGCACAAGAAGCTCTGGCCTCTCCTGAACTGTGAGAAGTGGCCAGACTGTGGGTGGGTTGGCGAGGGCAGAAAATATGGACTCGTTACCTCCTCCGGGACCTTCCATCCCCGAGACTGGGGAGCAGGACTCAAGAGGCACTGCTGCCACATTGCTGTCACCTCTGCCAGCCACTCTAAAACCTGGAGGACCACTGGTCTGAGGCCAGGCTAAAACTTGCAGCTCCTCAATGTTGTTCCAACTCTTTTCATTCCTTAACGGTTCACTCAGTTGATCAATAATTGTTGACTGGCCCACTATGTGCCCGGTGCTGGTGATCTGGTGGTGGATATGGCAGACCCTGTCCCCATTCTCTTGGAACTGATAGACACTGGATCAAGAGCCACAGAAGGACTGATTACCATTGTGACAAATGCAGTGGAGGGTCGGTGCAGCTGCTAAGAGGCTTTCCATGGACCTAGCAATCGCTTCTCAAGGACATTGCTTTATGTCTGGAGCCCTCAATCACCATGATGGACCACTTGATGGGATGCTGAGCGTAGGGGGCCTGGTGGGAGAAGGTCAGTTCTCAGTCACTGAGGGTCTGTGGTGAGGCTGTGCTCTGAGCGCAGGTGGAGAAGTACCTTCAGGCAGGCATTGGCCTGCACTTGTGATGCACGTGGAAGGACCAGAACAGGAGTCAGCTGTCCCTCCAGGGGAAGCCATAGCCAGAGATGTTCCAGCACTCTCGGATGCTGGCTGCCTTCTCCTCTTTGAAATGAGGGCCTTCTTTGCAACAAGCTCCCAATTCTTCTAAGGTTTCACTAATCTCAGCCTAGCAGCCACTGATCACTCCCTCCCGGCTTCTCTCTCACTTCCTTGATGTCTCTCCTAATGCGCTAGTGAGCTGCCTTGTATCGTGGCTTCTGCAAATGTTCACCCCTGCGTCTCCAGAAGAACTAGAATTACATCTAGTTCTTTATGTAGCAAGGGTCCTAGGGGAGGGCATAAGCCAGGTGAAATGAGTCTCTGGCATGCATGCCACCACCTGCTAAGCTGCTGGCTGTGGCAGACATGACTAATCAATCCTGACACTCATTTCTGTTGTGCCTGGAGGGTTTAAAAGCATCTCCTCAGAAGCGTCTTTTCTGGCCACCCTCTAAAGGAGGTCACTTTTCCCAAATTGTTTTCTATGACTAAACCCCATTCTTTTCTTCACAGTGCTCACCACACTTAGTAATTATGTATTTTTAAACTTGTTGAAGGCCTAGTTCCCCAACTAACTTGTAAGCACCATGTGGTGGGATCCTGTCAGTGTTTGCTCATCCCCGGTGCTAAGCAGTTTTTGTCACATAGGAAGAGCCCAACAAATATTTGCTGCAGGTTAGCTGAATGCCTGAGTCAATGAATGATTTAAAGAGAACACAAGCCTCCTTCTCACACACCTGGGTTGAGTCCTGGCTCTGCAACTTCCTAATGGGTGTGCTGGCACCAAACCCTCTGCTTCTCCACCCCAGTGTCTCGGGCTGTCTAAGTGCAGGTTTCAGCAAATCCAGGACAAAGCCTGTCCCTCTGAGCTTGGTGGCCATGGGGAATTTTATTTAGGACTTGAATGTTGGTTTACTTTGGACCTAGTGGGTTGCTGCTCAGTGTAGACCCAGGAGAAAGGTGCCAGGGGTGAGCAGAGCTGCAGCCCCTCCCCTCCTCCCTGGGTCCTGGACGGCAGCCTCTGCAGCAACCAGGACCCTGTGGGGAGGGGCCCTCAGCTCCCAGGCCCTGGGCTGTGTCGGCATCAGGCGTGGACTTGCCTCTGGCCCGTGACAACTGAGGATGTGGCAGTGGCATTACTGCCTGCATCTTGGTTTCCTCTTCCTCCTCCTTTGCCTCCTTCCCACCACAGGGAGGGGGTAGAGGGGTGCTGTGTGCGCCCCTTTGTTGTTTCTCCAGCTGGGACCAGATGGTCCCTCCCCTCTAGGGATTTGAAGCACCCTGAGTCCATTTCCCCACCCCCAGGCTCAAAGCCTGCCTAACACATCCTGGGGGAGGCTGATGCCTCAGGCAAAGCAGCTCCCGCTGGCCTAGAGCCAGTGGGAATTTGTGGGGATGTTTGGGGGGTGGGGAGGAGGCTGAGGGCTTGGGGAGGGCCCGAGTGGGGTTGGGAGGGCCCTAACTGACTGTCCCCAACCCCAGAATAAGGCATGGAGGGCATGGTGGGGCTGGCCGGGACCTAGGGAGCCCAGGCCCCTGGCTCTCAGGGTGGAGAGCAGGGCCCAGCAGGAGTCCAGCCTTCTTCCAGAGGGGCAGGGCCATGACTCGTCCTCCTAGAGGGCCAGTCAGCTGGGGGAAATGGGTCCTCCAGGAGATAAAGCAAGCCCATTCCTCCCCAGCAACCAGAGATTCTTATCCCTGGCACAGGAAGCAAAGGAGGGCTGGGGGCAGGGCGTTCCCCCCCCCCCCCCCCCCCCCCCCCCCCGCAGGCAGGCAGCACTTCTGGGTTTCAAAGGCTTTCTCTGCCCTGTTCCCTACACCTACTCCACTGCTTCCGCCTCCTGCCTTTGGCTAGAGGGCCCTTCCTCCCACCTCTGCTGGTGAACTTCTACTTACCCTCAAGGGCCGACTCAAATGTCACCTCCTCTGAGAAGCCTCCCGAGACTCCTCCAGCCAAGGTTACTTGCTACTTCTTTGGGTTCCTCTTTCCATTACTGTGCGTGTGATACTCTTAGCTTCCATCTTCCCCCAGAGCTCCGGGGGCCTCATCACTGTGCCCAGTGTCTGTTATTTCTGCCAGCCTTACCTCCACGAATGCTATTCTATCATGGCACCAGTGGCAGCCAGGCCCCACGAAGGCCTCCGGGGACGCTGGACTCCTGGTCTTCATGGCTGTGTCGTTCCCTCCCACGCTGGATAGGGCCGAGATGTGTGACTGACAGAACATTGCCTCAGTGACGATGCATGGCTTCGGGGGGAGGGAATCAAGGGCCCCAAAGCTGCCTTGCTCTCCTTTAGGCTGCTTGCTCCGAGAAAGCCAGTTGCCATGTCATCGGGACACTGGGGCGGCCCCGTGGAGAGGCTCATGTGGAAAGGTGCAGACGCCTGCTCCCCATGACCAGCCACCCTGTGAGTGGGCCACCTTGGAAGTGGATCCTGCAGCCCAGCCACGCCTTCAGATGACCGCAACCTGAGGGACAGCTCGACCACAACCTCACGTGCAACCCCAAGGCGGAACCACCCGGCTGAGCTGCTCCTTGGGTCCCTATCAGCAACCAGTAAGCACCTCAGTGCCCTGTGGGGACTCCCTTCTCCTGTCTCCTCCTTGTGTGTGGCCTTGGTGAGACTGGCTCTCACCAGGGCTCCCTCTTTCCTGGGCCAGCGGATGGGGCCTGACCCTGGAGAGGACATAGTTGGGCTGCTCCTAGAAACTACTTGATAACACACACACACGGTTACATATGAAACAGATAATGTACACACAAATATATGCACACACATATATGTACATATACACACGGACACACATACATGTACGTGTGGACACACACGTTTTCCCTTTTCGCCAGAGTCAGACCCGATGGACGTCAGCTATTGTTGGTACACACGTGACTTGGTCCAACCACCTCACTGCCGTCACCCACCACTGTGTGTTAGATAAATAACCTGGCGATAGGAAGGATGTCAGAGCCACTTACTGTAATTTTGGTTTGTGTTTTGTTTGCCCTCTTGGAGGAGAATTGAAAAGCCTGAGAATGCGTCATGCTTGATCCCCTGAATTTCTTCCTCCCTCCCCCACGTTCCCCGAGGAAAGAAGCTGCGGCTCACCTGCCTTAGGATGTTCCTGTTGCCGGGCCGGGGGCAGGTGTCTGCATGTCTGCAGGTGGCCTGGTAGTCGGCTCTTAGAGGGAAGAGCGCCAGCTCAGCTGCACTGAGTGTATCTTTGTTGCTGACAGTGCCCGGGAGGTGACAGGCCCTTCCCGAGAGAGATGGCTGTGTGGCCCGTCTCAGGAGCCAGGGTATAGCCATGAGGCCTCCCAGCAGAAATCCTGGAGCCAGCTTGGTGCAGACCCAGTGACGCTGCCCATCTCCGGGGGCCTTTCGGCTTCTGTGGGGTGTGACCTGTACTCATTTAGCAGTGAGCAGTGCACACTGACACCGGGTGTGGAACCCCGACACGTCCCAATGGACTGCTCTGTGTGACATCCCAGGACTCTGGGGCTGTGGGAAGGGAGCCCCATGGTGACTGGTGTGGAACCTTCCGCCATCCAGCATGGCAGGGGCACCACCTCAGGCTTATAGTAATCTGACGTAGGAAAATGTGCCATTTCTTTGATACCCACATTTGTGGAATGAGGCTCAAAGCTACTAGAATGTCAGCACCACGTGGCCTGAATTTTTCTTTTCATTTTGTTCATTCTTGTATTATAGTGCCGAGTACATTGCCTGACACTCAGTAGGTACGCAGTAAGTATTAATGCATAAAGTCACAAGTAGAAAATACTTTACTGGGTGCCCGCTAAGTGCTAGAGGCTCTAAAGAAACCTTCCTTAGATTCATTCTTCTTTTCACAATAACCCTAGAAACTCAGTATTCCCCGTCCACATTTTATTTCTCTTCCCTCCCTCCTCCCTCCCTCCCTCCGTCCCTCCCTCCTTCCCTCCCCCACTGTCCTTCCCTTCCTAATCCCATTCCAGCTGTCCTAATGCATTTTATCCACGTTCTTATGAGCAATGCACAGTTTACATGTATTTTTAGTTTCTGTGAAGGTTAGTGGTTTGCATCTCATCCTGTTTTCCTTTCTTTTCACCCACCATGTTTTGCCATCTACCTTCCCAGGTGGGGACGGCCTGCAGCACCCGGCTACCTGTCCACACGGGAACATCCTCACATCTCTCTCCTGTGACAGGACTTTGGACTGTTTCCCCAGGAGTGGAACTGCTAGTCTGTGATGTGTGTGTAACCACCAGGAAAAGCTGCAGCGGCCTCACTACCTACCAGCAAGCCTTCAGGCTTCCTTCATTTCCATATCTGGGCCACAGTGGCATTCCCCAGCTTGCTAATATTTTCCAGTCTAATTAGGTATAGTGATACCTCATTGTTGTTTTAAATTGCATTTCTTGCCTCCGTTTTGGGGAAGGATTCAAGCTTCAGAGAAGTGACGTGCCCAGAGGCGCTCAGCTGGTGTGTGAGTAGCTGGGCTTTGCCCACCCACTCTGGGCTCAGGCTGGAGTCGGCTGGGACCCAGCTGCCCCTGGCATGGGCTGAGGGTTCTGCCAGCACCGGGGTCAGACTGGTGTGGGTGCAGTCTTCTGCTGTGATCGAGCCCCATCTGGTGGCGCTGAGAGGGAACTGCCGCTGCGGAGGGATGGAGAAGGGAGCGGAGGGGAAGGGAGGGGAGGGGAGCAAACGGGAGGGGAGGAAACCTGAACTGCCTTGCTTTTGAGGCTCCTGTTGTTTTTTTATTATTTTAAGTCAAATTTAATAATTTTTGAGCTATAATTGCCATGTAACATTAGTTTCTGGTGTACACCATAAAACTTTTTTCTTGTGATTAGAATTTTCGAGACCCACTCTCTTAGAAACCCCCAAATATACAGCACCCCACTACCAAGTACAGTCACCACGCTGCACACTGCATCCCCAGAACTTCTTTACCTTGTAACTGGGAGGTGGTATCCCTGGCCACCTTCACTCTGCTGGTGGAGGGAACCTGAAACTTTTTTTTTTTTTTAAAGATTTTATTGGGGAAGGGGAACAGGACTTTATTGGGGAACAGTGTGTTCCCCAATACTTTTTTCCAAGTCCCCAGGACTTTTTTCCAAGTCAAGTTGTTGTCCTTTCAATCTTAGTTGTGGAGGGTGCTGTTCAGCTTCAAGTTGTTGTCCTTTTAGTCTTAGTTGTGGCGGGTGCAGCTCAGCTCCAGGTCCAGTTGCCGTTGCTAGTTGCAGGGGGCAGAGCCCACCATCCCTTGCAGGAGTCGAACCGGCAACCTTGTGGTTGAGAGGACGTGCTCCAACCAACTGAGCCATCCGGGAGCTCAGCGGCAGCTCAGCTCAAGGTGCCGTGTTCAATTTTAGTTGCAGCGGACAGATCCCACCATCCCTTGTGGGACTTGAGGAATCGAACTGGCAACCTTGTGGTTGAGAGCCCGCTGGCCCATGTGGGAATCCAACGAGCAGCCCCTGCAGTTAGGAGCTTGGAGCTCCAAACGCCTGAGCCACCGGGCCAGCCCTGAAACGTTCATTTTTGAGGCTCCTATTGTTTTTAGCAAACAAAACCAGATATATTGCAAAAATGTTTAGGATACTTTCGTTAAAATGTACCTTTAATTAACGTACAGTATACCTGCCTAAAAGGCATAAACCCCAAGTATACATACAGTTCCATGAATTTTCACAAGTGCACACCTGTGTAAGCAGCACTCCAGGTGGTGGTACTGCCTGAATTGGTAATTTGCATTTCCTGGTGACTAACGAAATTCCTCGTGCGTATTGGTCACTCGACTAACCTCTTTTGTGATGTTTGCCCATTTTTCTGCTGAGTTACCTGCCTTTTGAAAAATTGACTTACAGTAGTTTAAAATATGTCATCTGGTTATAAGCCCATACATGTCTCCTCCCACTCCTCCTGCCTTTTCACTCTTTGTGATGTCTTTTGATAAGCAGAAGTTCTCACTTTTAATATAACATAATTTATTAACATTTTAATATTGGGGCTTTGTGTGTTGTTTAGAGTCTGGTTTTGCTTACCCAAGATCCTGGAGGTTGTTGTCTGTTTCTTTTAAAGCTCCCACAATCTGTATCTGTCTGGAATTGCTCTTTGCACATGGTGGGAGGCAGAGGGTCACCATTTTCTCCATGTGGACATTTAACTGACCGGCCTGATTTATTGAAAAGATCATCTTTTCCCCACTGCACCACGTGCCCCTTTGTCATAAGCAGGGGGCTGTGCTTGTGTGGATCTGCTCCTGGTATAATGTTTGTCTCTGCATCTGGCGGTGATAACTCCGTGAGAAAATGCGGTGTAACTGGACTAGTCACAAGGTCATTTCTGAGTGTGTAAAATCCTGGAGTACGTTGTTGTAGGTGGTACTGTCTGCCCGCGGACCGGCTGGGGGCTGCTGCTGCATGTCCCTTTCTCAAGGCTCTCTGTTCGTCTGGGGCGGGGGGAGGGGTGGGGAGACTCACGGTGGGCTCACGTGGTCACAACATCAGGAAACTGGATGGAGGCTCCTTTGCCTGGAAGGTCCACACATGAAAGCCCTGGACTCCCCCCCCCCCAACCCTGGGAGTACCCAGGAGGCCCCAGCAATGAGATGGGGCAGTCGCTTCCTGTATTTATGTCCCCTCCCTTCTCCAGTCTAGCTGGACCCAGGGAAGCCTGCAACCAGCTGCGCAGGAGCGTCTGGGGTCTGAGCGGTGGGGTTCGCACAGCAATTCCCCCTTGAGGGTCTGGGAAAAACAAGCAGTCCCTTGAGGACCTGGCATTCAGCTCAGCTGGGGCTGGGGCTGACCTCCTGCTAAAATTACTCCACTGTGTGGAAAGGGGTTTCCTATTGACGAGCAAGTCCAGGAGCCAGGGCCTTGGGGACTCAGGGAAAAATCTCCCCGGCTGAGGATTCGAGCAGTGTGACAGATCTGCCTCCTGGGGCCACCAGCCTGGGGCCCAAGCTCTGGCACCTCCAGTGGGCAGAGATGGGCAGCCGGGTGTGGCTGGGGGGGGGCTGGGTCAGGGAGGTGTCAGGAGTGGGGTACCAGCACCCTGTCATGAACTCAGGGGGGCCCTGGGGACCTCTCTGCCCCCTCTCTGGGCCTCCAAATGCTCACCGTTGGTCTCTCTGAGTTATGCCGACACCCTACCACCTGGTACCTGGGGATGGGACCTTGTTTGGAAACAGGGTCTTTATAGATATAATCAGGTTACGATGAGGTCATTTGGGTGGACCCTAATTTCATCTGGTTGGTGTCCTTACAGGAAGAACAGGGACACACAGAGAAGACAGTTATGTGAAGATGGAGGCCTCTGCGGAAGATGGAGATTGGAGCGGTGCTGCCACCTGCCGAGGACACTGGAGCCACCAGAAGCTGGAACAGGTGAGGAAGGATCCACTCTCGAGGTTTCAGAGGGCCTTCAGTGGCCCTGCTGGACTTGTGGCCTCCACACCTGTGGAATCAATGGCTGTTCTTTCCAGCCACCCAGTCTGTGGTCCTTCTTACAGCAACCCTGGGCAACTCGCACAGCCCATCTCTGGGCTTGCCCCTCCAACCTGTCCTTCACCATGTCACTTTCCTGCTTGACACGTGTCAGTGGCTCCTGCAGACGGCTGGCACAGCACCATGGGTGCTGATGGCATCTCCCATTCAACCAGCCCCAGTGGAATCTCGGCTCCTGCCTTTCTCTCTCTCTCTCACTGCTCCCCATCTCATTTTAGGCACCCAGCAGTCATTCTGGCCAAAGGACGTCCTCTTTCTCATGCCTGTTTCCAATCCAGTGACAGATTCTATCAGTTCTACCTCCAAAATGTGTTCTCAGTTTGCTCCCACCACCCCCAAAATTTTAAGCCTCTAACTTCTTTCTTGCATGATAGCCTCCTGTGGTAGGTTGAGTGAAAATGGCCCCAATCCTCTACTGCCCGTGCATCCAGGCCCTTTGTCACGTGACTTTGCAGCTCCTTCCTTCTACAGGTGGGTCTATTCCACTCTTGAATCTGAGCTGACCTTGGGACTTGCTTTGGCCACTAGGGACTACAATGAGGTGATAGTGTGCCACCCCTGAGCGTAGGCTTTGCACACTCCTTGGAACCCTGCCACCACCATGAGCACAGCCCAAGCCAGCCTGTTAGAGGATGAGATACAGGGAGCAGAGACCAGCCATCTCAGCCAAGGCCGTCCTGGACTAGCCAACCCTCAGCTCGCTGACTAGCTAACCTGCTAACACATGAACCCAGCTGAGCCTGGCCCAGGTCAGAAGAACTGTTTAATTGACCTGTGACCTATGAGAAATTCAGTTTAAACTATGTTTGGGGATAATTTGTTACACAGCCGTAGCTAACCGATACACCTCCCTGACTAGTTGCGAGGCTGTCCCTTCCGCCTGACAGTATTTCCTCCAGAGTGGTCTCTCCCCTACTTGCTACCCTCCAGTGGTTTCCTGTTGCAATTTGAATGAATTCCAGAGCACAATCTATCAAGCCTGATTCCTGACTCTCCTTCCTCACTTGGCTTCAGCCACAGTGACTGTCCTCTGTCCCATGAACATGCTGGCGCTGTCCCCCAGAATCGGCACATTCACTTCTTCCCCCTCACCCCACGTGGTAGGCCTTCACTGACACCCCCGCTGAAGTCACTCTCCCCGACACTCTGCACCGTCCTTTTCCTCGATGCTGAAATTGTTTTTGTTGAGGGGCATATTATTTGTGTCCCCAACGTAAGCTCCATGAACGCAAGAATAATGTCTGTTTTGTTCCCAGCTGTATCTGCAGTAGTTATGACAGTTCCTGTACCTAAGTGCTCAATAAATACTTGCTAAGGGAATGAATAATCACCACAGGGGGAGAAAACCCCACTGCGGCACAGTTGACACGCCCTCTGTAAGCACATCATCTCCTGCACTGTCCAGGGTCACGTGTGCACTCCAGGCTGACAGCACGACCTGTGGGCTACTCAGCATCACGCCTTGTCCCTGCCCTCTGAGTTTTTGCACATATGGTCCCTCAGCCTGCCCTCCTGTCCCACACAAAAATACCGACTATTTATTCTTACATGTTTTACATTACAAGTCTTGACCCCCAAGCTTTTCTATCTCCCTGACTCCCCGCCAATGGTGGGGTTCTCCTCCCCCAGCTCTCCCTAGACACTTCCCAACACGCATCACTGCTCACTGTCATGCCTGTCTTCAGGATGGTTTGACTAGGTCTCCTCAACTACTGCGTCTCTGGCACCGCCACAGGACCTGGTGGGGCTCAATAAATACGTGATGGATGAGGAAATGGCTATGATCAGACGCAGATGGACTGGGCGTCTGAAGATCTGCTCTCTCCCGGTCTGTTGTGGATCCAAACCTGTGAAAGGTCGGGGAGGTGTGCCCCGGGCAGAATAGCAGGAGCTGGGTTGGGGAGCATGAACGTAATTACTGGAGTGTTGGAAGCACAAGTATTGTGCTGCCCACCAGCCTGAACACTCCACCACGTGAAGAGAGGTCCAGATTAGAGGAGGGAACACTGGCCCCTCTCCTTGCTCCTCTGTGACAGCAGAAGGGCCGGGCTTCCCTCTCCCTGAACACCTCTTTGCATCTGGCCTCCTAGTGAGTCTCAGGAAAAGCTGATATACACTTCCTGCCCTGCAGGAAAGGAGCCGGGGGTCTTGGTGGACCACAAGGGGAATACAGCAAGTCTGCCGTATAATACCATTGGTGTGGGGAAAGGAAACGAACGAGCGAATGAAATCCATATGTCACCTTGGAGTCAGTCCTCACAACCAGAAAGAAATTCGGTCTTCGGTCCCTCACTAGAAAGCTGGGCTGGATCCATTCTTTGTCATTACATTTTAAAGAGGGATGTGGTCGATATACCAGAGACATAATGAAACTGAATTTTATGATAGAAAACTCAGAAAAAAATGGAAAGGCTGCATTGTATCTGTTCATTTGTTCCTCATTCCTCATCCTCCTTGAATAGGAATATCAGACAAAGACTGACTTCTCCCCTTCCACAGTGGCTCGAATGAGAGAAAATGGGCTCAAATTGCAGTGAGAGAGAGGCAGGTTAGACCGGCAGCAGGACTTCCTGAGGGCGAGGACACTCAGTGCAGGATGGGGGGTGGCAGGGCTTCGTCCTGACCACTGAGTCGGCAGCACACATTGAATGCCTTTCCAGTGGTTTTCGGTTTTGAGTTTGCGTGAGATAATCCCGACAAACTGCCTGACACTGGGTGATGCTTCCCCTTTTGGAAGAGCTCGCTCTCCGGAAGGAGCAGGTATTTACTGGAGAGAGGGAGTATCACGTAGTCCCTTGTAGCTGCTTCCTTGAGGCTCTGGCCGTCTGTCTAAGCATCGGAGGGCTCCAGGGTCGGACCTGCCCGCCCCTCAAGGGCCCTGCCTTCCCTTATTGGTGAATAATGTGGGCTGAGAGTGGGTGGCAGGGGGCTGTGGGAGCCTCCACAATTTTACTCTGCCTCCCAAGGCAGTGACTCAGTGGACAGAGCCATTCACCTCTGAGGGTCACTTTGGAGCCTGGAGGTGGGGTGTGGAAATGTAAAAAGCTGGTGGGGAAACCCTTTTAGTTTATGGAGGCAGAAAGTAACACCTGGCCAGTGAGCCTGTAGCTGCACGGCCATCGTTCTGGCCCCTGGGGGCTGCACTCGCTCCGGGGGCCACAGGGACCACTTGCTTCTGGGGTCCACCATGGAGACACAGGGTTTGTCAGCAGCAGCTGCTCCTCAGTTTGACTCAACATCAACATGCCCAGCTCTGAGGACCTTTCTGGAAAGCGGGGCTGGGAAGGCTGCGCCCCGTCCACCCCGGAGGACTATGGGAGCAGCTCGCATTGTTACTGAGCTTCTATGCGTCCACGTCTGTGCTTCATGCTTCACGGGCAAGCTCTCATGTCATCTTCACAGCATCCCTGCTCGACAGGTACTATTATTAGCCCCATTTCACAGATGAGAACACAAAGGCACAGAGAGGGAAAGTAACGCGTTAAGTCACACAGCTAGCAAGTGGGACAGTTGGGATTCGAGCTTACTTGAAATGCTTGTAGGGACTACAAGGGCCTGGGCTTGTGACCTCAGTTGGCAGTTGCCCCAGGAAGGGACCGTCTCTGAACAGTCCTACAGATGTACCAGAGTTTCCAGCAAGTGAGGAGGCAGGCTGGGGACTAACTTGAGGATACAGCTGGCATCCCAGTCCTGCCGCTTCCTGTCTGACTCTGAGCACGTCCCTTGCCCTCTGTGCCTTCTTTTCAAATGAGTAATCCTCATTTCCATGTATTGACAGAGGTTCCCCCTCTCTTAGTCCCCCGATCGGCTCCCCACCCAACACACGAGGGCCAGCTCCCCACAGAGCCATGTCATGTGTGTGTTCTCAGCCAGCCCCCTTCCTCCTGAAGTCCGTCTTGGGACTCTGGGCCGCCCTTTCTCACTGCTGCTATGACTTCCCTCCCAAAAAGGCCCTCCCAAGGGGTGTTCCTTTGGTGGGGAGACAGCCCAGTTGGTCCTGAGATGGTTGTGACTCGATGGGGACAAAGGCTACATCAGCACCACGAGCCATGCGGTTTGGCCTTGTTTTCTAATCACTGCTGTCTAAAGGGGCTGCACCTGAAGGCCAGGTGGTGTGCCAGAGGCCGGCCTCTGGCGGCCGAGGGTGTGACCCCCACCCTGAGGTGGCCGGGGCAGGGCGACTTAGAGGGCTACGGTGGGGTCTCGGGCAAACACCTTTTTGGCGTCTATCTCCCCTTCGATCATGTGGGGGTGGATGTCCACATCTAGTCCCGCATCTCTGCAGAGCTTGAGCAAGGTCCGGATATTGTTGTGGGACAGCCTCAGGTATCTGCGCAGCAAGGACAAAGAAGTCAGAGAGCGTGAAGTCACTGCAGCTTTGAACTCGACTGGAAAGAGCTTAGCAACGTGGCACCTGCAGAAGGAACGGGCTGCAGACATTTCTGGAGCTGATAGGGACCTCATAAGAGGGTGGGACATCCCACAGAGTTGGTGGGAGTTTTTATTGGTGTAACCCTTTTGGAAATCAATTTGGCAACATATACACAAAGCAGCCCTTGCCCCAAATAAAGGTTCTTTATGTTGGACCCAGTAATTCCACTCCAGCCCTCAATGATCTCAAGAAAAGAACTCAATGGAAAGAGAAGTTATTATAACGAAAGTGTTCATTTTGGGGTTATCAGCAACAGGAAAACAGGAAATTCTATCAACAGAGGAGTGGTTAAGGAAATAAGAGAACATCCATTTCGAGGACTGTGCTGCTGGCACTAAGGTGGCATTAGGAAGGAGAAGGTGCAGTACGGCTGTGACATTATGCCAAGCGGCAAGAAAAAACCGGGCAATTGGTAGATGTTTGTGTCAATCGGCTGCCATGTGTGCGTCACCTGAATAATGCCCTAGGACAGTGGAAACAAAGGCTGAGCAAAGCCGTAGGGACAGGGGTGAGTATTTTCTTTTAATAATATTCAAACAAAAAAATTAGGCCACTGATTTGAAGTATTAGCCTAAAGCCCTACAGCTCTGACTTACCCTGAAGAATGAAACTGATCCCAACTGTACTGAGATCTAGAGAGTCTGCCATCGTTATATCCTAAGAGCTTTTTATTCCACCACCACCTTTGATCTTGCCCCCAGCTTTAGTTAAGGACGTACGTGGGGCCCCTCCTCAGGCTGGTTCTCACTTTGCAGCAGGTGATGGAGGAGTCATTGCACGTTGACATAACCTGGGTTTCTACCCATTACGAACGGCCTCGCTTCTCTTTCAAGACCTGCCCAGGGCTTACCTGTCTTACAGTCAGCTCAGACCCCACTCGCCAGTCCCCACGCCCGGATTATCTTTCCCTGACGGCTCCATCCACAGTCTGCCCCTTCCCTCTCTGGCTGGCCCCACCGTGGAGGGTCTTACATGCGTGCGCGTGGGCACTCACTACGATCCCATTCCAGAAACTTTCATCCTTTTGTCGGAGGTTTTTCTAATGGCTTGTTAGATACCATCTCTCCAAATATTCTTTCCCCTTCCTTGCAGGGTAGGGGCCTGTCCAAATCTCTTTTCTCCCCACCGCGGAGCCCAGATAGGCTGTCTGTTGGTCAGAGTCAATTAGAACCACCCTGTCGATCCAGTAATCCCACTTCCGGGTATTTATCCGAAGAAACCCAAAATGCTACTTCGAGGGGACGTGTGCGTCTGTATGTTCATTGCAGCAGTGTTTACAGTAGCCAAGATGTGGAGGCAGCCTGGGTGTCCATCAGTGGATGAATGCATAAAGGAGAGGTGGTACATATACACAATGGAATGTTACTCAGCCATAAGAAGAATGAAATCCTGCCATTTGCAGCAACATGGACAGACCTAGAGGGTACTGTGCTCAGTGGAGTAAGTCAGAGAAAGACAGATGTCATGTGATTTCTCTTGTAGGTGGGATCTAGAGAACAGGATAAATGAATAAACAAAACAGAAACAAGCTCAGATACAGAGAGCATTTTGATTATTGCCGGATTAGGAGGGGAGTTTGGGGATGGGTGAAGAGGGTGGGATATTGAGATGTACAGATTGGTAGTTAGAAAATGGTCCTGGAGATGTAGAATACAGTGCATAACCAGTAGTATTGTAATAACTGTGGTGTCAGACGGGTACTGGATTTATCGGGGTGATCACTTCGTAAGTTATATAAATGTCGAATCACTGTGCTATACACCTGAAACTAATATAATATTATATGTCAAGTGTAATTAAAAAATGTTTTAAATCCTTGGAAAAAAAGAAAAACCACTCTGTCAATCTGAAAGCCACAGCCAAGGTCATCCAGCCATGGAAGTGGCAAGAGCAAGAAGCCCCCTTTAGCCAGGGAGGCTGCCTGTTCATCTTTCAGCCAGTCAGCCAGCAGAGCAGGACTGTGTGATGGGGCTGCTGGATGCCCGGCCTCTTAAACCTAATGCTGTTTACGAGGACTCCTGCAGCCTTGTGCTGTCCCATTTCCCCCGCTACTGAAGTTTCTGAACCTTGTCAGTTACATCTTTATAGTAAAGGACAACATTGGGATGGGCAGGGATACTTGAATTTTCTAGTGGAAACCAAACTGTCTGGTGTGGCTGAAAACCAGTGGGTCCTGATAATAAAGAACAAGTGAGAAGGGAGACCCCTTTGTAAGAGCAGTGAATACCAAGTGGTTCCACGCTTTGTTCGTGATCCCTTCGAGAGTCTAAAAACCCAAGCATACAGCAGGTAGCCACTGGGGAAGGTGGCTACTAGCACAGCAATTCAACACCAGTGGAAAGGCTCTTAGGGGGCGTTTCCTGTTAAACAGGACGGCCACACAAAAAGCTCCTTCTTTCCTTTTTGATTAACATTCAGCGTTTCCACTGTGAAACCAATGGAAATATTGGAACGTTGCATAAGCGTCCAAAGATGTGGCCTCCTCAAAATGGCAGCACCTAAACGTCACGTCCATCCGCGAGACGGTCCACCAGCAGGTGAGGCTTCTTCCCCGGAGCAGCCCTTTGGGCCTCAAAGTCAGAGCCCAGTCACGCTGCGCCACCCTCCCTGATCTCCAGGCTCAGCCCAGGCGTCTGGACCGGAGGCAGGAGTGAGCAGAGCCTGTTCCCCAGGACCCCCCCAGCTCCACACACGCAGGACTGCTCACCGGCAGCTGAGCACCTCCTCCGGCTTCAGCATTTTCACGATTTCTATCTTGGGCTCGGTGCCCTTTTCCATGAGGCTCTTCATCTTGCGCTCGTAAGAGTCGGGTGTCTTGCCGACCCAGTCTTTGAGGAGGGTCGACCTCCGTCCGGCAAAGAGAGTGTCCTGTAACATGGGATCTATGATGCTCTGTCGACGGAATGACACTGACCGTCGAATGGAGTCTGCACCGGTGCCATCCTTGATCTCCAAGTCTGAAATTGGACAGGGGTCACCGGGCATCAGATCCTGGTAGAGGTCAGGTAGGCGAGAGGGGGATGGGCCTGAAAGACCGCGTGGGCTTCAAACGATACCTGTTCTGACACAAGAGGTCTTTCCAGGGCGTCGACAGGTTCTCCTTCTTAGCATTTGTTTAATCCTTATCTTTTCCTCCTTCCTTTCTCCCTGACTCCCCAATGCCCTTCCTTTCTCTCCTTCCCTTTATCCCCTTCTCTCAATCTTATCTTCTCTGCCTCCACAGACGGAGTTCACCTGAAAGGGACTTTAGTCTAGAGGGGTTAAGGGAAGATATCAGAGGAGAGCAACTTTGAGCTGGGTTTTTAAAGGACAAATAGTTTAGTAGATGAAAAAGGGAGAAAAGTATTGCAGGCAGCAGGCACAGCATGTGCAGGCAAAAGGAGCAGCATACACACAGGCCCCTGGTGGCCAGCTCCAGACACACGAGTGTACCACCCAACAACCTCCAAAAACGACACACCCAAAGGGCACACTGGGCAGGCACCAAAGACCTGCTAAAGCAAATACTGCTCCGTAGGTCAGCCCCTGTACCACAGCTCCTCCACTGTAGTCACAGCCAATCCTCACAACCAATCAGCCTGAGGGTCAATGCACCAACCTGAGGGTGCATTGACGTGCAAACAGCAACAAATCCTTAAATACAACAGGAGCGCACATACAACTCACACAAGGGACACACCTGGAGCTCAGGTGACCAGGGAGACTGCCACTGGGCCCCACAGGACACCTACTACATAAGGCCACTCTACTGAGACTGGGAGACATAGCAGCCCTACCTAATACATAGAAACAAACACAGGGAGGCAGACAAAATGGGGAGACAAAGAAACATGTCCCAAATGAAAGAACAGAACAAAGCTCCAGAAAAAGAATCTACCAGATGCAGAGTTCCAAACACTGGTTATAAGGATGCTCAATGATCTCAGGGAGAACTTCAACAAAGAGATAGGAAACATAAAAATGGAGACAGAAAACATAAAAAAGAACCAGTCAGAAATGAAGAATACAGTAACTGAAATGAAGAATACATTAAAGGGAGTCAATAGCAGATAAGATGAAGCAGAGGAGTGAATCAGCGATTTGGAAGATAAGGTAGTAGAAAACACCCAATCAGAACAGCAAAAAGGAAAAAGAATCCAAAAAAATGAGGAGAGTTTAAGGGTCCTCTGGGACAACATCAAGTGTGCCAGCAGATTAGGCATCGCAAAGTAAAGATTAGTGAACATGAAGACACAGCAACAGGAAATATTAAAAATGAAACACAGAAAGAAAAGACTGGGGGAAAAACAGAGCATTGTGGGACTTCAAATATGTGTATTGTGGTACCTGAAAGAGAGGGAAGAGAATGGAGGACTGAAACAAATATTTAAAGAAATAATGGCCAAAATGTTTCCAATTTGATACAAACTGTAAGCCAAGAATCTCAACAAACCCCAAACACAAACCCAAGAAACATGAAGCAAATGACATCAACGTGCATTCTAACCAAATCGCATAAAAGAAAATCTTCAAAGAAGCCAGAGGAAAAAGATACATTACAGAGGAACATAAATAAAGACGGCGGCCACTTCTCGCTCGAAACGACCGAAGCTAGAAGACAGGCGAGCACAGTGTCCACAACGGCGGATTGCTGTGGACGCTGCTGCCCTAAGACCTGTGTGAGCCTTCTTTTCTTTCTTTTCTGTCCTGTGATGGAGGACAATACTGGCGTCCGGGACCAAGGGGCTTCCCTTACCAGATTTCTCAGGGCCATGCTTGAGGTAGTTGCCGGGGACCATGCTCAGGCGTCTTCCCCTTGGCTCCACTCCATAGAGCCTCCGGTAATGGACAGCGTCCTCATCCCTCCTGGTTTTTGGCACTGAGACCTTGGAAGGAAACAGGAGAGACGTTACCAGGGCAACAGATTCTGGCTTGGACTCCTCCATGGCCAAAATAAGCGATTTCAAGAGTTTGCTGAAAAGTGGGCAAAGGGACCATTCTGGAGAGACCCATTCTGGGGCCTGGGACAGGTTGGTGGGCAGGAATGGCATGTGGTGCCTGTCCACCAACTCCTCACTTTTGTGACTCTATATCTCAGGGAGACCATGAGGAGCCATGGAAACCACAGCCTCAGGGGCAGTGAGGTCTGGGTGTTCTCGTCTTTCCAATAGCATTCCTGAATAACTTGGGGAGGGCAGGGGGAGGAAGAAAACATAACCCTTTCCCACAGGAGCACAAGTCTTCCACTGGGGTGGGACAGTGTGTTGGGTGGGAGCGGGAAGGGTGGGTGGCGGGGCATTCATTTGTGTGTCATGTGAGGCAAGAGTGGATTTTAGAGCCTCAAATAAGAAGAGTTTTAAAGTAGCCAGACACTGTAGGAGCAGAGTGAGCACCCTTCAATATGGGGAGCCGAGTGGGGATGGGGACAGGAGGGGCTGGTACCTGCTCAGAGAACATAACACGGCGTTTCCCACTCTGCTGTTTCTGGATGTTTCGGGCTTTCTTTTCTTCCTTCCCAGTTGCTTTAGGGGGTACTGCCACCTTGGCTTTATGTTTCTGAAAGGGCAGGGAGGGAAGCACCGTGATGCCCTCCGGTGGGCACAGACCCCCTTCTTCCCCCACAAAGGGGAAGCTCCTTGGTGACTGGGCTGCACCCTCCCCTCCACCCAGAGCTTTAGATCCCATCTGGCTCTCCTGTCCCCTCACTGTCCCTCTGCCTCCGGACATGCCCTGGTGTCCACGTCGCCCCACCCCCACGTCTGGTTGTCCCTCTTCAGAATCCATCACTAGCTCCCTACCACCCTCCATGTAAGAGCCCCAGTCCCTGGCCTGATAAAAATTCCTTCTGTTCCCCAAATGGCCTTTCTAGCTGCGACTTCCCTGCCATGGCCTCCAGTCTAGAGCCACAGGAAGGCCACCTTGTCTTCGAGTTCAGCAGGACTTTCCCTCTGTTCCCAGAACCCCTCCTGCCCATCCCACCCCCACCTCGTCCCATCTTCCCAGAACTGTCATCCCGCCTTCCTCATTTCCCAGGTGCCCCTTGCAGCCATCAAGGGCGGAGCACACGTGTCTTGAATGAACTTCCTTGTGCACGTGCCTGGCTGTCCACTCCCACTGGGCAGGCAGGAAGGACGGACGGGTGCATTAGGGAGCACCAGGGTCCAGCGAGGGGTCCAGCGAGGGGAGCAGAAGGGCATCCAGGCCAACCCATAAGCCATAAGGGGTGGGGTGGGTGCTAAAGCATCACGGGGAAAGCCTCACTGACTGGGTCTCCTCTCGGGGTGTGCCACTCATGGCTGTGGGAGATGGTGGCTGACACTAGCCTCTGGGTCAGGCAACGTGGCTTGGAGTCCTTCCTATGGCTCAGTGGCTGAGCAGCCTTGGGCAAGCGACTGCTCTCTCTGACTTAGTTTCCTTATCTGATGATGGGGATAACAGGCTCTACCTCCTAGGGTGACTGTGAGAGAGATGAATTACCACGTGGAAGCACCACGCTGTCTGTCCACTTATGTTCGTGCTATTACGTGGGCACAGGAGTGTTCTGATAAGCCGGTTGGGTGTGTGGAAGGAAGCTGTCCCCGGGCATGCTCAGGGCCATCTGTGGAGGGAGTGCTGGTTAACCCTGGGGTTTGTTTGGCTTAGTAGGGAGAGGAGCATACAAGTGGGGGCCAGGGCTGAATTTCCAGGTTGAGAGGAGAGCAGCTAAGGCCAGTTCCTCCAGAGGGAGGTCTCCTCACAGAGGCTCCCCACAGCCCTCAGCCTCTGCTCACAAGTCATTGGAGTAGATCCCCACCCCCATTTTGGGGATAGCTGAGTGAAACTGATGTGAGAATGTCATAGTCCTGAGGTTACTGCAATAGCCACTGAGTCAGTTGCCCCTGTAGCCACGATTTTGGATCTTCGGGGTCTTTTTTGATGCCAAATGGGTCACAACCCTCTGGGTAGCACCACAGGCTGTGCTGAAATGAGGGCAAGCCCGGACGCCAGGCCTGCTCCAGGACAAGGGAGAGGAGGCTGCAGAGAGCGCCCCCTCCAAACATCTTCACGAAAGGGTCCCCCTGCCACGTGTGCGGTCGGAGACCTGCCACGGAAGCATCACCCTCTTTCTCAGTTGCTTCTTACAAAATCCAAATGCTTCTGGGAAGGGTAATGACGCTTGAAGATTTAATTATGTTTCCAATTTAAATTTGTTCCCTCCTTGTGTCCAAAATTATTTACAATAAAAGCCACATATAATGTAAAGCTGTGAAAACGTTACTAGAATAGAATCTTAGTGAGAAGAAATGGGACCCAACATATTAATCATAGAGGTGAACATGGTTGAGAGAAACCTGAGTTCTATCAAGGGCGGGGGTCGGGGGGGCGGGAGACGGGAGGCAGGCCATCGGCACATCGCTGGCACCTTAGTGTGAAGTGTGCTTGTCCCAGGAAGTGGCACACCCCTCTGTCTGACTACAGGTGACACGGAAGCACATGAACTGAAGGGGAGTTTCCGGAAAGGCAGGAAGTGCTGACTGGATACAGCAGAGACGATGCAGGTGGTTATGGGGAGGCGGCCTGACAAAGGCCGTGAGCTTGGGAACCGGATCGACCCAGTCTGAGTCCTGGCTCGGCCTGAATGAAATCTGTGAGCTCAAGCAAATTACCCTCTTCCCCTCAGCGTCCTCATCCTTCAGCTGGGGAGTAAGAATGGCGCCTACCTTGTGGCCTTGCTGGGAGCAGCTGAGGGACAACTCATTGTAATGCTGAGCACAGGGCCTGGCACACAGGAAACGCTTAAGAAAAGTCGGCCTAGTCATTCCTAATGCCACTTTCCACCCATTTTTCTCAGGACCAGGGGAGTAAAGATCAGGGGGAGCCCTCTGCAGAAGAGACGACATTCCAAGGAGAGGCTTGATTTCCCATAGGTGATGGGCCCAAGGGTTACTCGGGGAAACCGAGGCAAAACTGGTTGTCACAGTTCCTGGAAAAAGAGGGTAGGGCGGTGCTAGACTGAATGTTTGGGGCCCTCCTCCCCCAATTCCTATGTTGGAATCCTAACTCTCAATGGGATGGTCCAACCAGGCAGGGCCCTGGAGAGATAATTAGGTCATGGGGGTGGCGCCTTCACGAATGAGATTAGTGCCCTAATAAAGGAGACCAGAGTGTTTTCCTGTCCCTTTGTCCAAGTGAGGACACAGCAAGAAGACGGCCATCTAGGAACCAGGAAGGGGCTCCCATCAGACAACAAATCTGCCAGCGCATCGACCTACGGATTCATGGCCTCCCAAACTGTGAGGAATAAACGCCTGTTGTTGACGAGCTGCCCGTCTGTGGCGTTCTGTTTTGGCAGCCTGAGCTAAGCCAGGCTGGTTAGAACTGGTTCTGACGCAGGGGAGAAGGGAAAGGTATGTGAGTAGGAGTCCCAGTGGGGATGGTGGCAAGGGACAATGCATGCCCCTGGACCTGGGAGCCATCATGAGGACAGAAGTGTCTGGGGACAGAGGGAGGGACCCCATCCTGCCAGCACTGGGACCCCAAAAGCTGCTGCCCCTCAAACCTTCTCAAACACTGACTGACCAGAGGGCCTTAACGTTGCCCTCTCCTTGACCACACAGACAGGGTTTTTCCTTACTCTGGGCCCAGGACCCTCTTTCTTGGAGCATTTAAATCCTTTAAAAAACTCACAGTTGTACCTTCTTTCCCTGCCCCTTGGACATGTAAATCTCCTAGCCTCTTGCCAGTGTTACAATCCAGGGATGTTTTTTTCTCAAGCACTTGGGACCAGGCCTTTGAAATGCATTCATCCAGAAGGATGGTGCCGCACCTCCCCGTCTGTGTGGGAGGGTGGGAGCCTCACTACCTAAGTGACAATTAGCGGAGGCAGCCAGCCTAATCAGTGGACAGCCTCCCCCACTTCCTCCGGTGCTTTCCTACCCGTTCAACCCAGGGCCCTAGAACTCCGCCTGTTTCTCTCTGGAGTCCAGTGCAATCTCTCCCCTGGTGCAACAGCCTTGAACGAAGCCTGCTTTGCCAGGTTTCTTTGACAGTACACACCTGGACAGCTTCCTTCTGCTTCCTCTGCCTCCGCTCTATCCATTCCAGCACGCGTGTGAGGTCGGACATCCGCCTCTCGTCAGCCGTCCTCCACATGGACTTCCTCTCTGTGGGCATTACATGCTTTGGGTCCTCTGAGTTGTCTGACATCGTGGCCGGGGGTGGGGGGGGTGGCGCCCTGGGGAAGAAGGTGGCAGCTCTCACTTGGTTGAGCCCTCTGTCTCTAGCCCGGATGACTTAGATGGCAGTGTGTGGCCCCTGGCTGTGAACATAAAGTGCAGTCAGGCCAGCAGCTGGGATGCTGGGCCTAAAAGGTGGGGAGGTGTAGTGGGTGATTGTGAGGTCACTCTCAGGCTGCCCCATGGGGTCAGAGTGGAGAGGACACTGGCTTCCCCTCACGGCCACTGCCCCCCCAGACTCCGCCACGGCCTCCTTCCTGGTCTCTCCACGTCCACTTCCATAAAGCTCTTATTGAAACAAAGGTCAGCCTACATTGTTCCCTTTCTCAGAAACCCTCCCTCAGTGGCTCCCTGTAGCCTATAAAAAAATAATAAATTTCTCAGTCTGGCATGTGGGCTTTCATTCGTAATTAGAATGAAGTTTTTTTTTATAGCCTCAATTACTTTTATATTCATTGACTAGATAGTCATCAGATGCCTACTATGTGCCAGGCATAGTGCTGGGGATACAATGCAAGAGAAAAACATGGTCAAACCTCCAAAACATATGGGCTAGTGGGAAAGACAAAACAGCAGTCCAATGATGACTCTATGAATCCATAACGGCAAACGCAGAGGAGTGCACTGAAGGGAAGGAATGCAATTCTATGAAAGCCCGTGACAAAAGAACTAGACTTGGGTGGGGTGGTGGGTGGGTCACACAAGCGAAAGAGTTGGAGGCTCGGCAGGGCTCTGGACCAGAGGACAGCAGGTACAAAGGCCCTGTGGCAGGATGGAAGCACGCGTACTTGAGGAACAACGGAAGGCCAGGGAGGCTGTGAGAAGTGAAGCTGGAGAGGTAGGCAGAGGCCAGAGCAGACACGACCTGAGAGTCACCTGTTGGCTCAGACTGGGAAGGAAAGGAAAGCAAAGGGAAAACAATAATGGGATTCAAACAGAGGGGAGGAAGTGACATGATCAGGCTTCCTGCTTTGTTTTAGTAAACTTTTATCGAAGGAAACTATGTAGTATACAGAAATGTGTCAGAATCACCAATGAAGACATCTGTGCAAACAGTACCCCCAAATTGTCCACTGGGCTCTGCTGGTCACTGCCTCCCTCCAAGGATAAACACTGTCCTAACCTCCGATTTGATAGATTTGGATTTTTTGTTTGCTTGAGTTTTACATAAATGGAATTATACACACATCGTCTTTTATATCTGGCTTTACTCATTTTACAATATATTTGCAGAATTTTAGCAATGAATTCTTTTAGTTTGTGTCCGTGGAAATGCCTTTATTTCACCTTAATTGTAAAGGAAGATGAGCTGGGTAATAGATTCTTGGTTAACACTTTTTCCAGCACTTTGAACATGTCCTGTCACTGCCTCTGCCCTCCGTTGCTTTATGTGGCAGATCAGCTGAGAATCGTGTTGCCGGGAACAGTAACTCCCTTAACAAATCCTTCACAAATCCCTCCCGGAACAAATCTCGCCGCAGATTCTTGGCCGTCACCTGTGTGTCTGCCAAGGAAGAGGCAGGACTGTAAGACCACGGAGGCGTCGGGTGTCAGAGCTGGGAACACTCTCGGAGACTCCCACTGCTCACTCATTTCACGGACGGGGAGGAGACCAAAGCCCACAGAGCCCAAAACACCTGCCAAGGTCAACGGAAAACAGTGGGGGACCCAGAAATTCCATGAATAATGATGAGGCGTGGAATCTCTACTTCCCCCTAAGACTTCTCATATCTGTTGCATTACACTAGCATTCAGCTTCAGCCATTACGGCCACGTGCGAAGGTCAGCCCTGTGTGGCCAGATCTTTTGTTTTTAAGAAAAGCCACAAATCCAGATGTTTAGGTGAGATTAGCTGGAAACATATTTAAAAAGAAATGTGATTGGACAAAGCCCACGTGGCCCCACTCAGGCCTGAGGACGCCCATGGCAGGCCGTCACCGCAGCTGGGTGGTCCCTCAGACCAAATGACAGAAGACCGGCTGAGGCGGCAAGAGGGGGAGGCGAGCTGCTCCAGTCCAGGAGCCTGGCAATAAGGACAGCCAGGACTGGGACCCAGTTCTTCTGACTCCCAGCCATGACAGCACCGTGGGGTTCCAAGAGAGAAGAGTCTGAGAAATGGGGCTCAAGCAGCAGCTGCCTGCCTATCAAGGATCGAGAAAGGTTGGAACATACCTCCATGCGCCCCAGCGCAGGCTGCGGGATACGTGAGGCGCAATCCCCAGGGGATTTTCCACTCGGCGATGCATGGTTCCTATAGAGATGGGCAACCTGCCTTTTTTACTTTGTCCTCCTTTCTGGCATTTTAATACCCAATATCACTACAATTCTCAAGGGCCATTTAAAATATATATAATCTTATTAGCGAGAACTGCGTCCCTGCGGCGGGTCCGAGAACAGCCATCGGTCCCCAGTCTCGGCAGGGCGTCCGATGTGGGTGATTCGGACTCTCAGAGCGCTACATCTGCCCTAGTTTTCCAGGACACTCTGAGCAAATGTCTCAATTAGGCCGGAGGATGGATGTGCTGTGGACGGGCTGCGATTTACATATTCAGAGCCCTGCAGTCTCCTTCATCCTGCAAATGTCCTTCTTTTGCTCTTCCTGCCCCAAGGAGGAGACTGGCTTCCCGGGACACAGGCCTGGAGCTGGAGGCTCTGAGGGTGATGGAAAACACTGAGGAGCAGCATGGAGCTGGGCGGCTGGGCTGATGAGGGCGCCAGAGGGCTGGACGAGACCCCTGGCTTTGCATCCTCCTTGGCTGTGGCTGCGTGACCTTGGCCTTGCTCTGCCTCTAGTCTTGTGTTTCAACTTGTCAGTGACTAGGACTCCAGAGGGGTTGCAAACTGGGCCGAGTGATATTTGGCCCACAGATATATTTTATTCGGCCTGCAAAGTGTTTCAGAGAGCAGGGTATTTCATTTAAGAAAAAAATCAGATCTGTTTAATAAACAAATCATCGGGCGTGACTGGGCTAGACTTCCCCCTTGAGACAGAGGTGTATGTGCCATCTGCCGCCAGGGCCCCACCCTGGCCCCCTGCACTCACCTATGTCATCTGCTTGTTCCCGGAAGACATTTGAGTTCGTAATCCTTGGACTAGGCAATAATTCCAACCACTTTACAAAGGTATAAGGACAAAGTTACTGCCTCCTCTCTTTGAACTGGAGAGGTTCTTATGCCGTTTTGCAGGTTTGGAGGCAATGGTTCAGACATGTGGTCTCCCAGGTGCTCGTGTTTGGGTCCCGTGCCGTGGGCTGCACTCACATCCATCTGACCCCAAGCCCACCCTCTTCCCAGGCCCTGACGGAGGTTGGCTCTGTCCGGGTCTTGCCGTAAATAAAGCCCTGACCCGTAGCCGCTCTGCCAGTTGGGGGAAAGAAGGGAAGGGCTGAGGGGTTGGGAAGGAGTGGGAAGTTCTCTGACACACTGTGGTAGCAGGAGACTTGTATGACGAGGGAATTACAGAGAGGCTGGGCAGAGCAGTGGGCAGAGTGCAGGGCTGGGCGGCAGAGTGACTGGCTGGCTCCACGCCCTTCCCTGTGGTTTCCTGATACCTGGCCACAGGGACGCTGATTCTCCATAGACCTCAAGTCCTTGGGCAGGTTACTTGACCTCTCTGGTATAACTTTTCTCTTCGGTAAAATAAAACCAGTAATAGTTCTTACTCTAAGTAATTGTGAACATTTAATGAGCTACCTGGATAACGTGCCAGGCACACAGTAGGTGCTTAATAAATGGTAGCCATGGGTACACGAACACATGGGCCTGTGTAGGAATGCTGCTCTCCCAGACCGGGGCCCACGGCAGGGGGACGGCTCAGAAATGAATTTAGCCAGTCCAGGCCAATGGCCGGACGTGACCATCAGTGAGGAGCTTTGGGGTTTCACTTCGGCTCTTGGAGGGCTTGTCCTGCTGCCCAGGAGGATGGCTCAGGGCTCATTCTGCTCCACTCCCCGCCTCCCAGAAAAAGCCCAGCCTGGAGGCCTGGCCCAGTGGGTGGACAGCGGGTGGCTTACCCAGATGCTGGGCGACTTGATCCGGTGGGGCCAGTTTGGGGCTGGCCACGATAAGCTCATCCTGCTCCCACCCCAGGAATGTCGGGTACCAAGTTCCAGCCTCCCTCTGCTGTCCCAGCCCAATCATTAGCGTGGTAATTGGAAGAGAAACGCTCCCTCCCAGGGTAGTGGCAGGACCCCGTGGGCTGCAGGAAGGAGGGGACAGGCACCACACCAACAGGCCCCCTCTGTCCGCTAGAGCGCACCTCGGTCAGCTCCCCCTACCTTCTCATGGCCGCACTTACTTCCCCTCCTCCCTTTGCTCCCGCCCTCTGAGCGGCACTGGAGCCCACCAGCACTCAGCAGCACTCAGGCCCTGCATCAGGACACGGACATGACACTTCCCATGTCCCCACGTCTATCGCAGGGCCTCTCACTGGGGAGGTTTCTGCCCCAGCAGCAGACATTTAGCCAATGACTGGAGACAGTTTTGGTGGTGACCACTGGGGGACGGGGTGCTACTGGCATTTAGTGGTGGATCCACGGGTGCTGCTAATCCTCCTACAGGACCCAGGACAGGCCCCCCGCCTACCCCCACTCCCATGAACTGTCCAGCCCCCACAGTGCTGAAGCTGGGAAGCCCTGTCCCATTGGAGAACACAGACATGTGGCCAAATGGCTAAGATTAAATGGGTAAGGCTATCATAGAAGTAGGGCCCGGATGACGTGGAGGTCCAGAGATGGGAGGAAATGACTGAATCAGAGAGAAGCAAGGGAAGTCCCCATCTGGGCATGTGACAGTATTGCTATCTCACCTCTGCCTCATGTAAGGAAGCTCCTGTATTCAAATGGCTCGTCCAGCATGCAGGTGCTCTTCCGATTTCAGGCCCCACCTGTTCTGGTAGTTCCACTTGGACGCCTGGATCCAGCTATGCCTGAAGTCTCATCTCTGGTTACGTGTCACCTGTGGGTGTCTTTATACTTAATGCTTGTTTGAGTTACTTCTAATATAGCGATAGCATCACAGCACATCAGCCCACTCACAGAGCTTGTGTGGCCTTCTCCTCTCAGCCCTGCACACTTGATGGCTCCCCGGCTGACAGCGGCCTTCTTTTCTCCCTCCTGGGGCTGGTGGCTTCCATCAGTTGCTGCAGCTGCCACTCCTGCAGCATCAAAATATGCAGCATCATTTGCGTGACTGAAGTGTGCCATCAGCCCGGACTGGGGGAGCCACAATCAGATGTGGTTCGTGGAACAGCTGCCCGTGCAGGGCTAACAGTTAATTAAAAGCTACGGGCACTCAGTGACTAACTAATCACAGCATGGTGGCAGTGGGCGATGACACGGGCACTTCTCTGCTGGAGTCAGCTGAGAAACTCCAAATGGGAGCCTTCCAGCAGCCGGGGCGGCTGGAGGCGTGGGTGGCCACGGTGTGGCTGTCCCAAGCAGTCTGTGGGGCTCACTGAGTCCCAGCTGTCTCTTGTTTGAGGCTTCCAGAAGAAAGAGTGAAAGGGGACCCGGTGGGAGGTGAAGACATGCACATCGCTATGGGGCCGGAGAGGGAGGCTGTCAGGGTTTGGGAACCACTGAGGCAGGGGGTGTGAGGGGATGTCGACCGCAGGGATTGAGCAGAGTCCTGGGGTACCTCGGTGGAACGAGACGACACCCCCTCTTCATCTCAGGGCAGTGTGGCACAATGGTTAAGTGCATGATAGAGCCAGACCGCCGCAGCCAGGGCTCTGCCGTGTTACCATGGACATGATTTGTAACCTCTCTGCCTCAGTTTCCTTACCTGGATTAAGGGCAGTCTGGGACTGATGACCATACCTGCGTCCCGGGGTTGTAGCCAGGATTCATCCATGTAAAAGTTTTCTAACACAATAAGCAGGTGACACACTATCAGCTTACAAAGCAGAGGGCTACTTCCTCACAGGGAAGAAATGAAGGGCCATGTAGGTGAAGAGTGACTTTGGCCTCAATTTACCAGGCACTCCCCACCCCCATCTCCCCCAGGGGCAGGCTGGGGGCCCTGGAAGCCTTGAGGCAGGGAGAGCTGGGGTGTCCCTAAAAGCCAGGCTGGAACGGCTTCACGCACTCTGCATTGAAGAGGTGCTGCAGGGTCGGCCTTTCCACGGGGTCCCCTGGGGCTGGGGCCCCTGGAGCTGTACCTCGGCTGGGCTGCTGCCTTTACCACCTCTGTTCCGCTCCTCGTCCAGTTCCCCGTCTGGCTCCTGATTCGGGTCCCGCCCATCAGGGTGACCCCGCATGACTGTGAGGAGCTGTGACTTCCACACCTTTCATATTGGCCCCAGGTTACCCAACAGGAGAGGCTCATACTTCCTCACCTGGCTTTCCATGTCCCCCATGACATGCTCCAGCTTATCGCTTGGGGTGTATCCCCAGCCCCCACCCCTGGCTGCTGCCTGGGGTCCCCGAAGCTGCTGCGCCCCTGGCTGACTCTGCTCCTGCCCTCTGGGTGCTTTCTGCCCCCTCGTCCTTCACCTCTGGAAGCAGAGATCTGTCCTACCTTCCAGTAGGGCTGCCTCCATGCCGCTGTCTCTCTCTCCTGTTGCACTGATCCCAGCAGGCCCGGGTGGCTTGGAGAGTTCTGGTCATGGTGGTCCTTGGGGAGGGGGCCTTGTTGAGAGGCTGTTGCCGGAGCTGAGACCTAAGGGGTAGACAAGAGATGTGAGCCTTGTGACTCTGGGGGGAGGAAATGGTGGCTGCAGAGGTGCTGAGAGGGGAGCGGCTGGGGTTGCCCAGAGTGCGGGGAGAGTAACAGGAGACAGACTGAGGAAGGGCATCAGCGGCTCGCAGGTGGGGTCATCTTTCACGGGGTGAGGTGGGAGGCCTCACCTGCCTCAGGGCCAGCTGTGCTGCGCCCTCCCGGCCATCACCCAGGCGGGCAGGTGGCTGTGTGTGCAGGGGGGAGCCTGGAAGCCAGGGGCTGGGGTCTCCCAGGTCCTGTCCTCTGAGCCTCTGAAGATGAGAAGCCATAAATCCCCCAAAGGGCGTGGCTTCCTTAGTCACTCAAGGAATATTCATGAGCACCTACTGTGTTCCCAACAGTGAGGGAGTAGGTGGGAACCAGGACTGATAAAGAAATGGGTCAGTAGTAGTGTTTGTCAGGAATCGAGGTGTGCCAAGTTATGTGGTGTGGAGGGCAAATGAAGGGATGGTGAGAGGCTCTCATCCTTGGCTGGGGTGTGTGCGGGGTCAGGGTGGGGACAGTGCTGCCTGAGGAGGGGCTGCCCTGGCTTTGGCAGCCCTGGAGCTGGCAGAGCCTCTCTGAGGCCTGGGTCTTGCCTGCTATCCTGACACTGACCAGCAGATGGCGGGAGTGCTACAGCAAAGTCAGGGTCTGCTGGGGAGGGAGGGAGGGGGAGAAGCAGGGAGGGAGAGCGAGGGAGGGGGAGCCCAGAGGCAGAGAGCAGACAGACAGAGGCGGAGTATATCAGTCTGCATGGGCTGCCATAACAAAACACCATCGGCTGCGTAGCTAGAACAACAAATTTATTTCTCATAGTTCTGGAGGCTGGAAGTCCAAGGTCAAGGTGCCAACAGGTAGGTTTAATTCTGAGGTCTCTTCTCTCGGCTTGTAGGTGGCCGCCATCTCACTATGTACTCACATCATGGGAGGGAAGAAGGGAGGGAGACGGTGGCCATATAAGAGAGAGAGCTTCCTTTTCATATGAGGCCACCAGTCTGTCAGATTAGGACCCCACCTTTATGATCTCATTTCACCCTAATACCTCCTACAGACCCTATCTCCAAATACAGTTGTATTGCGGGTTAGGGTCGCAACATATGAATTTTAGGGGGGCACAACTCAGTCCATTGCAGAGAGACAGAGAACACAGTGTGTGGCGGGGGGCAGAAAGGGGCAGAGAGGGAGAGACAGAGACGGGGTGGGGAGTGGGGGCAGGAGCTCAGGACTCCTGGTTCGGGGCCAGCTTTGCCACTCACTTTACCGAGACCCTGAGCAGGTCACTTCTCCCTTTGAGCAGTTACCTCGTCACCTCCGAAGGGGGCAGTGGTGCAACCTTCACCCACTGAAGCAGCGACAAACTTGCAGAGAGCAGCTCTCAAGAGCTTCCCTCGATTTTCCCTCAGTGATAGCGACCCTATGAGATGGGCATTAACTTTATCTGCAGCTCTCAGATGAGGAGACTGAGGGTCAGCGAGGTTCAGTGCCCAAGGTCACACAGCTGGGATACAAACCCAGGTCTCCTGACCGTGTGGTCTGATGAGTAGGTGAGCACTCTGAGAGGGGTAGAAGATACCTACAGACATGAAGGAGACTCAGAACTCTGGCACAGCCGAGCGGGGCAAGGCAGAATCCTTCTGGGAGTCGGTTCTGGAGCCTCCACAGAACCCCCGGGAAGGGTCAGTTTGGGGGAGGGCTCGTGCAGGGACCGCAGGGGCTTACCGCCTGGAAGCTGGCGCAGAGACCCGGGAACCCAGAGTGGCACTCCAGGACACAAGGTCACCAAATAAAGCTGCCCCCGATGGTGGCCTCTGCCTTGCCTTGGTTCCCCGGACAGTTCCTGGAAGCCCACACAGCATTTGGCTTCCACTGTGTGGCATGTGCAGGGGCAGAGAGGAGAACGGGCTCCTTTCCTCTCAGAGACACATGAGGGAGGTCTAAATCTAATAAGTTAATCTAGACTCCTGGAAACAAGATTAAATTTTCAAATAAAGGCTGGCTCTGACAGCTAAGGCATAAATCTTTTATTTAAAATAGAGACTAAACCCATTCAAATGCAATCAGAGATGACAGATGCAGATAGAAACAACCTCTGATAGAACAGACACAGTATGGATTTGTTCTCTCCTGGTGACATATCACAACGAGTGACCTTAGGGACAGTCTCAGCATCAGCAAACAGTGGGGCCTTTGCATCCATTTCCATGTGGCTTGTTGGCCCAAGGTGTGACTTGTCCTGAGACAGATGCTGAGGCAGGTGGGAAGGAGCCAGTCTCGAAGGCCATGGTCCCACTGCCATGCGGCCACAGGGCAGAGATGGGGAGCAGCAGTGTTTGGGGGTGTCTGGAGCATCACCCAAGCAGCCAGAGGAGGAGAGAATGGGGGCTGCTGAGCGCAGGTGGGAGATGGTTGAGGCAAGAGGAGAAGGTGGGGCAGGGCAGTGAGGCATTTCCTGGAGCTGCCAGAGCAGAGGGTGACGCTCTGAAGGTCCGTCTTCTGCCTCGGCTGCGTATGGGTGGGCATTTCTGAGCGCCACACACGGTGCCTCCCCTACACGATCTCATTCAGGCCCCACATCAAACCCTTTTACAGTGGCCCTGAGCTCAGTTCTAACCAACCGAATGTGAGCAGAAGTGAAGTGTGCCACTTCCAGACTCAGCTTATAATAATCTCCTTGGATATTCTTTATGACTTTTCCTCTTCTCACTTAGACACAAACACAGGGGCCTCAGAAGCCATGTCGGAAGGTGGCAGAGCCACAGGGAGGAAGGTCCCTGGGTACCAGAATCACTGCTGGAGGCAACTTCATGACACTCAGGAATCCCTGTAGGGCTTTACATGATATACCAAGAAATAAATGTCTATTGCATTAAGCCACTGTGGTTTGGGGGTTGATCTGTTACAGTTGTTTTCTTAACAGTGAATTTTTATGAATTTCAGATAACGTTTTCATTCATAGATTCATCTGTGCTTTACAAAAACTCTGGGTGGCAGTCTGGGAATGGCATTTTACAGATGACAATGCTTGTCCTAGCTTAGGTACTTGGTGGGAGGCTAGACAAAGTTTCTAAAAAGAGCTCTGTGATGCGGATGTGAAGAAATGATGACAATGTGGCCTTCCTTGGCCCCGGCCGCTTCCTATTGGTTCAGGCACCTCTGTACTTCCAGCTCTTCCCTGGGACTCGGCGCCCAGGTTCCCACCCTCTGACCCCACCCCTTTCACTCTGAGGGCGCTAAGCGCCTCTGCCTCTGTCCACGGTGCTGAATCCAGTGCGTTAGTGGAATGAGCCTGGACTTACATATTGGACCCACCTGGGTTTTACTTCTAAGGGTATGTTCCCTTGGAAAGTCTTTTAACCTCTCCAAATGTTAATTTTCTTATCTGTAAACTGGGTAAAGTACTCTTCCCTCATGAGACTGCTGTGAAGATTAAGTGACGTGGAGAGACTACCGGTGTACTAGGTGAGTTTTTTCACATCCTCTCTCCCTAGTTACAACAGATATTGAACCTCCCTCCCAAGAGTAGCAGGTGAACGGATGACAGTTTTATTCTTATGTGTAATAGTGACTCCACGGCCAGACCTATCATGCGCTGCGCTGAGGTTTGAGGGAATTAAGAGAAAAAAGAGAACAAACAGTCTAGAGATTGTCCCTCGTGATTCTAGCTGCTAGAAGCTAAGGGGTTACAGAAGATTTTGAGTTTAAGAGAAATTTGAAGCTTGGTGTAAGTATGTTTCTTTGGTCCCACCAGCTTCTGCATTTGTAAATGGTGGGTAGGGGGTGACCCCTCAGTGGTTCCCAACCCCAACACACAAGGACACCTTTCAGTATTCTCACCACTCGTCTGTCCCCACCTTTGTCAAGGTCTTGTCAATGAAATACACTGCACTTATTAAGGAATAACAAATTAATTTCCCCAATTTTATTAATAAAAGACATTTAGAAGTGATTGTGTAATAAAAACAGTATTAAGCTTCCCAGTTTAATGAGGTGGCTGATGCTTTAGTCTGTGTGGCCTCATTATCAGCTAATGTGTGGATTCCCTTAGGTTTTCTGAATTTTTGCCAAGAATTCACAGAACCCACTGCTACTTCTGTGAACCCAGAGCAGGAGTCTTTGCCTTCACTGGCATCTCGGGAACCTGCCAGCTCAGACCTGATTCTCATGTACCAAGAAGGGGGGAGCAGAGTGGGCACAGGGGAGAAAGGAGAAGCAGCATGTACCTCGGGGATTGGAATCACAAAGGCTCCCCCAGTGTTTGGTTTAACCCACACCTCAGAGGTGGAATTCATGACCCCACTACTCCCTTCCTGAATGTAGCAAGAGGCCGTGTGTGTGTGTGTGTGTGTGTGTGTGTGTGTGTGTGTGTATTAATGAAAAGTATGCCTGCCAAGGGAAAGAGTCAGTTGGCCCCCTTTCTGTCACCACACTCTGTCCCTGTTGTACATGACATGGGAAGCTAATTTGAAATCAGAAGGATGCTTGGTGGGCATAAAACTAGAGTTAGAGAGTTCATTGGACAGTTTTAATGACATTGTGTTCAGACTGTGATGGCTGTTGGGATGTAACTTCCCAGAGGTTTTATTCAGGCCCTTTCAGTAATGGAGACCCCATTCTGTTCCATCCACTAACGCTTGACCTGAGATGCTCCAGATACACTTCTTACCTGCTTTGGGGTTCAGTGAGCGTTGAGTCTGTCCTTAGTGTGATGGGCACCTTGGGCTGGCCCTCTAGCATTGGCACCGGGAAGAGCAAGCCCCTTCCTCAGGCTGGTGGCCTCCTTTTGCAATGCCTAATTGGTTGGTGTCAGCCTCAGTGATGCCACCCTTAGTTGGGATGACAGCCAGTCTGGATGTGTGCTTATCATATGTCAGTATGAACCAAAGCCCATTCTCTTGACTGCAACCCTCTCTTGCCTCTCTAAGGCGGCTTGCCCTGAACTCCACAGCCACAGCTCCTAGCCCACTGTGTCCAGAAAGTTAAGCCAGAGAGCCCAGGGGGCTGGAGCAGGAGGAGCCACGCCCCCAGGGTGGGCTGACCCTGACCCCAGCTCTGTAGGACTCTGGACCTGGAGGATTTCCTCTCCTTGGGAAGTCTCAAAGCTCAGCATCTCCCTGGTTTATGAGATGAGTAGGCAAAGGGCATGTCTGACCTTTTCAGATACTTGTCCCTGCTCGTCACGGTAGCCACTACAGAGAAATGAACTTTTTAAATGTTTCCCAACTGCCGGAAAAACATAGCAGCCTCTGCCAAGGACCAGACAGGTGGTTTCTGTAAGGCTGGACCTCATCTTTCCTGCAGCCTCATGGCTGCCACAGTCCATACACTAAGCAGAGACCTGGGAAGAACTCCCCTCCCTGGGGCCCAGGACTGAGGTTCCCCCAGGCGGGTAGAAGCTGACGGAGCCACGAGGTCTGTGATCTACGGCCATTTAACTTTAAATTTGCTCCCAACACTCCACTCTCCTCCCCCACTCTGCACCCCAGCCCCGCCCCTGGTCTTCCGGGCAATTTGCCGACCCCTCCACACCATGCTGCTGCCTCCAGAACAGGCACCTGTCGGCCTCTGCCACGCCCATCACCACCCTCGAGTCCCTCCTCTTGGGATGAATGTTCCCACACTGGTGTGCAGGTCACTGTGTGTTTGTGTTGCATTGTTCCCTCTTTTGTTGTGGTCCCTTTACTTCCAGTCTTGGGCTCTGCTGATTTGCTGGCTTCCTTCTTCTTTTTGTTCTTGTTCTTTTTTTTTTTAAATAAAGAAGAAATGAGGTGCCTCTGCTTGTATCCTCATCTTTTTGCATTTCTGGACACATTTCTGGTCTCTACTCAAGCGATCTGCTAAGGTGAGAAGGTCAGTTTACTTGAGTGGGAGTCCGTCCACATCACCCCGAAATGAAGGTGCCGGCACTGAGAACAGAACACTGCCACCTCTCCCCATCACTCACTGAGCTCCGGCCGCTCGGCCTTGGTTCTGGCCCCCAGGTGTGCCGAGCTGGGTCCTGCTCAGGGCCTTGGCACGCACCACTCCCTCTGACTAGAGCACGCTCCGGGCTCCCTGCTCCCTGCTGACTGGCTTCTTCCGTTTGGGTCTCAGCTCAGCCTCCCCGACGTCCATCCTGCTCCGGACCCCACAGGGCCTCCCTATTGGATGTATTTCCTGCTGTATCTTCCTCGCTGCACTTATCAATTTCGGAAAGCACCCTTTTTATGCTCATCAGTTTCACTTCATTATCTTCCTCCTCCGCTAGGACACAAGCGCCACATGAGCTGGGCTCTTGCCCGTCACGCTGGCTGCTGTATCCTCACGCCTAGAAGAGCACGACACCCGGAAGCACTTCCCATTTGCTGAACAGACAACGGCTGGTGTCATACACAGTGTTCACATCGAATGTCCATCCTTCCCGTCCTGGGAGTCTCCACCCCGGCGCCTGGTGTCCTGCGTGCAGCACGGAACCCATGGGAATGAACCAAATGAAAGGGTCCCTCGTCCCATCCACTAGATTATCTGGCTTTTAAGGGGACAGACCAAGTTTTACGTTTCTCTGAGTCCCCAGCATCTTGAAGAGCAGCTGCTCAAAGCACCTGCTGAATTGACCAGAATCCTTTGAAAGCATTGCGTTGACAGCTTTGGTAATTGAAGAAGAAGGGTCTGTCTGGTCCTTCGAATGTGACGTGCAGGGAAAGCTGACACCTGGAGTTCTCATTCTCAGTTGTAGGGTCTGAGTCATACGAGTGCAAAGGCTGCACCTCACACAGCAAACGTGTTGATGGAAAACGGGAGAATCTGCCTAAGACGCAGAGTGTCAGAGGAGTGCACAATATCCTTCTGACAGTTGAAAATTGCAAACTTGAGAGGTTCCTTCTCACCTGCCAGCTGTCCAGGCCTCCCCTGAGCAGATGGATCCCAAACCTTGCCCTCCCAGGCTGGATTTCCCACTGCCCCAGAGCCAGCCAACTGGTATCTCTACGATCCACTGTGGGCAGAGTATCTCAGGTGTTTCAGTGTTTTACCAGGACTCTCTCAGTTACAAGTGATTTTAAAAAGGACATATATTGGCTCAAGCATTGAAAAGATGTGTGATGGAAGTTGCTTCAGGCATGGCTGGATCCAGGGGACTCTGTTTGTCTCTGCTTAGTTTATTCTTCATAGGGGCCCTCCCCATGGGGCAGGGGTTGGGCAAGGTGGCCCCTGGACCCCACAGAATCATCCATTCAGTTTAACTGTCCAAGCATTCTACTCGCTCTATGCTAGCCACTCACTTTTTTCTGTTCCTTAAATAAACGGGCAGACTCCTGCCTTAGGATAGTTGCACTATTTTAAGTTCTACCCCCTCCCCTGCAAAGCTGAATTCTCACTCCCTGGCCTCCTACAAGGCTTTACTCAACTTTACCTTCTCAGAGAGGCAGAGCCTGGCCACCCAATTTAAAATCAGACGCCATCTCCCCAGCATTCTCAGTGCTTCTCACTCGGTGCACGCCCCCCGCCCACATCAATGACTGCCTCTAACTTACTCTCTGTGGTACGTATTCATTCGTCTCTGTTGCCCCATGGCCCACCAGAATGTCTCCTTTGTCCCAAGAACCCAGCAGAGTCCTGTCACATAGTAGTTGCTCAATTTGTTAGAAGACCGAATGAAGCAGAAAGAATTAATTCAACACCCAGACCGTGGCGATAGAGCAGTGAACAGAACAAAAGAGGCCTGCCCCTTGGCATCTTCCTTTCTGGTGGGAAAGGCAGACGCGAAACGAGCTTCTTAAGAAGCACAAGGCAGAGAGTTTCAGGTGACGCGTGCTGGGCAGACAAACAGCAGATGCCCACGGCCAAGGTGAGACCGAGTTTCTGCCATCTGCTGAGAACCTAACAAGGAAGGAGCCCATGGTTGCTTCTTTTGCTGTTTTAATTTTACTCTGTTAGACACGGAGCGAGGACAAGCGTGCTGCTAGTGGCAGTAATAAAGCTTCTTCCAGATTTGTTTACAGGTTGTGTTTGCTTTTATGTTCCTTCTCTTCGCACTTCAGGAGCAACGTGGGCAGCCCCCTGCCAGCACACATTCCCCTGACATTTCCCACTCAAATAATGTAAACATGGAGCTCTGCTGACTGGCGCCAGCAGCTGCGTGGAAGGCAGGCCACGCAAACCCAGACGCGGGTATCGACGTGCACTGCCATTGATGTCCCTTTGTAGCAACACAAGTATTTTATCAAAACCTGCCTGGGGGAATATCCATCTTCATATTGACTTAAAATAGAAGATACTACAGGGTGGGTGTTCTGGCTACACAGAATAGACCTCTGCATACAAATATAGATGTGCAATCAATATTTCATCATCAAATTATGATCTGGCTTTCAATGTTTTGCAACAAGAACCACAGGATGAATAATGAAGAGCAATGATAATTTTGAAATGAAAAGATTTCTTTCCATTTTAATAGGAGCTGGGGGTTCCTTCTGGCCGTCCTGTGTGGGCAGCAGGAAAGGACCCTCTGCTGTAGGGACATGGCACAGGCATCTGCAGACCAGAAGGCTGCCTCCGTGCTGCCGTTTGTCTAGAATCAACTCGGACACACACGGGTCTGCTCATTCATCTGAGCGGCCGGCACTGCTGGGGCCCCACCCAGACCCTCAGTGATCTCCTTTCTCGCTTCTGGGCATCCTCCTACCAGCTTCACTATACTTTTGCCTCCAGTGGTCAGCAGGTGCCCTCTGGGGCTCCCGAAACCACTCTAACTGCAAGGGCAGAGCTGCAAGGGCCCGGGTGTTTATATCCCCCAGGGCGGCCCTGAGACATGGCCCGGGAGTGGGATTTGGAAAACTCAGCTCCCTTGTGTTAAGTCCATTCCAGAGTTCCCTGGGGGGTCAGCGGGGAGCTGCTCCACGCTGGCCCCTCCCACTTCCTTGCCTACTTCACTTTCCCCTTCGAGTCCCCCTGGAGCATTTCCATAATATAACCTGCACAGGGAGCCTTGTCTGCAGGTCTGCTCCATTCATTCCACAACTCTACGCTGCGAATCTCCTCTGTGCCAGGCACCATGGTGGGAGCTGGGGTAGAGCAGTGAGAGAAGTAGGTATGGCCCACCTCGCTGGGTCAAGTGTGCTGCTTTGGGTGGGCTGAAAGGGGGAAAAGAAACCATAACACGAGCTCCCGTGAATGGGAAGTTAGGGCTCCATCCAGGACTGGCTGATACAGCAAGCATTTATGGGGGTCCAGCCATGGGGCTCCGGGCGGGCCCTCACACTGAGGTTTGAAGGATGAGTGGGTATAAATGGAGGGTGGAAGTGGGGTGCGGAGCACTGCAGGCAGAGCAAAAGGCAGACTGAGAGGCCCTGCAGTGGGACCCAGGCTTGTCTGAGGAAACGGCGCGGACGGCTGCTATGGCCGGAAGTGGGGCAGAGTGGGGAGGTGGGAAGAGAGGAGGCAGCGAGGTCGGTGGGGGCCGCGCAGGCGACAGCACAGACCTCGCGCACTGTTGCAGGGCAGTGGCCGCCGCTGACAGGGTTCGGCTGTCGCGTGGAAGCGATGGGAACGCAGGGTGGATGGCCGCCCTGGACTAGTGGGGGGCTGCCACTGTTCCCGGCAAGAGTGGAGATGGCTCTGACGGCAGTGGTGACAACAGAGAGGTGCTCGAGGGGCAGAGCTGGCAGCCGAGGGCCCGAGAGGCGGCCCTGGCGGGACTTGAGGGGCACTCTTCCTGCTTCCTGAGCACATGAGCCGGGCTCCCAACCGAGGAGGAGGAAATCCAGGGGCCTGCAGGGGGGCTCTCGTCACTCTGTGCTGGGGAAGGACGTGGAGAATCAAGCGTCAGCAGTTAGGAAACACGGTGTGATCAGTCACGCGGCTGAAATTAAACGCTGTGCAAACGTGCTGCCGAGCGTTTCCCACAGCAACGGAGACCAAGGCGGGCCGCCAGCATGGCTACAGCAACACCGCTCGAAGCCGGAGGAAGGGATTCTCATTATTTGGGGTGGATGAGAAGGTTGGAGGGGAAAGAATAGGGGAAGTGCTCGGGGCACAGGTTCCAGGAAAACTAAGCCTCTGCCCCAACGGGCTGGAGCGTCATGGGAAGCGAGTGGGTTGGAGCTGGAGGCCTGTGTTCAAACCGAGTCATGCTGCTCGTTAGCTGTGCGGTCCTGGGTGGGTCAAGAGCCTCTCTGATCCTTACGTCCCCCATCTCTAAGGTGACGAGGAGCAGACTGGGGACAAAATTAAATAATGTTGGTGAAAGCGCTTTGTCAGCTGTAAGGGTCAAACGTCAGGGTTATCGAGAAAGTGCTTTTAGGCAAAACATCTAACTAGGTGATAATACTGAACTGACGTTAACGTGGGGTGTTATGTATAGGAGAACGTCTTCACACTCAGGAGATGCATGCTGACGCGTTTAGGAGAGAAACCTCAAGATGTCTAAAACAGTCAAACAGCTCAGTAAAAACCAAAATTATACAGCTCAGTGAATGATCGCTCTATATATGTACATCTGTCTGTCTGTATTTATAGCCATCTACTGAGAGACATAAAGAAAATGTGACCAACAAACAATCCAATTTAAAAATGGGCAGTGGACCTAAACGGACACTTCTCCAAGGAGCACATACAGACGGCCTACAGACATCTGAAAAGATGCTCAACGTCACTAATCATCAGAGAAATGCAAATAAAACCACAATGAGCTATCACCTCTCACCTGTCAGAACAGCTTCATCAATAAATCAACAAACAAGGGCCGGTGAGGACGTGGAGAAAAGGGAACCCCTGTGCACTGTTGGTGGGATTGCAAATTGGTGCAGCCACTATGGAAAACAGTATGGAGGTTCCTCAAAAAATTAAAAAATAGGACAACCTTATGACCTTGTCATTCCACTCCTGGGGATTTATCCAAAGAAATCCAAAATATTAATTCAAAAAAGTATATGCACTGCTATGTTTACTGCAGCACTATTCACAATAGCCAAGATACGGAAACAACCAAAATGCCCATCAATAGACGATTAGATAAAGAAACTGTGGTACATTTATACAATGGGGTATTACCCTGCCGTAAAAAAAAAGAATGAAACCTTACCATTTGCAACAACATGGATGGACCTGGAGGGTATTATGCTGAGTGAAATAAGTCAGACAGAGAAAGACATATGATCTCACTTATATGTGGAATCTAAAGAACAGAATAAATGAGCAAACAAAACAGAAATAGACTCATAGATGCAGAGAACAAAAAGACAGTTGCTACACGGGAGGGGGGTTGAGCAGATGGGTGAGAAAGGTGAGGGGATGAGGAAGTACAAAGTGATAGTCACAAAATAGTCCTGGGGATGTGAAATACAGTGTGGGGAATATGGTAAAAATTGTTGTAGAGACTATGTGTCAGGTGGGTACTAGACTTACGGGGATCACTTCATAAATTATATAAACGCCTAACCACTACACTGCGCACCTGAAAGTAATATAACATGTATGGAATGTCAACTATAATTAAAAAGATATATAGTCACGGGATGTAAAGTACAGCCTAGGGAACAGACTCAACGGGACTGTAATGCTATGTACCATGTCAGAGGGGTAGCCGACTTGTGGGGTGATCACTTTGTGAGGGGTGTCAATGTCTAATCAATATGTTTTGCACACCTGAAACTAATAAAAAGAAAACAACTTAAATATATAAAAAAAGAAAATGTGACAAAATGTGACACTGGGAAGTCTAGCTAAAAGATATAAGCGTGTATTAAGTTACGCATTTTAAATTTTTCAGTAGATTTGAAAACTTTCAAAATAAAAAGCAGTGGTAAAAATTAATTGCAGCTGGACTGTGCATCTAAGTAGGGAGGTCAAACAATACCTCAGAGGGTAACAAAAGGCAGTAGGTTCCTGACCTTGGCCTTCAGTAGGGAAACGCAGCCACTGCCAAGCTGTGGCCAGGCAGGGATGGAGTAGGGGGTTAGAAATACCCCAACTTCTCTCCTTGCTCCCTTCCCTCGTCTCTCTGCCTCCATGGACTGAACCCACCCAGAAGCCAAAGGGCAAAGCCTGTGCTGAAATCCGTAGACATCAGCCTCCACAGGCACAGAGTGGGGAGCAGGGCAGAGGATGGATCTGACGCGCCATGGGAAACCACCAGCACCCCTCCTTTCATGGGGACCAACAGGCAGAAGCCAAGAGCCAGACAGCCATGTTCTCTAAATGAGCTAAGAAATAGGAGGGCGATGCCATCTTGGCCAGCCCTTCACCTGTACAGGAGTCTGTGCCTGGACCTGGGAAACATTCTCCTTTTGGACTAGAGAACGATGCACGAGGAGAAGCCAGTCCCTCCTGCCCTGATTCTGGATATTACTGAAGTCCAGGGCTGCTGCAGCCATCATGCTACCGTGATGGAGGGGAGTCCAAGAGGGGGGCAGAGAAGCCCCTTCTAATTCTGTACCCAATTCCAGTGTGTGTGTGTGTGTGTGTGTGTGTGTGTGTGTGTGTGTGTTCCCCACACCAACAAGTAATTCTCTACACCAGCTGGTTTCCTACAATTCAATTCTGACACTGTCTATGCAGAGGAAGCATCAGATCCACAGGTTAAGAGTTCAGTCCTACAAAACTACCCCACCCCCATTTCAGACGCCAATCACAAGACCTGTGCTTCTGACCAACCAGCTGTAGCTTGGGGGTCCCAGTGACCTCCTGCTTGGGTCTGGTTCACTTGCTAGAGCGGCTCACAGAATGCAGAGGAACATTTTACGCCCTAGACCATAGGTGTGTTGTAAAAGGATTTATGTAACTCAGAAACAGTTCCAGATGGAGGAGAGGCACGAGGGAGGTATGGGGAAAGGGCCTGGAGCTTCCACGACCTCCCGCGGCACGCCACTCTCCCTAAGTCTCCCCGTGCTCACCCGCCCGGAAGCTCTCTGAACGCAGCCCTTTGGGTTTTATGGGGGCTTCATCACACAGGCACAATTGATTAAGCCATTGGCCACTGGCGACTGATTCCACCTCAGCCCCTCTGCCCTCCCCCGAGGTTGGGGGCGGATGGGACTGACAGTTTCAACCCTTTAATCACATGGTTGGCTCTCCTGGCAACCAGCCATCCTCAGGTGCTTCAAAAAGTCACCTCATTAACATCACAGGAGACACCTCATCACTTAGGGTTCCAAGAGTTTTAGGAGCTCCGCGCGGGAAACAGGACGAAGAGCAAATATGTATTTCCATCATAAGTCACAGTATCACACCCTTACTAAGAGGCCTCACACTGAGCAGCTGAATCAAACCTGGACCGCCGGCCACCACCGCCTGTTGTGTGAGGGACAGTCTCCCGGGATGAAGGCCCCTGGCTTGCATCCTAACTGATGCACAGGCCAAAGCGGCCTCCTGCGCTCACTTCCCTTAGTCACAGCCTCCTCCTGACTTGCCAGGTTTCCCACTTTGATGGTACTTAGCAGGAAACAAACAATGGAAACCGGCAGGACGGGCAGTAAGGAAGAGAAGGTACTGAGAGGCAGGCTGTTGTATCGGAGGGAAAAGTACAGATATGCCCTGGGATTTGTCAGAGGAAATAGGAGTACTCAGCTCATGGAGTCAGGAGACAATGCTTTAGCAGATGCTCCTGCCAGGGCCCCGTCCAGATGCCCACCCCCCCATACCTTTGTCAGCTTGTGCACCGTCTCCCAGCTCCTGTAGGCAAGGCTGCCGTGACCTTCAGGAGGCGCCCCTGGGCCCTGGAGCTGCACTCCTCTCACAGAGAGCCCAGAGGGCCGGGGGTGGCCTTCAGCCAGGGCCCAGCCCTCACTCCTCTGTCCCAAGGCTGGCCAAACCGTGAGGTGTGATTTGTGCCCACACCCCTTGGAGACCAGGCTGCATCTGCATTTCCCCTGGAATGCACCCTTGTCTGGCTCCTTCCCCTTCCCGCTCCTGCCCCCCTCACTGTCTGACCCGTGCTGGGAGCACTGTAGGAGACGTGAAATCACGTGGTGGACGGAGGGCTCCCCACCCCAGGCTCCCTAGCGGCCTCTGTACTCTGGAGCTCGGGCCAACACCTGCCTGTGGCGGCGAAGGTGCCCTGACCGCTCCACAAACCATGCTCTCCTTGAAGGCAGAGTTACCAGAATCAGAGGCCCTGCTTCTGACCCTCAAGTATTTACTTCACTTGCAAGAGGCTTTTCTCACCACACTTTCATAACTCAGGGAGAGCCTGAATGCCAGGCGTTTATCTGGAAGTGACGTCAACCCGCTCACTGTGGTTTCTGCAGGGCAAGAAGCAGCCAGAGGTCACAGAGGGAACGTCTGTCCCAACACAAACGTATTTCTCTCTCCCGCTAAAGCTTCTCCCTTCACAAGGAGTCTGCCCTTTGCTGACCCCATGACCTTGAGCTTGGGGGAGGGTGCCGCCAACGTTACTTCCTTGATTACCCATTTTGGTCACTAATCTGAGACTACACCAGTGGTTCCCAATCCTGTCTGCCCCTTAGATTCTTCTGGGAGCTTTTACAAAATACGCCTGTGCCCAGCCCCTTCCCGGGAATCTCTGGGCCGGGGCTCAGGCGCCAGTGGTTTTCAAGCACCCAGGTGAGCGCCGTGGGCATCAGGGCTGAGAACTGCCACGGCGGGCAGGCCTTCGCTTCTGGATGACAGCAGGCTGGACCTCCCAGCACTGTCTCCCGTCAACCCTTCTATTTGTAAAACATCGCTTTCTTCAAATATTCAAGCGCGCGGCTTCTGTGGACCTGAGTGTACGTAAAGATCACCTGCTGTTGGCCACTGTAAGTAAGACCCAAGGAGGCAGAGTGGGCAGGACAGAGGTCTGGAGAAGCGGCGCTGCTCTTCCGAGCACCAGAGCGATCACCTGAATGTGTGCCTGGACGGAGACTTCTGTCTTCCCTGGAAGGGTGGAGAGCGCGTCGGAGAAAGGGGGGCCCAGGCGTGGATGAGACACTGCTTACAGACTTCCTCGGAACATGCTCGCTTACTTTTGTGAAGTGCCCACTGGACCGCGAACAGTGCTTTTTCATAAATCAGTTTAGCAGCAGACAAAAGACAGGACTATTTCCCAAGGCACTCAGAAGGGTTACTCAGAACAACTTAGCCCTCGGAAAACCATTCTCACTTTCCTGTTGTTTTCACCCATACTCAAGGGAGGAAAAAAAGTAAAGCTTGATCTTCAACTGAAGAGCATAAACCTCAATTAGTTACCCAGAAAGATTTGCTTCTTCTCCAGGCCCAGCACTTCACTGTCCACTGTCAAAGGCCCAGACGGGCTGAGAGCGTGGGTTCCAGGTCACCCCCCTCCCCTCACTGTACTTCAAACACTCTGACCTTTTAAAATAACTTCAGAGCACATGTTAATTCCTTTCCTTTGATGGCTACTCTATGGATTCTCCTATTTTCCTTTCTCTCATGTCTGCCGGTTAGGAAAGACACTATGTTTTAACTGAAGTTCTTTATTTGACTAAGTATACAATACCCAATCCCTGGCTTATACAGGAATACAGAAAAACAAAATCATTTGTTTGGCCCCTGTACGAAAAATGAATGGTATTTGGCACTTCTATCGTTTTTTGGAGAGTAAAGGAAATGACAAATAGGTGCAACACTTATCTGCTGCCCAGAACCAGGTCAGCTAGCCTCCTGGTTCCCACCAAACACATTTCTTCCTGGGTTGTAGTTATGCGGCAAAGAGAAATATCACCGTTTTCCAGTGCACACCTACCAGCCCCGTCTTGTTGCCTGTGGTTCACTCTTTGCACATCCTTCCATCCTCCTAGACAGCGGGTCTCCACTCTATCCATCCATCCTTCTCCTAGACCAGCGGCTCTCCACCAGGGCTGAGAACGGCTGCCTCCATGGGGCGCGTGTCCTCCGGGCCACCGGTAGGGGGCAGCCTTCACTTCCAGATCCTCACGGTTGACCTCCCAGCACCGTCTGGGGTCAGCCCTTCTATGTTGTACACATCACTTTCTGTAAATATTCAAGCACGTGGCTTCCGTGAAACTGTGAGCCTGCGTAAAGATCACCCGCTGTTGGCCACGGGACGATCCAAGGAGGCAGAGTGGGCAGAGGCATACACATTCATATTTTTTTAAGTCCCAAGTGCTGCTTATCCCTGGGGCTTAAAAAATATGGACGTGTAAGGCCGTGGCCCAGAGATTCTGATTCGACTGGCCTGGGAGGTGGTCCAAGGATATATATAAACAGTAGACCTCATGCCCCCCCCAATCCGCCAGGTGATTCCAGTGTGCAGGTGGGTTTGGGAAACATGTTGACCGTCAGCTCTTCCTGGTAGCAGGAAGCAATGGGCCTCTTTCACCTGGCACCCCAGCACCCGTCACGGAGTCTGGGACACGTTAGACACTCCAGATCTGCCATGAACCACATCCTGGAATGAACCTGGAACCCTGGTTCCACCACAGGACAATATCACCCTCTTCTGATATAGTTCCCAGATGCTCTATATTAAGCAAGGAGTCTTAGGTCATGATTCTAAAGAAGCAGCACTGCTCTAATACCAATTTGCCATGGGTCACCCTGGGCCCACATTCCACTTGCAAATACTCAAAGACAGTAGCATAGCATTTAGCCTATAAAAGTGGATCAGTATATTGAGAAGAAATATTAAATTATTTAAAAATGCATAGCGATAGATCCTAGACACATGGAGAAAAATATCAATGTTACTTGATTACTTTCGTCTGCCTCAAACCGT